>NC_058051.1:3390000-4590000 GCF_020085105.1 Siniperca chuatsi
CAGAACCGGAGGGCTCTGCAGCGGGTGATTAAAACCGCTCAGAAGATCATTGGTACCCATCTACCAAGCATCAGTGATATCAGTGAAGTGAGGTGCCTGCGCAGAGCCCAAAGGATACTAAAAGACAGTACCCACCACAGCCACAGCCTGTTCACCCTGCTGCCGTCTGACAAGAGATACAGAAGTATCCACTGTCGTACTGCCAGACTACAGAGCAGCTTCTTCCCTCAGGCTGTGAGACTGCACTGCACCATGTAAAATAGTTTTCATTTCTATGACTTATTATTTCTATGACTTACTATTTATTCACTGATCTACTGTATATACTTTTTTTTTTGAGTAGCATAAAGGGAACTACAAAACAGAATCTCATTATACAACCCTGCGTTGTAAAAATGATCAATAAATCTATCTTGTATCTTGTAAATACTTGGAGCAGATGACGCTTAAAAGAACTGAATTCACTATCTCTCTTTTCATCCTCAGACTTTCCGACCTGCAGCTATGATCATCGAGCGTTCAGCTGATTTCGGCCGCACATGGCGCCCCTACCGCTACTTTGCCTCAAACTGTACCAAGACGTTTCCCAGCATCCCCGCCAACGGCCTGCACCACATAAACGACATCATCTGCGAGGAACGCTACTCCGATATCGAACCCTCCACTTATGGAGAGGTAAGAAGTAGAAGAAGTGCTGGTAGCAGTAATAGTAGAGACCTGTTAGACTGGAGGACAGAGTGTCCTGTTCAGAGTGAAAACATAAGGCTGGCAATATTCTAAATTTTTGTTGTTGTTAACAAACAAATCCCATAAAAAGTCTCTCAATACCTTCTGACTTCCCTACAATGTCTGTGGCACCCAAACCCATTGGTTCCTACTGAAGGCCTAAATGCTTAAAAACAGGTTACAAATATGTAGTATTATTTTTGTAAAAGGCTAAATAAGTTTGTAAATCTGCTGGTCACTGTAGTTTTTACAAAGTTTTTTGTTGGGTACTATTTTCATCGGCGGATTGATCCACATTTGATGCTTTAGTAGTGAGTATTTGGGGCAGCAGGACAGTGTATGTGGGATTGAGTCACAATAAACTACAGTGTGTGTGATCATGGTAATGAATGTCACTCAGTGCAACAGTGTGGCTCAGTGATGTGTTTTTAATAGTTTTTGGACAACAATGGAGCTCTATGGCACAGAGGAAGAAGATATATCAGGCTTTGGATACACACACAATACTTGTTTGTAGGATACATTCATTGGTGTGTTTTTTTGAATGGGATTTGTTGACAATGAGAAAAATATAGAATGTCATCAGACTTATCCTTTTAGGTGCAATTGAGGATTCTTGAAGGGTAACTTGTATTAAGATAACAAGGAAGAATAGATGAGATGAACACACAGGGGAATTGCCACGAGCAACCGTGATATGATTTCATGCTGTGGATGGTGCAAGTAGTTTCTCACACAACAGCAGGACAAGGTAAAAGGAGTTTGTTGTCTTGCTGAGAAGTTGGAGGTGTGCAGCCTGTCACCTGCAGCTCTTCATCAAACAGCGCACTGTGGCTGCTCCTTCTTGTTCCATTACTCTCTGCAATATTTCAAACTGATCTCCTGATGAGAAATTTCCAATTTTTTGATGAAGGATTGCTGTTAGTGCTAACCTTGGCAACAAACACATTGCGTTTCCTGTGACTTCACAAAAAAAAAGTTTTGTCAGTTGAACTCCTTTAATGTGAAGCAGCAGCAGTAGTAATCATTGGGTTAGCATTCAGCTCTGATGTGGCCCATCAGTGAGATCAAATTACAAACAGTAACACTAGATTACATGTCCTACATGATTACATGTCAGATCATAAATAGTATCAAAAATGGGGTTTGATTTAATGAAAATATTAAGGATTATAACTTTAAAGAATAATTTGTATGAAGAATGCTGTCTTCATAGGAGGAATAGGTGACTTCACCACAAAACAAACAGAAGTGTAAATATGTATCTAAAATAAATGATTTTCATAAAAAGTTTGAAGATAGTAAGGGAATGTGACTTTGATTTGTTCATAGTAATTGTTGTATTCACCAATTTATTAATTTAAGCTGAAATAACTTTTTTTCAGCTCAGATCTGCTTTGTAAATGTGTTCATTTTACACAGTAGGCCTGTTTTGGTTAACATATGTTGTTTTAGCTGGACATGATCTTCTTCGATCCTCTCTTTCTCTAGCTGAAAAGTTCTGTTCTGTATTTAAGGTCATTTATAAAGTTTTGGATCCCGCCATTCATGTGAAAGACCCCTACAGCTTGGACATTCAAGGTCAGTGAAGACTTTTAACTCTGAATATGAACCACTAACTAAGAAGTATTGTACAGTAAATGTGAAACCTCTATTTCAGACACTGAAATTCATTTTGTATTCTGACAAACTTCTGCTGCAGATAAAAGCTCAAGGTTTTTCCTTCTCTGCCTGCCATCTGAATTGAACTTCAGCACACTACTTCACACTGTCCTCTCATTACTTTTCTTCAGAAATCTTCAGCGACCTTTACATCTATAATTATATACTGTTTGAATATATAACTTTGGGCATTTAGGTAATATTATAAGTTGAAACAAAATGCTTCTTACAATACTTCTTTTAAAGAAAAATATGCTATATTACTTTTTTGAGTAATGAGGCTAATATACACTTTAACACTCGTCATTCAAAAAATGTTTGCATGCTAATGAAATTTCAGTTTTGTCATGAAATGGGTTAATACACAACTCAAACCTAATTCATCTTTTTTTCTCCTTTACAGAACTTCTGCGTATCACCAACCTGCGTATCAACTTCACCAAGCTTAACACTCTGGGAGACGACCTGCTGGACCGACGCTCTGATGTCCTGCAGAAATATTACTACGCCATTTATGAGCTGGTGGTCAGAGGGAGCTGCTTCTGTTACGGACACGCCTCAGAGTGCGCCCCAGTGCCAGGGGTCGGTGCCCGGGAGAACGGCATGGTGAGCTAGTGGACTTTATCACGAGAAAAATGTTTTATTTGTCATTTATAAATTACAATCCTGTTTTCTGTAATCACCACCACATGTGTTGTGGGACTAAACAGAAAGAACAAAAAGAGCAGAAAGCAGTTTGTTTGAAAATAAACCTCAGTTTGTCTAATTGGTTCAGTCCACATTATTATTGACAATGCCTACATTAACCTTTTTGCTTATCATTTTGCTACTTTGTGATTGGCCAGATCCATGGTCGCTGTGTATGCAAACATAATACAGAGGGCCTGAACTGCGAGCGCTGCCGAAATTTCCACAATGACCTGCCATGGAGACCAGCGGAGTCGGAGAACCCACACAGCTGCAGAGGTGGTTTTTACGAGACCATTGCTGCACACTAACACACACACACACATACAGAGAGTCGGCTGCTGGCATGGGCAGTACAGGCAAATGCTCAGGGCGCCACGGTGCCCTAGGGGAGAACAGGGGGAGACAGAAAAATACAACGTAATGGATCATACAAATTGAGGAGGCAAATGCACCCTTCATTTTGTCAATTGATTATGTTTACTTGCGTTTCCGTCTGCTCGGAACACCTAACCAACAGTTTTTAGAGACTTGTTGGCTAAGGCAAACCTTTGTACTATGAGCAATGATTTGCTCATAGTATTTACAATAGTGGCATTGTTGTGCATATGTAAATGTATCCTGACATGACTAACTGAAGGCAACCTTTTAATCAACTAATTTAAAAAAAAAATCAACAGATGGTAATAATGGAAACATGTTTTTAGATGTAGCCCTAATTGTTTTCTAAAATAACTTTGTGCCCACCATAACCACACTGACAGGAGATTCAGTCTCCCCTGAAATCTAAATTCAACATAATCTGCCCTCGAAAGCATATTTGAGTAAAAATACATATGGAATGCTATGTCTTAAGATTTGAAGTTCAGTATCGTAATCTTCCAGATATTGATATACTGCTAATGTACTGCTGTATCTTAATCTTAAGGGTACTGTAACTTTTTACTTCCTGTAGAAGAGCAGTTTACTTCAGAAAAGCCGTCCTGGAGTTTCTCCATGGCTCTTTAAACTGTCTGCTACTTTTAAAGTGTTAAGGAGGATGAGAGGAGCTGATGTGATGTGATTGGTAACTCACTGCTTTTGAGGAAATTGTGGTTACCTCTTATAGTCAAGGTAATGTTTGTGTGCGTGTATTTAGTCTTTATTTGTTAAATTTCTTGCTTGTTTCTCCAGAGTGTAACTGTAACGGCCACTCAAACCAATGTCACTTTGACATGGCGGTGTATTTGGCAACGGGCAACATCAGCGGAGGAGTGTGTGATGACTGTCTGCACAACACCATGGGACGCCACTGTGACATGTGTAAACCCTTCTTCTACCAAGACCCTATTAGGGATATCAGGGACCCACGGGTTTGTGTTGGTGAGTCATTTGTTCTTTTGAACAAAATGTTTCCTGCCATGATGTGGAATTGTCCACTCAGAACTTCAATAAATGGCATCTAAATTAAGTCCAGTAAAGTACAAGTGCAGTTATCTCTGCAGGTGTACTTAATTTATCTCAGCTGTATTATAGTGTATTATATTTTGATTTGCTTAGTACTTCTATTCCTGTGTGCACTGACGTGATAGTGAGCAGCTGTAACGAAAGAGTTTCCCCTCGGGGATCAATAAAGTATTTCTGATTCTGATTCTGATCTCAAGGATGTTCTTATTTGTGCCATTAACTGAACACTCAACCTGGTTTCAAGTTAGGAAAATGTCTGAAATCCTTGAGACTGCATTCAAAACAAATGAAGTTATCTCATGTCTTTAACAGAGTGTTTCATTTAGTTTTAAGTCGTAGAAAAGGTTTCAGTCGTAGTCATCTGGACACTGTTTTCAGAATCAAGACGTTTTGGCTCCCATCCGGAAGTCATTCTCAATTGTGAAAAAATTGGACGGGAACTAGAAATTTAAGCTACTCTGAGTTACATAAGCCCTGCCCTCAGGAAGGAATCTGCCTGAGTATCTGTTAATAGCTAGTTTCACCTGAAACTGACCTAATAGTTTCCAAGATGGCCCAGTAATCAGTAATCAGGCCTATTGACTACGACTGAAACCTTTTCTACGATAGAACACTCCTGGACGAATGAGGGACTACACCGTCTTATTTAGCTTTAAGGTTACAAGAGTTTAAAATGAATCTAACACTAAATGTGGTAAAGTGAACACCTTAACCAATAACACTTTACTACACAAAGATGTAACAAAACAACGAAAGCACAAGCATTACATGACTGTAATGTGTTTTGACAAGTGTGATTAATAAGAATGATTTACATTATGTATTTCAAGAGTTTTATGACAACCATTTTTAAGTGTCTGTTTGCAGATCTCATGTGCGTCATGAAGCTAAAACCTTCTTAAAATGATTTCCTCATTACTCTTTTCTTCCCTGTCTATTCAAGTTTCCCATTTATGTCCTTTTGTTTTTGCCCCTCATTCTTTTTACCCCCTTACTTACGCTCTCCATCTGACTGCTGACCGCTAGCTTGTGACTGTGACCCAGTCGGATCACTGGAGGGAGGAGTGTGTGACAGTCACACCGACCTGAACATGGGGATGATCGCAGGACAGTGTCGCTGCAAAGCCAACGTCAAAGGCACGCGCTGCGACGACTGCAAGGAAGGTTATTACGGACTCAGCCAGAACGACCCACTGGGTTGTCAGCGTACGTATGTGTGTGTTTGTCTGCCGCTGAAAACGCTTTCTTGTTTGAAAAGAGGTGAAAATGGATTTCTGGGGTTTTGGAATATGAAACCACATAATCTGCATTTAAGATCTGTAAATAGCCACTATCTTATTCTTTCTTTCTGTGTGTGTGTGTTTGTGTCTCCATCAGCTTGCAACTGTGACCCTCGTGGCATCATCAGGATGGGAGCTCCTTGCGACCAGATCAGTGGGGACTGCTCCTGCAAAAGATATGTCACTGGTCGCTACTGCAACCAGTGTCTGGTTAGTAACAATTTTTCTTCTTATAAAATCTGATGTTAATTGTCGGTTTCATATAAAAAGATCATGCACATGGCTGTTGATTAGCATTCAATTGACTTGAACTGTTTTACCTTGTCACACCAGCAAATTAATGACTCAGTTTTGAAGTGGAGGTTTTCTTTTCATCAGCCAAGGATAGCAAATGAATATCTTGGTGGCATTGATAAAGAAGCATATAACATAGTAAGACCTTCAGACACAGTGCAGAATGTAAGAACTACACACTAGACATGTCACTCTGCATCCTGGTTTTAAAGTGTATTTTCATCCCTGTAGCCTGAATACTGGGGGCTCAGTAACGACCTGGCCGGCTGCAGACCATGTGACTGTGACTTCGGTGGAGCCTTCAACAACAGGTACAGTATAGATTTTCCAAATTTGAAATATCTTTACCTTTAAAGATATGCCCAATCCAGCCCACATTCCCTGTCTCTTTTCAGCTGTTACTATCAAATAATAATATCAAGGCAAAAAGCCCAAAATATAATCTTACAGAAAAAATAATAATAAAAAATATGCATTTCAGAAAGATATGTCTTGTAAGAATGGTTTATTCAGGTGCAAAAAATACATATTGTCCAATTCAATGAACTGTGAAGTGAGGCTGTGACTGTTCCTGAGTGAAGACCACAAAGAGAGAAAGAAGAAAAGGTTAAGATCAGTTATATATGGCATTTAAAGTTTGCCTCTGCCTGTCACTTAAGGTGCATGATGGAGAACGGCCAGTGTGACTGCAGGAGGCATCTAATTGGCCGACAGTGTTCAGAGGTTCAGCCTGGGTATTTCTGTGCTCCGCTGGACTACTACAAATACGAGGCTGAAGATGCCACTGGACACTCCCCCGGTGATTCTGCTCTGCCGGTGAGCACATTATTATGGTTCCGTGTACCTCACTAATTCACATTTCAGGTCACTATAATTCGTATAATAGACCTCCATCAAAAGAGAGTAAGTGGCTGCGCTCTCTAATATATTCTCCACTCTTAGAGATGATACCCGCTTTCTCACATTCTTTACTCTCTCTGTTTCATTCACCACCCTGCACCCACCTCCGTCCTCTCCACTCTAAGGAGACCCCCTGCCCCCTCCACTTCCCCATTCAGCTCTTTGGGCAAGCTCAGGCATTCTGCACTTACAACATCATTGCAACAGGAATGTGGGGGAAAAAAGGCAAGTATTGCCTTATGAATGTAATGACAAAAAAAGGCAACAGTGCAAGACAATAAGCAAGAGGAGATGCGTCTTTGACACTTTGTTGTCTTTGGGGCGTGAACACGGCGTGCTTAACTGACTCTGGAGGGAAACTGAGTGTACATAGCGAAGGACAAAAAAGAGGTACAGAATATGCAGGATAGTCAAAGTACTGCATTTCTGTGCAGAATTCAAACTCCACAGCTGAAGTGACCCGTAAAAACACCAGACAGCAGCACAGATACCAAGCTGTCACAACTAATTATTGCTGCACGGCACACACACTTAACAACACATACAACACACACAGAGCAAAACACACTCTCAGCCTCACATTCTTTGTTTCTCTCTGTCACACTCCGGCAATTTCAGCACAGCATGGCTCTTTCTGCTCTGTGTCGTCATTTTCACTTTGGGAACAAGAACGCTGTGCAGGATTAACCCCTGTAGGTTGTAAGTGTTGTAAAAACCTCTATGTATGATCGACACAAGCCTGAACCCCCTCCTGTTCTCTCCTCTCCTCTCCTCTCCTCTCCTCTCCTCTTCTCTCCTCTCCTCTCAGGGCAAAGTTCGTCCTCAGGCAGAGACTGATTGTGTTCAACACCTCAGCAACCAACTGAGGAGGCACCGGCGTCACCGTCGCATTACCAACTCGCAGCAACATCGGGCAGCACTGAGACGTATCCGCCAGCTTCAACAAACAGTAGGATATTTGCTTTTATTGATTCACTGATTTAGTTTACGGGTTGACAAGACACACAATAATCCAAGAGTTTGCATGTTAAAGTGAGAACACAGTTCCATGTTTTTGGAAATAAGTGCTCTCACTTATGGCATCTTTGCGGCCATTGGACAAAATGGTTGGTTTGTGACCCCTAAAATATATCTACTCGTGACCCCTCTTCACAGCTTATGGCCTTGTATGTGGGCAGAGATTTTTTCCTTTTTGGATTTGTCTCATTTCAAGGACAGTTTGAGGAGGGGGAAATCCAGTATTTCACTTATTTTAAGGATTGTTAGAGGCTTGAAGAAGTGACAATATCCAGTATATCACTGTAATATTGGATAATTTGACCTCTTTGGGCCTTGAACAGTTATTGAGAAGTTTAGAGGAGAAATCACTCTTTCATGGAATTGCTAACAACTCAAGACATCTGAAACGTGACAAGGGGAAGTTTTGGGAACCACTGGTTTAATTTTTAACATTGTATTTATAAAATTATCAGTAGTTTTCTTGTTTAAAATTGTAATATGTAACTAGTAACTATAGCTGTCAGAAAAATTTAGTTGAGTTAAAAGTGCAATATTTGCGGAGGTAGAGAGTAACAGAATGGAAATACTCAAGTAAAGTACAAGCATTTCAAAAGTGCACTTAAGTACAGTACTTAAGTGTACTTAGTTACTTAGTTTCCACCAAAACCGAGTCAAGAACTCAACAAATTACATGAAAAGATGCAAACTGGAAAAAGAGAAGAGTGTGTATGTGTGTGTTTGTCTTGAGACAGAAGAGATCGCAGTTATTTATCACCATTAATTATTCATCGTCTGAAAACCTGCACTTCAATTAACAAAACCTTGCCTTCATTTTCACACTGAACTTATTAATCTTACAGTATAAATTAAAGCTTTTAAAGCTTTTAAGCTAAAATAGACGTTGAAAGTCACTACATCAAGTTTAATTACTGCAATTGTACAATCCAAAGTGGTGATCAAAATGTTTATACGATTATTTAAGTAGCTCTAAGGGGAAAACAGAGCTTGTGTAAGTATAGTATAAAGTAGAAATGGGAATAGTTCAAAAAGAAAATGATTCTTTGGTGATCTGTCTTTCTCTCTCAGCCAGATGTGAGGACCGTTCATAGAGAGCACACTCCCAGCCACATGGTGTCATGGACAGGACCGGGTTTTGCCCGCGTCAAAGATGGTGCCGGCCTGGTGTTCACTATCGACAACATCCCCTACGCCATGGAGTACGACATCATGATCCGCTACGAACCTGAGGTGTGTGAGTGTGTGGACCATGACCTACAAGATTGATGTAAAACTCAATTAATGAAGATCTTTTGAACTAAGTATTAGTATAAGTATAAGTGTGTGTGTGTGTGTGTGTGTGTGTGTGTAGTCCACAGAGGACTGGGAGGCTATAGTTAGTATTACATCTGTACTGCTGCCATCCAGTCTCCGGTGTGGAAACCTCCTACCAACTGAACAGCTCTACACAGTGACCCTGCCGCACCGCAACAGGTACCAAAACTTGTATATATGTAAGTGTGTTTGTGTGTGAGAGGGGCCACTGTAGCCAGTATGTTTGCTCAAGTCACTAAAGGATTTGTTCAAGTATCCCTGGTCTTGTGTTTTTTTGTAGCTCAGAAAGAATTTCATCATTACATTGTTGTCCCTTAAACCTGCCCCGGCTTGTATACTCTGTATGAGTCAGGCCTGTATTTATATTCACATTTCACTGTACCCTGCGGTATTTTTTGCTATTGATTCACTGATAGGAGGGCAAACATACCAGAAGGCCTGTGTAAGAATCAGGTATAGTGATACAAAAGGAAGGCAGCAGCTTTGTTTACTGAAGTTCAGAGTGGAAAAATCTGAATACTTGTTGAAGACGAGCAGAGATGTATATCCAAGCCCATACAATCATTTTTATCTGTCCAATACTTTGGTTTATGACAAAACTAATGATATTCCAATCAGCTGTATGCTGCACTTAGTGCTAATTGACTAATATTTACATGCTAGCACGCTGAACTAACATGGCGAACATGGTAAACACTATACCTGCTAAACAACAGCATGTTAACATTGTCATTGTGAGCATGTTAGCATGCTGACATTAGCATTTAGCTCAAAGTACAGCCTCACAGAGCCGCTAGCATGGCTTTAGACTCTTGTTACTGTGCAGTGCACGCAGACTAGCTCTCTGATCAAAAGAATATTTTGCCAAGTTTCCCTGCCATATTTTAGCGTTTAGTATATCATGTTTTGTTTTTTTTTCTGAGCTCAAACCACAGTTTGTAAGAAGAGTTGTTAACACTCGGTACAGTGTTGATCCTCAACTAAAGAAAATAATATTTGTAGGAGACTAAACACACTATAATGACTTGATAGTAAGATGATAATCAACTTGAAATGATCTAAATAAGCAAATAAAGAATATTTTTGTTACATAATTCATCATATTTTTTTGCATTATACATTTTCATTTTTCATCTCTGAGTTACATTTACATTTGACTGTTCTCGTGTTGCAGACTCAAATTCAATGGTTACAGCGCGACATTTACCTCATGTCAATCTCTTGACATGAAAAGCTTATTTCACTGTTGCAAAGTCAACACATTAGACAGATTACTGCAGATCAGACTACAGTGTTAATTAAGTGTTAATTATCCCTTTATCCCTGTAGAGAAATCAAGGAAGCAAAAATAGAATATAGGATAAGAACAGGGAAAGCCTAACACTAAGACTGTTTAGTTTCAACCTGCTGAAAAGCCTTTCAGTGTCTGAACTCATCTGGAACTAAGAGGTCAGGCCCTGCCCGGATCTGGCGTTCTCAGCAGACCGTAGCTTGCCTTTCCGTTCTCTACTGTGGTTGGTCCATCAGCCAAAACCAATTAAAAAAGTGAGCCCAAAACACAGACAGAGGGGTGGAAGCTAAACGCAGGTAGAGAGTGGATGGAGTCGTCCCTGGTGAACAGTAGTTGCTCTAGAAACAAACATCAAGTTAGGCATGGAAGTAGGAAATAGCCTGGCACCAAAATGCCATAAAGACAACAGATACCAATTAGAAAATGTGTTTAAATTGTCATTAAACACAAGAAACTATTTTATTATTTATTAACTATTTTATTATTATTCTATCCTTGTGTTTTTCCATTTCTTATTGTGTTTGTGGACTTTTTGTAGCAGTAATAACAAAGAGATGGACAATTGGTGATTTAGTGTTTAATTTTGCAAAATCAAAAAAGATATTCTATTTCTTCCTGTGTTTGTAGAACTTTTTCTATTTCTTCTTGTGTTTGTAGAACTTTTTCTATTTCTTCTTGTATTTGTGGGACATTTTTCAATTTATTTTTGTGTTTGTAGAACTTTTTCTATTTTTTTATTGTGTTTGTGTCAAAAAAGTCTTTGTCCAACCAAGTGTTTGCAAAACAAAGGAAAATATCTCTACCTTAAGAGTGTATTGTTCGCTCTTTCTTCCTACTGTATAAAATGCTCTAAATTGATCGGCTCTATGTGGGATAAGTACATATAAAATATATCACAAATACTGACATGACATGACAAGAATTTTTACTTACCTGACAGAGTCATTCAGTTTTAATAGCAGACAAAAAAATTCAATTTCATTGCAAGCCGTGTGAGTGAGATCTAGTACTTGTCATTTAGTAGGGCCTCACGAATATCGCCTCTTTCCACAGAAAGTGAATATACAATAGGTGAGGAGACGTCACCTATCGCGTGTTAAGCACATTAGTGGAAAGAAACAGGGAGGAAGAGTGGAAAAGAAAGAGAGAGAAAATAGAGAGGAGAAGAGTCAGACAAACTATGGCATGTAAATATGTATGCATTTATCTATTTAAGTGCTTTTGTGTGCATTGTATTTTCCAGATACATCCAGATGCCCAGGCCATTCTGTTTCGAGCCCAGTAATCGTTATGTAGTTGCAATCAGGTTCCAGCGCCACGGGGTCTCACACAGACATCTTACCGCCTTCATTCTTATTGACTCGGTGAGCTACCCTCATTATCCACCTCTGTTTGAAAAGTAGCAGTAGTTTTGGAAACTGAGATCACCATGGCTTTAATAAGTAGTCTGCTTTGGCTATGGCTCCATCAGTGTAGCTCTCATGATTAGAAGAAAAAAATCCAACATTAAACAATGTCCAAGGTTAAACTGATTTCAGGAGAAGTGGCCACATCTGCATGTTGCTTAGGGCTTCACACCGTGAGGTTTCCCCCTAGTGGTGGGAAAATACAAATACAAATGTTGAATTTACCTAGGCTTGGGATTAGCTTTTAAATAAGTGAATATACGTCCTTTTAAAACACCTTTAAAGAAATTCTAAGTAATTTATTTAAACAAGAAACAGATTTTGGCAGTGCAGTATTTAACTGTCCTCCTTTGTAGTCACTATTATTTCTTGACAATAACCACATTTCTAGAAAAAAACCTTGACAAATCTCTGACTTTTAGAATTGTTTTCACTCTTTCGCACTGCCACATTTTTATGTCTTTTCTGCAATAGGAAAGTTAGCTTTACTATGGCCTATGAACCTGTTGTGATTAATATTGCCTCCCTGGCTCATAATCCCAGTATATTTACATCCATAGCTATAACTGAAGTATAATCTTTTTCCTTTTTTAACCTTTGTTTTTTCCCCCCAATAGCTGGTTCTAATCCCCAAATACACTGAGCTTCCTGGTTTCCAAGGTAACGAGCAAGAGGCAGAGGATCGGCGAGATGAGATGATTCGCTACATGTGTCTGGATTCCTTTATGATCACGCCAATGTCCGCCCTGGCAGAGATGTGCTCCAAACTCATCTGTAGTATTTCATCCATCATTCATGACGGTGCTCTGCGTAAGTAGATACAGAAACGCAAAAAAACAAGCACAGGTTTAGAGGATGTGTGTTCAAACCCACTGACAGTTCAAATCCTTGCTGTCTTTCTAAATAATAATAATTGCCTGATATTTTCTTTCTTGTCTTTCATCTGTATCTGTTGTATTCAGCCTGTCAGTGCGACCCTCAGGGCTCCCTCAGTGGTGAGTGTGATAAGGTGGGAGGTCAGTGTCGTTGTAAACCCAACGTGATGGGTCGACTCTGTGACCAGTGTGCCCCAGGAACCTACGGCTTTGGGATGAATGGCTGTACTGGTGAGTCTGTTCTATGATCGGCAAAGTCTGTCACGTGATAACACCATCTGTCCCACAAGGTCAAATCAAAGCCAAATGAATATTTTTTTGCTGACATTCTTTGTTAAAAAATATTAAGAAATTCTGTGAACCAGCTTCTCCCTGAAATAAATTACAGAGGCGCACACAATGTCTGTGCCTGCTGTCCCAGTACATAGTGGAGGTCATCGATTTAAATCCATCTCAAACAAAATGGCTAGCTAGGGTGGAAGCCTTCTGCTCTTAACAGATGAGCATGTGCAGCTTGTCCAGGCTGGTCAGAGGCTTTATTTCTCCCACTAAGATATACTGTATAGTTGTGTGACAGAAAGCCTATGTGTGACTAGTACACTGTGCTTGTTAACTAGGCTACTTCTTTGGTTTTTGTTCTTTTGTTTGTTTGTTTTGTTCAAAGAATGTAATTCTATTGTTAAGTATGCTACTGTAAGTTGGCAAAACTGTTTTTTTGAGGTGAGAAAATTATCGGCCACCCCTGTAATTTTGACATTAACATCCCATTTCACCCAAATAGACCCATGCAATTTCAAGCCAAAGCAGCTAATTGGTTTGGTCTAAATAAAAAATAAAAATCAATTTTTCAGGTAAAAGATTCGAGGTAATTGCTACTTTCCCCCAGCCCCCTAGCCTCTTCTTTAACTTCAAACTGATGCTGCCGAATCGGATACCAACACAAAATGCAAAAACAGACCTTTGACGATTAGGGGCGGCTGTGGCTCAGGAGGTAGATCGGGTCGTCCATTTATCCCAGGGTTGGCGGCATGGCAGTTCTGCCGCCATTGGTGTGTGTGAATGAGTTAATGTAAGCGCTTTGTCCATTAAGGTAGAAAAGCACAGTCCATTTACCATTAAAGATAAACATTTTACCATACATAAAAAAATACATTTTCTAGAGATCATCCACTCACATTTGTATTGGTCTCTTAGATGGAACTGTTTAGCAATATTTAATCACATATTTGCACAAACCATTGAGCTTAACTGTAGAGCTGCAGTGTTTGGTTCTAATGAAATAGACACACTACTGTATAGTTATGTGCGCCAATGTGCACACATTAGCACATTAACATCACATGCCCCCTTTCCAAGAAAATAATTAATAGACTACAAAAGAAGAATAATTCAGTATGTTTCCTGATTCCAGGAAGAAGCACAAACAGTGATTGTCAATAGAAAAACAGTTAATAACCCTTTAAATACCTCCTCTCGTCCAGCCTGTGACTGCCACTCAGAGGGCTCATTGAGCCACCAGTGTGACCCAGTTACAGGCCAGTGCCCGTGCAGGCAGGGAGCCACCGGGCGTCAGTGCTCAGACTGCCAACCAGGCCAATGGGGCTTCCCCAGCTGCAGCCCCTGTCAGTGTAACGCCCATGCAGATATCTGTGACCCCCGCACCGGGGAGTGTAGAGACTGCAGGGACTACACAGCAGGACACCTCTGTGAACAGTAAGGATCACTCAGTGTCAGACTTTACTTAACTTTGTCCCTTTGTTATCACACTGATGGTAAATGTCTTCCTCATTTGTCCCAGTTGTGTGGATGGGTTCTTTGGAAACCCGGTGCTTGGTTCAGGGGAGCACTGTCGACCCTGCCCCTGCCCTGGTAACCCCGGCTCAGACCACTTTAACGGGGAATCCTGTCAAGCTGACCACACCTCTAACCAGATCATGTGTAACTGCAGACAAGGCTACACTGGTAAGCTATCACACTGCAGTGAAATACTGTTCAAATTCTCAGGCCTTATCTGATTGATGGTGTACAAAGTCATAGAAACTGTGGCTGATTCCGCAATGAAATATTTAATACCCAACACTGAAGTCTCACATCAGTGAAAGGCCGTTTTAAAGATAATTGTCTTGCCATATGCTCCCTTTTCTCCCCAAGGGCCCCGCTGTAACCAGTGTGCGCCTGGTTACTACGGCAACCCAGAGCAACCCGGTGGGCAGTGCCTCCCATGCAAGTGCAACGGCAACATCAACACCCAGGACCCTGAGTCATGTGACCCCAGGACCGGTCAATGCCTCAAGTGCCTGTACCACACCAGCGGCCCATCCTGTGCCCACTGTCAACACGGTTACTATGGCAACGCTTTGGCCCAAGACTGCAGATGTGAGTGATGATGGCAGATATTAAAGTATTATCTGTTATCTGTATTTAAAAAACACCATTCAGTTGTAACCAGCTCAAATTTAGTTTTCTTGCCCTGATTGTTTGGTTTCTTGTAATGGATGTTGTAGGGGCTGAAGCTAACTATATTATTTAATTCCTTGGAAGTTGCCTTGGATATGGGCAACTGTATGTCTAAAATGTAAGTGAGTGATGTACCACCAACTTGTTTCTCAGCGTTGAAGTTTAAAGACAAAAATTATAACCAAAACGTTTTTTAAAAGCATTAATTTTGTGACGCAGAGTAGAACCTTACTGTTTCTCTCTGTCTGTGTATTGAATATATGTGTCTCTTCTCAGGCTGTACCTGTGTGACTGCTGGCACCGTCCAGTCTGCTTGCAGTGATGGACAGTGTCACTGTGACCCGCAGACTGGCGCCTGCCCTTGCAGGGAGAACGTGACCGGCCATAACTGTGACCAGTGTGCTCCTAACCACTGGAACTACGGTCAGGGCCGAGGCTGTGAGCCCTGTGGCTGCGACCCACAGCACGCCCTGGGAACTCACTGCAACATGGTGAGAAAGCACGAAGCCCTCAGAAAGCCTGAAAATGAATATTGCAAAAGTGAACTCAGACAAGAAGTTTAAGTTTGTATCCTTATGTGTTAGATGCCCTTATCTGTCTGTCTTTCAATCTTTGTCAATCAGTCTCTCTCTGTCTTCTACAGTTCACAGGCCAGTGCCACTGTCGTCCAGGCTTTGGAGGTAAACGTTGCACTGAGTGTGAGCAGTTGCACTGGGGAGACCCTCGAGTGCAGTGTCAAGGTAACTCACCTCGTGACAAATACTATAGAATAAATGCCATGTGTGAACAGGAATAGGCATACTTTACTTTACGTTACGGGTCACATTTTTATAACACTCAACAGTTAGTTCTCTAGAGCAGAAATTATGCAGAAACATTTAGTGAAGGTGTAAAACAGTCCATCAGTGTATCATGTCCAATCACACCAAAATCCACTCCCTCTTCCTTTCAATTAAAAGAGGAAAAGACACATTTTGTGAATTGATCCAGCTTTGTTGCCTCACGCAATCAGTTCAGTGTGACTGAACTCTGAGCTGTGAAATAGCAAGACTGAGGCGAGATTTACTAACACCGTGTCCACACAGGAGGCGTAGCATGAGCAGCGCGTTAGCAGAGCAACGGCAGAAGCTTCAGTCCTCCATCTGTGTCTACACAGCATGCGCTCAGGCACAGTACTGAGTGTAGGTCAGAGCCCAACACACAATCACTGTAGTTACGCGCACAAAACTGAAGAAAATGGCCTAAAAATACACTTCGGGGTTTATGCGTGAGTAAATGTGCTGTATATATGACGCACCAGGCTGGAGTTGGAGTTTGCGTGTCATTTATGCAAGTGTTTGCAGGGTGTGTCTCTCTCCTTATTGCTTATGCATTTAATAATAGGAGGAGACATGTTAACAAAGGTTGATTGTGTATTCCACTGCATTTACTAACATCATGCACTTTGAGATGGTTAGTTTTGCAGGGAAAAGAAACATGACTTTACCTTTATTCTACAGGATCTTATAGACATCAGACTTGAGTAAGCATGCCACAAAAATATCCAGAGAGCTGCATTGTATCAGTTAACTAAAAAGGCCAATAAATAACTAGAAACCAGTTCTTAGAAAAGTAGAAACTAGAGCAATAATTATCAGCGAACGCAATATTCGATTATTTTCTAGCAGAAAATGAACAGGGGGCAGGGAGCTGTGGCTTGTAATCATTAAACTTCTTTAATAGTCTTTGGACATGTTTCACCTGCAGACAATTATTATTGTTTTTTCTCTCTGTCTTCTCGTCCTGTGTCCTCCCTCCTTCCATTCAGAGTGTAACTGCCATCCGCAGGGCTCAGAGATGGCCCAGTGTGACAGAATAACGGGAGCGTGCGAGTGCAGGGAGGGAGCAGCGGGGAAGCGCTGTGATGAATGCGCTCGCGGCTTCACTGGCGTCTTCCCCAAGTGTGTCCAGTGTCACCCGTGCTTCCAGCTGTGGGACGATGCGGTGTGCCAGATTAGAAGGGACCTGGAACACATCCAGTACACCGTGCAGAAGATCCTGGAGAGCGGAGTCACGCCGGGAGTCGGGGACACACACATCAAACAGCTGGAGAGGAAGCTGAAGCAGGTGCAGGACCTGATCAGTGCGGAGGACAGCGACAGGATCCACCAGCTGATTGGACAGAGCATCGATGACCTCAGGTGATGATGTCATATAGTGTTTGGATGTTCATTGATGTTGGCGAGGATGATTTGTCACTTGCCACCAATTGCTTAAATATTATATGAAATACCCTGCTCTGTGTGTTGCAGGGCTGAGATCGCCCTGACCGACGGGCGTCTGATGGCCGTCGCCCGAGAGCTAAATACAACAGCAGAGGAAGAAGGGGCACTGAGACGCACATTGAGTGACCTAGAGAGAGAGCTGAGGGACATCAACACCACTGTGGCTCGCAAACAACAACTGCTGGATGACTACCTCACCTCAGGATTTGCAGGTAGCAATCTCAGTCAAGTCAGTGAAGCTTTAAAGAATATCACGTGATGGTACAGTTTGGAACTCCCCTTAGAGTTCTGTACACACAGCATAAGCACACATTAAAAATATGTGATACAAAACCTCATGATTGCAAATAGTAGACTAAAAAAAAAAAAAAAGATAGTGTACATTCAAATTTAGCAAACCTCAATCAAGCTACTGAATTCTGAAATCAGGTACAGTGTATATAAAACTATAAAAACCTGCTCCTGTTTCCTCACAGATCAGTTTGAGAAAGTGAAGAAGTACTATCTGGAGTCAGTGGAGGCTGAGGAGAAATGCAACGCTTCCGTGTCTGGTACTTTCAGTCCTGTGGAACAGTCCAAAGAAACCCGCACTCTCACTGAAGACCTGCTGGATACCAGTAAAGACAAGTTCCTCCGTGCTTTGGCTGCTCAGAACAAAACATTAAACGAGCTGCAGCAGAAAGCTCACGACCTGGATAAGAAGGCCCATCACCTCAGTCACAAGGTACGCAGTGTTAGAGGTTTCATTCATTTATCATTTCAGTAATTTATCCATGTGATTGCCGGCCACAATGTCTACAATATTAATCTTGTGTTGAGAATGTTCCATAAAAAAATCTGATTTACCAATTTGTATTCAGTCCGTTTATCATCTATTCATTCAATTATTCATTGAATCTGGAAATTTCGATTTTTTTCTGTTTTCATCTTGAGGTGGATAATCTAATAAACAAGAAAACCAAAACCAAAAAAAGCCTTCTGTTTTTTTACGATGCTTAGCCCATGGTAGCTTACATATATTACTTACAGATATTTCTGGTGAGTCTAGTAATGCATATATGTTCATAACATATAGTCTGTTATCACTGGTGAACCCAAAAGTGAAGGTTAATATTTGTCATTAACTGTACTTCTCCATGAAGAAATGCAGAAATACATTAAAAAAAAAATCCTACTTTTTTTCGTTTTTGGTTTTCTTGTTTATTAGATTGCCCACTTTCTCATTTTCCATTTTCGAAGCCCCCAGAAAAACAGAAAATTACATCTTGTTTTCCAAATTACATGAAAGAGTTAATTAATAAATAATAATAATGAACAAATGATACACAGGCCGCATGTCTCACCGATGATATGATTGATATTCTGTATTTTTTTTAACAACATAAATAATTAATCAGTATTGCATGTTGATGTGAAGCCTTTAAACTTAACCGATTCTTATGTAGCAATTTGATTTGACTTCATAGAACTATGCATGAATAATTATAGTCCCGGTTTGTAATGGAATATTTTTTACTGTTAATGTTTTATATTTTCTGACTTTATAAAAGTGTAGGTTAGTTTCAGTAGCTTACACAGAATCTTGATTATTGGCATAATCCAAAACCAAACAATATTGGAAAACAATGCTGTTTTCACTTTGAGATGTTTTTGCTTCAAATTATTTCTGAATGTATTTCTGTTTTTATTTCATTGACAGAGTCATTTCATATGAATAATAACGCATTATTGCTCCCTCCAGGTATGTGGTGGTCATGGCAATGCCAGTGTCACTGGCAGTTGCTCAGACAGCCGATGCGGCGGTGCCGGTTGCCGTGACAATCAGGGCAATCGTGTATGTGGAGGAGAGGGATGCAACGGGACAGTGAGCATTTCTGTAGCAGCACTGAATCATGCCAGGAACGTCACCAACAGTCTGAACGCTGCCAATGAGGACCTGCAGAGTGTGGCAAGAAAGGTGCTGAAAGTTTTTAGGAGTGGTGGTGTATCCTTTTACCTGCCATGACTGGAGACTGTAAAGTATAAAGTTTCTCTGTTGACTTGACATCTTGGTTCCCTGTGTCCAGCTCCAGGATATAGCCTCTCTGACACAGGATGTGAAGAACCAGGCGATGAACACGCTGGACAAAGCTCAGAAGAAGAAGGACCACTTCGAAAACAACAACAAGAAGCTCAAAGATTTCATTAAGAAAATCAGAGACTTCCTCACTGGTATATTGATGTTGTTTTAACTGGTAATTTTTGCATTGAATGAGGAGAATTCTTATTGAAGATTATGTCATCTTAAATGTCTAACTTTAGTTCAACTGCAGTAGGATTTCTGCTGTGGCAGAAATTAGTTTGTGGTATTAAATGTGTTGTTTGTTCCTGAATTTTGCATTTATTTTCTCTCCTTCCTCCCTTTTGCTGTCCAGAGGAGGGAGCAGATCCAGAGAGCATAGAGAAGGTGGCTCTGCAGGTCTTGTCAATCACCCTGCCAGTCAATAGGACCACTCTGGAGAAAATGATAATGCAGATAAAGGACAGCCTTTCCAACCTCACCAACATCGAGGGGATCGTCAATGAAACCTCGCAGCACATCAGCAAAGCCAAGGATCTGCTTGACAAAGCTAAAGATGCCAAGTAAGTACTGTTTTTTTTAAATTGAAGACCACATTTCCCACAAACCATCTTTCTTGCTGTCAGATTGAGCAGGGTTGCCAACTCACACTTTTGGCATGAGACACCCGCTTTAAGGCTGTGCCTCTCGCTCTCACCCTGCCCAAACAAATAATTTTGTCAAATAAAAGGAAGAAAAATTAAGCTGTGTAGGTTAGAACAAAGCCTGAACGTCAGGCTTTTCTCCAAATTTCAGCACCGACATTGGTCGACAAACACTACAGAGGGCGTAAAAGCCACAATTTGCATGGCTGTAGTTGGTGGAGACAGACACACACACACACACACACACACACACAGACCTCTCCAAAATTACAAAACAGCTTTCATGTATGTTGAGTTTAGCCTCTTTCCCTTTGCTCTATGTCTATTACAGATTGAAATGTCCATTAGAAATGCAACAAAGATTGGACTGCTATACCAGCTGATCCATGGTTCAGTAATCAGCCCTGATCCATGATAGCAGACACTACTATAAATCAGGGTTCAGTAATGAGTGAATCCACATTAAAAGTACAGCTTGCACCAGGCCAACATCACGCAGTCACAGACAAAATCTTAAAACCTCTGCCCTCTGATGAATCACAGCAGACCACAAACAGAACACTAAAACACCAGCAGCTGCTTAATTAATCAAAAACGAAAGTATTTCTACGGTAGGAATACCTTTCAAATATTGCCGCAACCTGCTGGCTTACAGAGTGTTTAAACCTCTCGCCACTGTTAAAACACAGCTTTTATCATTCAGAATGATTACAAGCAGCTGCTAAAAAAAATTAAAACAAAACGTGACTCACCCGTTAGTCTTGATGTGAGAGGAACAGATGACAAAAGCCACAGACACTCTCCAAACCTTCATCACTGTTAAATCCATAAAAAACAAACTCTCCAAAATTGCACAAACAACATCCACAAAGAACACAACCTCCGAATCTTCACCAGATGGCTGAAAAAACTGCGACTGTTAAAACTTTACCCTGAAGCATTTTACTATAGAATAATGCTCCAAAACACAGCACTGACCTGCAGGTGTCTCCGCACCTGTCGGCGCTAGAGAGATGGGGGTTGTAGGCAGCAGGCCGAAAGGCCTTATAGTAATAGAAAGAGAAGAATATGATTCAGCAAAGATTCTAAACAATATGTATTTTCTTTTCAAGTTAATATTGCCTGTTGCCCCAAACTGTTTGTATGTAGGATTCTGTCCTTTTAGTTTATTAAACACATGTAACAGTTTGATTTTCAGTGCTTTTCTACACATCAGACTGGTAAGCTGTTACAAACAGGTTCAATTAAAACTAGTTTGTAACAGTCAGGTCATTTCTATTTGAAGTAAAAGTTCAAACTCTGTTTCCTCTGTCAAGTTTATCATTACAGGGTGTTCTTCTGGTTAAATGCAATGTCTCGATATTTGCAATAGTGGCATTATTGCACACATGGTATTCACAATATGGCAACAGATGTGTTATTTGTGTTTTGGGACTTCATGATGCTTCACGGAGGCAAACTTTTTTCCCTCTCATATACACCGTTTAGCTTTTCAGTTCACCCATATTATTATTTTTAAAAGAAAAGAATTTCCCAGATGGTTTTGGTTTTATTTGTCCAGGTTTTGAGATACAGTATCTGACTTGTGTCTCTATTCCAGTACAGTGGAGGTGAAAGGACGTGTGTGGTGCTTACAGCACTGAAAAAGCATTTAAAAATTCTATAGCAACAACTCTTATCAGAATCAGTGCCCAATGCAGTAGAGATGAATGGATGATGTACAGAACACACTGTCTACCGTTTTCATAGGGACTATTTTCAACTGAAGAAACAGATAGGTCTGTGAAAAAGTCCATTCACCTCCATTGTATTGAGGTGGAAATCTCAGACATGCATATTGCAAACCTTGGCAAATAAAAACAAATTTTGCAGGATAGTCGCAGCATTTTGTAGCTGACCTCCGCTAACATCAGCATCACACATAATGTGATATGTATATTACTTATTATTTATTTAACATATTCAATTTTCTCCAGCAAATAGTGTATACTGCTGTGTTTTGAAGGCTGTTATGAGTTCTTCGAAGGGTACAGAAGCATCATCATTGATCTGTAGCCATAATTTGCTGACTTTCCATTATTTGGATAGCATCTATCCATATTATAAGTGTGGGTTTTTACAGAAACCAAAGCTTTGTCAGTTTGTGTGTTAGGGGGCAAGCATTACTGTGGAAAACACTATTAACCAATATTGCATAAAAAAAAAATCCATGTCAAGCCCTGCAGATATTTCCACAATATTCCTGTACAGACTAGACGTTAAAGCTGCTATAATCAATATTTTTACATTAGATCAAATGACTCTGTGTACAGTATGTGACAGGGGTCTCTTGTAGTGACAAACCCACAAAGAACTATCACCCGACTCTGCAGTTCCCCTGAGCTCTACAGAGCATTTTAGCGTCTTTCAGCTCATTGTTTTGGTTTACGGCACAACTTTACTTTTGGGTTCATTTGCATCAGTGTTGTTCCCAGACATCATTTCCAGGTGCAGCAGGCAGCTGCAAAAAAGGTCTGAAAACCTGCTGTATGTTCTCTACCCAGTACCAAACGGCAGACAGACACAGTTAGCGACCAGCTGGTGAACATAGTGGAGCATTTAGCAGCTAAAGAGCCAGATATTTCCCTCAGGAGTTGGTGGAGTTACAGTAAAAAGAGAGAAACAAGACTCCAAATGAATGCTAATATTTCTCTGTCACTCAGAACTGTAATTAAGGATTGTAGGGACTGTTTGAGCTGTATTGTAGCGTATCCTCCTGACATTTATTACAGTTGATTTTGATAACTCCGTCAGTTTGTCCTGTCCAAAGTTTCTCCAAATGAAGGGCAAGACATTTCTTGCATTTCTTGCACGATCACATGTGATAATGCACTGGTCAAACTTGCACAGTGTTACCAGAATATCCATAACACACACACACACACCGAGATTGCTGTACCACCTTTTTCTGTTTTTCCCTTTTGTACCATAGATTTGAATTTTGTGGTTTTGTTGGTGTCACTCCTGTTGGTAAAGTGGAAGTGACTTTGTGTTAGTGTTCAAATGATACATAGGTACCTTTTAATTAAGTTAAATCTTATTTCCTATACTGATTACAACATATACTCATTACTGAGGACTCTAACAATAACCTTTTCTATCCGTCTAATTTCTGGTGGCATTGTGCAGGAGCCGAGCAGAGGGAGTGAAGGATGCAGCCAATAACACCAAGCAGGCATTGGATGTGTCTGAGAAGGCCATAAAGAAAGCACGAGTAGCCCTGAAGGAGGCCCACGACAACCTGAACAGCACAAGGAATGCTACAGCTGAGGTACAGCATGCTTGAAAATTGGCTGTGTGTTTGCGTATGCGATAACTTGTTCGCTGCAATGTGTAAAATTGTAGGTTTCAACATCAACATAACATCAAAATACTACATTCTCCCATACAGTATGTCTCCATTTCCCCCCTTAATTCTTGACTTTCCCTTCCCTTCTAGGTGGATAAGAGGCTATTGCAGCTGGAGGATAAGCAGAAGGATGCCATGATGCGTTTAAACAACCTCTCCTTAGGGGTGGAAGCCCTGAGGAACAAGACAGAGCAGAACAGAGAGATGGCAAAGGACGCCAAAGCACTGGCTAACAACGCCACACAGCTAGCATCCTCACTGGAGCAGGTGAGTATGTGGGCGACAAGTTGTGTTTGTTGTTTTTTGTCCCAAAATGCATGAAAGGAAGCAAATATTTGTTTAACAGTAAATAAAGTGAAATCATAACTAAAAAATATTGTGTTGTCTCCCAGAACCTCAATGACACAGAGAAACGGTACCATGAGCTGCAGAAGAAGGTGGACGCTCTTGGTGGGGAGTCTGGAGGTCTGACCAGCATCCACCAGAAGGCCATGGAAATAAAGAAGGAGGCAGAAGACCTCCTCAACAAAGCCACCGAGGGGATAGAACAACTCAGGAGTGAGTACATGAAGCTGCTCTCAGTGTTGACAATCTTTTCATTACGTGGGCTACATAGAGTACTCTACGATTAATGAAACAGTTTACCTCTGCTCTTTTGTAAATGACTTGCTGTGAGAATATGGTGATGTCTGTCAAGTTTTGAATAGCTTGATAGATGAAATAATGTATGGAGGAAAGTGGAATAAATTGTCGTTATTTTGTGGTTATCTGGCATAGCCTGAGCTATTTTAACTGCTACTTTTACCTCTGTTAGGTAAGATTTGGAGATTGTGCTCTTTGTGGATGTTGTTTGTGCAGTTTTGGAGATTTTGCTTCTTATGGATTTAACACTGATGAAGTTTTGGAGAGTGTTTGTGGCTTTTGTGTCTTTTTATGGTGCCAATTTGCTAAAATGTAAACAAATGTAGGCTTAAAAAAAACAGGTGGTGCAGTCCGTCTCAAGTCTGTCTGAGGGGGGCCTTTAAGGGTAAGACTTTGAAACGCTTGGGTTAAACACATACTGATAGCCTAATGAGCCCAGCATGTTCATGCAGCTGTTGCATTTTGTTAGTTGTGATGCGTACATTTTTACATATACCAAGGTTCAATTTATTCTTTTAACCAGGATAAGACATAACAGGGACTAGTGTGCATGTAAAGATAGTTATTGACAGAAGATGTTGATGACATGAGACAGAACAGAAGTTGAATGAAGTTGACTAAAGTAACTTTTATAAAGTATCATAAAATTCTTAAAATATTCTAATAAAAAGAACAATCTCTTCATGGGCGCCAGTGGACGTCTCGCCTAGGTCACCAAAATGTCCAGAAACAGCCCTGACATAGCTGCAGAGCTGCTTCCTGTAGCTTAAATGCCAAATAGCAATACTACATTGTTATACGTAAGACAAATCTGATATGTGTGAACGAGCTTCTTAGAAGTGTGTTGTGATGTTGCTAATGGGTTATAGAATTCTTAGAAACACAGAGAAACTCTTGATTTAATATTCAATTTAACACCACTGGCACATCGCGATCATTATTTCATATTAGTCCACCAAAATTAAAACACGTTGCACAACTCCAGTACACCATACCGTATTCACCAAACGTCTTTGGTAGCATTGCCGTCGGCAGGGTTGTGTCCGAGACTGAAGTGTTTAGTGAATAAATCATGGTGTGCTGGAGAAGACGTGCAGCATGTTTTAGTTTTGATGGACCCGCATTGAAGCTCACACTGGTGTGCACCTGGCTGTGTGATCATTCTCAGGTAGAAATCCTATCATACAAATTAGGACGTATATCTTATCTTATGCGAACATCTATAATGCTCTCTTGGTACCTTATGATTACTGGATACTTCAATTAACTGGATACTTCACTTAACCTCGATGGTATTCACCTGTACAGATTCCCCTGCTGTTAGCCATTTTGACCTCTTACTCCCTGTGGTTGCAGAACTGGAGAAAAAGTTCAAGAGTAATGAGCAGCGGATGCAGAAGCAACGCATGGAGCTGGACGAGCTGAAGGAAAACGCTACTCTGGTGCGGGACGAGATCCGGGAACAAGTGCAGAAGTACAGTAACTGTCAGTGAGGAAGTTACAGTTCCCTGTTTACCATTTGCTGCTGTAGTCCAGAGCAGAGTTATGGCTGATGCTGTCACTGGGACAGAAAAACTACATCACCCGTGAAAATAAAACGCTGCTTTGGTACCTCCATTCTTTCACTGGTATATCAAGTTTTACACATTACCTGTCAAGTGTTATATCACAGAAATGCCTTCCTCTTTCCATGTACTGTACCACTTTTTGACTCCTAGATATCAACACTGTCCTGTATGGTGTTTATGTCTTTAAGCTACTGCAACAAGTGGATGACCTGTGGAGAGTATTTGTTTCATTGTATAGGCCATGATAATTGATTTCATAAATAATAAACAGAAGAAATATATCAAAGTATGTTATCAGAAATTTGTTATTTTGACCAAAAGATTTTGTGTGTTTTTGCTGTAACTTGACCATGTTAGTATGGTATTTACAATATGACATTCCTATTAAGAAATATGTGGAAAGGTTTGATTTTTGAAATTAAATTGTGTTTATTTTTATTACAAAAAAAATTAAATACATATAAATGCATACACAAGTATTCTTATGAGGAAAATTCATTCCAAGGTGTGATGGAGACAAATAAATTTGACAGTTTATGTAAATTCATCACATAATGTGTCCTGTTTTTGTGATCATGTGTGCGCAATATTTACAATATCAAGTTTGTATTGTAAATATTACACATTTGAATTAGATATATGGTTTCAATTAATTGGCACAAGGGGGCGCCTTGTACTCAGCAAGGCAGTGTGCTCGCTGTGTCTTCAGCAGCTATCTCTGCTCTCTCTACCTCTGTTGCAGCTCATGGAGAGAGACTCACTCCTGTGGACTTTTCCCAGCAGACATTTTGACATGTTGGAGCAGGAAAAGCACAGGTGTAATTAATAACATTAACGATAACTGCATTCCATTTAGATGAGCTAGATCCAGGGTCCCGGTATTGTGCATGTAGTATATCTTATAGGACACTTAATAGAACAGAGCCATCATTAACGTTATTAGGTACAGCTGTGTATTTCCGGCAATGACAAGTCAAAATGTCTGCTGTGAAAAAATAACTATTAAAGCCTGTAACAAACCCACACAAGTGTTTTCACTTCATTTGACTGATTAGACGTCTTCTCAACACTGTGTGGGCGTGTACAGACTGTGCTTGACTGACATTTCCCTGACCCTCCTGTTAGGTAAAAGTAAAGAGCGGCTCTAATCAACATTTTTATATAAAGGATGGATTAAATGGCTACTTGTATATGAAAGGGGTCGCTTGTAGTGATGACCCCACAGAGAATTATCACCTGACTCGGTAGTTCCCCTCAGCTTTATGGAGCTGTTAAGCGATTTCTTTTTTCTTTGGTTTTCCAGCCCGCAGCTATACTGTTTTGGTTCACTCTCACCGCTCTCATAGTGTTGTTTTCGGTCGCAGCAGGCAGCTGTTTTCAGTGAAAAAGCTCTAAAAGCTCACTTCACACTATCTTTTCAGCACCAGGCAGACACAGTTTGCAACTAGCTGGCGAACATAGTAGAACATTTAGCAGCTAAACAGCTAGATATGTTTCTCAGGAGTTGTTGGAGACCAAAAACAGAGCTAAAAGGAGACTGAATATTGGGCTTATATTCGTCAGGTGACCAGAAACAAGACTCCAAATAAATGCTAATGTTGCTCCGTGTCTGCTGGATGTTACTGTTTGCTACCAAGTTCGCCATATCAATGTAAAAGGTGATGATATGTCAGTGTTGTGTTTCCAGCTTAGTTTCCGCTGCCCCCAAGTGGCCAGAAAAAAATCAGTTATTGCAGGTTTAACTACTTTTTGTTGGTAAGTAGTCAGTTCAGTGGCTCCCAATCTAGGGGTCAGCCCCCTTCCAAAAGGTCACAAGATAAATCTGAGGGGTCCTGAGATTAATCAAGTAGAAAAGAAAACAAAAGTTCTGCTGCACAGATTTGTATTCATACTGTTGGCCTTTTCTCTAAGCTTAATATTTTTGTGAAATATTGGATAAGTCTTTGGGGCTCAAACAGTTTAATGAAACCATCTAAGAAGTTTAGAGGGTAGATAAGTCTGGTGGAACTGCTCGCAACTTACAGACGTCTGAAACGTGACAACTAGACACGGCTCTTTTGTGAGGGGTCACAAGCCAAAAAGGTCGGGAACCACTGGTTTAATCTTTAACGATGAACTGTACTTTATCATGACGGAACTAGAAACTATGGCTGTCAAATGAATTTATAGAAATATTTCCTGTCTGAAATGTAGTGGAGTGAAAGTATAAAGTAACATAAAATGGAAATACTAAAAAATACAAGCACCACAAAGTTAGGTACTTAGTTACGTTCCACCTCTGCTTACACTTTTATCATTCTTATTAGTATGTAGGTTGGTGACCTCACATGAGTTCCAGCACACTTCAACCTGAGCAGAGGTCTAAACACCTGTGTGCAGGGAGCAACTGCCAACATGTTGACCATGAGCTCTGTTCAATCACAGGTTCCTTAGCCATTTACCTGTAGGCTTCCATGTATATAGAGTAGCAGTGATTCACTCTTTGTCTGCTACCATTCATTCCCCTGCTGCTGCTTTGAGAGTGAAGGAGCTCTGTTATTCTCTGTTGGGTTCTGGCACTGGATCCTGAGCTCTTAACAAAGAGAGGCTGTCCTCCAGCCGCACAGGGAATGTGTAATATGACAGAGATTTACAGCACACTTTGTTCTGCAGAACACCTGAACGCATCAAAGCTAACCGAAAGACATAACTGATATGGTCAAATGCGCTTGTAAAAAGTGATATGTTTCATATGTTTAGTGAAAAACTTCAGCCTACAGAAGATTTATTAATTTGATCTAATTGAAGCTACATGAAGGTCTTGCTGCATGACTGTAAATCCTAATGGAAATAGTCCCAACCACCTGTTGGATGAGGCTGATGTTTGGAGACGGTGCAGGCAGCCGGGGGGGTGGGGTGGGGGGGATCTGAGCTCTGTGCGCGCCCACGGGTTGCTTATTGGGTGCAATCACAGGGAATCTAATCCGTCCAGCAGGGAGCGCGCATTCCTGCTCCCAGATCCAGACCGGGGCTCGTCGGAAAACATGCGGTGGGTTTCTGGAGGAAAACTTGCGGAGGAATCAACTTTTCAAATCACACATCTAATTTAACAAGATCTGTTAACATGCCGTGACTGTTTATCATGCAACATTGTTTTCTTTTTTACCTTTTTAATTCTGTCTCACTGAAAAATATTACATTAGAAACTTTCACCAATGATAATTCTCATATTTCTATAAAGACATGGTAGAGTGTGCCTGTAAGCTATAGCTCATATCATAGCCTGCTTTATGTTTACCCACTCACACAAGTTGCAGCAGTTTTACATGTGTAGGAAATGAACTTCCCATATGTAAGAGTAAAAGCACCTGGACGCCAGTCTTTTGACTTCCACCATCTTGTCTGCAGAGAGGTTACTGAGAGCCAACCATCCTTTTTTTTTTAAATCAAGAATTACAGGCTTTTTGTTATATCTCCAGTGGCAACATGAGATGCTTGTATCCTACTCTGTAGTGCATTTATGGTAGCATTCTTGTTTTTACAATTTAACCCTTCGATCCCTTCCTTCTACAGCACATTTTAAGTTGTGATGTATTGTTGAAAAACTGAACTCAACCTGAAGAGCCAGCACTCAGTTGATTTTTGTGGCCATTTTGATATATCTTCAGTAACTATTTAGGTAAATTCACAGTGATGCTATTGTCAATAATAATTCAACAAAGCCCAACAACAGTGGGGGACATTGACCACCCCACTCTGACTGCTGGGGGTGGTGCAACTGCTCCACATTGAAATGTATAGGAAATGCACAGTTTTCTTGGGATTCAGTGCAAGTCAGTGATGGTTTGTAGGAAAAGGATCCATTACCCATTATAAAGAGTTATTTATTTCACTTTAATGGAGACAAATCTAGGCAGAGTGATGGAAGTGCACTTTTGCTATAAATGGACATCTCAGCCACTTGCTAGATGCTCATTATTAAAAACTGTGTGGTCAGGTCAAAACTGTTGGTGTGCCACACGGAACTAAGAAATGCAACAAAAAAGAAAGAAAGAAAACCGTGTGGGGCCATTAAAGAGGTCATCTTCTTGGATATCATCCTTCATCCGCCCACCCGGGGAATCGAACCGGCGACCACCAGGACCGCCCCCGCTCCGCTCCGGAACTCCAGCGCGGGGTTTCCAGTACGAGGCGCAGGAGTTGAGGACTCCTCATCGCATTCACGCCGCTCAGCCCCGCATCTGTCCGGTGGACCCAGAGGGGAGACCGTAGCCTGTTCGCAGCCCGCACGACACAGAAGCGACCTTCGGAAGCGGTGAGTGCAGTCCCGCTTTGTGATTAGCTGCCTTACGTTTTTTTTTAGGGGAAAAGACAACGTTAAACACATTGGACAGATGAAAGAGTCCCATCAAGGAGGAGTGATGTTTTTTAATTAACCGGTTCCAGCACAGAGGAACTCACCAAAGCAGCGGGCTAGTCCGCAGACATTTCTATATCGTGGAAAGTGATAGTGAATTCAAAAAACAGACGGAAAACTCTCTCAAAGATCCCCTGGGTGCCCCCGACCCATGCGTTGGGGACCTCCAGTGGGGAAAAACGTCACTCTTCTGCGTGGACTGCAGCTTTCATCAGTATTTTTTTTTTTTTTTTTTTAAATCAACTCTATCGGTGCTTGTGTAATTTCTCTGTGGTGTGGTGCGCTGTCCGCCTCAGCAGTGTCTGTTGCGTGCCGCAGGTTGCCTGCAGCCCCGCGGGTTGATGTGCGCTCGGAGATGCAAGCCTCACTGGGAATGCTCGTCTGCGGTAAGTAGACTGTGCGGGTCAATCCGTGGTTTCTGCTCCACAACAAATCCTCAGAAGTGATTCAGTGAGCGGGTATGAAGGCTAACGACTCTCTCCAGGTCACTGGGCTTTCTTTGATTAGTCTCTGGAAAATGTGGCGCTGCTTCATGTTAAGCCTGTGGGTGTTGAGTTGAAGACTTATTTGACTTAAAACAAGAGTTATTTTCTTGGAAATGGTTTCAAGGTCCTGACACTTGTTCAGAGTGTCTCTGCAAGTGAGAATGCTTTGAAAACAGGTATCGTCTCAGCCCACTGGCAGAAACGTTCACTTTTTTTCAAGATAAAAAGGATTTTAACACAGGATAAGAAGCTTCTTTGTCCTTTAAGATTAACATTTTTGCAGCAGCATGACCAGGAAAAAGACAAATCTATTCACCTCTGTTACCTTAGTGAATCTTAATCGAAATCGCCATTTGTTTTCCCATATAAAACTGCACTTTGTAAATGCCCATTTTCCTGTTTCATGTATTTAACTCTTCCACGGTGAAGAAAAAGGCCAATTTGAGAGTCCAAGTAAAGGCCAAAAGAAGATTTATAATAGATATTTATACGAGTGCTCTCATCAAATCTGTCTCCTTGTTAGTCTCATTAACGTCCAGAGCAGACTTTATAGTAACATCTCTGATTCTCTACCAATATACATTACAGTCACCAGCTTAACACAGTGCAGGAAACAGGCACAAGCTCTGGAGCCTGAACATGCTGGATGTGAGGCTGATGCGAGTGTCGGCCTCTGCATCTCAGAGATAAGATAGCTGATGTTTCTTTTTTTGGGCCCCCGGTGCCCTCTCTGGGGTCGTCCCTGTCTCTCTCTTTGGGTGGTGTCGCTCTGTTTATGGTCCCCCTAAAACAGCCCAGCTGAATCCGCAAATAGAGACACCTACTCCACACCTACCTCCAGCACTGCCCCAGACCCTTCTAGCTGTGTGTGTGTCCAGTGCTGCATGTATATATAGGTCTGATATGTACGTGTGTATGCATGTTCGCGTGTGTGTGGGTGACAGAAATAAAGGACGGCTGGGAAATGAACAGATTTAAACAAAATAACACGTACCATGCAGTATCTGACGAAGGCTTCTTTTCACTACATCAGTTGCTTTTATCTCATTTAAATTCAGATAATGACACTGAAAAGTTCTGAAAAGTCATTGCTGTGTGACACCTGCACTGCTCCAAGCAAAGTGGATGTGTACTCAATACTACCAGTGAGCTAAAGATTTATCTGAGTAATGACCCTCAATAAAATGCCTCCTAATGCATTGTTTCCTGGAGCTGAAGACAATGGGCTCATTGCTCCTGTTAAAGTCTATTAGTGCCTGCTGTTAGCACCCAGGGTGTCCCCTGAGTTTTACATTTTCAGCACTTTGCTGTTGTCGTTGATGTTGGGTAGCTTAAAACCAGAAAAACATCAGAATGAGCTTCAATGCGTGGATAGCCTACAGCGTCAGAAGGCAGTAGTAAGGAGTTACAGGGTCAGAATCTTATTTTCAGTTTTCCCATTTCATAGTTTGCCTTTCAGAGGAAGGGCATTATAAAGTAACACTAAGAACATGTACACCCTTAAAGGCCCTGAAAATGTATGTTCTGATTCAGCGTTTTACTATGAGCGATGGGATCCTGCATAAACAAACTATTTTTCTGCCAAAGTTAGAACTGTTTCTGGGTATTTAACGTGCAAGAGTTCTGTATTTGTGTTTTTCTCTTTGGTTTCATCACTGGTTTGTAGTGGGCGTGGCTCCGTTGGGAAAAGGTGATGTCATACTTTTTGGGGGGGCATTTTAGACCTTTATTTGATAGCAAACAGTGGATAGATGACAGGATATGGGAGAAAAGAGAGAGATGGGAATGTCATGCAACAATGGTCTCCAGCCAGACGTGGTCAGTGTCTTAACCCCTTGGCCAACAGGGCGGCGATGTCTCGTAATTCTGTGCACCGATCGGGATTTAGCAACATTAGAATCAGAATCTGATGACAGTTGGAGGATTGTTTGGTTACTGTCAGTTAAAACTGATCAAACCACAGCCACAGAGTCCTGATGAAGCAGAGTCACTGAGTTTTTGACTGTTAAAGGTCCAGTGTGTAACATTTACGAGGATCTATTGGCAGAAATGGAGTATAATATTCATAAGTATGTTTTCATTAGTGTATAATCACCTGAAAATAAGAATCGTTGTGTTTTCATTACCTTAGAATAAGCTGTTTTTATCTGAATAGGGTGCGGGTCCCCTTCCACAGAGGTCGCCATGTTGCACCGCCATGTTTCTACAGTAGCCCAGAATGGACAAACCAAACACTGGATGGGGCTGTTTGCGTTTTTTGCGAGTTTCGTGGCCACTGCACGCTTGGAAGGGGAGGGTGATCCAAGTGGTCTTCAAATGGTTGTAATCTGCAATTTTCAACGCTAGATGCCACTAAAGCCGACACACTGGACCTTTCAACTTTTAATGAATTATAGCTAAAGTTGTTTAGTAACTGTCACTGTTGCTTATTTAGTCATCAATATTTAATAGATATATGTGATTTAAAGTCTAGTTTTCAGGGGCTCATTATTGCTTCAGCTGAGCTTTAGGACTGAGGATTTTGTCGCCCATCACTTAAAGTGAAATTGCTTTGCGGCTAATACAGACAGGGCGAACACTTGAAGCAACCGCAATCTGTTTCAATGTACATATATAAGCATACGAGTATTGTCCTAAGACAGATGGGCTGACCCCTTTAAAAAATACATTGATTAAATGGATGAGATAAATAGATCTTAAGTATCTAAAAGTAGGTTCAGATTTCCACTAGGTAGTCGAAGAAAGCATCTTGTTCAACCATTTCTTTTAAATCATGGAGAATCTGATGATTTCCAGTCTAAGAGTATTATGTTTTTGACTGCAGCCATGCCCCACATTAATGTTAATTGTCATATGATCTGGTTTCATCTCATTCCATATCTCATCTTGTACCTCAGCAACTCATTCATCTGTAAGAAAAGTAATTACAGTATACCATAGGAGTAAAGAGACTCAGTCAAGGGAACAAGGACAGAGATGTAAGAGAACATCTTTGCAAATTCTGAGTGGTGTGGAAAGATTGAAGTGTCTGGAGAGGAAATACGTAAAAAGAGCTGCAGAGAGAGATAGGATCAGCTGAGAGCGTATTAGAGGAAAATCAGAGGAGGAAATGAGAGACAAGGATGTGTTTCAGAGCAGAAAGGTGAACAAGTGTGTCTGATGTGAAGCGTGTGTCTATAAACTTTACGCACTGTCATTAAAGAGACAGGGAGCTGTCCATTCAGACTCCTGACGCCTCTGAGGACAAGCTCCGAGGTCAAAGGTCATGTCCAAACCCCCAGGTCAGAGACGAGGTTAATTGGTGTGTGTACGAATGTATGTGTGTGTGTGTGTGTGTGTGTGTTTGAGAGAAAGAGAGAGTGAAAGCTCTGTGAGGCTGATCACAGGGACAAAAGAACCAGCAGTGCCTCCTCTCTTCTCTTTCACTTTCTATTTCTTGTCTTCTTCTCTGGGGGGTGGAGAGGAAGAAGCTGGTCGTGTGTGTGTGTCTGTGTGTGTGTGTGTGTGTGTGTGGGCACCTGCAGAAATTTTCTTAAGCAAATTGAATTCTAAGCAAAATATCTTATCAGGCAAACAGGCACTGTACTTTTTATTTTATTTTTTAGCTTTTTAGCTAAATATAGCTTTTTTGATAATATAGCTTTTTTTCCCTCAGTAATTGCTTTTGAGTGTCATTTAGCAAATTACTTTTCATGAAGTGACGTGATTAAGTTCAGCTGGGGGAGGGAGCAGCTCATCATCATTTGTGCAGAGGGAAGGAAGGCAGGGAGGATGGGAAGAATTGGGAAGGAAGCAATGAAAGAGAACTTGAAAGAGGACCGAGGTAAATCCTCTGTAATTCACCTTCCTTAGAGGTTTGTGTGTGTAGGAATGGGGTTTTGGCGAACTACTGACGTTCTCTTCAGATGTTTGTGTGTGTGTGTGTGTGTGTGTGTGTGCGTGCGTGGGCAGGTGAGGGCTGGCATTAGGCAGTGGGAGTGAGAGAGTGTGTTCCCGAAGCCTTTGTAAGCGACAGCCTCCGGAAATGTGCGGATACCAGAACAATGGTGTAGTAAAGCCTACTAACCACCAGCACTAGAGACAGAGAGAGAGAGAGGCTGAAAAATTGGGGATGGGGGGGGTGTGTGTGTGAAAGAATCGGGACAAAGAGAAAAGACGGAGAGAAAGACTTTAGGCACAGGGGGAAGGGGTGGAGAGAGAGAGGGAACAGGTTTGTTTCAATGAAAGGACGGTGAGTTAGGTTTCCCCATCCTGTTGGCAGGGGCTTTTCTGGATGAAAAGAGAAGGTGGAGATAGAGGAGGACTTGAGGGGGAGGATGAAGGGGCAGGGAGGAGGAATTGGAAATGGAGATGGTCTCATTAAAAACAATGGGGTGGCTGGTACAGTGGAAAGTTAGTTGGAAAGTAGTAGGAAAAGCACAGGTGTTAATATTAAAATGAATGATTGCTGAATTCCATTTAGCTGTTTCAGTTTTAGGGTCCTGGTATTGTGTGCTGCCTCACTGCCACGCTAAGTGTGTTTCCATCCACCTGTTTTTAATCACATTTTCATTTTGCGTATTAAAAAAGACCTCAGTGGTAATTTTAATTTTTAAAATTATTTTAATGTATTTTTTCCAGTACAGACAACGCAGTAGGCTTTGGAAGGTTAATTTTAACTTAAACATTTTGCTTTTGTGGTTCATGATTTTGAGAATAGAAATGAATATAACATGAGAAGTAATACGATTAGATTTTGATTTATTTTAGACCTAGAGGTCCCTGAAGGTTCCCCACTGCTGTATATGCAATACTGTCCATTTTGTCTGAAGGCCGAGCTGAGGCTGTGTGTGTCCAAAGACACTTCAAGACAATGTAAACCCACATTAAGAGAAGAGTGGGAAGAGGAGGGACATCATTTATCATTCACACAGTAAAATCAGTCAGGATATATGAGTAACAGTTTATTCCAGTTTCAAAGACTGTGGTTCCATGTTTAATAAAATTAAAATACAGAGAGAAATGTCTCTATGTCACGTCCACCCTCTGTACCTCTGACGTTTTATTTTTGGATTCTTTTATTGCTACAGGCCACTGGCCAAATCTAATAACAGGTTGTGTTGTGCAGCTTGTTAAAAAGCACTCTCAGACACCTCCACACCTCTAATTATCTAATGGCAGACAAGCAGCAATTACAGTGCGACACTGGAAGGAGGAATAAGGAAGGAAGGAAGGATGGAAGGCAGGAAGAGAGGAAAGACAGAGACGAAAGGAAGAATGTAGAGAAGGATGCAATTAATGTGATAATTAACTAATAATTATATCTTTAGATATTTCTGATTTTTGTTGTCATGGAAGATTGCCTGACCTCTAACCGCAGTGTGTTGTGGTTTCATCTTGTAGCCCTGTAATTACACACACATGCACACAAAGGTCTAATAAAACCTCTTGGCTTGTAAATGTAGGCCAGCTGTCTCGTGTTCCAGGTCACCCGTATTTGAATGATATTGACATGAGAATTCCCACAACGCCTGCATGGTGTTGTTAACTGTGTTGTGTCACATTTACCTGAAGTGGCATCATGTAGTGTAACAGAGCAGCATTGCTTAGTGCATTGGGGACACGTGTGTGATGGGTCAGCATGTTATCAATACGCCTGGCTTTTTCCATTTAGGGCAACATTACATATGCTGTTTTTGTTGTTTGATAATACACATCTGAATTGTAGAGTTTATAGCTGCACATGGGCCTAGAGGCATTGGTTTTAGCATGCTAATCTAATTGATTCATATTTCATATTAAAATTATGGTATTTTTAGTTTGCTAGTTGGCTAACTGAACAAGTTGCCCCTATTAGCTACATTAGCTGATCCAGGGGGCTAATTTCTGTGTCGGTCTGACAAGAATTTGAAATGATTTATGTAAAACTGAAGTTTATCTGGAAAGCTTTAGGTTTCCCGATATACATTGTTTGAGTCCCATGATCTCTACAACGGAGGTGGAAAGTGCATAGTTTTTGTTCTTTTAAATCTGATTTTTTGGGGAATTTTTGCCTTTATTTGATAGTGACAGCTGCAGAGATAGACAGGAAAGACGAGAGAGAGAGAGAGAGAGAGGGGGGATGACATGCATCAAAGGGTCGCAGGTTGGAATCAAACCCGGGCAGCTGCGGCCTCAATGGTACGCCCTCTACCTGGTGAGCTACCGGGGCACGAGAGAGAGTGCATAGTTAGCTCATTAGACAGAATGGCCACAATTATGAGAATAAGACCCAGCTTGAAAAATACCAGAAATTCTCTTTAATGTGACAAGAAAATATTCCTGGAAGTAAGTACTGTGTTAAAAGACCAAGTGGTTTTGCATGTTTTACTACAAATCTCTTACACGTAATACCGCAACCAACCATTTTGCACACCATACTACTATATTATACTACTGTTAATTTAGATGTATTGTGTCTACCATTCCAGGCAGCCATTGGTTTCCATTTATTTCCAAGTGATGTGAAAATCAACTAGCACACTCTAGAAACTTGCTTGAGTTATGTAATCCATCAGAGTGAAGAAGTCAGCATTAAATGTGTACACCAGATATTTTGTATTAGACTGCCATAATGTTGGGGGGCTTTGGAGAGACACATTTGAAAAAGAATGGTCAAAATTGAAGCAGCAGAGATCCAGAAATATCAGGCTCCAAAAATACCAGAACCTACATTTCCTTTATGCAACTTGATAGCGTTTTTCTGTTAAAACTGCAAGCCTAAACAGAGATTACTCAAGTGATGTCACTTAAGTACTTTTCTCAGACTTGAAAAAGCTCCTCCAGAGCAAAAGAAAACATCACGTAGCTGCACAGTTCCCTAGGAGTACGCAGCGTTAGCAAGTTTCAAGAAACTACAAATAAATATAATAATAAAAATGTATACTCGATTTGAAGCGAAGGAGCCTAAAATTGAAAGGATACTGGTATGGTCCTTGAAACAGTCATCTCATCTAAGCCTCTGCAGATACTTGGAGAGAAACGAGAAATTCAGTTTTCTAAGGTTCAAAATGACTTCACACGTACAAACACAGTACTCCCCTGTGTATTCTAAATTATACTCCGGGTATCTGACCTTTGCCTATGACCACACAGACATTACCTCTGTTCTTCTCTCTTACACAGGAAAGCAATTTCAACATGTGGCAGTCAGACACAATGTAATTACGTTATTAAGCTCATTGCTGGTCATAGGTATACGAGCATGCATAGAACACAAATGCACTCAGATGCACATACAGTTAGAGAAAACACAGGCACACGGTCATTACACAGAAAAGTATTTGTAATTGTGCACTTGCACACATGCATTAGCCAGATTATCAACGCTCAATAGATGGCAGGAAGCGTACAGGTCACAAACACACACATGCAAACCAAATGCATGTCTCAACTAATGACAAGTCCCATGTGAGCTGTAGTTTTCTCTGAGCTTTCCCTCTAAGTGAAGCCAGATTTTCGTCATCAGAGGCTGATTAGCACCTACAGTGAACACATCTGCACTCTGCTCAGCGCTCCATGTTTCCCTGAGCAGCTGCTGAGCACCAGGACAGACACACAACACCGCAATCACTAACCAAACCTGCAGCAAATCATTCTCTTCGGCTGAGTAACTGATGGACAAGCCGGTTGACCGACAGGCTGCACCCAACATCTGCTGGCCATGTGTGCCTCTCATCTGGTGGATTTACTGAGCTTCGGGCAGCATGGCGGGCACTTTGTGGCCGGTAGCTGGATTCAGAGGAGAATTTTACAGATACAATCATCGTAATCATGGAAGTGCCACTGCACTTTACAAGCTTAATGTGCTGTGGGTGCACTATTGCGTCATTGTTTGTAGTGGGGACATCAACTTTCATGTTCCACCATCAGCAGCATTTATGGATAGTTCTTTGAGCAGAGCTACGGACTGAGAGCTGATGTGTATTTTCTTTTAAATTGTAACCCTAGAAATTGTTATTTCCAATTTTCAAAGATGGTCTGAGGATACAAACTTGCAACCGTCTGATCATAAGCCAGCATTTTCCCAGGTTAGACAGACTACTAAAAGCGCTGTTTCACATTGATCTCTATTAGAATGTTAGTAAATCATCAGTAACTGCAGACATGTGGGAATGAAGGCAGGAGGGGCAGTGAGTGTACTTCACATGTCTACTGTACCACTAAGTTAAGAACAAACATTGTACTGTTTCCATCAAGTTTCCATCCACCTCCACTCTCCACCTGTTGCTGATGATATTCCATGTTTCCTCTCCGACATGGAGTGATTCAGACGTCTCCTGGATGGGACAGGAATGTGAATGTCTCCTCCAGTGGAACCAGCTGCCTCCCAGTGCCATGCCTTGTTAATCTAACAGCCTGTGTAATGGCCAGCGTCTGGCCACGCTCACTGAAACCCTCTGTCAGCCTGGCAGGCAGTCAGTGACAAATTGAGAAACAGCTGAAGGAGAGTCAAAGACCATGTCAGGCCAAGACAAAATATACAATGAATGCAGTCCAAATATACGGAAAATGACAAGTAGCTACAAATAGGTGCAACTATCTGCCTCCTGGGTTTTTGAATATATAAATGATTTTCAAATACAAATTTAAACAGGTCTGAACCATCATGTTCTTTGATATGAATTTTAATATTTAAAACAATTCCTCTGCAGCCAGAGAACTCATTTCCTGGGTAGTTTTCTATGAAAACATTTCATTTATACTGCACAAACAAAAGATGAAAAAAATACACATAAAATAAATAGGAATAGTAAAAACAAAGCAGAAAGGATTTTTCAAAAGAGACAAGCAAAATCGATATTTAAAAACAAATAAAATGAACAGTTAAATAACAATTAATACTGTGGGTGAGGTAAAATAAAGAGATGAATTTTAAGTTTTCTTTCTGAAGGTTGTAAATGAGGTGCACATTTTAAAATCTGTTCCAGAGTCTGGGGACTTAAAAACTAAATGCAGCATCACTGTAGGCTTTAGTCCTAGACTGAGGAACAGTTAATGGGAGAGAATGCAACAGAACACAGTGGTCTTTGATTAGATGCAACTTCAAATAAATTCTATAGGTGTAGATATAACCCTGTACTATAAATTTTAGTACGGGGTTGAAGTGTGTGCTCAATTTTGTTGTGGGGGGAATCCTTGTTGCAGTGCAGTTTTGACCCGTAGTAGATGTTTGAAAGGCCGGTGAACAGAGCATTACAGTTATCGAGATGAGTGTAATAGTTGTCTCATGAGAGAAATGGTGTGACTTTGGTAATGTTCTTGCTAGATGCAAAATGAGCTTGTCTCTTTTGGCCTATTCCTTGTGACCAAAATCTCTGTTTTGTCCATATTTAACTGAAGAATATTTTGAGCCATCCAATCACTAATTTATAAAACACACTTTACAAGGATGTCGACAAGGTTCAGATCATCAAGTGAAGCAGAGATATAGAGCTGTGTCTCATCTGCGTAGTGATGGAAACAGATGCCTGGTTTGTGGTTGATAGACCTGTAATGGCAACATGTACAAACAAAAAACCTGGGACCCAGGACTGAACCGTTGGGCACACCACAAGAAATATTTATAGAACTCCCTTTGAGCTTATAGCCAACAAAAAACAGATATTGCTACAGACTTGGGCAATAACTACATTCTGTGATATATCAAATGCTAAAATTACTTTTTGTTATCTCCCAAAGTAAGAATGTTATGTGGACCAGGCCAGGGTACGGTTCTTAAATAATACATGGCATTAAGTTCAGCGATTGTTTTTATAAGCAAGGCCCTAGGCGCTGATTAAAGAAGGGAGGAAGAAGTGAGGGAGGTGAACGACAGGGCACAGAGGGGAGTCAGAGCTGCAGAGGGGCAGCAGACATTAGAAGAGAAGAGAGATGGGAGACGAGAGCTGAGAATAATAATGAGGTGAGGAGGGAGGAGAACAGCTGGATGTTTGGCTGTGGGAGCTGACCATCCATCAACTAAGTGCAGAGCAAAGAGAGGACGGAGACACAGAGAGGGCGAATGTAAACTAATTAGTTAGGAGGAGTTAAAAATAAAAGGATGTTGACTTTTCTCTGCCCAGGTTTTAAAGTAGCTGTCTGACGGTGGGTGCTAAACATATCTGTGCCGCCTTCTAGTCCCACACTCACTCAGGTCAGGTATGCAGCTCATTGCCTGTCTTAAAATTATGCTATTCTTGTCTGCTCACTGTCATAGGCAGGCTGATATTGGATCCGACCATGCTGTCATTTTAATATTCTTGGCAATGTTTTTCGTTTAACTCTTAACCCTCCTCCCGTCTGTGCAAATGCATGTGTGTCCACGGCGTCCATGTGTGCTTTCTTGTCCATCTGTTTGTTTGTTTGTCTTGGTTTCCTGCATTGTTTACGCTGGTAGATGTGACAGCAAACTGTGTCTTGCCAGCCGCTCCCAGTGGAATGTGTCATGTTGATGTAAAATCCCACCCCAACACATAGAGCTGGAGGAGTTAGTTACTCTGTGGGATTAGATGGATACAGTATAACTCTTGGCATTCATTGTGTTTCTCCACTCATATATACAAAATGTCCCTTAAATCTGTCACCCATCTGTAGATAATGAAGATATAATAACAGTGAACATCAAATGGAAAAACTATACGTGTTCCTTTGTGGAAAGACCAGGACTTTTTTCATTTGTGGGAATGAAACTGCAGACTGCACCGTGCATTCTGAATCACTGCCTCTGACAGTTAAAGCAGTGCGTCATGTGGAAGACCTGTTGGCTTAGAGTCAGATTTCGCTGTCCTTTTGCATGACCATAATGATATCATGCCTTTTTTAACTGTTAGCCTAGAATAGGTTAACAACAGTGGTCAGTTTGTCACCTGCTCGACATCCCTAAAGAGCTGCTGCCACAGTAATATATGACATCTACAGAAAAGCCAATCGTTGTGGTGTAATATAGCGATTGTCACCTATATGATGCTAAAAACAGCTCAATAATAAACCTTTATGTGGCGTGTGGCCACAAGAGGCTAAACAAGCTGAATAGTGCGGTGCAGGGCTACAGTGCATAGCCTGCTTTTACAGGCTGGTTGAACAGCAATGCTTTGTGAGTGCAGTGCCCCCACACACACACACACACCCCAGCAACACCACCACAGCCCCCTTTTCTTCTCTCAGCTGTCAGCCTGCATTCCTCTCTGCCTCTCCATTTATGGCTACAGAGGAAAGAAACAGAAAAAGAAGGAAATTCACTCTGATGCCTAATCAACCATTATCACCTCTGTCCTTAAAGCTACAATATTAACTTTTCACTGACAGGGAGGGAGAGTAGCATAAGCCTTGCTTATAACTTCTCGTCAGCTGGCCAACTGCCTGCCCACTTTTCACTCACACTGAGTCAAGGCATCAAGCCACCACAGGCCTTAAAAAAAGCAGACAAAAATAAAAATGATGGTGCAATCGTGTTTTTGAACTATAGGGCTGCAACTGATTATTGTCATTATCTCTTAATCTGTTATAAATTATTTACTCCATACATTGGTTAATATCAATCTATAAAATGTTAGAAAATACAATTTCCTGGAGCCCAATGTGATGTCTTCAAATTGCTTGTTTTGTCTTACCAACAGTATAAAATACACAGATGTTTAATTCACAATGATATAAACCAGAGAAAAGCAGCAAGTCCTCACATCTGAGAAGCTGGAACCAGCAAATGTTGGGTGTGTGACTCAAATATTAAAGGGGCATTTCACCCCAAAATCTAAAAATGCATATTTCTCCTCTTACCTTTTGTGCTATTTATCCAGCTAGATTGTTTTGGTGTGAGTTTTGGAGATATCGGCCGTAGAGATGTCTGCCTTTTCTTTTCTTTTTTACTAAAATGGGACTATTTGGAACTCACCTCATGGCGCTCAAAGCGCCAAAAAACTACATTTGAAAAACATCAACAGCAATGTCTCGTTCCAGAAATCATGACCTGGTTACTCAAGATAATCCACAGACCTTGTTGTGAGCAGTTTCATGTAGGAACTATCAGTAGAAAGAAATTAGTTCCTACATGAAACTGCTCACAGCAAGGTCTGTATAGTCCCATTATATTAAAAAAAATGCTGACATCTCTACGGCTGATATCTATATAACTCGGCAACTCACACCAAAACAATCTAGATGGATAAATAACACTACAGCCTAGCCTTGTAGGTGCCGAGTCCATGGAGGTCCAAGAGAGGACAGGACATGCCAGGGAGTGTTACAAAGCAAGTGTTGGTTCTCCTTATCTCCTTAGGTAATAGATGGAGCAATTTAGTCAGCCATAATTAGTCACTTATTCTCCAGGTGCACTGACTTCCTGGAGTCCTTGGACAGAACCAGGCTAGCGGTTTCTCCCTGCCTCCAGTCTTTATGCTTAAAGCTGAAGTAGGCAATATTATTTCATTATAATTTCAGTTGAAATACCAAATTTCGACCATTGCATGTCACTAACATTATTTAATTGAAGGGTTCCCTTAAAAAAAATGTGTGCCTGTGGGTGCTCGCCCCTTTGTATTTATTTTATTTTTTTTAGAAACTGGACCCGGTCTGAATCAAACAACAAATCAGGCTTAGCTAGCATGTAACTGGCCATTCACAGCAACTCTGTACAAACGACAGTCATCCAGGGCCATGTAGAGAGGTGTGTTACATGAGCGGAGTGTAATGCTTTCACCTTTCAGACAGGGCTTGGAGCAGGAGAGGGCCATGGTGCAGCTCATGTCATTTCATCTTTATTGTGCACTGTGTGCACTCAGCAAAAAACGTAATAAAAGAGTCATTCCCAAAATGTCGAACTATTCCTAAATAATACATATGTATACCTCTTTCTGTTCGCATCGTCATCTCTTCTTTCCACCCTTACATTCTTCGCCTTCTCTTCACATCATCGTGTCTACAGCTCCTGCACTTCATGAGTGTTGCACTAAAAGTATATATTCGCTCACTGCACTGTAGAGTGCTTTGAATACAAGTGTCTACCAAATATCCATGTATCTCTCCTTCATCCCTCCCTCCCACTGTGCTCTGCTTCCTTACCTGGTTTACATCAAGGCAGCAGTGGTCTGATCACTATCATCTGTACGACCCATGAAGGCTCTGATGTCACCCTGCCAGGCCTATTGGTTACAGCTTCAGTGTGATAATATCAAGAAATGCATCATCACTTGCGTAGTTTACATAATTTATCATTTGATGTTTGGACTAATTAAGTTGTCCTGGATTGTAGTACACACCACAGTAAGAAATAAAAAAAAAATAAAAAAGTAAAATAATAGTGTTTTTAAAGGTGGGAATTCATAAATTCATGCATTATAAATTTGTGAACTCTAAAGTGAAGTGGTTTAAAATGTCCACCTTTTCATTTAGCACTATCCAGTGTGTAATAAAACCTAATATGCAATTCATTATTCTGTATATCTTGTTTTCGTGAGATCGCAGTGATGTCAGCTCAACTCATGTCGTGTGCAGAAGTGTGAAGCCTGTGTAGTTTATCACAGACAAACAAACACAGACAGAAACACACAGAGATAAAAGACAACAAGAAACCTAGTGATTAAACTACACATCAGACGTCTGCTCCTCCACCCTCTCTGGTCTTTCTCACACACACACACACACACACACACACACACACACACACACACACACACACACACACACAGACCTTTGAGTGCATGCCAATAGTTTCCAGAATAGATATCAAGTTGTGTCTGGATTGGTCTTCCCACTGTCTGTACAAAGACTGTGTACCGGGTCTCTCTTTCACACTCATTCGCACACATTTTTTTTTTTCTCTCACCCATCAAATCACCCATCCCACCTGCTCTGCTTGTGTTTTTTTTCACACTTTCTTCATTGATAATGATAAATGTGAAGCAGCTCAGATTGGTACCGTATACTTGCACAAATCCTCTAATAGGCGTCTTTTGTGCAGTCAACAAGCACATACTTGATGCTTACATTCACTTGAAAATTGGAACATGTGTACAAGTGTAAGTACTTGTTTAGTTTGAGTGTCAGTTAAGTGCCAAATGAATCCTGAGTTATAATTGTGTAACTATGAATGAGTGTGTCTGTGTGCAGAAGTGCGTATGTGTCTCTGTATAGATGCACAGGTGCATGTAAGGGCCTCCATACTGTAGGCATGAGTTTGTGACCTACAGTATGTTAACCTCATATCTACTTGTTGCTCACTTGGCTGGCACCAACGTGAGACTTGTCCAGATGCCAACACAGGTTTCCTCTAGAGTGAGTGTCAAGATCGTGTATGTATGTGTGTGTGTGTGTGTGTGTGTGTGTGTGTGTGTGTGTGTGCGTGTGTCCATGTGAAATCCTCCTCTGCACTGTTCCCAGCAGGCTCCCTATCTACAGCTGGCCTCATAGCAGTGTCAGGCTGTGATAATGCAATCGTTGTCTACCTTAATCAGTGAGTGTAGACCTGCAGAGAGCATGCAGGCACTGGCAGGTACAGCGACCAGTCTCCCTTTATGTCTATCAGCATTCAAAAGTTTTGAGATCTCATTATTGTACAGTGTGTAGACAGTAGAGACACCCAGTTATGGAGAAGGCTGACATTATGGCAGGCCCACACTGTTAATTCAATTTATTTATTTTTATTTATATAGCGCTAATTCATAACAGAAGTTAGGAGGAGGAAAGAGAACATACAGTAGAACAAACAGGAGAGGAGCTTGATAGCTGAAGGCTCTGGCTCCCATTCTACTTTTGGAGACTCTAGGAACCACAAGTAACCCTGCATTCTGGGAGCGCAGTGATCTAGTCGGGTAATCTGGTATTACGAGCTCTTTAAGATATGATGGTGCCTGACCATCAAGAGCTTCGAAGGTGAGGAGAAGGATTTTAAATTCTATTCTGGATTTTACAGGAAGCCAGTGCAGAGAAGCTAATATTGGAGAAATTTGATCTCTTTTCCTAGTTCTTGTCAGTACACGTGCCGCAGCATTCTGGATCAACTGGAGAGTCTTAAGGGACTTAAGCAGCCTGATAATAAGGAATTGCAATAATCCAGCCTAGAAGTAACAAATGATTTGTTCAGTTATAATCTGTTAATATTATTGAAGTCTACAAGTGAAGGACCTTTTGTCATTCATTATGTGCTGTGTCTCTTTTTGATTAAAGAAATAATAGCACCGCAGCAGTATAAATGGCTATGTGCCATGTTGCCAGGCAAACAAGATGTGCTATGACTTTGTAAAATGACTTCTTCACAGAAAATGTGGCTTAATTTATTCACGGGTTTTAACTCTGAAGTTGCGGTCATAATCTAAATTTAAAGAGGCTTTCAGATGCAAAAGATTACTGAGAATATGACTATGAATGGTTACTGAGAACTGTAATTTAGGCATTCAAATAATCTCTTAGAGGCCAATTACATACACATTATCAGATCAGGCAGTGGGTTAATGGACAGAAATCTGATTAAAAAGTTGTAGTTGATAGACTGTTGGTAACATTGCCCAAAGAGTCTTACAGAGAACTATCTTATAAATGAATTTAGAAATATGTTTGTGCCTCAATCATGCAAGTGCGAGATAGATCAGACATTTTGAGTTTGAGTTGTTTTTTTTTTCTAAGCACATAAAGTGTAGATCATTTATTATCACACAAAGACCAAGCAAAAAAAATCTATTTTGTGCTCAAGTAATGTTTTTGCATGTTTGCTATTATTATAACTCAGTAGCAATTATCAAGTTAGCATAGTTAGCAACTGCTTATTTGGCAGCAGACAGTTCTAGCTACCAAGATAGCTTGGGTTTAAACACAGGCATTAAGTATAGGTTAACTCACAAAGTGAATTTCAAAGCGAGCGAGCGAGCGAGCAGGTTAACTTGAGGGCACGCAGAGCAGGGATGTTAAGAGAGAGCAAATGAGTAGAACTGAGTGAGAAACTGCATTATTGCAAATACATTTACTGAGTGCAGAACAGATTTTTATTTGCTCAAATTACATTTTTTTTTTGTGCAATAATAGTTTCTCTACAAAATATATAAGTGGGACATTTTGAAGACAGAAAATGTTTTTTTGCAAGCACATAATGCGCTCAGGGTCGAGGCACAAATATAGTGCCAAATTAAAAGTGTATGAGTAGCACTAGCTGCCGCAGCAAGTGCCCCCCAGTAAGTCACTAAGCCCCAGATGCTCAAGTGAAGCTGTGTATTTTACTGCCGTGTAGCTCTCAAGTGTGAATGTTTGATGCAGGAAAAGACTAGGCATCCATCTTTTTATCTTTTGGGGAATGTGAATATAGACCCTGTTTTCCAAAGCTTGTTAAATTTGACCCACAGTGTAGGAGTGTTTTGTAGAGCTGTTACTGTTACATGTTTCCATGTAGACTGTATACATATGGAGGGAGGATTTGAAACACCTGTTGTTGACACACCATAGATTGACACCAGGACCCCTGGGTCTCCACTCTCCTCATACCAATTTCATCATAGCAACACACACAGACCACAGGTCCCAGAGGCATGTAGGAGGAGAAACTCACGTCAAGATGTCCAGTGGAATGTGTGACGGCTGCTGCCGGTTGTCATGAAAGTTTATAAGGTTTATTTTAACTCCCACACATAGCACTTCTATTCAGTCACACCAAGGCTCCAGTGCTGTATCAGAGAATGACACATTATCTGTTCACTCCATGGTTCAACATTTGTACCAAGTCTATAGAAATAAGTAAGATATTCTGTAAGATATTTTCATGTTACATCTCAATCTGGAAGAGTAAGCTATGAGTAAATAATCATTCATTCATTTTCAAGATGTTATGCTTTCAACTGTTGCTGGTCTTAGTTGACCTCTGTATGACCTGCACTGGTTAGTTTCTAGTTTTAGCCTGTGGTTGGGGCCTCTTGTCAGGTCAGTTCCTAGGGACCCCTGCAGACAGCAGAGCCTGTTAACCTGCAGGGTTGCCTTGAGATAATCCCCCTCCCACTGGATGTTGTCTCAACATTGAATCAGCTCTTGATCAAGCAGTAGCTGTCTCGTTACGGGGGGCCAGAGTCCAGCTCAATAAGCCCTTCATACCCTGCGGTCCATGACCATTATGAGGCTTCTACATAAGAAGTTTGCAGAAAACGTTTTTCCCATATCTATCGACCATGAGAAATATGATAACTGACCAAAATTTGCCTTTTGATGACCACAACAACGATAACATACAAATATGGCTTTTATTAGTTTCTGTGCCTTGTATTGGTTTTAATTTTTAGGAGGTTAAAATAAAATGGCTCACACATGACACAGATTTCTTTTTTTATTGTCTAACTGAAAAATCCATTAAATCCATAGTATCTTAAACTGATCTAATTTTAAAATCTAGAGAACTGTCTTTGATATTCTTACTTACAGAATCCCAGTCTTTGTCTGCAAGGACCTAAATTTCTCTCCCATCAGATTTTACACCAAAACAAGGGTATATCATTGAATAAGCCCCATAAAACCTCACGTCCCTCACCAAACACACTACACTGAATCTAGAGAGCAGATCCGATTGCTGGTGCAGTGTTCGATCTGTCTGTAAAATCGTGTAAGATGTCTTGATTATAACTATAAGATAAAACTCTTCTTCTAGAGTACTTTAGTAAATGTTTTCACCCACCCTATTTCCTTCAAAGAGATCTCCTAAACTTCAGACTGCTTTATGAAACCAATCTTTCCAAAGAAATGGGGTTTCATTTTAGGGTTCTTCTAAATACTGGATTCTAAATTAAGGTGTACATAAATCTTAAACATTCGCAAGACTTTTTTTCCAGAGTCTCCGTTCTCATACATACCAGGGAGGTGCTCTTTCTTGTGGTAACATCCAAGTTGCTATTTGTCCAAGAGACAAAGCATAGTGATACAACTGTATCTGTTGTCAGTCGGGTTTTGAATCTTCTCCCAGCACAATCTTGGCCGTTTTCCATTCCACAGAAAAGTGTTACAAATCCTATAAAAACGATTTAAGACCATAAAACAAATTTCTATTTGAACAAAATGATTTAATTCAATTCAGTTTTTTTTATATAGGGCCAATTGATAACAGAAGTTATCTCATTGCACTTTTCCTATAGAGCAGGTCTAGACTGTACTCTTTGTAATATTATTTACAGAGACCCAACAAATCCCACCATGAGCAAGCATTTGGCGACAGTGGCAAGGAAAAGCTTCCTTTAAGAGGCAGAAACCTCTGGCAGAACCAGACTCAATGGTGGGCGGCCATCTGCCGCTGCCGTGTTAGGTTTTGAGAGAGAGAGGGAGAGAGAGAGGGAGAGGTTTTGGGGGTGGGGGGAGAGGGAGGCACAATGCAAATACCACCTAGAATTATTATTTTTTAAATAGTAGAATAGTAATTGTAGTGTTAATATTAATAAATATAATAATAATCATAGGAATGACAGCTAATCTATAGCAATAGAACAAATGTACACTCCTGTAGAGTAAAAAGCATAAAATATAAAATGTTGCTGTGATGAAGTTCGACTTATTACAGATTGTCTTTGCCTCTTTATTCACTTCTTTGTGGCAATGATATCTGTGTGGGACAAAGCACAGTGAAGAACAGATTCAGACTCACTGGTCAGGTTACTGTAACATAATTAAGTTGAGTCAGACATAAGACAAATTTAGCTCTGGAGTCTCCTGCAGTTTCACTTCCCATCCTAGATTCTTTCTTTCTCAGGAAGCGATAAGAGCTTCTGATGTTGTCTCATTTTTTAGTACAGAAAAAAGTGTACTGATTTGAAGTTGGCTTAATTTGCCAACACAAGCTTGTGAATGGGTGCTCTATTAGGGAATGGTGCCACTCTGCACTGCTGTTTCCGGTTCACTGTAATTCATTTCCTGCACACCCCCAGTCCTGGCGGCTGCTGTTGGCCAGGAGCCTGACCACAGCCACGGCTGTGCCCATGGCAGCTGTTACCCAGCAACGGGGGACTTGCTGGTTGGACGAGAGAAGAACCTGAAGGCCTCGTCTACATGTGGGATGAGGAAAAAAGAGACCTACTGCATTGTCAGTCATCTGCAGGTCAGTGTGTGTGTGTGTGTGTGTGTGTGTGTGTGTGTGTGTGTTTGAACACATCTGTGACATTAGGTAAATTCTGAATTTTGTGTCTGCCCATCTCTGTCCTTTCTCTACATTCTATCTGGGTCTCTCACTGACCCCTGAAGTCTTTCACCTTTGACCTTGTAACCCTGACCTTTTCTTGTCCTGCTGCAGGATGAGAAGAAGTGTTTCGACTGTGACTCTAGACGGCCATATGACCCGGTGTACAACACCATCAATCACCGGATAGAGAACGTTATCGCCACCTTCAAACCTCACCGCAAGAAGTCCTGGTGGCAGTCCGAGAACGGTGAGGAGACGTTGTGGTCACTTGTGTTCTGCATTGACTCGCAATCTCAGTGCAAATGCAGTTTGGCGTACAAATGTACGGAATGAATAATAGACCAATGGGGTAGTGTCAGAGAAAGGGGATGTAACTGATATGTACAAAATAAACAAAACAATCAAAAATGTTAAGCAGCACTATGATATGTAGAGTATAGACAGTAACTTCGGAAACGTATGTAAACTGTACAGTCTACTTTCATCTCAGCACTCTTTGCGATAGGACATCCTTCTATACAACTTGATTTTCTCAGCAAGATAAATGTGTTAGTAAAACAGTGTGATTTCAGCTTTCATTTTCATGGCTACAAATTTGCACAGAACCTAATTAAAGCTGAAATAATTGTTTTGAATTGCTCCTGAAAGCATTAACAAATAAGAAACTGCTCATACTGTATGTTTTAAATCGGCCCTGCACCTTGCTAAAGTTGGTTATTTGACAAGCTTAATATGGCCTCTACTTATAGGTGCTGGCATATAGTTAAAGCTATCAATATTTTTAGAGATGAATGGGGGGATGGGGGGATAGAGGGGAGAAAATGGATGGTTATAAAAAAATATGAGGTAGTGAATATCTTGAAGCAGAAATGACTCAGTTGGAAGGAGGCAAAAATATTGGGATAAGAACAAAATCCTAAAAGTTTATTGAAACCACAAGCGGTAAGCAGCTATAGAGAACTTTAAACACAGTATTAGGTTAGCACACACACACACACACACACACACACTGTGCCCAACATCCTCTGACCAGCTACAGATGGGCTTAATAACAGAGTAGGCCTTGCACTGGCATGTCAACAGAGAGAGAGAGAAGGGGGATGACAGGGAAAGGAGAAAAGTAAAAGCTCCGATGGAAAGATAAAAGTGAAAGTTGAGGGAGTATTCAAGACTGAGTGAGAGACAGTAGTGAGGACAGGGAGAGGGACACATTTGAGCGGATATATTATCGCTCACAATGACAATGAGTGACTGTAAAGCTCTGTGCAGAGAAGCCAGTTGGACACAAGGCTCATTTCAGCTGTTTGTCAGCCATGCTACTGTAATGGAGTGCTGTTGATGACAGCACTGTGCAGCAGTACCAGACCCAGAATAGAACAGAGAGAAACAGAAGAAGAAGGAGAACAGGAAGTATAGTGACTATTTTTACTCTTGGTTGCTACTGCTTTTCCTTGGCATCTTGGTGGCATTTCCATGGTGGAAGTGGTACAGTGTGCTTTTGATATGGATTACAGTGGTTTGATTGTGTGCACTTATTAATTGGAATTGCAATTTCCTGGGATTGCATGCATACGTGCTGGCTTTATATGGCACTGTAAGTGAGTGTTGGCTAAACAGTGGAAAAGGCGTGTTCTGCATGTGTTGGTTGTGTGTGTCTTTTCCATTACCATTTAGTATGTATGACTTGCCCAACAAACGTCTCTGTCAGCAAGGCTCAAAATGTTTGCTTTGAATTATCCTTTCGCTCTCTACCCTGTTTCTCTCTCTCTCTACATCCCTAGCTGTGTCACACCCTTCCTCCTCTTTTGTTTTCCATCTTTTTCCTTCCTGTGCCTAGCACAGGGCTAACTTAACCACTTGCCTGTTTACTCATCCAGCAACATTAGCAGGTTTAGGGTGAGAGTGAGTCAAAATGCTACAATGAGCTGAAAGATGCTGGGGGGGGGGGCAGCAGAGTCGGGTGGTAATTCTCTGTTCATTACTGCGAGCAACACATTATACAGTACACATATTTACTTGAGCTATCGTTTATATAAAAATATGGATTAGTGCAGCTTTAATAGGTAGGTTGACCGTATAGATAGCATAGATATTATCTCTCCTATATCATTTCTCCTTTGCTTCCTAACGCTCTCCAACTCTGGTTTAGGCTTTAACATGCTGTAGGAAAGTACTCTGTGCCACAAACATTCACATTGTCATTACCTGCAAGTTATAAATGTTAAAAAGGTGATTCCCCAGGATACATGGATGTGTGTAGGCACATGTGTTTTTGCAAAACATGTCACTGAGTAGGCATCAAAACAAATTCTCCCTCATTCTTGCCTTTGCATGTGTGTATGAAAGAGCTGTGTTGTGGTTTCTCTTCAAAGCACCAGTTTAAGTTGTAAAATACAAAATTCATGTGGTGTGGCCTTTATGTATTAGCATGCGGGAATGGGAAAGTCCTCTTGGCTTAGTGCCATACGTGTAATACAAAAACACAGAGAACAAGAGAGAGAGTGGTCCTCAGAATAAAGTGGCCCTTCAGAATATTTGGTGCTCTACAACTCAGGAAGTGTGTGGGCTTTTCCGACATGCTCTTTACATTTCTCCTGCCAAGACTGAATGCCTTTTCCTGTCAAGATGCCATTCCTCAAATCAAAAGCACGAATGCTACTTCACCGACTGCTACTAGCCATTATTCTCTGTCATCCATCTGTCAGAAACTGGTGGTATAGATGGAAAACAAGTTCCATCTAACTGACAGTCTTTAGCTGTAAAGGCAAATGTTGGCTTTGTGTGAATTTAATCTCTCTCTCTCTGTCACTCTCTCTGTGTCTCTCTCTCCCAGGAAAGTCGGACGTCTTTATCCAGTTGGATCTGGAAGCAGAGTTTCATTTCACTCACCTGATTATGACCTTCAAGGTGGGATAAAAGCTTATGTCATCACTTTATTGACCTGTATCAACAAGTGGCTGAAAAGTGTGATTTACAGCTCAGTTTGTTTTGTGCTTTGGGATTATTCTGCTTAACAAAATGAACTGTGCAACAAATACATTGGAGAATTTTTGTCCATGACATTCTTCTCTTGCAGACTTTCCGTCCGGCGGCCATGCTGATTGAACGGTCAGCAGATTTTGGTCGTACCTGGCAGGTTTACCGCTATTTTTCCCACGACTGCGCTGCTGCCTTTCGCGGAGTGTCCCAGGGTCCTTTGCATAACATTAATGATGTCATCTGTGAGTCCCGCTACTCTGACATTGAACCGTCAACGGAGGGAGAGGTGAGCGATTGATTAAAGGAATAAATGGCAAGTCACATTAGTTGCTCAAATAAACACAAAAATGTATTCTATTTTTAAGTCAAATCGATTTTATTTATACAGCCCAATATCTGAAATCCCAAATTTGCCTCAGGGGGAGTTTACAATCTATTCAGTCTACATCACACTTTGTCCATAGACCCTCGATTCAGATAAGGTAAAACTCCCCAAAATACCCTTTTAACAGGGAAATAATGGAAGAAACCCTTACGAGGAGCAACAGAGGAGGGACACGCAGTAGATCAGCTTAGCCTAACATAAAGACTGGAAGCAGGGGGAAACAGCTAGCTCTGTCCAAAGTCATTTTGTCGTTTTTGCAGTTCTGTTTGTGTATGAATTACACAAACGAGGTATAACATGTTAATAAGTAAAATTTAGATGTGTTGGTTGGCAGATTTTTTTAAACTTTGGACATTTTTTTTAACTTTTGGAGTTAGGCTAGCTGTTTCCCCTGTTTCCAGTGTTTATGCTAAGCTAAGCTAACTGTTTCCAGGCTCTAGCTTCATTTGTATCATTTAGACATGAGAGTGGTTTTGATCTTCTCATCTAACTCTCAGTAAGAAAGCGAAAAGGAGCGTATTTCCAAAACTTAAGTAGCACTTCACATAGCCAGTTTCCAATTCAATCCTTATCCTAACAGCAATTTAATGCACAGTTCCTGCATTTGAAAGCAATGTTTAGCAAAAAGACAACACACAAACAGAGGGGACAAAGAACCCAAGCTTTTGAATAACCCCAGCACATGTAAAATCTTAAGTGCACACACTGAATACTGCTCAGGCACTAAGTGCAAAGTCTGATTCAGACTCATACTGCATATGTTGCTGTTTATTTTATTATTATTTGTAGTCTCAGATAGTTCAAATATGTAATGTGTGTGCATAATATGTATGTCTTGGCTTAGGTCATCTACAGAGTGTTGGATCCAGCCATCAGGATTGAGGATCCATACAGCCCAATCATCCAGAGTAGGTCACGCTCGTATTTTAAACAGCAGATTGATGGTGTACAACCCTATTGGGTGACACAAAATGTTGGACAAGCATAATACCTTGTTTACGTGGGATGAATGATTGTTCTTTTTATTATGAAATAATTCATATTTGTAACCGCATGTGTGTCCATGTTGGTGTGTCAGTGATGTTTTACAGGCAGAAGGCTCTTTGATGTCAGGGGTTATAAAAGCTTAAGAGCTCTACAACAAGCTGAAGTACAGCGTGTGGTGGAAAAATAAGCTCTTATTACAATTGTACAAAATTAAAATTATTATTGTTATTTTTATGCAGTGACAGCCTACATTAGTGTCCAGGCAGTGCGAATTTTTGGTTCTGACTGACAATGTTGGTACTCTACATACTCCTTACGTTACTCTATGTGGTGACTCAACGGCTTCCCGTTCCTGTGAGTTTTGACAGTCTGGCCATTTGCCGTCACCACATCTGGACCCATGAATGAGCGACAGCTAATGCTAGCTACACCCCCTCCTTTCTATAATGCTAAGAGAACACAGCACTGATACCCCAGTCAGACCCACACAGTGACGCAGGTCAAGCATGCGTCGAGTAGACCCGCGTCATAGGCGAGTCGGCTGTTTGAAAAGGGTTCGAGTGTGCAGGAGATTTCAATGACTGAGCAGGTGTTGAAACAACATGAATGAAAAGTAAGGTATCAACATTCAAAGACGTTTTCCAGTCAGTAGCGCACCACAGAAGTTGACAGTGTGTCTGCTAGCCATCAGGTGTCAAAAAAGGTAGAATTCAAATTTCAGTTTGACTCTAAACTTAAAGTTTAAGTTTAATAAATGATTCCACAGAAAATTCTATCCTTTTACTTTGCGAGCTATGGTCACATTTGTCACCATAAATCAAACTCCAGCCGACACAATTAGCTCTTGCTATCCTGCTGTGACACATTACACACTTTAACAGGCCGTCTCTCTGGGGTGTGAAACATGGCCCCGCTGTGTGGAAGACATGGGGAGATGTGAAAAGCAGCTGTTTCTCTCCCACACTGCCTCACTGTCCTAGCTCTCATGTTTAGACTGGCAGGACATGAGAGCTTTTCCCAGAAACCCAAGCTCGGTTTCCAGTGCAGCAGCAGAGGTTGTCTTTTTCTGTTGCTTAGTATCTCACTGTAACTGGCCCACATGAAGATCCCTGACCCCCTCGCAGCTGAACAATTCATTTGCACTGTCTGCTGTTGTCAAGACAATGAATCAACATCCAGAGTAATTCTTGTTGGCTAGCTTTTTGTTTGTTTCTGCATCACTTGAGTGAGATTGGGGGACTTTTTGCAGGAGTTTAGCCTTCCAGGAAAACCTTCCCCTTTGTAGATATTCTCCTCTTTGATTGGCAGACCATAACCCACAGCCCTGAATCTTTTGGGGATAATACACAGTCTCAGAGGAAGTGTGTCAAGGAGGCTCAGTTGAGAACAAAAAGTCTAGAGAAGAATTATCTTCGGTCTCACTGATTCTCTGTGTTACAACAAACTGGGAAGAAGTGACTTACATTCTTTCTATCTCCCTCCCAGCATTTCCTTAACTTGGTATTAAAACCCGCTGTCACACGGGTATGTTCGAGGCAGCAAGGAAAAGGACCCAAATGCAGACAACCGGTAGACAGGAAACGATCAGTGATTTAATGGTAAAGTGATGATACATAAGCTTACAAGCAAAGGCAGCACGTCCAAACAGAAGTGGCAGGTAAAAGGAACAGGCAGGTAGGCAGGTACAGATTAGGGTTCAGGTTCAGGTGGCTGGCAAGCAAAGGCACGAAGCAACAATGACAATCTGGCTAGAAGCAGGTGGAGTTGGCCAGGTATAAATACTGTGGGGGGTAATTGGGGAACGAGGAACAGGTAAGTGGGTGGATGTAGGAGTCAGGTGACTGGGACCGGTGGGTCGGATGGGATTAACATTACCGGGGGAGGTAGGGAATGAAATATTCACTGTGCTCCTATTTTGAGTAATTTAACTCATCGTTCCGGACGGCATTTTAAAAATTGCGAAATTACAGGATGTGGTCTGTCGTAGTCGTTGATATTCCACAGGACAACGCCAAAAGAGAAAGCCAAAACCTTCCCCAGGGGGGTGCTGGAGAGTTGAAGGAGAGGCAACTATACTGCATGCAGTTGAGTCAAACTTGAGTCAAATATCATGCTCCTTCTCAGAGTCATAACTCAGTCATATATTAACACACAGACATGAAACACATTGATATCAATCAGCGTGAGTTACACTTTCCAACGATATAATTATCTCTGATTTCCATTGTGAATAAACGTCCGTAAATCTGCATAGAAATAATACTTTAGAACTTGCCTGAGAATCCTCACATTTTTAACATTTCTTCAGTATAGTATAGCTGTCTGTCCTCCATGGGTACACTGCAAACAGGAACTGCTACTTTGGTTTATGACTAAATACCTGCAATGACATTCCCATCAGTCTCAGCAAATTCTAGTATGGTAAAACACCAAACTAAGATGGTGAATATGCTAAACATTATACCAGCTAAACATCAGCCTGGTCATTTTAAGCAAGTTAGCTTGCTAACTTTAGCATTTAGCTCAAAGCACTGCTGTTCCCACAGTAATACAGCCTGACAGAGCTGCTAGCTTAACTGAAGACTATTGTTTTTTGTGAAGGCCTGTTTTTGGTTTTCAGGAAGTCTCTTTATTACTTTCTTTACTCTCAGGTGCAACCTTTGGGCTACTGAAAGCTGCCGTTTGGCTGCTGCAGTTGTTGCTGGCTGAGTTGGAGGATTGTTCTCCAGTCGGCTATTACAGCATGAGGAGAAACAGACAGTGTCTTAGTGCAGTGGAGTTGGAGGGATTAGCTCTTGTCTGTCAGAGAGGGATTCTATTACTGCAGACGAGAAGTCAGCGGGATAGGGTCAGAGTTTGGACCAAAAAAAAGCCTCCCATGAAACATTTCACCCATCTTATTGTAACACTGATGCTTCAGCTCCAGCAGGATTTAAAATGACAGGAATTACTAATTATATTTACTAAAATAAAATTTTGTAATGTATGTTGGTATGCTTATGTGTTAAGGTACATCTGCATTAGTTTGTGTGTGTGTGTGTGTGTGTGTGTGTGTGTGTCTGTGTATGCGTGTTTTTGTGTGTGTGTGTGTGTGTGTGTGTGTGTGTGTTGATAACTACTGTGTTGAACAGCTGGACTGTAACAGCGGAGGATGCTCTGACCACGGCTGTTCCGGAAGATTGACAGGGTAAAAAGACCGACAAATCTATCTGGAAAGGAGTTGTCTTTCTCCCTGTAGGCACTCTTTCCAAATAGTTTGAGAGGATAAGGAGGCAGGATGTGGGAAGAACCATTTCAACACCACATTGCATTATTGTCCATCATTTTTGGATTCTCCCTCTTCTTTAAATGTACTTTTAAGTCATGTATGACATTTGGATAGTGTCTTGCTTTTTTTATTGCCTTATTGATAGTAGGAGGAAGGAGGAAATTGGGTTAGCAGTGAGGAACAGCAACGAGGCTTCTGCTAGAGCGCTAATCCCCTTTAATAAACACATTAATGAACATAAATGAACATTACATTTTTAGTAAATACCAATACCAAAAATTTGGGGTTGGAGTGGTGGAGGGACTTGCAGCAAACAGTGTTGGCATGAAGGTATCAGCAGAGCAATAGTGAAGTGTCAGGTTATAATGGCCACTCTGCACACCTGCATCAATATCATTGGATGTGACAAATTAGCTGATAGCCAGCTGATGAATGAGCAGCGATTGTGAAGCACGAATGAAACAGCTGATCAGCTAATGCAAGCGCGACTTCAGTGCTCTGCCTGAACTATTGCTATGCTGCCTATGGGAGTGGGTAGACAATATCGAAATTCTTTTCACATTTAGATGAACACCCAATAATACATTTCCTTACCTTATTTCCTTATTTCCCATCCAGGTTGCCAGTCAGTCAAAAAGTTGTGAGGTTCCAGGTTTTGGTTTGCAATTTTTACTAGCCATGCTAGAGGCTCTAGGGATGGTAATGTTGGTTGGTCAGTCTGTCATCTGGTCGGTCAGTCAGCCCAATACTTTGGTCGAGACTGTAATATCTCAACAATTATTAATCGGATTGCCATGAAGTTGGTGCAGATATTCATGGTGCCTGGATGATGACTTCTAACTTTTGGTGATCCCCTAACTTTTCATGTTGCGCCACCAGCAGGTCAAAACGAAACTTTTTCCAGTACTTTGGTTTATACAGTAATGACATTCCCATCAGCCTCAGATACACTGTGTTTAGTGAAAATTAGCAAATGTTAGCATGCTAACACACAAACTAAGATGGTGAACATGGTAAACATTATACCTGCTAAACATCTGCATGTTAGCATTTAGCTCAAAACATCGCTATGCCTAACTGTAGCCTCAAAGAGCTGCTAGCATGGCTGTGGACTGGTTCACAATTTTTCAAGTCTGTCTTAAAACAATACTCAGATGCCCAAATGTACACTGAAAGAGTTACAGGTCACGGTAATCATTCCTCCTGTCTATACTGGTCATGAAGAGATCCCTTCCTAAAGCGATTCCATTTTTCATTCTCAAGTTCTCATTCTGTGCAAAAATACTTTCATAAGTTCAGCTGAGGCTAATACAGTGAGAAGCTTGAGCAGTCTGAGTTTGTCAAATTTAGTGGGGATCTTGCAAAATTATTATTAGTTATTTTAGTGTGAAATTCCCTCTTTGTGCTTCCATAGACAGTGTTTTAGTGCTCGGTCACGGCGGATGAATACTAACACAAAGCAGAAACTTGGTACTAAAAGACTGTAACTTTGGAAGATCTCCACTCAAATCTTGCTTATAGATGCCAGCTGGTCTGGGGTTGCATCATAAAATATATGTTGTGTTTGAATAAATGAAAATAGTAATGTTTATATATATAAATATCAAGATATATAGAGGTTTTATATAGGTTTTGATGTAAAAATGATAAAATAAGAATCTTCTGTTTCTTTACACCTATTATAGGTTTACTCTGTGACATGGTGAAATTGCTTACAAAATGGAAATAACTTTACATGTCATCGGGATTTAAACTACTCCTAGTAAAATTAACTGTTCACCCATAATGCTTTGCCACACACTCAGCTCTGTACTGCTCCACTGGCCTTGACTTCCTTTTGCTAGGGCTTTAGTGCTGGTTTTCGTGTGTGTGTGTGTGTGTGTGTGTGCATTTGTATTTTTAACCCATTTTTTAGTTGCTGTCCTTCATCCTTGACCTCACCAACTTGTGTCATTGTGAGACTACCAGCCTTCATATAACAGAACACTTAAACTAAACTCCAGTGTCCACATGAAAAGAAGCCGTATTCTGAATACATACCTGCGTTCTGTTCCTCTTCCACTTATTCTCTTCATGTCCTCTCCCCAACAGACCAGCTAAAGATCACCAACTTGAGAGTGAACTTCACCAAGCTTCACACCCTGGGAGACAACTTGCTGGACCCCAGAGCTGAAATCAAAGAAAAGTATTACTACGCCATATATGAGCTTGTCGTACGCGGAAACTGCTTTTGCTATGGCCACGCCTCGGAGTGCGCCCCCATCGATGGCATCAGGGATGATATAGAAGGAATGGTGAGTGATGAGGCTTCAGTTACAGTGCAGACTTTTAATCAGAAGTTTCCTCCTGTATTTTACTCTTATAGTTTCAACGCTTCTTCATCTCATATAGATTGCCTTAACTCCTCCTCCCTTCCCTCCCATCTCTTTTTAAGGTTCACGGCAGGTGTGTGTGTAACCATAACACTAAGGGTTTGAACTGTGAGCAATGTGATGACTTCCACAACGACCTGCCCTGGAGACCAGCCGAGGGACGCAACACCAACTCCTGCAAGAGTGAGTACAGAGGAGGAAGCAAAGAGGACATTAAGTGCAGTGCAAAAACAAAACAAATCACAGATTTATTAGGCAATAAGCATTAATGAGAAAAGAGATCGTATGTACTGCCGCATTTTAATTGATTATTTGTCAGCAGGCTAATGTAACTACATCTGCCTGTGGATAGCAAACACTTGAAAATATATAATAACAATATGTCAGTAATGACTAATTAGTTTTTAAATAAATACGTCTTTTTTTCTAGAGTGTAACTGTAATGGCCACTCGACCTTGTGCCACTTTGACATGGCGGTGTATTTGGCCATGGGAAATGTCAGCGGAGGAGTGTGTGATGACTGTCAGCACAACACCATGGGACGCAACTGTGAGATGTGCAAACCTTTCTACTACAAAGACCCTATTAAGGATATCAGGGACCCACGAGTTTGCATAGGTGAGTGTGTGTGTGTGTGTGTTCCCTATCAGAGAATAACTACTCATGGCATTTTCTGGAGCAAATGTGCGTGACTGCCGTCAGCTGCTGTTACTGCAGGGGAGTTGAAGGGGGAGAGACGTGAGGCAAAGATACTGCATGAGGTGAAAAGGACCACGATAGGAAGTTTGTCATTGTAGTTTGGCCCACTGATTTGGCCCACTTATCAACACTGCCTGTAGTTGTCAGTCAAATCTGAACATGCAGGCATGATAGACATATTTGTAGATTTGGTGTGACTTACACTGGATGGACATCAGGATATCATTCCCTTTAATGTCCATTGCTAATAAACATCCATAAAACTGTTTAGAAATCATAGAAACATGATTTTTCTTAGATCTCCAGAACTTGACTGAGAATCATCATGTTTTTAAGTTCTTTAGTATCATAGAAATCAAGTGATAGTTGTCTGTACATCCATGGGTCCACTGCAAACAGGAACAGCTGATAGATAATTCGACAGTTGCACATACTCACAAAATGTTGGGCTGATAGCATATCTTACCGTCAAATTGATGCCAAAAGCTGATTTTTGTAGAATGTGTGAATCATGTTAGAGAATATTACAGAATTAAAGGTGCTACAGTAGAAATTTGAAGAAAATCAGTACAATGACAATGGCAAATGTTTGCCTAGCCTGGCTCTGGGTTAGGCTTAGAAACATTCTGTCACATAACCCCCCATAAAATAAATTGTCGTTTTCACACTTTGGTTTTTGAATGTATTACACAATTACACGTGTTAATTAGAGTGTTGGTAGGTGGATTTTGTTACCTTTGGACAGAGTCAGGCTAGCTGTTTCCCCCTGTTTCCAGTCTTTGTGCTAAGCCAAGCTAACTGGTTGGTGGCTGTGGCTTCACATGTAATGGACAGATATGATAATTGTTTCAATCTTCTCATCTAACTTTTCACCAGAAAGCGTATTTCCTAAAATGTCGAACTATTCCTTTGAAGCTATATTTGTGGGGTGCCCCAGCAGCTCACCTGGTAGAGCGCACACACCATGTACAAGGCTGAGTCCTTATCGCAACGGCCTGGGTTTGAATCCATCCAGAAGTTTTATTTGTACTGTAGTACCACACATTGGTCAAATATTTGAATATGTTCAAGTCCAAGCGGCACCTGTGCACCAAGTATGATTTCTTTAGCATGTGTAGTATTTGACATATTAACGCTTTCATCCACATGCCCAAAGATCACCATTCAAAAACTGTTAGATAAAAAGTATACTGTACAATATATCAAAAAGCTGTAACTGCTGGCAGCAATCTTATTGATAATGTGTATGGTTGTGTGAACACATGTGGTGTGTGTTCAAGTGTATGTGTGAGTGCCTGCTGTATATTTCTGTGTTATAAATGTGCAACTCACAACATACAAAACCAGACACACTGAACTAAGTGTAGATATGCATCATTTAAGTTTAACTTCTCATGCATTAAAACTGTCCCATAGCTTGTGACTGCGACCCAGATGGTTCTCTGAATGGAGGGATGTGCGACAGCCACACCGACCCTTCCCTCGGCATGGTGGGAGGCCAGTGCCGTTGCAAGGCCAATGTCGAGGGGCCACGCTGCGACAAGTGTAAGACCGGCTTCTTCGGCCTGAGCGCTGACAACCCCCAGGGCTGCCAACGTGAGTACAGTCCCTGTTATAGTCACACACACATAGAAATGTCATAATGACCCAGACTGTCCACCCTGAAAATATATATATATAAATACAATAATTGTAGTATACAAAAACTGCTGTTTAAATTCCTGCATTATTAATGCTCTACCCCATAATTACTTACTGTATAATTTCCTTGATACTTTATGATAAATAATGTTATAATGTTATATAAAAAAAATTTGACAGATAATTCAGCCTACTGTTTCTAATGTCAACAATGAACCTTAAACTCAATAAATAATGTCGTATTTCCATCTTTACTACAAAGGACACTGTATTTATTGCATTATCTTTGATTGGTGTTCAATTCTTGCAACCTTTAGAGACAATTATTTTATAAGAGGTGGGAGACTCTTTTACCCCGAGTAGTGTCTACAGGTCTTCCTCTCAGGCTGCATGCAGCCCCAACAACCTCCACCAGGAAGATAGGGCAGACTGTATGTTGCCAGAAAGCCGAAACACAGGTCATAAAGTTTAATTGCTGTGAGTACACAGTAATACTGAACGCGACTTAGATGAACAAATTATCATTTTGATCAGCTCCTCTCCTCTCCTCTCTGGATTTTGGTGACTGAACAGAAACTTTGAAATAAATATTTTAGTGAGATTTTAGTAAATTAATCAAACAAAAAATGTTAAAGTAGTGTGAGGGGGAAAAGTGAGCAGGACATGTCCCCCACATCCTCAGTGGAAGTTGCGCGCTAGCCTACTAGGTTTTGTAATAATTCTCTGCTGATCAGGGTCACAGTGGCAATAGTTTGTTTTTGAACGATTTATTCATTTATCATTTTAAAACCAATGTGCTGCAGTAACTAATGATCTGTGAGAAACCTCATCGATTTTGCCCTGTGCCCCCAGCTTGCCGGTGTGACCATAGGGGAACAGTGTCAGGTAGCTCCCAGTGTGACCCAGTCAGTGGAGACTGCTTCTGCAAGCGTCTTGTCACTGGACGCAGCTGTGACCAGTGTTTGGTAAGACTAAAAACTTTGGCCTGACTTTTGATTTCTGGCTTGAAAGGAAAATCTCAAATATCTATATCTGTCATTTTCTCTTTCTCTGTCTTTCTCTCCTTACCACGTATTCTCTGCCCCTGTCAATAAGTCCTTTTAATGGTAATGTGACAGTGAACAAAAAACCCTCAGATATATTTTCGATTTCCCTTGCTGACCTTTTTGTTGACCTTCTTACCCATGGATAACACTGTTTTCATATTTTTAGTGATTATATTTTTTACCACTACTGTGACGTTATCGTCCTATGTGTGACACTAAACATGACACAATTAAATCTGAATGTAAGCACTGAATCTCATTCCCTTACATTTCACTCCATGGCCCATATTACCTGTATATTTCCTTTTCACTTTTTAAATTAGTGCTGCTGATCTTCTTCACTCTGTTTCTTTCTCATATTTTCCTCCCACCCTCTCAGCCCAGCAGCCCAAGATGTTGGGTGGTGATCAGCTTCCTGTTATAATTCACTCTCTTGTCCCAAACCTACTCAGCCAGGAATAGTATAGGCAGGAATGTGAGCTCCTTCCTGGGCCCTGTGTCTAAATTTAGCCCAGGGCTTTGAGGCTTGTCCGGTCGGTGTGGGTTACAGCAGGCCTAAAATGGTCAGGGCCTGGACCTGGTCTGAAAGTGGATCCTGTCTTCGGATGAGCCCTGTGAAGCCTTGTTGTAGTAGCAATAATGTAATGTCAGCATTTGACAGAATTAAAAAATCCTCCAGGAAAAAAACTGTCACTGTGGTGAAAGTATATTTAAAAAAAATAAAAATAAATAAAAGTGAAAGTACCAGTATAAATGTCCACTTACACATAAAAAGTTACTGCTGTAGAGTTTGCCTTGTTAGTTTTTCAAATAGCTATCAAGTCTAACAGACTAGCAAGAAAACAACCAGGCACAGACCAGTATTACTGTAGATGGATGGATGATAAAGTTTGAAGTGGATTGATGCAGTACAGAATAAAAGTGACCAGATTGTTATGTAACACTACGGGAGAAACCACAAAACTTAGCAAAGTACAAATACATCAGCCAAACCATACTCAAGATAAAAAGTGATATTGCTGACTGCAAAGGAATGGGGCAGTAATGATATGCCCCAAAGCTATGAATGTTGTTTTATTGGATTAGAGAGCTAGATACAGTATGCATGACTCACAGTCACTTCACACTGCAGCGGAAGTTCCCCTCTCACTCTGTAACAGCACGGAGAGTGATGCATCATGTCTGTCTGGAGTTAACTGTTCAACTGTCTGAGTGGTTGCTCTGTCCTCCTGTTTCTGTCTGTCAATCACTCTGCCCTCTGTCTGTCCTTCTGTGTTTCTAGCCAGAACACTGGGCTCTGAGCCATGACCTAAACGGCTGCAGAGGCTGTGAGTGTGATATCGGAGGAGCCCTGGACAACCAGTGAGTGATGCTGTAGCTTTAATCACATCAAGTATGAGGCTGTTACTACGTAGCATGGAGGCCCCTTTCAAATGTTTTGTCTCTGAGACATAACACTTCAAATTAATCACTATTTAGCATTTAAGTCAAAGCACTGCTGTGCCTAAGTGTAGCCTCGCAGAGCTAGCACGGCTGTAGACTCTTAGCTTGTCTTGTCATAAGGTAGTAATCATTTTAGTTCGGATTATTTGAAAAGTTTAACTTCAATGTCAGATTAAGAAGGAGCTTAACTGTAGAAATTGAAATAGTAAGTGTTTACATTGCTGATTAAAGGCTAAGTACCAAACATAGACAGCTAAGTGATACAATATCAACTGTAGCAGTGAAATAACAATATGCGCTGTTTATGTCTTCTCTGCAGCTGCTCCATGGAGAGCGGTCAGTGTCGCTGCCGCAGTCACATGACAGGACGCCAGTGTGCGCAGGTGGAGTCTGGATATTTCTTCATGGCTCTGGATCACTTCCTTTATGAGGCTGAGTTGGCCAAAATGGGACAGGTGAGCCCACCCGTATTCTTCGTGGGCATGCATTTGTGTTGGAGTGATTCTGTGGCTGTAGTATGGAAATATATTTAAAAATATATCTGAATATGTCTGTATATTCTCAGAGCTGTACATTGGAGACCAGGGAGCACCAGCTGGGTCGTCCTGCCACATGGACGGGATCTGGGTTCGCTCGGGTACCTGAGGGTGGCATCCTGGAGTTCCTCATCAGTAACATCCCCTACTCCATGGAATATGACCTGCTTATCCGCTATGAGTCACAGGTGTGTGTGTTTGTACATCAGCTGTGCTGGTAGTAGACTCCACAGATCTAAACGAAGCGCTTAAAGGACTAGTTAAAAATGTTGTGAAATACGCTTATTCTCTCTCTTGAGAGTTAGATGAGAAGACTACTCTCATAACTTTTTCCCGGGGTTATCTATTTCTTGTCCGGGAGCAGTGACTTTCTCTGCTAGTTGCCTGCCACACTCACGGTGACAAGAAGACTCAAAAGTCACTGCACCCGGCCAGGAAATAGTCCCGCACATAACCCTTCGTAAAACCACAACTTTTTACACTTTGGGTTGTGTGGATATAACGTGAAAAGTTATGACGTGTAAATGAGTGATTTAGAGGTGCTGGCAGGCAGATTCAGTTGCCTTTGGAGAGAGCCTTGCTAGCTGTTTCCCCCTGCTTCCAGTCTTTATGCTAAGTTAAGCTAACCATCTCCTGGCTCCAGCTTCATACTTGATGGACAGATATGAGAGTGGTGATGATCTTCTTCTCAGTAAGAAAGAGAATAAGCGTATGTCACAAAATTTCAAACTATTCCTCCAACTATGTATAGCCTTTCCTGTTCAGACAAAGCTCCACTGACTATTAACGTAAAGGAGCATGCTGGTGCTTTTGCATGTTTCAGCCCTTTGCCTATAAAGCATGTATATTTTACATGTTAAGCATTTTCCAAAGCATTTGTGATTGATTTCCTATCATCCAGGTAGTCATTACTCTGCAACTGTCCTTCTCCCCTTGTCATACTCTCATATTTCATGATCAATATATGTTTGACTGCATATTAACCATATAACGCTGATTCTAAATAGATGCCTCGAGACTGGGAGGAGGTGCGAATAACAGTGATTCGTCCGGGGCCGATTCCTACCAGCAGCCCCTGTGGAAACACCATCCCAGATGATGACAGACTCACTGTCTCCCTGCCGGCTGGAGCCAGGTCTGTGGCTTAAACACACACACACACACACACACACACACACTCACACATAAACAATCTCTGAATGTCAACGGTGTCCTGACTGTTTGCTCCAGGTTTATGGTCCCTCCGCAGCCTGTGTGTCTGGAGCGAGGTGTGACTTACACGCTCCGCTTTGAGTTCAGACGCTATCAGGATGCCAACAGTATCCTCAACGGAGCGGCCAATGCTTTACTCCTTGTGGACTCTGTAAGATGAATTTCTTTTTCCAGTCCTATAAGCATCTGACTCATGAAGAAATTGTAGTTTTCATTCCACCCTCCCTCTCTCTCCTTTTCATAAATCCCTGCTCTTCGCTCCAGATTGCCTTGATGCCACGCCACTCCATGGAGATGTTCAACGCAGGGGATCCAGCTTCTAACAACAGGAAGCAGACCTATGAGCGGTACCGCTGCCATGAGGGGGCGAAGAGTGTGACCCGCCCACTGATGAGTGACACCTGTGCCAAGCTAATCACCAGCATGTCGGCCATCATAAATGACGGGGCTCTGCGTGAGTGAAAAAAGGCTCTTTAAAATGTCTTTTGCCTTGTTTGAATGACGTTTATGATGTTTACAATGCAGTAGGCTGCAGGGTTACATGACCTTTACCCTGACTTCCCTGTGGAGGAAAAGAAAACATATTGGGATCAGTGAAGCTGACATGTGTAATTTGTTTATTGGTAAAGATTTCTTCAGAAATGTTTCAAGTTATTGTTTGTTTAACCATTTACTTGTTCCTTGATGCTTTTCTCCTCTGCATGAGCATCAACCACCTGGTTGGTTGCAGGATATGGTATTTATCAAATGATAATGTGAAAACAACATGACAATGTGAAAGGGTTTTGCTCGTAGTGATGAACCTATATTATTATCTCCTGAATCTGCAGCTCCCCTCGGCCTTTTGCAGCTTTATAGTTTCAGCGCTTTGTTTGCAACTTTACTATTTTGGTTCACTCTCACCGCTCTCACAGCAAGACACATTTAGCAACTAGCTGGTGAACACAGTGGAGCATTTAGCAGCCAAAGAGCCAGATATTTCCTTCAGGAGTTGGTAGAGACCAAAAACAGAGCTAAGAGAGAGTGAATATTGGACTTACATTCGCCAGGCGGCCAGAACACGACTCTAAATACAAACTATGCACAATTGCTGCAGAATCATTATAGTTTGTATTTCCTTACACAAAACAAAATCAAGGAAAATCTCAGCTGACTTTAAGCTGTAAATCTGTGCAACATAGTTGGGTGAACTAATAATTAATCATGTTAGCCTCACAGTCATATAGATATTTTCAGTCATCGGCCTTTGTTTGTTCCTCTTGTTCCCAGGATTCAATGTGCAGGATGTTCCAATATGTTAGCATTCAGTGCCTTCATGCCTGTGCTTCTCTGTCCTCCTCCAGCTTGTAATTGCGATCCTCAGGGGTCCATCAGCTCCATGTGTGATGTCCGCGGGGGCCAATGTCGCTGCAGGCCCAATGTGATTGGTCGACGCTGTGACCAGTGTGCTCCGGGAACTTATGGCTTTGGACCCTCGGGCTGCATAGGTGAGAAACTCTGCGCCTTTTTAATTTTACCTTGAAATCCAGACCTATTTTATGTATTTAAAATACACAATCACAAACAGCAGTGATACTATTTCTAATAAATATAGTGGATGGGCAGATCTTGATATTTTATCATGTGGGGGGACGACAAAAGGTGGGAGAGGGGCAGAGAAATCAAAAGGGTTGGCAAGCATGGGATATTATTTATCAGAATCAGATCATTCATATCATATATAATATCAATATCGTTTATAATAGATTATCAGTGTGTTTTCTTGCCAGATTCGCTCGTGGCACGCATGAAAAATAGACCAGATGCTGAAACTATCGTTGCTGAGCGCTAGCCGACCGCGCTCTGTCTGAACAGCCCAACTGGTTAACATGGGCAGCGCTTCGGATCGCTTCGCGGCGCATCGCGGCGCTTCCGCCTCCTGTGTGTCCCCCGGCGTTAGTAAGGCCTTTGCTAGGTACAGACAGTAACAGCTAATAAAGCAGTTTCACTGGAAATCAGATCTCTTGGAGCTCACACACTACTGACAATACTGGCACTCAGTTTTATTCTTGCATTTTGTTCTTTTATTCTCTTTACAAATTAAAGTGACAAAAGTCTGCGGGGTAAGCTGAGTTTACATATTCTACGGTACGCTTTATGTGCCGTGCCTTTGATTAATTATATGCTGCTGGCGCCCTCTACTGTCTCTAAGGACACATATCCAAAGCCCCTTTATGTAAATTATTTATTTCCCATGCCCCCTTTCTTTTTCTATCTTTGATTCCTTCTCCTTTCTGCTTCACTTCCTCCTGTCATCCCCTCCTCCTTCGTATATGCCCCTCCTTATCCTTTTCCTCCCTCTGTCCAGCCTGCGGTTGCAGCTTGGAAGGCTCAGTGACTCGACTTTGTGACAAGTTCACTGGTCAGTGCCAGTGTCGTCCAGGAGCGTTTGGTCAGCGGTGCGATGGATGCCAGGTGGGTCATTGGGGCTTCCCCAGCTGCCGACCCTGCCAGTGTAACGGACACGCAGATGAGTGCGACCAGAGGAGCGGAGCCTGCATCAACTGCAGGGACAACACTGGAGGAGACAAGTGTGACAGGTGATGTTTCAGTGTGAAGGTGACCAAGCTTCATGAGATCAGGTTCAGTTTAAACATAAAATATCATAGGGATATGGGGATAAAGAAAGGGATTTAAAGGCTTTGGAGACTATAAATGTACTTGTGGTCATCAGAAAACAAACTTCTCAGTTCTTATTTGCTTGGTCACTTTGAATAATAATTGAAAATTGCATATATGCATATTTCTACTTTGTCGTTGCAAAGTTAGTAAGCACATTGGTTAGTTACAGTTCACAGGATTGTTTTTACTAGGCACAAAATAACACGTCAGTATTATTAAATTAAATTTAAAAATGGAACACTTGTGTGTTCTTGTTTTACTGTAGTTATAGAACAGCTGTAAATCAATTGATACTGATTTTTTTTTTTGACTTAAAACACTCTCCTTGCGTATTCCCTGTTCAAGCTGAGTAACTATGGGGTTTACCTGAGTAAACGTTTTTGTCATTTCTGTAGGTGTGCCAATGGTTACTATGGTAACCCAGTTTTGGGCATAGCGTCCAGTGGTCAGTGTCGTCCGTGCCCCTGTCCAGACGGGCCCAATAGTGGACGCCACTTTGCTGCATCTTGTTACCAGGACAACCGTAACAGACAAATTATCTGCAACTGTAACCAGGGTTACACAGGTAAACCTAAGATGATGCTTATACTCTTGCTCTGTCTCTATATTTCTTCTTCTGTCCTTCCTGTTCCATCAGTCCTTGCTTTCTGCTTTGTTTCTCCTCTTCATCCTCAGCAAGTGATGCTGATAAAATCACTGTGTGTCCAGATGTGTGTGTGTGTGTCTCTGTAGTTACAATGAATTTCACATAGAAATGCATTTTAACTAAAGAGGATGGTTGATTTTCTATAGAACTATGACATTGTAAATACCTGTTGAACCTGTTGCACACCTGAACGTTATAGTACTGCATTATCATACTGTTCTTCATAATGCACTTTGTGTCAAGGTTTGAGTTTTAAAATATCACTACAAAACCTCTTCTGAATCAAATATATGAAGTGTAATTGTGTCTGTGATGTGTTTTATCAAGCCAAAGGGCACCTCAGTGGGCCACTTTAAACTGAAAGATACCTTTGATATTACAAGACAAATTAATAGTGACATTTAATCTCACTTAGTATCAGTGCATCAGTAGTCTAGTTTGTAGCAGACTGAAGTTTTGTTTAAGTAGGAACTGATATTACAGTATAAATAACCTCAGTGACTCAGATGAACCCTCAAAACAAGACTCTACAGCCATGCTATCTACTCTGTGAGTGGCTCTAATTAGCTAATAAACACAAAGTACACCTGAGGCTAATGGGAATGTCATGAACGTCTGTGTGTAACTTCATGGCAATCCGTACAATATGTTTTGAGATATTTCAGTTTGGACCAAAGTGGTGGACCGACCGACTGCCATTGCTAACTCTGGAGAAAACTGATGACTATCCCATCAGCCTCAGCGGTGCTTTGTGTTTGCTGCTAATTAGCAAATGTTAACATGCTAACATGTTAGCTAAGATGGTGAACTTGGTAAACATTATACCTGCTAAACATCAGCATATTAGCATTGTCATTGTGAGCATGTTAGCATGACATTAGCATTTAAAGCACTGCTGTTTCTAAATACAGCCTCACAACGCTGCTAACATGGTTGTAGACTCTTGTTTAGATACTTTTTCTATGGAACAAAATGTTGGTCAAAGGGAAACGTTTGACCTGATGGTGGTGCTAGAGAAAAGGTCAGGGGGTCATCAAAATCACTAGGAATCATCCTCTGGGGACCACGAATGTGAGTCCATCTTCACTACCACAGCATTCAGGTTTTTAGTGAACTAAGTTGTACTAACTAAAAAAACGAGGTTACTCAAGTCGACCCACTGAGTCAACGACTGAGGTTATATCCTCCTCCAGAGCAGTTCTGAAAAATGTCAGGAATAAAACTCCAATCTTCTAGCTTATGTGAAATCAGGTACAAATGATGTTTCTCAGTGGGCTCTGGTGAATGGTAACGTGTGTCATTTCCTCCCTCCCTTGTATTACTGGCACAGGGATTGTTAAACGCTCCGGGGTGACCATTTTTAAGCGTGAGTAATGATGGTTGACCCCCGTCCCTTCCCCCCTTCCTCCTCTATTTTCCACCAACCCTCCACTTTACCAATAATACCCATGCATGGCTTCAGCACCCCTCCCATCAAAGGTGCTGTGCCACAATGCACTCCTGCCCATGTGTGAGACCTGGCTCAAAGAAAAATGTCAAACCCTTTCAAATGCTTCATATGGCACTAAAGAGACAAATAATTGTCCCTAAAATATATTAGAATTATACTATTATAGTGGTTAAATAATTTCCAAACAAGATTTGAACCAGGTCTGTATACAAGGACCTGACCCAGAATCAATATTTTTGAGCGATTGTGTCAACAAGTATGGCTTTCCACTCAAAAAATATACCCTTCAAAGTAAAAAGGGAGAAATTGTGAGGAAGGGTAATATGGGTACATGTTTATACACAGGGATTGAGTCTGGGTCAGCTTCTGTCTCTTGTGTTTGAAATAGGTTTAACTGTTCATCTTTATCTGTGAATGAATGATGTTGGGAAGTGGATGAGCAGTCAGTTCCCAGAGAAAAAGAGTTGCACTGATACAACAATACAGCCATACAGCCTGGATAAGCACACTGATGTCACTTTTTTTATTTTTTACCAGCCTGGCTTTTCAGATAAAGCACAATGGAGCTCACTGAAGGCTATACACTGCATGTCCACTATGTCTTTATGAGCTATCTGTAAGCTTAAGCAGGACAGGGGTACTGGCTTTCAAATGTACAGGAAGAGAGAGGTAGGACATGAAAAACTGTAGCTGATTACATTTGCTTTCAACCCAACTCTCCCTCCTTCTGCTCACCACTATTTCTGCTTCTCCCTGCCCCCTCTCTCTTTCATTCCTGACCTTCATACAACTTTCTAATCTTCCCTGTACTTCAGTTTTACTCTGCCAGCACAGCCCTACTCTTTACCTCTCCCCACCTTCTCATTCCTTTTTTCTCTTATTTCCTTCTGTTCTCCCTTTCCTGCTAGACTCAATTATGCCAAGTATTTCTTATTTTGAGTCTGATCTGAAGGGACAGCAACAAGCAACAAGGGACAGTATACAGTGAGGGAAAACAGCCTAACTACAATAATGGCTAACTGGCAAAAGAATCCAGTACTCTGCCTGACTATTGTTATAGCTGTATGGTACAGTATATACAAGTAGTTCATGACAGGTATGGTTACAGATGCAGCCAAACGTAATATACAGCACAGTGTGGGATACTATTGTGCAAACCAGGGTATGCCTGTAGTGGTTACATCTGTCTCTGTGGAGTTTCTTGAAGCAGACTGAGACATTGTGCCAAAATCACCGAATGTGAATGACTGCTGACTAATTTTATAGTCTATTATGTAATCAACGAGTATAGTAATGTGTTGAATAATCTACTGAACTAGGGTGTGATGACACTTAACTAATGAGAGCTGGTTAACCAAACCCCATTGAGTGATCATAAGTAACAAAACTGATTCTAGTAACATACTGTATTAATATAATAATGGTCATGCTTTGCAGAGATGGGTTAAGCCAAGTCTTAGACTAACATGTTTCTTTCAATGGAAGTATCCACTGAAAACATTTTAGTCCCAGTCTAGGACTTGGTAAAATCCAGTTGTATGAGGTGGGTTCTCATTCCTTTGTTAAACCAAGATTACCTGTTGATTATTGTTGAAGAAAAACTTGTACTGATGAGATGGTCCTCAATAAAGAATAATTCAGAGAGCCTCAATTATCCTTACATGAAAATATGGATTTATTACAAACACAGATCTGTCGACAGAGAAGCATTGGGGCAGCGTGTACACATGGGCACAGCCAACACAGTACTTTATGTCCAAAACGGTATACTTTATAGCAGAATGGTGGGCGGTGGTTTACAGGTTACATCATCTATCGTAAATCTGTAGAAAGATGAGACAAAGAAAGAGACTCCATCCCAAGTTATCAGTACAGAACATCTAGTGCCCCATAACCCCAAACAACATAATCACAGGGCCTGAGGCCTCCTTTGTGAAACCATACTTTAGTCAGTGTCAGAAGTTGTATTACACTCATAAAACTACTCAGAGGACCCCAAATTTCTCCAACAATTGTACTGCTGTAAATTCACCCTGCTGTGTCCTGCTTCCTGCTGTTTCATACACCCTAAAAACAGCTTGGGAAATCCTGTAGAGCACATCTCCCATTCTTATTTCAAATTTATTTCAATTATGCAATGATCAGATCTCCACGCTCCACTCCTTTTGTATTGTAACTCTTGTTCGCTTTCCTTTTTGCTTTTTCAATTCAATTCAGGTGCCCGATGTGAGGAATGTGCCCCGGGTTATTATGGCAACCCCTCTCAGCCTGGAGGGCGCTGCCAGCCGTGCCAGTGCAACAACAACATAGACATGTCAGACATGGAGGCTTGCGACAGGCAGACCGGAGAATGCAGGAAATGCCTTTACAACACTGAGGGCACCAACTGTGGCATCTGCAAGAGCGGCTATTTCGGGGACGCTTCCCGGCGCAACTGCAGGAGTGAGTGAAAAAAGTCTAGCATTGAATTGCATGTTAATGTTATTTTTAAAAAAAAACCAATATCATGATGATGGCATGCTTCTTTTTGTCTCTTTGCCCTTCAGAGTGCACATGTAACTTCCTGGGTACTGACCAAAGCCAGTGTATGGAGCGAGAGGACTGTGTGTGCCAGCGTGCCACAGGGCAGTGCCAGTGTCTACCAAATGTCATAGGTCTGACATGTGACCACTGTGCCCCCAACCACTGGAACCTGGCCAGCGGGAGGGGCTGTGAACCCTGCGACTGTGAGCCCAACAACTCAGTCACCTCCTCATGCAATGAGGTAGGGAACACTTGGACCTGAACACATTCAAATAAGCACATCTCATGATGCAATATAAGTGTAAATACATTCACATTCATTCACATTGACAGAAACAAAAGAAACTGATGTGTCATGCTTCCATTTTTCCACTCCCTGTTGTGCAGTTCACCGGGCAGTGTCAGTGTCGTGACGGCTTTGGAGGGAAGACCTGCACAGACTGTCAGGAGAACTACTGGGGAGACCCCAGGACACAGTGCAGAGGTTAGAAACATAAAGACATAATGCATGCAGCAGGTTTGTGGTAAATTGATAAATTGCAAATTGTTTTGGTAATACTGTATGCACAACTAAAGCACAATTAATGTGTGCACAGCTAATTAGAAGTTCACAGACGCCATGCCTCTGTCTTCATAACATTATCTTCATCTTCAACTCTTAATTACTTTAGCTCATTTCAGAACAGTAACACCAGGGTGAGGCCTTACAATATCTTAATTATATAATAATCAATAAATAAACTCTGTTTTTGCAGTTAACATAGTTACATAAGCGTAAACAAATAGATTTTCTCATTATAAACTAGGTCCTTTGTTCACTGCACACTCCCTCCTCCTTCTCGCCCCTCCAGCTTGTGACTGTGACTGGCGTGGCATTGAGACCTCTCAGTGCAACCGGATGACTGGCCACTGTGTTTGCCAGCAGGGGGTGTCAGGTGTCCGCTGTGACCAATGTGCCAGAGGCTTTTCTGGCCAGTTCCCCAACTGTCAGCCCTGTCACCAGTGCTTCGGGGACTGGAATCGCATTGTGCAGGTGCGGTTTAATAGAGGGGGTCCAATCCTCCCAAATGTTACATATTAAATAACTGATTGATAACTGATTGATTCTTTCTCTTCATAATTTTGTCTCATTACCAGGACCTGGCAGTGCGTACCAAGGCTCTGGCAGAGCGTGCCCATGAGATTCAGACCACTGGGCTGACTGGGCCCTATGAGAAGGCCTTCAGGGACCTGGAGGAGAAACTGGCACAAGCTCAGGGCATTGTTAACGCACGCAACGCCACTGCTGCAGCCGTCGCTACCCTAATGGAGCTTATTGAAGATCTTAGGTACAGCTCTTACATTCCACTGCATTTAGTCCCATGTGAAACTATCCATCCAAAGTCTTTTTTTCTGTCACATAAGGTAGCAGTAGCAAAATAATGATACTTGATTTAGGACATTTTGAGAAAAAAAAATGTTTTGCTTTTCGAGTCAAGAAAATTCTCTTCTCTCCATTAGCAGATGTATTAAATTTGTCCAAGAAAGTACATTCTAAATAATATCAGAATTACAAATTCCATCCCCCAACAACTTCTTGCCTTGCCCTGCAGAGCCCAAATCAGTGAGACCACTGACACCCTGAACCGTCTGGAAGGAGACCTAACCATCGTCCAGGACAGCAACTCTGAGGCAAGCAAGGAGCTGAGTGCTCTGGAGAGAGAGGCTAAAGAACTAAACCTCACTTCAGGGCAGCTACACCACCAACTGGATATCCTAAAAAACTCCAACTTCCTAGGTGAGAACAAGAGGGAGGATAGATCCTCATTATTCAACCATTCACACTCTTACCTCAAACTTTCTGCTGCTGTCAGCTTTCCATTAACTGACCACACTCTAGGTTCCTTCACTTTTTCCTACTCAGGTTCCCTCACATGCAGCACCATTATTCCCAATCCTTTTCCTCTTTTCATCACTGAGTCAAGAATTTGTAGTCCCTAACAGTCCTCAAATTTACTCCAGCATCAGTTCGATTAATCTGAAATGTAGTAAGTGAAAATGTACTTTTTTTCTTTAGGTGCGTACGACAGCATCCGTAGCTCCTACAACAAGTCCCGTGATGCGGAGCGGCGTGCCAATGAATCAACAACCACCAGGCCCAGCACAGTCAGCCAGTCTGCAGACACTCGCCGCCGTACCGAGCGCCTCATCGCAGCCAAGAAGGACGACTTCAACCGTAAAAATGCTGCTAACAAGCGTGCGCTTGGAGACCTCAACGCCAGAGCACAGGGCCTGGACATAAAGAAGATCAATGAGAAGGTTTGATCACATTCTTTATTATTTGAGGCAGCTGTTAGCACTGATGAAGTTTGATTCATGTATACGCTATACAAAGGCAGAGAGAAGTAACTACAGAAGCAGTGAAATTGAGAAAAAATGATTACAAATTTTTCAGGCATGGTGGTAAACTACATAAGAGATAAAACTGTTGTAATTCTTTTTTATGCCTTCAAGGGAAAACACACAGTATCAACAAAAAAGGTCTTTTAGCTTTTTCACTAGTTTCTTTAAGATAATAAACTTTATTTTTTATTATTTACGGCCCATAGTTCATAGAGATTAAATGTATCTCTATTTTGCTTTGTGTCTGTCTGTCTACTGTTTATATTGAAATCAATAATAATGTAATCTGCAAATAATACATTTAAATATATGATTTAAAGATAGCTTCTTAACTACACCGAATAACATGAATTCCACTGCAGTCAAAAGCTGAGATGGCAGTTACTGCTACTCGACTAAGCTAGTTATGTTAGCTTTAGCAGGAGTTTAGCTGGGTTTTTTTCCCATCTTGTCGGAATTTAGCTACTGCTTCATTTTGTTATGTGGAATAAGAAAAAGGTTATCAAAATGGATATTTTTCTATTACAGGCAGCAGCTAAGGAAATTTAGTTTAGCTTTAGTTAAGGCTAGCCACTGGTTATCTCACTGGCTAGCTCACTGGCTAGTGTTCACTTGATATAGCTCTCGTGCTTTAGCTTTCTAGTTGCTTGTCTCTCTGTGACATTTGTCCATACTGTTTTCACGGAAATTATACATTTGAATAGGGTAATATTTATTTATATGAAAAAGTACATGTTCACCTGTCCCAACAGGTTTGCGGCGCCCCAGGTGATGCTCCCTGTGCAGAAAGTCCTTGTGGGGGTGCAGGTTGCCGCGACGATGAAGGGAACCGTCACTGTGGAGGCCTAAACTGTAACGGTGCTGTAGCAGTAGCTGACAATGCCCTGGAGAGAGCCAAACATGCAGAGAAGGAGTTGAACAAAGCTATGCGAGAGGTGGAGGGACTCTTTACCATGGTATGGAGGCATATGAGACCTATAGTTACTGTACTTCAGTTGTTTCAAATATATAGCGTCACATGTGCTGTTAGGCTAGACGAAATATTGATGTAAATATTGATTCCTTGCAATTCTTTTGTAATTAAATTTTTGCCACTGTGTGGAATTCTCACTGTATATAGTTTTACACTAATTCACATCCTTAGTTGTTCACTTTCTTTTTGTGCCAGCGTTCCTCCACAGTACATCACAGACTGAGCCTCTCAGAATGGAGTGAGGGCTTAGACTCCTAAAATGACATTCAGCCTGTAGGTTTTGAGTAAGCAGTGCAGCTGCATTCTGCGACATATGTCCACTTAGACAAAACAGATTTGAGTGAAAGTGGGCACATAAAAAAGTTGTATCTGTCAGCCTTTTGTGTCCTCTAAAAGCATTTCTGCCTTTCATCCAGGTGGCAGAGGCCAAGACCAAGGCAGAGGAGGCCAAGGGTAAAGCCCAAGCAGCTTTGGACAAAGCCACCGCCACCAAGAACAAAGTGGAGCGCTCCAACAATGACCTCAGAGACCTCATCAAACAAATCAGAGACTTCCTTACTCGTGAGTCAGACAGTCTGCTGGGTTTATACATGATATATTTTACATGTACGTTTTGCAAGTTTACTAAGAACATGTAGAATAGTCATGTTGCCTCTTAATCCATCCTCATATGTCAACTTCTTGGCCACTTCTCATGTCTTCCTCTCAGAGGAGGGTGCAGACCCAGACAGCATTGAGGCAGTGGCGAACCGCGTGTTGGAGCTCTCCATCCCTGCTTCGCCCCACCAGATCAGACATCTTGCTGATGAAATCAAGGAACGCGTTCGCAGCCTTTCGAATGTGGACGCCATCCTGGAACAGACGCAGGGAGATGTCCGCAAGGCAGAGCAACTTCTGCTGGATGCCAAGAGGGCAAGGTAGTCAGAGCAGAGTCAGACTTAAAAGAAATGTATTGGTATAGAATTATTTGTACTAACTAAGAGCATTCCATTCACTGTCAGTAACACTATGTTGTTGTTAAGGCATCGTGCTGAGGGGGTGAAGACCACAGCAGAGACAGTGAAACAGGCCCTGGTGGATGCAAAGACTGCCCAGACAGCAGCAGAAAAGGCCATAGCGAGAGCCAAAGCTGATATCGGCGAGACTGAGGCCCGACTGGCACAGGTAACCAACCAAAGAAAACTAAAACAAAAAAACATTAAGCTGTGAGCCAAAATAGTGGTTAAGTGAGCAATAAGTAAGATTTTTACTGCCCCATAGTACAAATAGCCATATCTGTACAGGTTGTTAGGGTTGTTTATCAATGCCAGTCACTTAATGACTGGCCAGGTGCTAAGATGTTTGGCTTAGATTTAAGGTTGGATCATTGTTGCAAGACATTTTGTTTACCCGCCAAAGAGTTTTATGTTGTTATATACATGTTATCCCTTCACGAAATGTATTGGATGAATCATTCTAATTAAATAGGTTATTATCTATTGTGAAAACATGACTTTAAAGCTGCTATAATCGATATTTTTATATCAACAACTATGTGTAATGTGTAATGTAATCACTTGCAGTGACAAACCCACAGAGAATTATCACCCAACTCTGCAGTTTCACTCAGCTCTACCAAGCGTTTTAGCATTGTTTTGGTTTCACGGCCTGCAACTTTACTGTTTTGATTAATCTCACCGCTCACATCAGCGTCGTTTTCAGCCACAGAAAGCAGCGGTTTTCAGAGAAGAAGCTCTCATAAACCCCACAGTACCAAACGGCAGACAGATGCAGTTAGCGACTAGCTGGTGAACATAGTGGAGCAGTGAGCAGCCAAAGAGACAGATATGTCCTTCAGGAGTTGGTGGAGAGTAAAGCAGAGCTTAAAGAAAAGAAAAGTGAATATTGGATTTACATATGAATGCTTAAGTTGCTCCATATCTGCTCTAATAAGTAATTGTTTGCTAACAAGTTTGCCATATCAGCTTTAAAGGTGTTGATATGTCAGTGCTGTGTTCCACTACCCCCAAGTGGCTAAAAACTCTGTTAATGCAGGTTTAAATTACAGGCCCGGCATTATTTAAAGGTTGATGAAAATCATGGATGCCTTAATGCCCTGTTAAAGGTGTTCAGTGTGCATTTAAAACACACACATACAGGCAATTATATGAATGTCCAGGACTCCATTTTGAGAAATATTATAATAATTATTAATATTATTTAAGAGGGATCAGAATTCACTTTGTTTGGGCATGCTCTTCTCAGATTGAGTCGGAGACATCTAACAGTGAGAAGGACCTGAATGATGCCATGGACCGCCTGGGCACACTGGGACAGGAGATCAATGCCCTGAAGACCAAGCGTGCCAACAACAGCATGGCAGCAGCCCGAGCCGAAGAGACAGCCACCATGGCACGAGACAAAGCAAACGAAGCCAAGCAGGTGTGTGTCTGTGTTTGCGCACACACTTTTCCTCATTGCAAGCATACACAGCTGTTATAGAAAAACCTCTTTTCTGTCTTGATCCACAGATTCTAGACGGCCAGCTGACAGATAAATACCATGAGGTGCAGCAGCGGGTTGACACAAAGGCCAAGGCTGTGAAGGATGCCAAGAAAAGGGCAGAGAGCCTCAGAGATGAAGCAAAGCAACTACTGAAAGATGCCCAGAACAAGCTCCAGAGACTAGCAGGTGCTTATCAATATCTGTGTGTGTGTTTATGTGTGTGTGCCTGTGTGTATGTAGACTAAGAGATAGACAGAGTTTATGTAATATAAGACACAATTGTTACATAGTTCGGAGTGCAAAGAATATGTTACAGATTTATGAAAATTATATTTTACTATTCACATTGGCATAAGCTATTTAGATGCAAGATATAATGAACACCCATGAGACAGAAAAGACAGGAGGTCAACAGCTAATTGGATCCTCAAGCTATAGTTTCAAGTCCAGACTCCAGAATTAGTCATTGAAACTTTATTTGTATAGAACCTTTCATACAGGTTAGTGCAGTTCAAAGCACTCCACAGGCGATTGCCAAGCTGATAATAACACAGTACACATATAAACTTGTGGAGACGAATGCACACAAAAATGCAAATGACAAAAGGGAAATAATAAAACATAAAAAAAAATTACAATAGATAAATGGCAATAAATATAAGAACCCAGTAAAATAACTTACTGGCCTGACCTTACTGGTTCATACAATGCAAGCATGTCAAACAAATAGGCTGGTGCAAGACCTGTGAGATTGTCAGGCAACCAGCAGAGACTTCAGGAATGAACCACGCCCAACCATGAAATAGTTTGGCTCACGGTGTCATTTTTACATTTAGTTTTTTGTACTTATTAAACAAACAGGAAATAATGTGTTAATTAGTGCGCTTTAGAGGTGCCAGTTGGCAGATTTTGACAGTCTCCCTGTTTCCAGTTTTTGTGCCAAACTAAGCTAAGCAGCTGCTGACTGTAGCTTCATATTTACTGCACAGACGTGTACAGACTAGTCTGGTATTGATCTTCTCATCTCACTCTTGCCAAGAAATTTCCAGAGAAAGGAAAAGAAAGCAAATAAGTGTATTTGTCTATTTCTTTAAAGCTCACTTCTGAGTCAAACATGACACAGTGGTTTCTTGCCCGTTGGCTTGGTGTAAGATAATTTATTTTTGTGTCCAGTTTCTCTCTCTGAACCTTAGAACCTATAATTAATATTTAAGTTTTATGCTGGTTGAGCTACGAAGAGTTTTGTGACATCCAGGCACTAATAACTAAAATACATTTAAAAAGAAATAGCTGTGTGTCATCAGCATAGCTATGGAAAGAGATGCCGTGCCCAGTGAGGACACCACCAGGGGATACCATATATAGATTCAAATGTAGATGGCCCTAAATCAATCCTTAAGGAACCCCACAAGTTATTTCACAGTGTTTTGGGAAATGACAAAGAACTCTCGGCAAGAGAGGTAGCAGGGCAGTTAAAAACAATTTCAGACAGGCAAACATGTTCCCTCGGTCTATTTTTAAAAATGTGGGGATCAACTGCGTCAAAATCAGCACCCAGATCAAGTAGAATGACTCAAGAATGACTTGCAATTGCACCAAATGCTGAAATTCCTGCTTCCCACAGAGCTGGAGAAAAACTATGAGGAGAACCAGAGGAAGTTAGAGGGGAAAGCTCGTCAACTGGACGGCTTGGAGGACAAGATGAAAGCGATCCTCAATGACATCAACAAACAGATCCAGATCTACAATACATGCCAGTAACTCACTACTCCATGTCATGAGAAAACAGGTCAATCATTGTGTTGTTCTGACATTTCCTCCAGATACAGTTAGCTGTACAACAGACTTTGAAGAAAACAATGAAAGAAGACTGCTGGGTTGGTTATTTTATCATTCTACAAGTTAATTTGCATATGTTGTTTGTAAACTGTCTTTTATGAGATAATGATAAAACGTGGCTATCATATTTAGATACATATAAACATACCCATGACTGTTCATGTAAAGGTTGTCTGATATCACATGTTGTATTTTAATTCTAATTTGTGCACATTATTTTTGTTTTTAATTTTAAAATAATCTGGAAATGTATCTATGTCAAAATTTGTGTTTGATGAAAAATTTAAATTATATTTGACAAAAGTCTATAATACACAGATTTGGGTGAAAATAATGCATTGCAAACAATCTATACTTAAACCATTTATTGTTTTTTTTACTTACTAGTGAATGTTGCATAATCAGCAGGTCAATATCATTTTCTCCCCATTTTTTCTATGTACAGTGTATTCTGAACTGCGCAAGAGGACTTCATTTAAACTGCAGTGGACAGTGTCTTCTTTCAGTATGAAACACAGCTACTTTTGGGTGCATGAGATACATAGACATAAAAACAGAATGAAAATCTGTTCAAAAAATGTTTTCAAATGAGCCAAAACTAATAGATATGAGGTTTATAGAGGATGATATGAGGATTATAAATATAATATGAGGATTATAAATTTTGAATTTTCAGCTAAAAACTACCAACTGTGGTGCTAGGAATCCATTTTTTTGTATTATGTGTATTTTGTATTATGCCTTTATACAAATAATAGGGAAACAAATGATATGACCATTTTTATGTGAAAATAAAATTAACTTAGTGACTCTGTTAAGCCAATAAATATACCCAGCCCAAAAACCACCTCTGCCTGGAGCAGGAGGATGGCTGTACACTAATACTACACAGGAATAATGTAGAGCAGTGTAAACTAACAGTGTATGCTAGCCGCACGGCTCTAGTGATGCTATTATCGGTCGGTCTATCAGTCTGTATGTGGGTGAACTTTGGTCCAGAGTGAAATATCTCAACAACTGTCGGATAGAACCGATGAAACCAGCAGACATTATGGTCTAGCTGAGCCTGACAAGCTGAGTCTGACATGTTCTAAGTGGTCACTGTACAGAGAATAAACCCTTTTGATTTAGGTAACAAAATAGCATTCCTTCTGGCACCATCCTCAGGACAAAGTTAAAGGACTAGTTAGTCATTTTATGCTAAGCTAAGCTAAGTGTTGCCTATAACAGAAAGATAAGAGTGGTGTTGATCTTCTCATCTAACTCTCGGCAAGAAAGCGAATAAGTGTAATTCCCAAAATTTTGAACTTTTCCTTTTAGTCATCACCAGGATTCATTTTTATGAATGCCAAACTTGCAAGCACAGATTGTGAATGTTTGTTTATCAAATGTACTGTGATGGAATCTGTAAGATCTGCAGTAACTGATGCCTCACTGAAGTGACATAGTATTCTACAGTATGTACAGTGTTTATTTGTGCCTTATAGTATGCTAGTGTCTTGAACATTTACTCTTGTACTATTTGCATGACAATTTGTGTTTTAGGAAACATAACAAACCAAAAAACTAACTTTGTACACATATTTCCCTCAGATCATCTATCAACTGGCAGCCACATGATTTTGATAACTAATTTCCAAAGCAAAAATACCAAAAGAAGCTTGTGTAAAGTTGAGCTGTGTATAGTTTTGTGAATAAAGGTTGGATAACTTAACATTTCTCTATGTCAAAATAGCTTCTTTGAGCATCTTTATCAGGAGTCAGTTAGAAATCAGATTACACATTTTGATCATATGAAAAGCCTCTGTGCTTGATACTGTCCCATTTTCTAACCTTTCTGTCTTGTGGCCTGAATGCGCATGTGTTCACACCAGAGTCTGCAAGGGTGTAAGGTGTCCCATTGCTATTTTTGTGTTCTACAAGGGTGCTATTGAGCGCTGCCATGAGTCCTTGGGGTGCCCTTTGACAAAGTCTGCATCTTTGCAGACTTAACAGTCTCTTGCCCAAACCTTGCAGCAATGTCTGATCACTGTGAATGGCTGAGTATACTGCCAAGATGACAGGAGAGTTTGACACTAGCCCTTAGACACAGATTTGGGGGAAAGGCCAATTCAAAGAGAAAGCAAAAATGAAGGAGCTACATTAGAATTAAGGGAGATCAGAAAGGCATTTTACTTGTAATAGTTACTTTGGCTGTATAGTTTTTGGCTACAAAATATTGTTGTCTTGTTAAATTTGTCATTGTTCTGATGATCTCTGGAAGTTCAGTGTATTTCACTTGTAATTTTCGAATAATAAAAGTTAACTTAATTTATCAAGTTACCATTTCTATATCTCAATAATTAGGGTGATGATGACAAACCTTCTCTGTATACTTGAACACAACAGTATCCACCTTATTTTTCGTGTGCAAGTAAACACTAATGAGGCCAAGGATAAAGTTCAAACATAAATAAACAAGTACATCAAATGTAAACAATGTTTTAAAAGGTATTTTCATCAGACATCAGTGCCATGATTATTTCTCGGGATGCTCTTTGTGTGTTGTGTTGCGTTTGTCATGCTCTACCACAGGAGTTAGAGTATGAGAAGGTAACAACAACAACAGCGAACACCACAGGTCTGCATCATCACTGTCAACATCATTTTAGTGCAGACTCAGAGGATGACTCAGGGCCCAGGGTGCCATTTGGGACATGGTCCCTGTCTAAAAATAGTAGGGCTTCTTGATGTATTATGGCCATGGCCCTGTCAGCCCCCTCCTCGAGCGATTCAAAAAATATCTGGGAATATAGGCCCATAAAAAGAGTTGACACATGAGTGCCATTGAATGTTGACTCGGGAGGATTTGGGATGGTCTTCAGCTGAAGTAGAAGTTCCCCCAGCCCATTCTGGCCAGAGCTCCAGAAACCAACCAGTATCCCTACGCTTGAATACTACCCTGCCCAGGGTTTGCTGAGTGTCTGTTATAGTTTGTTATAATTACGGGTTCAAGCCCTTTTGACAGATGGCCCCCGCAACAGGATAGGGCCTCAAGATTAGGTAAAAATGTAGGAGCCACTTTAAGGCCTGTATCATTTCAGTTCCAGGCCTGGGGAATTTGCCTTCATAATCCAATCTTGATAAATAGCCTATGGCAAAAGATCAAAGAATGTATATTGAAGAGTACTGTGTGTGTGCGTGTGTGAGAGAGAGATTCTTCTGTTTATGTATGTTTTTATTTTACACATGCTTTGGCGATATTATTTATTATATTATGTTAACATCTGTTTGTCATGCAAATGAAGCCCAATTGAATTGAACTGAATTGAGAGAGAGAGGTAAAGGAAGAGCTACAGATCACGTGAACGCCCCAGCCAGGAAGTGGCCTGTGCGCGAACTCATTTCAGGTTTGGCCCAATACATCCATGGTTCCGGGCAGCAGTGTATTTTGTCCCAAACAAAGTAGGACTTACGCCGCAGAGGCCGAATGATACCAACAGACTGAACCGGTTTTCATTTGTTGTCTTTTTTTTTTTTTTGAATCTCTGAAATAAGTACTTTGAAGTCACCAGAAATGGGTCCCGGATAAATGAAAGAATATTCCAGAAACACCGTGGACTACAGGGTTTGCGGGCAGGAGTTTAGCGGCCCGCGTCCGTGAAGGAGCTCAGCGGGCGGGAGAAGCACAAGGAATCGCCGGCCATTGTGGGTTAGGAACGGCATTCAGTTCTCGCCAGATTGAAGCTCCGTAAGTCTCCCGTTTTAATGTCAGTATTAATTTGGCATTTTAATGACAGACGGGCGTCAGGTGTCACGAGATGTCATGTTGTGTTGGCTGTGTAAAATCGGTAGCCACATCAACCCTTTCGTGTCAGCTAGCGTTAGCTTGATATGGCTAATGACATTAGCTTCTCGAAGACTGTGGGAGCGTTTGATTGTATGACCTGTCCTGCGCTCTGCTGGAAGACACCGATTGGAGATCAGGTGTAACGTTAGTGATCGTATTGGTAAACGAGCTATATAATTTTCTCTGGCATTATGCAGTAGTAATGTGGTCGGTCATTTCCAATCAGTAAAGCAAAGACAGTTAATTTAGATACAGTATATAGTTTAACCCCAATGTGCTTTCCAATAATTGCATTGTCCCACTCTCCCCAATGTGGACCAGGTACATTAATATTATTTGCTAATTCCAATAAATAATTTGCCAAAAAAGAATCTCGGGAATATAACGTTAGTTAAACGCTATAGACAGGTTAATGTGTATGCCTCATATCGACAGGCACATGATAGCCCAAAACACATGTGCCTTAAAATAAACGAACCTATGCCCCCCTCTCGGCTGGCTAACTTACCAGTTGCCAAGCTAACGATAACAACTCTTGGGACGGGAAGCCGCATTGTTAAGCTTGCTAGCTAGCTTAATGAACACCACCCATGTTTTAGTAAATGTGCAGTATTTAACGCCGAATAAAATGGCTAATGGAGCTGCTGTCCTTTGTTTGTTTTTTGACTGTCCAAGCTAGCAACTTGCTGTTGCTATGCTAAGGAAACGAGACAAGTCTGTGTCGGTCTGTTTCGGCTAACGTTATGTACAGCCATATGCTTTCTTTTGTAAGACATAATGTCCATGTCTCGTTCAGCATTGTTGTAGTTATATGAAACCTAATCCTAATCAATTTCAAGCAGTGAACCACTTTCTCTCCCTCCCTGTGTGTGTGTGTGTCTGTTTGTGTGTAGTATACAAACATAGCAAAGGCTTATTGTAATGATTACCTGAGTTGTTTAACTTTACTTTGTTATACCTTGCACATATTGATGTCAAACAATTATGAAGATTACTATTGGTTTCTCCTCTCGATTATTAAATGTCTTTCTGCCCTCTGCCTCAGGTCCCCATCCCTTACTAGCCTTCCTGATTCTGTTCTGGGAGAGTTCAGACAAGTATCATCGCCAAGATAGCCGGGCCAGGCAGGAAGAGGCACACCTCAGATCCAGACCCCAGCAGCGGTAGTGATTCCGGCGACGGGCGGCCTGTTATTGCCAAGTGCCTGAAGATGGCCAGCAGCGGTGGTAGTGGTGTGGCTGGTAGCGAGACAGTGGGCCGTCGTGGTGGGGCTCAGCAGAGAGGAGGCAGCGGGAGAGACAACAGCTCAGACCTGTCCTCCAGTACCAGTAAGAAGAAGCAGAAGGACAGGGCCAACCAGGAGAGCAGAGAGGCCAAGAGGGCAGCCGCTGCAGCAGTAGATGGGGTTATTGCAGAGGTCAAGAAAGGTAAGCTTTATGTGTGTTGTTCAACTAATAAAACATTTGTTATTGATTAATTTGCAGATTGTTTGTCAAGTAAAAAAAATTTAATGGAATAACAATAGAAATCGGCTTTGTAAATGTTTATCAGGAAGGAAACAGATTTCACACGTTTCTAAGACCTCAAGGATACACACGATGAGTTTTGGTGTGAAACACTGTATGCAAACATAACTTTTGTTCCTTTACTAGACTCCATAGGGCACCTTTTTTTTTAAAATAAAGCTTTTTAAACAACTGCATTTGGTTGTTAAACAGCAACTACTAGTATTAGTTACCTGCTTGCTGAATAGCAAGATTTACTGCTGTAATACCTTGCCCTATATGCATAGTAAACAAAGCATTGTCACATTAGGTTTGTGTATATATTATACAGGTGTAGTGTTAAAAAAAAATTGTTATACATACTCAGGATTTATTCTCACCGCTCACTTGTGCTTTGTGATGTGTGATTGTAAACTGAATATCTTGGGCATTTGAAGTGTTGGTCGTACAGTACAAAACTAGCAGTTTTGCAGTGAAACAATCAGAAAATAATGTTTTATTTCTCTGATTCACTGCTTTCTCGCTAACGGCGCTCCCTCTCTTTATTCATTCTAAGGCTAAGGCTAATCTAACGACTAATTTATTGATTATTCTAAAGAGTATTTTTTATTACTTAATTAACAATTAATAAATATCAAACTTGTCTCATTGATATTCAATATTTTATTCAATAATTTTCTCTTAAAAACAAACAAATGTAACAAGAAAAGTATGCACTGCAGGGCACAACAGCTGCTCTGCAACAAAAAATATATTTGTCTATTGAAAATATTATATTTGAAAGAATAAAGTAATATATTACCCTGTTTCCTGTAGGTTATTTCTTACCATTTTAATTCTCCACCTTATTTTTGTGTTTACTCACACAAAGTACACAAGCACACACCTACACCTCAGGCTTTCTGCACACACACACACCGGCTTGCCCCGCCTGCCTCTTTCTGTTTCTCTCTCCCCGCATGTGTCTGCACTGTTGACTTTCTTCGTCAGCACTATGTCGCCCAAAAAACACAACTCCTCCGTGAGCCGCGTGTGGCGGAGGCTCGTTGTTAATGACGTCGCCTATTGAATCGATTGAAACCAACGTGACACCAAATGACATCGGCACCGAAAGGTGCACTTACAAGCTTTTACAAAACAATGGCATAAGTAGACCTACATAAACAGGAGACTCTCTGTGTGTGTGTTTCTCTGCAGAGCATGTGCGACTGTCAGTAGACCGCACGGGAGAGGTAGAGCGAGGTAATGCTGCAGTTTGTTCTCCGGGGGGAATTCTTGCTTTGACGGGGTGCAGCCATACTAAAGACATGCAAACTGACGTATTTTGGTAATCGATGAATTGTCCCAGCCCTAGTTCATTCTCTAGCTCGCTGTCTCGCTCTGAGCTGGGGAGGAGGAACCAAATTTGAATCGTTCGTTTACAAACAGCAACTGTCAAATCCTACTTATTCTGCCTTTAAAATATCTTTTACATAACACATTGAAACACACAACACTTACACATTTCATTTCAGTTACTCAGGGAAGTGCTCTACTCTGTACAAACCAAAACATTTTAATTTTACAGTCATGTGTCAACACCATTCTGTAATAAAAAGATGACAAGATTGTTCTTGTTATTTAGTTTTAATATTGTCCTTTTCGCTGTTAATTTAATCGCTTTGTTGCAATTCAGAGGGAGCAAGAATTGGTGTGTATTTGTGTGAGCGTGTATTACTCATGTCGTGGGAACATAAATCTGTTTACACAGACACATTGTGGGGACTCACCATCCCTGTGTGTGTGTGTGTACTGATGTCTGGTCCGTAAGTGCCCTTGCATGTCCCTTTTGGTGACAATGAAACAAACTATCAACATTTTTCAAAAGAAAAGATCATTCAGACCCTCCTATAGTCGGACTGGCCATTGCCAGCGACGGGAGAAATGGGCTGAGGTGGGCTGGTCGCTCTGTGGGCCGCTTGAGTAACCCATTATACAAAACAAGAGTGAGCGAGACGCGTCGTCGGCCCACTTTGATTGTGCACCAGCCCACCTTCTCCTCAAGATCCTCAAGACCAGTTCAGCTGTTAGTCTCGGTTTTGCAGCTGACGCCGTAAGACAGAAGACAACAGGGATAAGATCAGCAAGGTTTGGGTTTGGCTAGCTGGCCATTTAGCTATATCGGGTGCCTTTTGTTGAAACCTGTTCACCTTTTCATAAAGTCGATGCGCTTGTCAATGACACTTTCCGTGAACCGACCAATCACAGCCTGGATAGGGCGGGACATTAAAAAAAAGGTTGACGTGCTACAGTAAACTTTCTAAATGTTGAACTCATTGTTATGCATGAATGGTTATGGTTATTGACAAGGTAGTACTTAGCATTAACAAATTAGAGACTAACTGCCAATGTAGACCATTTGTCTTGCACAAGGATTTAATGAAGGTTGGTTGTGTGTTTCTTCTTAAACTGCTGTATTGTCCAACTGGAATTAATACTAGTGGTAGGCTATATAATATACTATTATATGAAATTATAATGAATATACTAACATTATATTATTAATATATTTATATAATACTGACATTTTACTATTATATTAACATTATACTGTACATCCAGGTTGTGAATAGTGCATCTGCAGTGGACAGTAGATTTAGCCAGAGCCAGAATGCCAGTGTGCCAATATGTGTTCCTTCTAGCCAGCCACCTTCCCCTCCCCTTGTTATATTTTACATCTATTTTACTAAGTTATTGTTAGAAATATTGTTCAGTAATCTTGTTTAGGCTACATAAAGTGTGGCGTATCGCCGGGTTTATATTTATTGCCAAAGCATTTATCAATAATACAGTTAAGACGGAAAAAAATTTGAATGTGTTGCATTGCATGTCGTATTAAGTGGTGCTCCTAAATTTTGTGTTGGTGCTCCTAAAAGTTTCAGTAGGGAGCACCAGTGCTACTAGTAGAAAAAGGTAGTCTGGAGCCCTGAAGACAGTAACTCTCTTATACAGCAAGAAATTATATGGGACAAATCTTTTTTTCAGTTTAAGAGTTTAAAAAGGAGGGAATCATAGGTTCTGTTTTGCCTGACCACTGAAGTATTTATTATGGGTATTAAAGTATTTTAATCCTTGCACAAGACTGTAAATTTGATTTGTGGCTTCCCTTTTCTTAAGGTGTCTGGCCTTGTATTTACTCCCTAAATGTTTTGTGTTCCTTAGGAGGAAAAAATCTGCTTACTAATCCCTGTAGGTGATCAAATGAAAAGCACCTTACTTACTCATCCTTTATTTGTCCCACACAGCAATAATTGCTATATTGTGATAGCATTTTAAATGATTGATTAAAATGATTGAGTCTGGTGGTGGGCGAGAGAGATAAAACAGCTGTTTCTGGTTAAACAAAAAGGATCTTACTGTTTAACAAAAAGGTCTAGCTCTGTAGCGATCCTTTCCATAATGTTGTCACTTACAATAACAATCTGAGCCTGTCAGTGGCAAAAACAGCAGTTTTAGTGGACGTACTTCGATGGCGCATTTGTCCACAGCAGCCATTGCTGTCTTGGGGCTGCCGGTTGAGGGGAAGAGCCAGAATATTTTGGTGAATTAAGGACCAAACCAGAGTTGGTCTTGGCTGTCCAGTTTGAATGAAGTGTGTGTTTTACGATGATCTGTGAGGTAAATGGAGTCTGGTGCACCGTAGCCCCCATTTGTTTTGGTCTGAGATGCTGGTGCTCTACTTCGACATTTAGTGGCAGTGAATTTTGCTTTGTCCTGGCTAAACTTTATTTGAAAATGACCCTCTGGTTAAAAACAGAAATAAGTTATGGCTTACCCACTACTCCATTGGTAAAAAATTAGAAGTTTATTTAGAAATATAATGGTAGCAAGCTGCAAAAAGTAAATATGGCATGGTATCTGTCGTAGCTACCTCCACCATATGCCACTTCACACTTGTGTGTGGAAAGTAAGTTGTGTGTGTCTACATGGAAACAAACTTTTTACATTTCTTGAACTGATCTTATTTTTTTCCATGTACCTGCTTAAATTTGTAATAATATAATTAGATCAGAGGTCCAAGTAAAGCTTTAACAATAAATCTTATGTTGATGACAACACATAACTCAGCACTTCATAACTGCTCTAGTATGGATACTTGTTATTGGATCAGTGAATCCTTTGGCAGATACTCCATCATGCTGGATTTGGTGTTTGTTGTCTATGTTGCCTTTCTGAATATCACCACACGGCATTTTGTACAATGTCATAGACTAGTCTTCTTCTTGCTTATGCAGTGATCACTGATACACGTGAAGAGGCTGCGTTTTGATTGGTCAGTGCTATGTATCGTCAATGGATATGAACTTTTAAACCATGTCTCCCTGGTTGCTTTTCTTTCCTATCCTGGAAAAAGACCCAGGCCCATATGATCGTGTTAAAATGCTTTTATGCACACTAATGAGGCAATAATTTAATTTGGCTGTTTACTAGGCTTTGGCCTATTCACATTTTCCTGCCATAACAGTTCCAGACTGTCCTATCCCCACATATATTATACAAAACACTATTGCAACAAAACAGCATGGGAAACAATTAAAGTAAATCTTAGACATAGGATATAATTTCTTAATGCAGAGCTATTCGGTTGTTAGATATATCTTTTTAAAAATTTGATTGGTTTACTAATTAAATGTAAACATACTTGGGTGATTAGTTGTCCACTGTCGGATATTGCAATAATAATTTGGGTAATAAAACAATGCTATTGTACTTTTATAAAGTACTGTATTTTTATTGGTATGCAGCTTTAATGATTATCCACCTATTCATTTTTATCTTGAGGTGCAGATAAAAATGTCAAGTCTACTGTGTTAGTATTGCAATTTTTCTTGCGCCTATAATGGACTTTCTGGCATAAATTATGTGTGTTATCTGCATAAGTGGTCATGAAGATCAAAGTTTTTCATTGGTGCTTATAATGTGTTCATATCATGAATGTCAATGTGATGTTTTACCCAGTCATGAGAGTACACTGTGGCGTGGCTCCACTGGGAATACAACTGTCACCAGCTGGAAGGGATTGGGTGTTGCTTGTGACCTTTCGAAAGCCATTAAGTTAGAGAGTGAAGTAGAGGTGGACCGTTGAGGCTCTCTAGTTGTTGTTGAAGACTAAATTGAAATACAAATTTAACAATAGTGTGTGCATGATCCATACATGACTTTGTTGACGACAGGAAATCTAGTGCTTGCTGTACTTCTGGGATGATACTTTATTTTCAATCACTGCGACGCCTTTGAAGTCACTATGAAAAATTGTACGTTTGTTTTTCATGTTGGGATATTTTTGTCAGTTTCTGCTCTTGATTGTACCTTGAAAAGCGTGTGAATGTCTTGGTAGCATGTTTTCTAAAGTAAGTTGATCATTTGCTTTCATGCGATTGTTTACTTGGTATACAGTTTGTGTGGCACAGATAATTATAGATGTCCCATCTGTGATTGCTGAGTTCACTGTACTTCAGTCTGCTTCAGTCTGTGACTGAATGCGTTGGTATGCACTGGTATGCCCTATCTGAATTTGTGAGCAGGTGCATTTCGATATGTGTCTATATTTTCTCAGGGTGGTAAATGGTGGAAAAACAATTTCAAGTTCCTTCACGTCTGTGTGACCTATGTGTCCATTCCTTTGTGTTTTTCAGATGTGTTTGTGGACTGGAAGCAGAATGTCAATGAAGTGACTGTCAGACTGCGCTGTGGGGAGGGGGTGCAGAGGATTGAGGATATCATTACAACCTTCACTGATACACACTGCCATGTGTGCTTCCCAGGTAAGTCATAGTAAAGCAACATAAACAGAAACTACAATATTGAGTGTAAATGAAAAGATATAGATTGAATAATATTAAAATAAAACCACAAAAGAACAGGCACAGTTGTGCATTTAGGTTTAGGCCTTTTTGAACTTTGGACCTGTCTCAAGAGTTTGTATGTTAATCACCTGTGTTTAACCTATACTGAATCACATGGACGGTAAAATTCGGTTTGGCCGGCAGAGAATACCAGTAACGGTAGACAGCATTGCCGTCCAAAGGTAAAATATTTTTTACTTTTTGCCGTCCTCCGCGACAGAATTTACGACTGGATGTTACGTAGCTCCCTCACACAAGGAGAAAACATGGGCGTTCGGGACAACGAGAAGCTAATAATGTTGGTTGGTAAACAAGGGATACACCAAGTGCAGTTCTCCTTTCACTATCCATGTTAGAAATTTAATGATTAACCTCACGTTTTGTAGGAAATTTAACATTAATTTTAAGTTTGCAATAGAATATTAAGAGAAAGCTGCATTTTATAGCTTTATGCGTTACTAGAATAATTACATAATAATAAATGTGGACTAATTTTATTTAATATATTTTATTCCATTCTTTGCAAACAATACATCACCACCATAGCAACATATCGTCATGTGTGTTTCATTTTGCCGTCCTGCAATTCCGTCGGACTGTTTGATTTTCCCATGCCGCCAAGAAGGTGTTGTCCGTCTCTCGTCTGCCTGATTCCATGTGAATGCAGTATAAAACATACTGTATGTGTATCTTGTATATCTTGTCTTTGCTGCATTTATGTTGAATGTATGAGCCCAGTTCTGCTCTAATACTGTTTGCTTGTTGTCATTTTTCAGATGGACGGCAGTGGAGCTGCCAATTGCAGGAGGAAATTGAGGCTTCGTGTAGCAGAGTCCAGTACAAGGAAAAAGGAGGTTTTCTGCATGTCATAATGCAGAAGAAGATTCCCTTTCACATCTGGCCTTCGCTTAAGGTGAGTCTCACATGATAAGATTTTTTTTTTTCTGTTTGTCCTTACATGAGTACATTTGTGTCTTGTTTTTATCTGCACTAATAAATGTAGTATTTTTGCATACTATTTTATTATTTCATGAAAGTTATTTTAGTTATGACCGACACCTAAGTGGAATTCACACTGTAAACAGGTCAGGTCAGTCTGCCTTTGGTTAAATGATAAAACACTTTTGCTTCTGTTTACTCTTCTTCAGTCAAACAAGAAGGAGAAGGAGGCAGTGCCCACAGAGACCAAAAATGACAAGGAGCTGGAGATGAAACCTGTTGCCTTGGAGTCATCAGAGAAACCCAAACTGTCGTCCTTGCAGCCACAACTCCAGCCCCAGCCTCCCTCCTCACCTGCACACAGCGAGTCAAGACGCAGCGGTGGCAAAGCTGAGCGGGGTGTCAAGCGCTGCCTGAAAAACAAAGCAGCGTGTGAGGCCACTACGGACTCTGTAGGGGTGAAAGGTGGAGCGGGAGATGGCTCAGTCACCACCAGCAAGCCTGTTAAAGTCACGAGAGGCGAGCAGCAGCCTCAGGAACCCAGTGCCAAGCGCACCGTTGTACGGCTGCCCAAGACCACCAAGGAGGCTACGTCACTGGCCAACACGGACACACACTCTGTCAAGTCTACAGTAGCCAATGGTAAAGCTCCACACACACACCTGCCCGCTGGTCGGAGCCCGCAGATGCAACACAAAGATGGAGACAACAGAACGGGGAGACTAGGCAGTGGCCAGGAACAGAAACCAGGAGTTGCTGTCGCTGCTGCCAGCCATAACAACAAAACTCAGGTGAGAAAAGTTGCGTTTCGGTCAGGAACGCATTGTGACCACATTGAACACAAATGTAAATGCAATTGCGTTGTCAATCTACATACAACAACTACGTGTGGAAATACCTACCGGTCACAGTCTATAGTTAGAGAGCATTTTTTTGGACCCGCGCAAACAAGACGTTCGGTTGTTTGAGCTGGACATAGCGATCAGATCTTGATTGGATCTCAGTGTAGACACTGGAGACCTATATTAATACCAGGTGTAAATGTAATCAGGTTAAAATCACGTCTAGATACAATCTGGATATGAGACACATTTTAATGCCAACGCTCAGCTGGGTTGCTTTCATTTAGAATGTTATTTAATATTTGTTTACATTAACATATAATTAAGCTATTGCAAATTTGTTGTTTAAATAATAGTGCCTGAATATTAGCAATGTTATAATTTGCGGTCACACAGTACAGTAAATTAATGTTCTCTAAAACAAAAAAACTTATTGAACTACTAAATGTCGTTAACGTTAGCTTAAGCAGCTGGAGTACAGAGCTGTCGGCTGTAACATTAGGGGTTGTCAGTCTGATATTGAATACTGTATTGCTGCAACTGAATAATTTTCGATTAACGCCAAAATCCAAAGATATTAAGTTTACTATCACAGAAGTCTGAGAAAGCCAGAAAATATTCACATTTGAGAAGACGGAACCAGAGAATTGTTGTCATTTGGTTATAAACTGACTTGCGTGATCAGTTGTTTATCAAAATAGTTGTGGGTTATCTGTTGATCGACTAATGGGTTAAGTGACTAGAGATCAAGTTGTCCGTTTTCTTCTTGATAACTGCAGTGATGAGAGGGACAAAGGGAGTTGTGGAAACCCTGCCAAAGGTGAAGAATCCATTGCTCCTAGATATTCACTTGGTCTCCAGTGAACATTCTTCTCTGGAGGTTTTTAGGTAAAATTTCTTGTCTTTTCTCATTCAGGATGCAGAGAAGCGAAACCAGTCTTCAGACAGGTCCGGAGCAACAGCACATGGCAGTGATAGCCAACCAGCAGCTCCCGTCAGCACCACTGACTGCCACAAAGCTGTCGGCTTGGACTCCGCTTCTCCAGAAAAGCTGGGAGATAGAACTGACTCTGAGCCAGAGAAAAAGCCTGTTGGGCAGGAATCAGAGCAGGATTCTCTGATCCGCCAGCATCTTGGATCAAGAGAGGCAGGTTCAGTACCAGCTGTTGGCGTGGCTGCCAAACAAGGCCAGTCACCCTATCTAGCCCAGAGGCAGGGCAGCTGTGATGGAGAGGAGAAGCAGGATCAGTCGAAGGAGGAGCCTCCTCTTGAAATGAAGCAACAAGAAGGTTAGTTGAGAAGGTTTTGGGGATGCAGAGGGCCTTGGGGTTGGATTATCATTCATGTGTTTTGTGTTATGTGTTAAAATTGTCATTGATTGTAAATGAACTGCTTTCCATTTGATTTATATTTGTAGAATCTTTCTACCCACACATTGAAATCTAGTGTATGTGGATAGATGTAGCAATAACAAAGTACTGTATATACACAGTCAGGATTGTTGCTCTTCAGTTTGTCAGCACTGATTTTATTCAGTGGTTAAATATGAATTTGTTGATACCTGTAATCACTTTCTGCAGCCCCAGAGCAGATGGTTAACCTGCAATTTGTGAAGAATGATTCGTACGAGAAGGGTACCGACCTGATGGTGGTTAATGTTTACATGAAGGGGATATGCAGGGACACGGCCAGGGTCATCTTCAGGGAACAGGACTACACGCTCATCTTCCAGACGAGGTAGGTGAATGTGGATATGCTTATAGTAACAGTTATGCCATTTCGCCATGCTTTAATGTCTGTAAAGAAAAACAAACAAACAGTGACTGATCTTTCTGTGTCATCCTTATACAGTGATGCTAACTTTCTGCGGCTTCATTCAGACTGTGGACCAAACACAGTTTTCAAGTGGCAAGTCAAACTCAGGTAACTGTTGCAGTCACTGTTGCCAGTCATGTGTTTTCTAAATGTTTTTCAAATGGAAAAACTTTAAATGGGCAATTTGGGGGTGCAGAGATTACATGTTTCCCTGTGAAATTTTGTGAACTCTAAAGTGGCATAAAGGTTATTTTCAGACATTTGTAGCCATCAGGCCATTCATTAAGCATTGGTCGCCTTTCAAAATTTAACAAAGTGGATAAAAAGTTTGGTCAAAGGAGCAGCTTTTGACGTCTGATCATTAATGACGGTAGTTGACATCCTCTGTGTCATAATTGAAATGTTTAAAATGTCTTTAAAACATTCATTATGTTAATATGATAAAAATCACCCTCAGACTTCAGTGGGTAAAACACTAATAACAGATTGGTGGTGAGCTGTGGTGAGCCTCCTTTTTTAGTCATTTAATCTGATCTGTCTACATTTCTCTCACCCGTGCATCAGGAACCTGATCCAGCCTGAGCAGTGCAGCTACTCGTTCACCCCGTCCCGACTGGACATCACCCTGAAGAAGAGGCACAGTCAGCGCTGGGGGGGTCTGGAGGCCCCTGCCACACAAGGTGTGCTGCCAGGCTTCTACTTGTTAACACTGTGTGGATATAGGCTTTTGATGTTGCATGTGTGGTGAAATGATTCACTCTTGTCTAGTCTTAAAATCAACATACATTATATACACCTCTAGGCAAACACATTTACAACTATATCTTATATATTATTAAACAATATACTTAAAGCTACAGTAAGTATACTATATGATTCAAAGAGCAGGTTTGATACCAATGTGGACTTATTTTTCTCACACAGACAGGTGTGTGTGTGTGTGTGTGTGAGGCAAATGTATGTGTGTATCAGGGAGCTCAATGACAGGAATTTGAACTCTGTAACTTAGCCAGTAAGTAGATACGAGCATACGAGTGCCGGCCTTCCCTGCTAATCTTACAGACTGGGGGGGCAAATTAAAGGAAAAACCTGAGTAAAACAGTGGAGAAACATATCAAATGCAGATGCTTCTGTGCTCCAAGGCTCCCTGAGTAGTTTGGTGAGAATGAAAATGATGTGAATAAAATGCTACGGCCTTTACAGTCACCCGATCTCAACCCAGTTTCACACCTATGAAAGATTTTGGACCAACATGTAAGACAATTCTCTCCATCACCATAACACCAAATTATATAATATAAACTTTCATCTTCACATCTATTTAGTAATGTCTGTGACTGTCTCTGATGCTATATGTCCTTTTGTTACATCTGGCTATGTTTGTTTTACTTTCTATCTGCTGTACTCAGGTTTCTCTTTTGATCTCAGTGATAATACTTGATTAAATAAAGGTTGTATATATAAATGGGGGAATATCTTGTGGAGGAATGTTCATCCCTCCAATAGAGTTCCACAGCAAGGAGCACTAAAGCTGTTCTGGAGGCTCGTTGTGGCCTGACTCCAAACTAAGACACTTCATGTTGATTTTTCCTTTCATTTGTCACCTATCTGTATTTGGCCTGCACGATATGAGGAAAATGTGCGATAATTTGTTCAAGATTGCGACGACGATATGCCTTGAAAGAAATAATCAAATATTGAAGTTTGCATATTAGCTATACAGTTACTATGTTAACCTGGTTGTCTTTAAATTCAGAACAGGAATATTTGTTGTTAAATGTTGTTTCTAGAGCAGCAACAGTAAAGTGTACTACAGCAAAGTCACTATATAAACTCAATATCTCACTGGAAACAAATCTAAAATGTTAATTAAAATAATTAATATTCCTGACATTAAAATACAGATCAAAGTTTAGAAAGACTGAAGAACACAGACATCAGTCAGTATCAGTCCTTCCTCCTGTCGTCTGTCACCCGTCATCCTCCCTCTGTTGCTGCTGTGATTCACTGCAGGTAAGTTACCGCTGGTAGTGGGAGGAGGGGCTGGTTTGTCTCGGCAAGCGGCTAAGTGTACAAGAATTTGCCAATTTTAAGATTTGTGGCAAACTAAGAAACAGTTAGACTACATACAGGCAGCTTTGTTTTAGCTTGTTTGTAACAATTCACTATTAGCCAAGCTTTCTACATGTTTATGCTTGTTGAACAGGTGTATTGGCTTTTTAATCGCAAAGGTTTTATTGCACTTACAGTAATGAGTGTAGTTGTCCTCAATTCGAGTAATCTACGTGTTGTCTTCACTTCACTGTCTCTACTGCGGCTCTGCTGGCCGCTGTGCCTGTGCATGTGGAGGACTCGGACACAGAGAGCAGGCAGAGGCCACAGTGTGATAATAAATACTACGATCTTAGCCCCCGGGCCCGTTTAATACCGGGTTTCCGTACTCCCTAAAATATATTTTTAAGATTTTTCTTATTTATCGCGTTTCAGGCAGTATTTTGCTATGTGTTTATCGCACATGTTCATATCGTGATGCTGATGAAAATATGATTTATCAGTCAGCACTAATCTGTATGTGGCCTGCAGACTGTGTGACCACCTAAGGCTTGGTGCCCATGAAATTCGTCAAAATGGGAGATTTTAGTCACAAAATTAGGATTACATCCTAGTAATTTCCTTGGAAGTTTTCCAAAAAGAGCTATGTAATTTGCTTCTAATTACAGGGAAAAATGGAGACCGTGTTCATTTGGTACACACAGACGCAAGCAAACACATAATTCAAAATATATGGAGAATAAAGTTTCAATAAATGAATACTGAATGTATATTTACTTGGGTTTGAGGGGAGCTTTGCTTTCAAGGAAATTCCTATTTTTCCTATAATTAGTACCAACGGACATACTTCTGACATGCAAACTTCTTAGGAAATAATCTGGAAATTACAGACCTGTACAGTAAGGTGTTACCAAGATTTTCATGTCAACACGGCAAAAGATGGGAATTAACTGATAGTTTAAATTGCAGAAACCACAGGATTTGTTGAAACGACGTGACTTGTCAGCAGTGTTGTATTAACAAAAGAATGAGTGTAAGTCGCTCCAATTTTATGATACGATTGCAGATTATGGGAACGTAATTTTAAAAAAAGTATGCCCTATTGAAAATGCTTTAAATGCTATATTTTAGACACTACAGTTTATAATGATTCATGTCCAGTACTGTCCAGTGTCTTTTTGTTGACCTTCATCTTCTAAGCACAAGCTTCATTCTCCTCTGTTTAAGGTGCAGTGGGTGGCGCCAAGGTCGCTGTGCCATCCAGCCCGACCTGCATGGACAAGAGCCAGCCAGGCAGCAGCCAGCACACCCTCCCAGCCAAGGAGGAGCCTCCGAGGGTCGGGGAGGAGAAACCCAAGGCCCCTAAGGCCTCATCCAGAGTGGAGGATGGCGGTCTGGACACTGTGGCTCCTCGCACTGTCTCTGAGCATGTTGCCATCACCAAGCCAGAGCCCACTGTTACCACGGTGAGTAGAAAGATAAATAATCATCTAAACTGAAGAGACGAGGCAAAGGAAAGTATTGTTGTTTATTCACTGGTTGATTAGGTCTTTTCAGTTTGGCAACATATTATCAGTCTAAGAATAGAAAGGTGTGGAAGAAGATATTTATTATATAGATTTGATGTTTGGATAGTTGTTGAACCAAACTAATTAAAGAAAATTCTATATTGCAGTGTCTAGAAGGCAGAAGTGATGATGAATATGGAATTGGTCTAATTTGTAGAATCGGTGTGTAAATCTTTTCTGTCTCAGCCTAAACCTACCTGCATGGTGCAGCCCATGACTCATGCACCTCCTGCCAGCAATGAGCGCCATGAAGAAGAGGAGGAGAAGAAGGTGTGCCTGCCTGGTTTTACAGGATTGGTCAACCTCGGCAACACCTGCTTCATGAACAGCGTCATCCAATCCCTGTCGAACACCAGAGAACTCAGGGATTACTTCCATGGTAAATGTGTTTGTTTGGGCCTGACCCATAATAAAATACATTCAAATTGGAGTTGGTATATTTTAATGCCATTGAGATAAAAAGCTCTTAATGTTGATCAAATGCATCATTTATTATACTACTTTATAATGCTGCCAAATACCAGTTACCTGTTATGTTGCTAAGAAATATAACAGGATGTGTTTTAGTGGTGCTTAAGTACACAGATAAACAGATAATGCTATGATAATTATTGCCAAAATTAATTCTGGTTATGTTGACATTTAATGAGGACTCAGTAACTTCCAGTAGTTTTATCTGCATAAGCCAGATATACTGTCCTTTCTGTAATTCAAGCATTCAAAACATTGTAATAATTACTGCAAAATCTAGGTCACCTAGTTCTTCGGAAATGATGTATATAGCCAAAGATTAATAGACAATGAATGCTGTAGGGATGATACATTAGCTGCACTCGTAAAAATACAAAGGGCTATAGTTTTGTTTTGTTTTTTTTTACATTCATTATGGCAATAACCAACACGCGAGGAGGAGCCATTCCTGCAACACACAATGTGGCCTGTACATTTAACATGTTTTAAAAACAAATTAAAGATTTACCTCAAGTATTTTTTGTCCATCCATGTGGAAGCCCTCAGTGACTTCTATGGTTGATGTCTGGTTCCATTATCTCATACCTGTATTTTCTGTGCCCCTGCAGATCGAGCATTTGAGGCAGAAATCAACTGCAATAACCCACTAGGAACAGGAGGCAGGCTCGCCATTGGTTTTGCTGTGCTGCTCAGGGCCCTTTGGAAGGGAACACATCATGCCTTCCAACCCTCAAAACTCAAGGTATACAAGCAGCACCCAGATTTTCCATGTGTAAACTAAATATTTCTTATTTGCTGTAACTGCTAAGAAGTGTTTTACTTTGGAAGTGATGAATCTGTCTTTGACCTGAAGAATCAAATTTTTAACATTCACTCTTCCCTCAGGGGAAACTTTTAACGTAGCAAGGACAACATGATCAGTGTTTTAATTTCCCTTTTCTCGCCTTTTTGTCGTTTGTTTGTAACCGTGCAGGCGATTGTGGCCAGTAAAGCCAGTCAGTTTACAGGTTATGCCCAGCACGATGCCCAGGAGTTCATGGCTTTCTTGCTGGACGGGCTCCATGAGGACTTGAACCGCATTCAGAATAAACCTTACACAGAGACGGTCGACTCAGATGGACGACTGGATGAGGTGGGTGTTTTTCTCACCTGTAAAATATCTTGAGGTAATCTGGTTTTGAAGTCTCAAGCAGGAAATAAGTTGCAATTACTGTGATTAGTGACTTGGTTTTGTCAGATGAGCTTACTTTGAACATAAGTTTAAGTACAATTTACACTTAAATCGTTACTTTACACAGGATAACAACAAAGTAAAAGAAACTTATTTTGTTGAAATAACTAACATTCCTTCTAGTCTAGTCAAGCCCTGATCTGATTATGTCTTTTGTCTGTTGGTGCAGGTGGTGGCGGAGGAGGCATGGCAGAGACACAAAATGAGAAACGACTCCTTTATAGTGGATCTCTTCCAAGGCCAGTTCAAATCCAAGCTTGTCTGCCCCACATGTTCCAAGGTAACACACAATAGCTTTCCACAAAATGATTTTCTTTCTTTAAAGTAAATGCTTTGGAGTGATGACTAACCTACCTCTTTTCACCTTCTCCTTACTTCTCTGTCTTCTTCTTCAGGTGTCTATCACCTTCGACCCTTTTCTCTACCTGCCTGTGCCCTTGCCCCAGAAACAAAAGGTGCTCTCAGTTTACTACTTTTCTAAGGAACCTCATAAAAAAACCATCAAGGTAAGATAAAATGAGTGGTTTCCAGTTCCAGAAATGTGGCTTTGCTTTGTTGTGAAAAAATCTAATCTACTTTTATGTATATGTGTGGCTCAGTTTTTAGTGAGTGTGAGCAAGGAGAACTCCAGTACTGCTGAAGTCCTCGAATCCATCTCCAGGAGTGTCAGGGTCAAACCAGAGAATCTCAGACTGGCAGAGGTTAAATATTTAAAATATTCAGGATTTCACACCCTTTCAGAAATGTCTTGCTGAAGGACCCTTGAGGACAAAACTGGACTTGTTTTTTTCCCCCTCTCAGGTGGGGAAGAACCGCTTCCAGCGCATGTTCCTGCCGTCCCATTCCCTGGACACGGTGTCCTCCTCTGACATGTTGTTCTGCTTTGAGGTGCTTTCCAAAGACATTGCCAAAGAGAGAGTGGTATTGCTCAGAGTGCAGCAGGTAATAAAAACCCAAGTCCTGATTTTACGTTTCTACAGCATGTTAAATACGTCAGTGTTTACAGATATTGAGGGGACTTTCTTTGCCCTCTGTTTGCCCTACAGAGACTCCAGGTCCCTAATATCCCTATCTCAAAGTGTGCTGCCTGCCTGAAGCCTCCAGTGTCTGAGGAAGACAAGCTGAAGCGGTGCACTCGCTGCTATCGTGTGGGCTACTGCAATCAGTGAGTTCTACTAGAAAATGTTGTCTCAGCCTTGCACAAAATTACATTATTTTATTAGAAACAGATTTGTTGGGGGGAATAATGTTTTCAAATGTACACTGAGGCATCTGTCATTTTCTTCTTAAGTTAACTCCATTAATTTTTCTATAAACAACGTCACAACTCTTGTGTTCTTCACTTCCCAGAGTGTGTCAGAAGACCCACTGGCCCAATCACAAAGGTCTGTGTCGACCCAACACAGAGAACGTGGGCCTGCCCTTCCTGGTCAGCGTGCCAGAGTCTCGACTCTCCTATTCCCGTCTCACCCAACTATTAGAGGGTTACTCCAGGTACACAGTCTAACTTACAGTCCTTGGTGCTCGTCATCATTTAAAATATAACATGGCCCACACATATAATTGTTAGGACAACTTAGTAAGATATTTTCTGTGACTAATCTGTGTATAGCTCCTTTTGGACATGCACCTTGTTACGTAAATGTGACTGCAATTTAACATGTTGGTCTCATGTCTGAATAAACGCTTGAGTCATGAAGTCATGAAGGCAGTGTTATTAGGTCAGACCTAGTAACATCTCCACAACACGGACAAGTCTGAATTAAATGCTGTCAGCCTTGTTTGCCTTATTAAGAGCACTGTAGTGATAATCACTCAGTTATCGTCTCTTAAAGGGACAGTTCACCCCAAACTCAAAAATACATATTTTTCCTCTTACCCGTTGTGCTATTTATCCATCTAGATTGTTTTGACGTGAGTTGCCGAGTTTTGGAGATATCGGCCGTAGAGATGTCTGCCTTTTTTTTAATATAATGGGACTTTACATACATAATGTGCAAGTCCCAGCTGAATGTCTTTTCATTCTGTTTGTGCACTGTCTGTCGTTATAACATACAGACAGCAGAATTCACTATCAAATGTTAAATTATTAAATTAATGAGAAAATATAGTCAGGGATGTTATTTCTAAAATGTCTTTGTATCTAATGGTGGGCTACCGGGAGTCATTACACACCTATAAACTAAAAGTGGGATTGTTGCCACAGTGGATTGTTGGGCACAGGTGGACTCATGATGGGCAAGTCTCGGTTTTAACAAAAATTTGAATTAGTAATTTTTAATTGGTTAATCCATCCATCCATTTATGCCACTATCCAGGTCACATTTGTTTAATTAAGTATATCATTAGGAATTATCGTTATAGCCTTCTGGGAAATACAAAACAATATGTGATCTAACAATAATAAATAATTCTCGGTTGGGTTGGGCTGATGTAAAAATGTTCAAACCGGTTTGATATTAAGCCAAAGAACGGACTGGTATACAGAATTTTGCCACAAGGTGTTGCACGTGACTCAGCCGCTCCCTAGTGAAACATAATGAGAGCCCATGAATGAGAGTGGAGTTGCAAGTCAGTGAGTTTTCCACAACACGTTCCTGCAAATGTTTCACAATAAAAGCCTTGTTAAGAAATTAAGGCTTTCTGTTCACTGAAACGCAAGGGGGCTATCTGAAACGGATACAGGAAGTGTTGAGTTTGTATGAAGTATGCAGCGTAATGCAGTAACTTTAACAGGACAAACGGGAGCGGATCAAAACAAGGCTTCTTACTTGCCTTTTAATCTGCTACGTTACTGACTGTTCTGACAAACTATAGCTGACTAGCTACCTTGCTAACATAGCAAACAGATGTGATAAGCATCAGTGTCATGATGGTTGTCAGGGACAGGGTTATATTAGAGTTATATTGAAAAGGGAAAATGATAGGGTCATTGTTTATTAACTTTCCAGCAATGTATTTCACAAAGTAGTTAGCAATTTACCATGAAGACACTGCTTGACTCCGCACCACCGTCTGCTCAGCTGTGATGTGTACATGTGCTGGACTGAGTAATTTAAGTTTGCTCTTTTATGTTCCAAAATGCAAATCTTTTTTGTGTCTGTTCAGAACATGGTGGCTTATGTTACATTGGTAATTGTCATTTTTGTGCTGTTTTAACCATTAGTGAGGTGGCTGTTGCTTTTCTCGACACCAGCTGTAGAATATCATTAGAGTTGACATCGCTGAGAGCTGATTCTTGTCTCTTTTTAATTGGCCAGAACATCTCATGATGACAAATGCTAGCTTGTAGACCGGACCGGACCAGCAAAACCTAGACTGACCCAACCCTAACTCTAGCCATGTGTCTGAATGACAAAAAGCTATAATTTTAACAGACAGATGAATCTACTAGCGTATATTCAGGAGAGATGAATAAGTATGCATTGTTCATGTCAGTTCAAGATCACTGTAAGGAATCACTCACGTATATAATGTTGTGATCTGTTAATGTAATCTCCCTAATGTCTGTGCAGGTTTTCCGTAAACGTGTTCCAGCCTCCTTTCCAGTCAGGCAGGTTATCCCCCGAATCATCCCAGTGCCGGGTTGACCTCCCCCCAATGCCAGCAGGCTCTCCTGAGGGTCTTGGGCCAGGGGATGAGGCCATGGGTGGAAGCAGTACTGTAGGAGTAGGTGATCTGGAGCTGGAGAGTCACTCGCTGCTTCCTGAATCCCAGGCAGAGTATGCTCAGGCCTCAGCCCTCCACTCTGGGGAGCCAGATACCCTCTCCTCCCAGACCTCACTCTCCACCACGCGGACCACGGATTCAGGATTCTCTGAGCCAATCTCTTCTACTTCCTGCTGCTCTTTGGACCCTCATGCTGAAAAAGAGACGTCCTGTGAGAAGGCAGTACGGCCAGAAGGTAATAACAAAGCTATTAACGGTCAGATGCTTCAGTATTACTGTGATTGTTATTTTTTTGTCTCTACATCCTCATTTTTGCCATTTTTTTGTAGCTGCAGTAACAGGGTATCAGCATCCAAGTGAATCAGCATCAGGTCATGCCAGTCAGTTCTACATAGCTCTGCTGGACTCTAACAACAAGGAACAGAGGCTGGATGAGAAAGGTACGGCCAGAATTGTCTTAAGTTTAGTTGAATCCCTAGCCATCCCATTTCCATATTCAATCGATTTTTCTTTCAGAGAGGTGTTGATTTACTGTAACTCTATCATATTGTTTAAGACAGTGGTTTGTGGTGTTTTATTCCACTAAGTTGCAAAGCTTAGTGAGTTTTTCTCATGTCTGGACACACTCTTTTCTGCTGTGTGTATTGTTACTTAAGATTGTACATAAAGAAAGAAATAGTCCCAACAGACCAGCATTGTTTTTATCCATCCCCCCCAAACCCTCTGCAGAGGATGCATTGACGGACCTCCCTGAAGACTCGCTCCTGGAGCTGGTGTGGAAAAACAATGAGCGTCTGAAGGAGTACGTCCTGGTGAGCTCCAAGGAGCTGGAGTATGAGGAGGACCCCGGCTCTCTGAGTGAGACAGCCAGAGCAGGACACTTCACCCTGGAGCAGTGCCTCAACCTCTTCACAAAGCCAGAGGTTCTGGCACCAGAGGAGGCATGGTACGGATCTTTTGATTGTATAATCTAAAATGATGCAACATTGTCTCTATCCTGTCTCTTTGGCTTTGGTTTCTTTCTTGTTTCCCACTGTCCAGTGTTGCATTCTCACCACCTTTTTTGGAGTAGTATATTCAAACTTTGGAGAATTTCCTAATTTTTTTCCAGTTTGAATGGTCACATACCAATAGGATTCGGCTACTCTCTAAATAATAATACAGAAACTCATGACAATTGTGAGACACAAATGAACCAACTAGAGCAAATGAGCCCAAAATAGAGACTCAGTTGACACCTGATAGCTGGAAGCTGCTCATGATGGGAGGGTGACAATAACTGAACTAAATGAGGGCAAACTGTAGTCTGGACTAATGTTCATTTTACAACTAAAACTACAAATTATTTTTAATTATCAATTAATCTGCCGACTATTGTCTTCATTACGTATGCAGGGCTCAACAATAAGGATTGCCCGGGGCAAGTAAATCTAGCAACTCACTTGCCCAATCAGGCAAGTGGTAAAAAATAATTTAACATATATTTTTCCGGAGCTGATGAAGTAGCTAAGGAGTGAGCCCTCTCACTTCCTTCTCATCTCTGTTGAGAGTTGTACATACCGGTCCGGCACTAAATCATGAAAGACCGTAGTATTATCCCGCTCACTGCAGCTTCTCCTGCTGTCTGTGTCGGGGCTGGGCCGAGCTCCTCCACACACACACACACACACACACCGACGGCTGTCAGCAGAACAGACGGTTTGCCACAAATCTTAAAATTTGGCAAATTCTTGTAAACTTACTGCTGCCTGAGACAAACCAGCCCCTCCTCCCTCTACCAGCGGTAACTTAGAATCAGAAATACTTTATTGATCTGCGAGGGGAAACTCTTTTGTTACAGCTGCTCGCCTTTACGTCAGTGCACACAGGAATAGAAGTTCTAAGTGAATCAAAATATAATGTGGCACTCTGTGGTGCATTTTGGGGGGGATGAGTCTTCCACTGAAGGTACTCCTTTTGTTTGACCAGCACGTCATGGAGTGGGTGGGAGACACTGTCCAAGATGGCATGTAGTTTGGCCAGCATCCTCCTCTCTGACACCACCGACAGAGAGTCCAGCTCCACCCCCACAATGTCACTGGCCTTACAGATCAGTTTGTTGAGTCTGTTAGCGTCCACTACCCTCAACCTGCTGCCCCAGCATGCAACAGCATACAGGATAGCACTGGCCACCGCAGACTCATTAAACATCCTCAGCATTGTCCGGCAGATGTTGAAGGAGCTTGAGTGTTCTTAGCCCAGTCCAGTTTATTGTCCCTGTGTACTCGTAGGTACTTGTAGTCCTCAACAATGCCAACACTGACCCCCTGGATGGAGACCGGGGCCACTGGTGCCTTGGCCCTTTGTAGGTCTACAACCAGCTCCTTAGACTTTGTCGCATTGATCTGCAGATGGTTCTGCTCGCACCATGAGACAAAGTTCCCCACCACAGCCCTGTACTGTCTTATGAACAACCTTAACTGCAGTGAATCGCAGCAGCAGCAGCAGAGGGAGGAGGACAGGAGGAAGAACTGATACTGACTGATGTTTAGAAAGAATGAAGAACGCAGACATCACTCAGTATATTGTCAGGAATATGATTTATTTTATTGACATTTTAGATTTGTTTCCAGTTAGATATTATTGAGTTTATATAGTGACTTTGCTATTGTAAACACTGTTGCTGCTCTAGAAACATTTAGTTCTATTTAAAATATTTAATTACAATCCTGTTCTGAATTTATTCTTTTTTTAAATAATTTTTTTTAAAGCAATTATTTAGTAATAAAAAGGAACCGATAAGAGCATTGATAAGAATAGTAGTATCAATAAAAACGATATTGCTTATTTTGTCTGACCAACACACCAAAACTTAAAAGATATTCACATTAAACTGATATAAAACAGAGAAAAACTGCAAATCCTCATGTTGGAGAAGAAGGAACTGAAGAATGTATGGCATTGTTGCTCGAAAAAAAGTTGATCAATTCAATATATATTCAAAGTTTATTTTTCTGTTCTAATCTATTAATTGACTAATCATTTCAGCTCTTGTTCATATTCAACTGTATTCATGTTTGTTTTAACTAGTATAATGATGCTTAGCTAAGATTACATGCACTGGAATTAGATTAAATCAAAACAAACCAAATTGCAGCAAATTCAACTTTTAGTAATACACTATACTGGTCATATTGTTTTGAGATTAAATTTCATTCTGCAAATAATATGCATTTCTAGTTTGTAAATAATTAATATACTCATGAATTATGCTGTGGCTGGTTCAGTAGTTGTAGAACAAATCAGTGAACCTCAAAAAGAACTTACTGTATTCATTTTTACTCTTTGCCGTTTAGGTTGTAAGTTTATTGCAGATAACGGGACCTAGACTAGGAGATGCTTTAATGCTCATGAATGAGCATTAAAGCATAGTTAGCAATAGTTCTGTTGCAGACGCAGACCCCACAGCCCTTTATGGTTCGAGACTGAAGCAGATCCTAGCAGTGAGTACTTGAGGATGGGGTCTCAGCCTGCCAAAGCATACAAAGAAACGCGTATTAAACCATCTGTTAAAGCCGTATTCAACGATGGCCTTGGCCTCCTGGTTGCTAAAAGTCAGAATGCGTTCCGTTATACCTGCTTGCAAGTCTAGTTATATGTGCCATTTGCTTATTTTCAACCTCAAACCAACTGACTCGTTTCATCACTTAACTGTAGTGTTTTTGGTCCTTTTTCACTGGGGAGCAGGGCAATGTAGAACAGTGGTCTGTATCCACACTCTTTCTGTTTTTAAGGTACTGTCCAAAGTGCCAGCAACACCGAGAGGCCTCCAAGCAACTGCTGCTGTGGCGTCTGCCCAACGTTTTGATCATCCAGCTCAAACGCTTCTCCTTCAGGAGCTTCATCTGGAGGGATAAGATCAATGATATGGTTGACTTTCCCGTCAGGTAAATGCACAGTAAAAAGTTTCCACCACATATCCATCTGCAACACACTTATTTTTACTTAATTTAACATAAAAAGATGTGATATTTTTCACATCCAGGTCTTCAAGCACCGTGGTAACCCATTTCCATAACACAGGCTCTAATATAATCTTGTCTTGTAGGAATCTGGATCTGAGTAAGTTCTGTATTGGCCAGAAAGATGAGATGCAACAACCCCCTATCTACGACTTGTATGCAGTCATCAACCACTATGGAGGAATGATAGGAGGCCACTACACGGCATACGCTCGCCTGCCCAGTGACAAGAACAGCCAGCGCAGTGATGTTGGTGAGTGTGCAATCAGTGAGGTTTATTCCCAACTTTATGTAACTCTTGGTAGTTCTGACAAGTGTTCTATGCTCTTCTTTTTCTATTCTCTTCTACAACACCGGTTGCCAACCTCTCTTCCCTTTCTCCTCCTCTACCCATCCTCCCTGTCCCACAGGCTGGCGTCTGTTTGATGACAGTACTGTGACAATGGTGGAGGAGAGTCAGGTGGTGACGCGCTATGCCTACGTACTGTTCTACCGACGACGAAACTCCCCCGTGGAGAGGCCGCCACGCTTTCTCAGGCCTGTAGGAGCAGAGTCGCCCACTGCTGCAGGAGCTACTGCCAGCCAGGTGAGGGCGCCACAACAATAAGAGACAGAAGATCCATGTCTATAGAACAGCCTTTCACATTGGAATGTTGTAGCCAAGGTTAAGCCTTTGTCCAAGGTTATAATATCCCTTGGCTAACGCACATTTTACATTTTTATCTTTTTTAACCTTTTGGTGAGAAGTTGACCCCTGATATTCAGTTTAATTTTCAGGATTTCACACTGTACATACATCTTTCTCTACACACAGCATTACTGGTGATCAGAATCCAATTTAACAGGTTAATAAAAGCCACACTAACTATTTATTTAAAATGCCAGTGTTGGCAGTGCAGTCCGGGGTTAAATGGAGGGTGTATAAATGGTTTAGCTTGGGGGGGAAGTGTTTAACTGCAGCATCACAATTAATGCAATGAATGTGTTTCTCATCCGTGAAATTTGACTTAATAGGAGAATCTGTTTGCAGATACATCCCATTACAATGAGGGCAGGGCTCCAGACTAACTTTTTCGACTAGTAGCACTGGTGCTCCCTACTGAAACTTTTAGGAGCACCAACACAAAATTTAGGAGCACCACTTAATACGACATGCAATGCAACCCATTCAAATTTTTGCACTGGCATTCTGGCTCTGGCTAAATCTACTGTCCACTGCAGATGCACTATTCACAACCTGGATGAGTAACTAGTATAAATTTGTGTATTAGTAGAATATTATATAGCCTACCGCTAGTATTAATTCCAGTTGGACAATACAGCTGTTTAAGAAACACAACCAACCTTCATTAAATCCTTGTGCAAGACAAATGGTCTACATTGGCAGTTAGTCTCTAATTTGTTAATGCTAAGTACTACCTTGTCAATAACCATAACCATTCATGCATAACAATGAGTTCAACATTTAGAAAGTTTATTGTAGCACGTCAACCTTTTTTTTAATGTCCCGCCCTATCCAGGCTGTGATTGGTCGGTTCACGAAAAGTGTCATTGACAAGCGCATCGACTTTATGAAAAGGTGAACAGGTTTCAACAAAAGGCACCCGATATAGCTAAATAGCCAGCTAGCCAAACCCAAACCTTGCTGATCTTATCCCTGTTGTCTTCTGTCTTACGGCGTCAGCTGCAAAACCTTGCCTAACAGTTGAACTGGTATTGAGGATCTTGAGGAGGAGGTGGGCTGGTGCACAATCAAAGTGGGCCGACGACGCGTCTCGCTCGCTCTTGTTTTGTATAATGGGTTACTCAAGCGGCCCACAGAGCGACCAGCCCACCTCAGCCCATTTCTCCCGTCGCTGGCAATGGCCAGTCCGACTATAGGAGGGTCTGAATGATCTTTTCTTTTGAAAAATGAATCGCTAGTTTGTTTCATTGTCACCAAAAGGGCCACACGAGGGCACTTACGGACCAGACACAGGTAGCTACGCACAAACACACGCACACACACACACACACACAGGGAAGGTGAGTCCCCACAATGTGACTGTACACACCAATTCTCGTTCCCTCCTGGTATTTCACATGATATAAGATGATGATTTAAAAAAACAAAAATGGGGGAAATATTTGCAAGTCGCACTGGTGCTCCTAAAATTTAGTAGCACTGTCTCCAAAAATGGTCGCAAAATGTAACTAAATGGTCGCAGTCTGGAGCCCATCAGTTTGTGCCTGCTGTGTTAAAATCCACCTTTCATGGGGTTTGGGATATTGAAAAATGTGTCAGCCACTAATCAGGAATTAATCTTGACAAGAGATCCTGCTGTGAGATCCTTAATTACTACAGCCCAGTAGGTTCATAATGGAAAGACCCATCACTGAGACGGTCTGTTAAACTTAACTCAACAAACCTCAGCTGTCAGGCAGCATTAGCATCTTGTGACATTTAATTATTTGTAGCTTCAGTGGAGTGCAATGCTTTAATTTAATAGAATGTAAGAATTTCTGTTCAATTGATGAGCCTGAGAGAGAGCTGTGAACGCGCTTAATCATTTGCAAATCCATATGGAGTCGAAGATAAGTGTGGAAAAAATTGCAGAGCATGATTTCTTTCACTCTTGATGTCCCCAGTTTCTGACTTCTGCCTCTCTGAGGATACTCTTTTAAATTCGGTATCCAGATGAGATTTTCCTCTCTGTGCAGACATTAAACGAGCAGTTTTTGTCACATAAGTTGTCACATGTAACCTCGTGATGCTGAGAGTGACATGAGACGGGAAGAATGGTTATCCTGTTAAACCATACATACACAAAGATCTTTTCTCTAACTTATTTTCCATTATTTTAAAAGCAACTTAACAGTTTTGCAGTGAATGTATTTTTGTGTTTTAGCAGGAAAGGGCTTGAGGAGAACAGTTAAGATGTTGTTGTGCTTGATTTACTCAACTGTGTGTTTACTTTTAAATCGTGTGAAGTTCCTGCACACTTAACCGTCTGATTTCTGAAAGGAAAAAAGCCTCTCAAACTGTCCCAGTTTGTCCCTAAACTATCAACAGAGAAGGCATGTAGTTAGCTCTTTACAAATCACTGTAATCACCAAGGTTGATTTGATACTGTGAGGTAGACCAGCTAAATGTTTCTAATTGTAATCATAGTATTTGTTAGACCAGCCTTTTCCCAGAAGCTGACACCGGTTTCCGCCAATCGCAGGCCTCTCTAATATGGCAGGAACTGGAGGAAGAAGAGGAAGGGCTCGACGAAGGGCCCCGCGGACTGTTCCGCTCTGCGCTGCGGAGGGGACAAATGGCGAGGAACAGAGATGAGGAAGACGAAGACAGAACTGAAGGGTCTGCGCGACGACACCGCAGGCAGACGATGTCGGACTATCCCGACGATGACTGTGTGCGATACTTTGTTCTGGGCACCCTGGCAGCCGTGTTTGCTCTGTTCGTCAATTTGGTCTACCCTCTTCTTTAGAAATCCAACTGGACCTGAGCGGTGGCTAGTTGGTGTCTTGCTTTGACCTGGGCATTCAGAAATATGAATGTGAGGCTGGTCAAACAAGGAGAGGTTAGATAGGAAACTTGGGAAGAGGCAGTTTAAGTTTTAATACTTACCCCTCCTCTTGAGTAAGAACTGAGTAAGTCATACATTAATGGTTGTCCATTCTACCCAACACTACAAAACATGAAGTGTATGTTTAACTTTACATGGCTCAACCCTTTAAAATACTTGGGGCACTATTTCTCACATGAAAACACACTGAGTTTAATGGGACAGCTAAAATGTCCCCGTCATCCATAAGAAAACCTTGTAGTTAAAGCTGCAGCAGAATGATACTCTCAGCATACAGTGGCGGTATATTGAGGGTAAACTATTCACTACACTGCCTCTTTGCATTGTATCGACTCTTCCAATGTACTTTTGCTTTTCAACAATTTTGCTGGTGTTTGAAAATAATTCTCAGATGATGAGCTCTGACAGGCTTAATCACATACACTAATATTTAATCCTGGAGCTACATAGTTTAGTGTGAAAGTTCATTCTTGACCTTTGAAACAGTAGTTGGACAAAACAAAAAATCTTAACTTAAGGACCAGGAAGGCCACGAGATATGGTTCAAAGCTCTGAGAAAAGCTAAAGTAAGTAGACCTCTTTAGTTAAGATTTTTTGTCAAAGAAACTATATAGTTGTACAATAATGTATTAAATGCTTATAAGCTGAGAATTGTGGCAAAATGGTTCTAGTACAAAAAGAAACTTGCTTTAGAGCTACAGAGGAAGCCACTGTTATGGTCCTTCTTTTGTTTTTATTGCACTACACTTGTAAGAAGATAAGATTGTAAATTCCTGCAGTACAAATGTATATGTGAGAAGAGGCACTTCAACAGTGACACATTTTCAAACATTAGATCATGAAGCAAGGAGAACGCTTTGTTTTTTGTGTGACCAATTGCTGTTGCCTTTTTATGTCCTTAAATAGAAAACAAATTGATTTACGGGCCTTAAAATTGCTGTTTGTGTCCGGCCACCATCGTGTTTTTTAAATGGCTTCTTTCAGTAGTATGTACTGAAGTTAACTGTATTTTGATATTTTTATTTTCCATAGTATTGAAATGCTTGTCAAAAGTATGTATTAGTTGGTTTTTATTTAACATTTTTAAGCCATAGCCAGGTGAGGGTTTATAATTCTCAGGATGAAATGTAGTAAACAATGACATGTTGCTCTCTGTCTTTTTTTTTTAAATCCTACAAAAGAAGATGAGAAATTTTCTGACAATACTGTCTTGTCACAGCCCAGTTAAACTAGGAGTTTGCAATTATTAATTAAGGAATAACCGTCCACCTCTGAATGTAATGTTTTTCGATGTGTTACACTGTTTGGAGTGGAAAGCTCCAGAGTTATTGATTATGGACAGTTTTGGAGCTGTAAAACATTGAATTTGAATTGAACTGTGTACAGTTCTACCTGTAAAGTATTTTGATATTGTCTTCATGAAACAGTCAATTTCTTGTTCATTTTTGCTTTAATTTAAAAAAAGATCTGGATGGTTTTATTGCAGCAGCAGCAGTTAAAATATGAAGGGTTTTTAACTCCTTTTTAAAGTCTTGAACACTTTCTGAGACTCCAAACTGTCCATAGATCATTTCTTTACTCGGCTTCCTCAGTGATTGTGAGTGTGTATGTGGGTCTCAGGGAAATCCCAGTGCTCTACCTGTTTGCCTTAAATGCTCGGCATAGCTCAGAGCACCGTCAGACTGTGTATACTTGACTCAGATATATGCAAGGCTGAAGTCCCTCTAGTTTTAAGAGTTTGTGAATTGTATGAAATCTCCCGGTACCCAACATAAACAGCAGCAGTGGGTGGGATCAGCGGATGTTAAACTCAGATCTAACAGTTGAGGTTGAACTTAAAGGGGTTTTCGGCACACACTGCGCTGATTTTAAACATCTAAATGCTTTTGGGTTTTTGTTAAGTTGACTGGATTTAAATTGACCTGACTGAAGGATGGAACTATGTATGTGTGTAGTCTGCTATAAAAAGTTAATTGGAATAATCATGACTTGTATTTTGTGAGGAAATTAACTAAGGTCTCTATATGAAATATACTGATTAAAATTATTGCAAGTACTGTATTTTTAAGAAAATCATTATCATTTTCATTTCCCTGCAATAATGTGTCTAGATACCTCCATCTAAATGCTGCTTTCTAAGACTTTTGGAAATAAAATCTCCATCTGTTTATTCTGTTTTGTATATTATTAATGTTATGTTATGTCCTCATCGTTTTCTCCAAACAGATGAAATCTTCCAGATAACTAAACCAGCATTATTTACCGTTAACACTGGTTTATTTTACAGGCCTCTAGCCAATCACTGTTTGGGACAGACCTGGATCCTGAAGGACCACCTACGTTGACCCCAGAGGTTCCCTCTGACCTCTTCGCCCACTCGGGAGAGTGCGCCGTGCCATCCTACAGCAACATGGAGGAGGTGGACTAGTCATGGTGAGGACTAAAGGAACTACAGATCCGAGCTGGTGATCCAGGGAGGTCCCAAGTGGAAGCTACTCCTCAGCTAAAGACACTTCAGTGCTCTCTAATTACACCGACATCTGAATCGGGTGTCAAAACAACGCCACAATGCTAGAAGATCTGGAGGTGGTCTTTGAGGATTCGACTGCACTCGTCAAAGACCTTCAGATGCACATAGAGACGTGTACTCAGTACTAACTAAACACTCACATCATTGATATACTCACATTAATATACTTACCCATTGATAAACACTTAACAAGCTGTATATGTAACTATATTCATCCAGTCCATATAGAAACACACACACACACACACACACACACCTACACCTATAATCTCGGAGCTCCTGTTAGCAGCTCATTATAATCTGCTGCTACACAAGTTCATCCTCAACCACCTAACAGAGTTCAGTGGAGTGCCTGCCAGGCTTCCACGCACCAACGCACCTTGTGGTCTGGTTTCAAGCTAAAAACCTCACTGCTAACCTTGACCAGACCTGTTAATTCCTGGCTAAAACTACAGTCGATTCATTAGGGTACATTTTAGGAGCTTGAGTGAAGATTGTTGTAATGTGTGTAAATCTTTTTTTTTTTTTTTCTTTGTTTTGTTTTTTGAGGTATTGCCTGGTTTGATTCGTTTGTGCCAGGCTGTTCTGTAACTTGGATTGGAATTGTAGCAACTGATGTAAAGGAAAAAAACGAGACTGGTGCTGACCTGCTACTTTTTATTAATACAGGGCACACGCAATTTGTTTGTTTTTTGTTTTTGTTTTTTTGTCGCTTTATAAACTTCATTTGGCTTCTGTTGATGTATCGTATTATTATATTTCTCATTATTTGTATTGATGCAATTGTCAAAGGCTTTCAGTATAAACTGAAATGTGCATGACTGCATGCCCCTCCCCCCCCAAAATTTTGCTACATTTTATTGTTTCAGTTTTGCGTGAGTTGTCCAGTCTCACCCCTCCCCTCCTTTGTAATGGACTGCGTGTATAAAGTGGGGATCATTAAGAATACTGCTGTGGATACATATAAATGGTTAATATAAATAAAAACAATTTTGGGAACTACTGACATTAGTGTTTTCTTTCAGTCATAGCAGACATGATAAACTATTCTTGTATAATTATGTTAAAACATGGCTGCCAGCTTTTGTCATAGTTCCATGTCTGTGGCTTTCATAGTAGTGCTATGAGCCAAAACTGTTGTCAAGTATCAGTACTGTGTGGGTATGTACAAACACTATGATTTACACTTTACTATACTTTTTTAAGCTTTATTGAAAGCAGTCATAAATCGATAATGCAAATACAGAAACATATATAAATGTATAAAAACAAAAAGAGGAAAATGGCCTTTTTAACAGTAGAGATTTTGACATGTCACAGTAGGAGAAGCACACGTGAGCGGTAACTCAAACATAGAAATTCAACATAAGACAGTAACAGCCCATCTTCATTCAAAGTTGTTGTCAAACCATTTCTAGATATAAAGTGGAAAAAAGTTGGTTCATGCTAATAGTCCCAGCTTGCGAAAACTAGCTACACTTTCATCATTCTTTTTAGCCCAATGGAGCTTTGTGACTTTTCAACCTGAGGTCTAATTAACCAGAATAACTCAAAACACCCGTGAGGATACATATATATGGCATAATCTGTGTGGGTGTTTGAAATCCCACTGATACTACTTTAACTCATGTCTATCTCTAAATGTTTTACAGCACCGGAAGATGGCGCGCTTTCCTCTGTCTGGTAGTGTACAACTATTGACCCGCGGAAGAAGAAGATGATGGCACGCAGAACGAGGAAGTACCGGTAAATAGTCATGAGTTAGACAGCGGAGCCGGTTAGGTAGTAAGTTTTAACTCAGTAGAACTATTTTCAGACCGACACCTGTCGTCATACTCATGGCGGGATTCGGTGAGAACAGCGGCCGCCAAGCTGAAGAACATGACGGGACAAACAGCAGAAATGTCCCCGAGCCTGTGTGTGGGACAGGTGACCCCGCGGTGACTGTCCCTCGGGGGCTGTGGTCCTCAAATCGTGACCAGAGGAAAAAGTTAATCCTGCATATCGACCTCAACAACACCATACTGGTGTCGGACGCCGTGACTGGTCAGGGGACTTTAGCTGCTCTGGACTATTTCCTCACAACTGTCACCTGGGGAAAGATGAGCAAACACGGTAAAGTGGAAATTGGTAGTACTTTACCGTATCAAACAAGAATGCTAGGAATGTGTGTGTGCTCAGTCAGGTGATACAGCGAAGTTATTGTTCCCGTGGTGTTAAAACAACACGCCAAATTCCATTTAAGAAATATGGGAATTAAAAGCCCCCTCCTCCTTTCTCCTGTACATAAGGACAAGCTGTCAACCAATCCACAAAAAAACTGAGATGTTATTGAAATTAAATGAGTCATTGCAATCGCACATATGCCGAATAGCAGGTCATCAATAGTATAACTAGCTCAAATATTTTATGATGTGCTTATTATGCTAATATGGAAGTGGACATTAAATTAACGTTTTTTCTAAGTAATTTTTTGCAGAATACGGTCTAGTGCATATTGAAATGTTTTTTTCTTCCAACATCCCCATGTATTTAATTCCCATGTAGCTGAAGTTATAATACTTCATTAAGGTTGTCCAAAAAGTTGCCTCATCAAGTCATCAGACAATAGAGAAATTGAATAATGAATGTTACTGACTATATATGTCCTTGGCTGCACTACTGCATTTTTAATTCTATAGAAAGAGATATTAAATTCCAGTGGGAGCAAGTCTTGCCATTATACGGCACTCGCATCCTCCACTCATTCTGTGCTCAGTTGTTTAGTGTGTCTACATTTTAAAACCATTCACAAAAACTCTCTTGCTCTCTTCACCTCTATGCAGGAAAGTGGGAATGGCTGAGCGACTCTCCCTCCCTGCTCCCACCGTGTGATGATGCCGTTAGTTACTACTCTCAGTTTGGACGGATACCAGGTTTCACCTCGGCTGCTGGGCGACGTTTCCGTGGGGTTCTGGATGAGCATCTGGCTCTTCTCCGCTGGCCCGAGGGCATCCAGGCAAGCGATCACAGAAATCTGCACAAGATCTGCTGTGAAATCATTCCTCTCTGATCACTGCTACTTTTTAGATTCAGATTTTAGAGACCCTGGTTGCATGGTACAATATTTACACATATCCAATGCAGTCATGACAAAACATTCCTGGCAGGAATGAAGTGCAACATAAATTACTTAAACAGAGGTATAACGCTTTGATTCTTTAACAAGGCACCTTTTTACATGGAACTTTTTTCTTTTCCGACTGTAATAACAAAATTGATTTAAATAGTACTTTGGCTAGTATTTTTCCCTCTTGCTTCCACTCTTACATTCAAACTTAATACAAAATAAGGATTGTGGTGTTGCTAACCCTTAATTTAGTTTTTTCTACAATAGGTACTTTTACAACCATGTAAAGACCACACACTGACATACTTTAGAGCTGCCTTTGCCACTTCTGTATGAACTGATCTTTCATCCTCTGTTAGTACATAGTTGTACATTATACAACTTTAGTTTAGTTTTCTTACTTTCAAGCAGCCTCCCCCAGAAGCCAATAATTCTCTTTTGAAGTGCATCACATAAGGGGTATCTTCCCAGTTCCTCATAAAACATATTAAATCAAGTTCATATTTTAACTTTTAGAGTATACTTGTGGAATTTCAGGTGTAGCTGTTAGACATTTTTCTCTCCATAAAAAACAAAATAACACTGAATATTCTGTAGCTTTTACAGTTGTAAGTACCGGTTCAGTCATGCAGATCAAACCTTATGGTGCATTACGTGTTCAGATCACGCTTGTGAATCACTTTTTCACTGGCTCTGCCGATAGATGGCAAAGCTGCTCTATAAAAAAACAAAAACTAATTTTTATTGCTACCTATATAGCATCCTTGATCCCTGATGCAATTATGTGTTACTGACTGCTCCCTGACTGTGTTCCCTGCAGGGAGACAGACAGCTCGCTGTAAAAGGAGAGGATGGACGACTGTACCACTGGATCCTCCCCTCCTTCTTCCAGCTGATCAAAGACCTGGTGCAGGAAGGAAGGGAGTTTGCCATCCTTTTTCGTACGTTTGGAAGCGACCTACCTCGTGTGCTGAAGGCTGTATGCAGAGCACTGAATGAAGGGGCTCATCCACTGTTCCCTGATCTGCCTGATCTCAAGGTGAAGTAGAATCCCACTTATTCATTATTAATCCATGAGTTAAAGTGAGACATTCCCACCACTGTCTCAGTGGTGTGCAGTATTTAGTCTTTTAGGTTAAAGGGTCAGTTCACCCAAACTACAACAACACATTTTACCCTTCGTGGTATCAAGCTGATAGTTTGGGGTTAATTCACCGGGGTAAGGTAATATCTAGTTTACTTACAGTATATAGCCCCAATATCACACACACTGTCTAAGTGGACTTTACAGCAACGCTTCCCAACGCAGACTTAAGTCAAACGTTATTTACATTATATAGCACTTTCCAAAACAGGGTTACAAAGTGCTTCAAAGCTACACAAAAGACAATAAAAAGCATTTGAATTCATATTTAAATCAAAGACAAGCAAATACTGTTAAAGAATAAGAACAAATTGGGGCAAGGAAGCATCAATAAAATGCCTTTTAGAATAAATAGGTTATGAGATGAGATTTAAAATACTTTACAGTTTGCTGATGTGGCCTTTAGAGGGAGACTGTGTCATAATCTAGGATTTTTTTGATGACAGCCTTTTAACAAGGATTCAGTCTGCTCACCAACAAATGGAAATAAGCCAGTAACACCGGAGATGACAGTTCGCACAACTCTATGCTACTTGGACACGGGTAGAAAATATTTGCAGCGCTGATGATCTCAACCTCAGCCGTCTGACAGAATTATTCATCACACCACAAATACACTCTTCAGACCCCAATTTGTTTGACAGTTCATTATACATTAAATAATTACCAACTGTGCTATCTGTCTTTGTTTCTTTTTCTTTTCTTCTGTTGAGTATCTTAACTGCAGTAATAAGAACAATAGTCTGCCACAGACTGTGTTCGGTTCAGTTCACTTTTGTTTTTTGGATGTGCTGTAGGGTTCTCCAGTAAAAAGTGTGTGTGTGTGTGTGTGTGTGTGTGTGTGTGTGTGTTCATGTTCCTTGGGGTTGGGTGACTGCAAAGATGTTCTCAAGAGCATGACCTTCTGTGCCCTTTAACATAGACCCCCCCCCCCCAACACACTGACTCATACACACACAATCATAAACATATGCGTCTCCTTGACTCCCCCCCCCCCCCAGAGGGTTTGTACCTGTTAGCTTGCTGGAGTGGAACACATTGATTTTGAGAGAATAGTGGAGAGAATGGGCGGATGATTGAACTGGTGGGTGGGGAGGGGGTGGGGGTGGGTGGTGGGTGGAAGAGATGTCAGAAAGTGAACCTGTCACGCACAGTGAGCTGTCTGGGGGAGAGCACAGTGGAAATCTTATTCAAACAGTCTCATGTCAGATGCTATTCATCTATGCCTTTAGACAGAAAGAGCAGGGGGGCAAATCAATCACATGACATTATGTGATTGTTCAGTTTCTGAACTTGAGCTGTTTTCCTGCCTCAGTGAGTTTTTGGGCGCAGGCCGTGCAGCAGCTTCAGCATCATTGTTGTCAAGTCTTATAGATGGGTGCAGCGGGAAAAACATGCCTAATTAAAGCAGTACACTATATCTTGGGGTTATTGGTTAATTTATCATTTAAGCTAAGAGATCATGCCGAGACTCCATGCTCATGTCCTTATGTCCGTGCACATTGGGGTTAGTGACCATGTGCTACAGTTGCTTCACAGTAAAAGCACTCCAGCACTGTCAATAATAACTACACCACTTAAATAGCACTTTTCATTTCACAAACTTTTGCCACTTTAGATTTTTATGCAAATGCACAACATGATGGTTGAAGCTTTCAAAACCTACATGGCAGCATCAATAACATTTAATTCCTCAATGTGTGATTGAATGAGAAAACAGACCCAGTGTGAGTCAAAGGATGTGGACTGCTGGAATAAGCCTTTTGCCATTTTTTCTCACCTGCTACATTCGATAAAGACAAAACAGTGGTTGTAAGCTATGTACATAATGTTACTCAAAAAAGTGATATTGTTTAAATGGCTAGTGGTAGGTTAGCTGTCAAGCATGGATCTCTACTATCATACTTGTCCAAAGAGGTGGACCGGCTGACATTGCCATCCCTAGAGCCACACCTCTAGCATGGCTAAAAACGTGTTTTTTTGTTTTTGTTTTTTGTTTAAAATAATTGATTTAATTGATGGAACAGCTGATACCCCTTGCTCTAAATTTGTAGCATCTTATTAAATTTAAAACTGTGCACCAGAGGGCTTTTTAAAACATTAAAACATTTTTTATCTGACAGAATCGTTTGTTTGATAGTTTAGTGGTCATTATCTGTAAAGTATACACACTATTTCTTATAAATCTACAGATTAGTAGCTTTATTAGCTGAGTTGTTTTTTATGTAGCTGGCACAGACTTATTTTATTCTATGTCTGAGAAAGTTTAATGCTGATATCACAATTAATTTAGGTCAAGTCTGCCAGAGGCCATGTTTTAATAACAAAATCATTTCACAGAAGTTTCTTTTGGTTTTATGCTTGCCGCAGACTTCAGAGCGGTTCTCCCTCTTTGTTTCTCTCTCTGACTCTGACTCTTCCTGTCGCTCTCGGCTCAGTTAAGTGTGAATATGACTCCGGGCAAGATCCGCTGCAGCAAGAGGGGAATCGTGCTTAGCCGAGCTGAGGACCGCGTGTCGACTTGTGATGGAGAAAGAGGCCTTTACCAGTACTTGAGCTCAGTCCAGGGCCTGGGAGGATTTCAGGACCACTTTGACTGGTACGCATAACACTCCTCAAGCCACCATTAATTTGGGTGTTGTGGCCTCTATCCCTTGCATCCACCCTTTTCCAAATCTTTCTGTGCCCCTGTTTCTCATCCAGGTGGGCTGCTAATACCTTCTCCATCCGTGGGGGGAAGCCATTGTGGGTCGACCCTTTTGACCAAAATGTTCAGCACATTTTCATAGATGACAACATACGACAGAACGACGAGGATACCATAGTTCATCCCAAGGTACTGTCACTTCAACACATCAACATAAATACATCAACCAATGTTGGTAACCACAAGGATTGTAACTGCATTGAGAGGTTTTTGGCACAGCTTAAAGTGGCTTATATTTCGAACAAATGATGAGTGATATTTTCATTTTCCTAATTTCCTTTCTTCTTTGGAGGTTTATTCATCTTTTTAATTAGAGCTAGAATCTGAGATATGGGTGGTTAAGAGATAAGTATGTAAACAGGCTTTAGTACCACTGCTGTGCCATTGTCTTTCATGTTCTGAGAACAAAATCTCAGCACTGTTACTCAACCTGGTAACCAACCTGCAGCTCTAAGAAACCTTCATACAAATATACGGTCATTTTGTTAGACTAGCTGGAGTGGATATGCTGCTTCTTTCACCTGCAGTTGTCATCAAATCACATCTATTTGTAGATGGAACTAGCAGTGAGAGCACACCGCCTCCCATTCAGGAAGGAGATTTTAGCAGCACAGACAACTCCTCAAATAGCCATAGGTCAGGTCATGAGTTTTAGCATCACACTAGCTCTGTGTATAATGAGCTAAAATTACAACTTGTGAGTGTCAGGGGCTAACTGCAGGGACTACAATTACAGTATGTCTACCCAAAATGTCCTCTATCAAGCACTGAATATTTTTCACAGAGGACATTTTTCTACCACTCTTCCTACCGTGACTTGTCAAAATGTCCTCTGTGAAAAATATTCAGTGCTTGATAGAAGACATTTTGGGTAGACATACTGTAATTGTAGTCCCTGCAGTTAGCCCCTAACACTCACACTTAGTTACTTTAAGCTTCTTTATATATAGTTCTATTTTTGACTAAGAATGTTTCAACTTGTGTTAATCATCGTGTGAGTCTCCCAACATGCATTCATTGTAATGTATGATCCAGTTTTGCTTACATTCTCAACTATTATGTGTATATTTATCTCTGGTCAGTTAGTTGTTTATGCTGTGGTCTCCATAGACCATATTGTGTTTGAGTGTTTTTTGGACTTTGTTAATCCGTCTCAATAAAGTAGCTTCCACAGATGTGTTGGTGAGACTGTAGCTGGTTCAGAACTCCAGAAAGCTGACATGACCCCCCAGGTTTCTCCCTTTTCTGTGTGTGTGTGTGTGTGTGTGTGTGTGTGTGTGTGTGTGTGTGTTTCTCAGGTTTTCTTGGACCCAGGTGGCGCTGAGACTCGTACAGCCTGCACGTCTGAGCTCTATGATATCACGCTGGTCCAGAACGACCTCCTCCGGGCCATTTCTGACCCAAGCCACTTCACTCAGCGTGTCCACATCTGCCTGGAAAACTATGAAAGGAATCTCCAGCAGGGGGCAGGCTAGAACACAGTTCAACCCCCAACTCCCCGTATGACTGTTTGTCTATGTGACAACCTCCAGTTCGGGGTTCCATTAACTCAGACACCACAATCCCAGCACAGACAGAGGATGCAGCCACAGTAGACTGTAGGTATACACAAAGGCTGAGGACTTATTGAAGGACTGGAGTTCATCAAACCAGAAATGGAAGAAGTTTACACATGGAGGAAGATAACATGAATAAATATGCAGATGAGGAAGGATCACAGTTATTATCTGAAGATGAAATATTCTAAAAAAAAAAAATCTCAAGAAGGACAAACTAAATGCACTTGAGTGAGATTTAGAAGCAGCCTAATAAGTAGGATTTTAATTAGTCTCAAGCAGTTCAAATACCACACAGACTTTATCTACTCCAGGACAGCAGTAAAAGGATGTCAGCTTATACAAAGAGCACTTCACAAATAGAGTGTACTGTCTGCTGTCCTAAGGTGAACCGCCACAAAGAGTTTTTGACTCGATTAAGCCCTAAAGTGGCCGGGCCAGACTCTCTGATTGCAGCAAAGGCTCTATGACTCTAATCACGCCACGGGATAATTGCCCGAACTCTCTGAAATTTTTGTCAGACAGCATAATTGGAGTCAGATATGGTGAGTGTTGCATTAGTTGTCCAGTGAGTAGAATCCACCAGGGTTTTCTTTCAGCTCTTGTGACACTTTCATGCAGCTTCTCCCTTACATTGTTAAGAAAATGTATTTTAACATTGTTGGCCATCGTCTACATTGTTTACATCCACTCAGAACTAAAAAAGCTAATACTTGAACACTTCCAGATGACAAAAGAATATGACTACTGCGTATGACTGTGTAAGTTAAGGGTGATACCTCAAAGCGCACTACTGTATTAACACATTACTAAGGCAATCAGAAAGGCTTTCTAATGTGACTAAATTGCTAGTAAGAATCACAAAACACACCATATTAGATTCACAAGACATCATATTAGATTCATAATAACACACATAATTTCAAGAGTAATCCATATCCATGATGGATTTGTCAGAGCAGTTTGATTATACAAAGAAATATCTTCTCGAAGCACTGAGACATACAGTATCATTAGGTTGAACATGGGTTTGGGTTGTGTTTGCCTGAATTATTTACTGTGGTTTTTATTATTTGAAAGCACCCTTGTGTGAAAGATTTAATTAGTTGAATTTGTGTGGAAGTTATGGTGATTTTTGCTTTGAGGGTTTTAGGATATAATTATTGTTAAGCTTCCTGGGAGATTTTTAACTGCTGTATTTTCCTGAGGTCAGATTTAGAGAGACAGCTGAAACAGTATCAATAATCTAAAGAAAAATACTCAAATACAGGTTTCTGAGGACCACTGAGAACAGCTGAGCGATAATGTTATACTTTTTAAGTATATATTGAACATGGATTTCCTTAAAAATAGATTAGTAAAATTAATAAATACATTAGTAAGGAAAATGCAAAGACAAAACTGGGTTGGAAGGCTTTGTTGGTGGCGGTAATATTACAGTATTTTACCATTGCTTTGGCTCAGTTTTCATAACAGAGTTTCAATGTGCAAAACTCACACAAAATTAAAACATCTGTATCAAATTAGGTAATACAACATGCATAGGTTTATCAGAGCATTGCAGTGAATTTTAATCGTTGTTGCATTTTAAAGTAAAATGATTATTAAGATATAATGCTTACTTAAACAGTTAGCTAATTCTCATCAAAACAGTCTCAATCATCATTTCCTTAAAATTATACGAGTAGCAAAAAGAAAAAAATCTGTAATTTATGAAGAAGTTTGTATTTGAAATGTAGATTAAGAATGGCTTAAATTTGATTAATTGATGATGTATTACTGTAAATATAGACTTTACAGTAAATTCTACATTCATACAAGGTAAAATGATGATTACTTCACTCTATCGGTTTACTTTTTCTGTTCTGTTTCGACCACAAAGTTTGTTACATATTATTCAAGACACCAAACCTTAGATAATCAATTACTTGTATAAGTTTGATCATCTAAAATACAGTAAGCTACAGTAATACTGTATTTCTCGACAGCAAGGAGAAATGCTTGCAGACACGTGTTACATTGATTCAGTGATCTGTATACTTGGTAATAGGCACTGAAGCTAATACGTAAGCCAATAGGTGGCTTTATTCTGAGCATGTGATTGCATGTGAGTGTTTAGCACTTTGTAGGTAAGGACAGCAATTTGTGGTAAGGAAAAGGTTTAGCAAGTGAGCTTGACACTTTGCATTATGAGTTTTGCACACTGAAACTTTCCCGTGAAAACTTAGCCTAAGCAGTTGTAAAATACTGTGATATCACACGGTCATCATTAATTCTGATGCTGCCATGCATTTGAATGCTCATCACATCAAAACTTGTACTTTTTCCATTATTTATTTTTCTGATGTCATACAGAGTTAAATAAACCTGTAAGTTTTTTTTTATTAAACTGTTGCATGGTGTTACTGGTGTTTTGCATGACGACGTACTGTAAGCACATACGATGATTAATGTATTAGAGATACAGTAGGCAAAGTTCAACTGATTTGGCCCTCTGACGCCACAGAGAGTGGTCTGTTGTTACAGATTTTCAGATAGAGGTCATGAATAAATCATTGCTAGGTTATTTATCAATATCTCTGTGTGTGTGTGTGTGTGTGTGTGTGTGTGTGTGTGTGTGTGACAGAGAGAGAGACCAGGTCAGGTCTACTGGGGATTAATTAAAGAAAGTACAAAGTGGTAAGGGCAAAGGGTGGTAAGTTGTAATGAACATTAAAACATCTCTAATACGTCTCCTTCAGCCATTTCAAAGCAAATATTCTTATCTTCTACACAACCACAATTATCAGCACCCCTGCAGCTACCTGGAGTTACTTCAAGTGGAAATAATGAGTGGAAGCAGAAGACCAAATGATAAGGAAAATGCTTGTGAGATCAAATATTTCCTCTTTCTGTAGTTTGGCATGAGATTAAAAATGCAAAGCTGGGCTTGACAGAAATGTTTGAAGTGAAGTTTTAACAGGTAGTTCTGTTTATACTCTCCTCAAACATTTGTGTAATTGACCGCTTCATTATGGCAGAGGTCGGACACATTAACGTGTGACAAGTCTTGTCTGGAGTTAGTCCCAGGCGGACTGTGATGGGTGATGCTGGCAAGTGACTGAACGTTTGATGATTTACTTACAAAGCAGATGGTACAACAGTGTCAGCCAAGATGACTAGAATGGGAACTAGAATTGCTTTTTCTGTGGAGCTGTAATCTAAAATGTCTACATTTTATAGATTCATCTATTCCTGTAGTCCCTTCTCTTCTACTCTTGCTTAGTTCTGCTATGTTCTACTTAGATCTATTAATATTAGTATTTCTAATGGTAACACAGGGTTGCATATGTGATAAACTCATCATAGAATCACTACAGGTATTGGTATTAACATTTGACATCACTTACACTCTTGTGTAGGTGCCTTTAATGATGTTGGACATCTTATTAGTTAACTTTGCTCTCCCTCGTCTTTACTACCATTGCTTTTCCCAGCCGGACCTACTGTGTCTTGCAGTTCTATAGTTTTGGACTGCATTTGTATAGCACTTTTCATCCAAAGCGCTTTATAGTTTTATATAACCCAGTTGTCACTCTCAGATTCTGGACTATTGGCTGTTGCAAAGGAAATGTAGTGCAAAGCTGTGTTAAACAAAACAATGCACAATATCCTCATGCTCCAAAACACCCATAGGGGTTAATGTTTTAAAAAGATCCACTTATTAAAGGGGGCATATCTGTTATATATGAAAACCATGTACAACTAACCTGTTGTGGAAGTTTTTGAATGATAAAGAAACTAGCAGAGGAATATATGTATGACTCTGCCTGTCCTGTGCTTCTCACATGTTCCTTGTGTGAAACATGCCGTATTTTAGCGTTGTAACCTGACTTGCAAGTGATTAACTGTCTCTTGGTTCAGCTAGCTAGCTAACATTTATCACTGTGAGATTGACCATGCCAGCGCCAGATTTGAATATTTCTTTGTTCGTGAATATGTAGGTAGCCTACTAAAGAAAATGAAAAGGTGGAAGTGATGACATTAAAGATGGCTCAGGGCCAGTAACAGCCCCCACCCATACACACTGGATATAAAATGCAAGGATGCACTTAAAATGAGAGAAAATACGATTTCCATTAAAAGGACAGGAGGGGGAATCCTATAAAATATGTTTAGCCTACCTTTTATTGATATATAGATTTATAGATCACTTTTATTAGAAAAGGAACTAAAAAATAGACTATTATTACTGTCAACTTTACTCTTTGTATATGTTTACTTTTGCCTGATCTTGAGGACAGAACACTTGCAGACCAACCTGTTTACTAACAAGAGTTATCGAAGTAACCTTTTGAAAAACATATCACGTAGACTATTTGCTTATTTTTTATTTTATTCATTTGTTTTCCTTGTCTCTGTTGGCATGGGTTAATATCTTGTGTGCAATTTTGTTTCACATAGTGTGTTGGCTCTTGTGATGTTTTGCATTGTCTCACGTAAAGAGCTGTGTTTTCTGTGTTCTGCTTGTTTAAAACACAGCAAAAACAGTGTTATAAAAGAAGATTTGAATGAAATTGCACTGTAAATGCGTTATACAGTAGGCTATAGTACCATTTAAACTGACTGTGTTACATGTTTTTGTGGTTTTAAGTAGAGATCTGGAGTCCTTCAGGCCGCATGAGGGCAGCAGTGCCGCTTTTGGAACACCCTCACCTTTAGCGGCAGCATCCTTCCCTTCAGGTGAGTCTGGACTTACCTGCCAGCCTACTGGTGGCCGCGTCGCAAAGAAACATTTAAATGCTCGAGTTAAAGGGGTGATGAGTCGGGTGTTGTCACCCCAGGATGGTGGAGGGACAGCCGCAGTGAACGCAGGAGTTAGCGGTGTTTCGGGATTGCGTAAATGCGCACTGGTAAGTGAGGGGAGGAGACGGGATGGACGGGAAGAGGAGGCAGGAGGGGGAGAAATAGTGAGTCAGTGGAAGCAGGGCGATGGTAACACTTGGTTTCGCTGGATTGTGTCACTGAACAGGTACGCAACAGGAGCGATATTTCCACCGCGGTCCTCGGCTGCTAACGTGTCGTGTACAAACATTTACGCGGAGCTGCTCCGGCGAGCTCCGACGCGCCGCTGACTGCGCCTGCCCTCCACCCACCGGACAAAAAGGTAAGGACTGCTGTCACCAAACTTTCCACCGTTCTGCCCTGGTACTGCCGGGAAGACTTTACATGCGGAAGGCTGATGCAGTATCGGACATGTGCTTAGTTGGTCGAGGTGCTACTAATGGGCAGGTGTGGATACTCATAAGTTTATTAATGCAGTTGTAGCGAAAAAAATGGTGGACAAAGATAGTCCAAGTCTAATATCGCAACAAATCTGTTTGGACGCCATATCCAAAAGAATCCCATCACAGTTTAATGTTGCTCATGTTCTTGTTCATGTTCATGTAGTGGATTCTGATGTCATGGCAGTCATCAGTGGTTATGTAGTAGACATGAGGAGCTTTTGCAAGTTTGATGGATGGCATATAATATCAGCTGCAGGGACTTCGCCACTGCGTAGGGCTGAGTGAAGTGATGGCCCCGTGTTGTGTCACTGAAGTTGGACCAAAGCTTTTTATGTGTGTTGCGTGATTCGTATTGGTGCAGATTCGGGGATTTAGCCAAGAGGTTGCAGGGCAAATCCATCCAGCTGTTTAGTGAGATACGTCTTTTCTAAGCGAGCCGCTGCCATCTGCTGGGCTGCCCATCATCTGGCTGCGGCTCAGCCACGGGCCGATCGGGTCCGTCTTTATTCGGTTTTTAGAGCAACCTCAACTTTCTACTCTTCACTGAGTTGAATGTGTGTCTTCAGATAGAGCGAGTCCTTCCTCCTCCTCCTCCTCCTCCTGGGAATGACTGCTTCTCTGCCTCCACCCTCACTTTCTTTTAAGAGCAGCATCCTCCAGTTTAAAGCACTCCCTACTCTTGTTGCTGTCTGGTCTGCTAAAGAGGTTGTTTGTTCCTCTAACAGACTGCATCACCCCCCCCCCCTCTCTCTTCCTCCCTCTCTTCCTCCCTCTCTCTTCCTCCTTCTTTCTGCGTTGGTTCTGTGTTTCCCATCTGACCTGCAATGATAGCTCCTGACTTGGTGTGAGTTCATTTGCATAATGAGGATTACAGCTGACATGCAGCTTCTGGGCCTGTCTTGCTGGATCCGGCGGAGGAGCGTGGTGCTGTGGCAGCTCTCATTGTGCCAGCAAAATGCCACCCTCGATCAGGACTCGCCGGGAAGGCTGCGTCTGCTCTGACAGACAGGGCTCTCTCTTTGCCATCATCAGTGCAGAGGGAGTTAGGGACAATGACAAATGGACTGTCTCAGTATGAAATTATTCATGTATGAAATTAGCTATTGATGTTGTAGTTGGCACAGTGGCTTGTTATATATAAATGGTTAAATTAAAATGCATGACTTTTTTTTTTCAAATGGTATAAGCATTGCAAATTGATTCGCCTTATCCATTAACAGTTAATTAGCATCAATTCGGTCTGGAGGAAGAAATACATTTCTTCTTGTTAGTGTTTGTTGATTTATTTATTTTTTTTAAATGCTGCATTCGACTTTTGCTGCATAAACAATTGAGCCGCCCACTTTACATCTAAATTTATTCTAAAGTTCAAACCACGGGTCAGAGCCCACAAGAGGACACACACACACACTCAGTCCTGAAGCTAGTCAGTCTCCTCATGACAAACACAGAAATGTATTTTTGAGGAAACTGTTTCCCAGGGCAAATGACTACATTTCACATCTGTTCTGGTTTGTGGCTGTTTTCATGGCTTCTTTTTGACATTTTCCTGACATTTGTCTCTTATCCCGTCCACGGTGAAACAGTGAAAGCAGTGTGGCTCTTATCCTTAGATGACCTGTTATTTGTTGCTTGTGATATTTGTGATCCAGGAATTGAAGCTTGTCCTCCTGTTGGACTCGCTGTGCTTTGCGCTGGATAAAAGCATCACCTGAGAGCAGTTGATGGTAGCCTGGGGCCTCATTTATCAACCATGCGTAGACACAGTTTTGTACATAAACCATGCATACGCTCATTTCTACACATAGACAATCTGATTTATACATTTTTTTCTTGTGTGTACATTTAGAACCACTCCTGACCAGGCGTACCGACAAACCCTTAGTGGTACACAGGTATAATCACGGGTAAACTGATAACTAAATTACAGATACATAAAACAACTTTACTGTCAACCATGTAAACATAACTAATAGATTGTCAACTATTGTTCTTGAAGACATGCATTTCAGTTTGTATTTGGAAAACAAGGTACATTTTTCTTTCAGTGTGAAATGATGCCATTAATGTCTCTTTTTCATGTCGTCTCTCTGTACTGTGTCGCTGAGCTCTTGCGGCCCCATATAGATTCAGAGAATCTGTTAATGACATTCCATTGTAATCGATCTGCCTTAATAATGAACTATTAAGTTTTGGTACTATTGATTTATTTGATTTTAACTAAGCCATGTATTACTTTGTTATGCTGAAACTGTTAAAAAAGTGCAGCATTTTAAAAACACATGCATACTCTAGGAATTACACTGAAGCGATATTGTGTCCGATGTGTATTTTGTGTATTGCAATTCATTATTGGACCATCACATAAAGTCAGCCATGTTTTTTCCTGCCCCCATTCTTGCTGGGAAGCGTCCCTGCACATCTGCTTCCGGGATGCTGCGGTATCTAAACTTCATTGTCTGTGATGTCTTCATCTTTCTCGGTTGCTTCTTTTGTCCAACAACATCTAAGGCCACTAGGACTTTCAGAGAGATGTGATTGACCAGATGGGGGGTTCTGCAGGCATTTCTGTATGTAAATGAACCTGTATGTGCACAGGTAGATGAATGTAGAGTAGGTGAGATTTATCATTGTTCATTGTGTAAAAGTGTGAGCATGCATGTTTCATAAATACAAATTTTCGTACGGCCAGTTCCTACGCACACATTTAGAACTTGTTCTAAGCATGCTTTGATAAATGAGGCCCCTGGACAGAGGTGGTGTATGAGTGTACAGTACAAAATGTCCTTAGATGTGATTAAGGTGGTTTGTGTGGGACAGATATGGCTGCTGCCGCAGCCGCACACACCAGCCAGCTACAGACATTAACCTGGGCGGATGAGTGTGGAACTGAGCCAATATTCCCATCAGAGGATTAAGTGGGATGCTTACAGTGGACAGTTTGGACATCCAGCCTGCCAACACAGGGGACTTTTAGGCCTGGATGAGATGTCTGAGGGAGGGAAAGTGAGAGAAATGGAGAAAGGAATAAAACGGGTGGTGCATGTAGAGAAAATAACTATTAAGCAGCACGAGCAGGCAGAAAATTGAGTCAGTGTTTTAAAGTAATAGTTCAAAATTTTGGGAAATATGCGTATTCACTTTCTTGCCAAGAGTTAGAGGAGAGGTTGAAATCTGCTCTCATGAAGCTACTGCCAGTAGCTAGTTAGCTTAGCTTAGCTAAGACAGCGGGCAGGGGGAAACAGCTAGCCTGGCTCTCTCCAAAGGTAACAAAATCTTCCTCCCAGCACCTCTAAAGAAAAAACCAATACATTGTATCTCATTTGTTTAATCCATCAAATGTCATTTTCAGTAATCAACTCCCACCGAAATGTGTCCATTTTAACATTTTTAAAAAATAAAACGACAACGACATTGTCTAACCCAGGATATTAGAAAACCCTGTAATAGCTCACCAAGCCAATAGTAGTCGGGTGCTTGTGACGTGACCCTCGCCTTGCAGGGCGTTACAAGTCTCCCCACTGCGCCTAGCCAAGAAATAATCTTGCACATTACCCCTAGTAAAATTACAACTAGTCGTTTTTACACTTCAGTTTTTGTACGGATTAAACAGACAAGATATAACATGTTTATTAGTGAACTGTAGAGGTGCTGATAGGTGAATTTTGCTACCTTTGGACAGGGCCAGGCTAGCTGTTTCCCCTACTTCCAGTCTTTATGCTAAGCTAAGCTAATTGGCTGCTGGCTGTAGGATGATATTTAGCGTATTGACATGGGAGTGGTATCAATCTTCTCATCTAACTCTTGGCAAGAAAGCGAATAAGCATATTCCTCTACTGTTCCTAAATTCCCCTAAGTGAGGGGAAGAGAAAAAAAGAATCCGTTAGAAAGTGGAAAGAGCGATCACCTCATTATATTTCTTCTCTCCACCTGTGAAGATGCAGACGTAACCCAGTGTGTGAGCCTGTTTCTGATCGAGGCTTGTCCACATGTCAGCAGGTCGCTGCCATGTTAATTAACACAGCATGTCGTATGTGGAGTTAGGATTCTCTTAAGCGCACATAGTAGCTCAAGCAGACAGGTTTGTGTGTTTTGTGTGTGGGTGTGTGTGACACAGCTGCCTTATTGTTTAATTACATTTTATTGTTTACATGAGTCCCCTCATTAGGCCCACTGACCTGGGACAACTGAGGCCGGGGTGGTGGGATCATGATTACAGAGAAGGTGGAGGACGTTGGAGTTCTGGGAAACATTACGACATATACTTATTTTATGTCCCACTGATATATTGGTAACAAAGGTAGGTCCTATGGGGAAAAAACAAATGCTTTGTTTCCAGCAGCAACAGCAGCAGCAGTGTGTTTAGAATAAAAAGCCTGAGTGCACTAGGATCGTGACTCGTTCCCAGCTTGCAGCAAGTGTGTGTGATTGAGCTGGGCAGTATGGCTAAAACATATATTGATATTTTTAAGTGTCTGACAACATTCTAATGAGAGCAATAACTCAGACAAACTAGTCTTTAATAAATGTCGTTAATAAGATTTATCAAGACCAGTTCAAATTATTTTAATGAACAGTATTTAACATTTTAACCATGCAAAACTGGATTAAGGAACACGCAAGTAAAACCACTTTAGGTTTTCCACAGCTGACGATGAGGCAGAATAGACATTTTGACAAGTCACAGCAGGAAAAGCACAGGTACTTAATAACCTTAATTATGGCTGAATTCCATTTATCTCCGATGGATTCAGGGCATGCTGGCATGGCTTACTGGGACACTGAACGGAGTGATCATTAATGTTATTAGTTACACCTATGCGTTTTCTGCTAAGACATGTCTAAATGTCTGCTGTGAAATAAATGGCTGTATGGCACTGCATAGCTCTGTCCCCCTCTCTCTCACATCTCTCTCTCTCTCACACACACACACACACACACACACACACACACACACACACACACTTAGAGCATGTGGAAGTTGCATCACATGCCTGCTTTTATCTGTTGTTGGAATGAAGATCAGGTTTTATCTGTTACTATTTAACATAGAAAATGTATATTTTCCATGTGCAGTTATCTAAGATAAACTCTGTAAACAGCAGAAACTGGTATAACAATTCATTAGGTCACCAGTTGAATGTTACACACTGCCCGTCACACTTGCACTAAATGTTTTTAAATTGTTGACAGTACAAAAGATACAGAAAAGGACCTTTGCACCCTAAAATTTTGACTTTGAACGCTCCATTTAAAAAAAGTACTACACTGGTTTAGCACTCGTATAAAATTGACGGACTCACGATGAACAGTTTAAAAAAAACCCAAAAGGATAAAAATCGATGCAGCGGAATCAGATATATCGGCCTCGAGCCGCTAGCCTCAAGCAGAGAAAAGGAGCGGGCTACAGAGGTCTGGTATACAGTGACCAGATTTCCCGGTTTGTCCGGGATTGTCCCAGTTTCAAGCTGGGTGTCCCAAGTCCTGACAGATAACTGTAAAACACTAAAATGTCCCGGTTTTCAACATTCACTACCAAATTGTACCGATTTTCACCACAATTAAAATAATAATTATATACATACTTGTTTTCAGCGCTTACATAGAGGTTTATCATGTTCTGTCCCACTCATTATTACCTAACCCAATATAAAAACATAAACAATGCACCACGCGTCTAAATTCAACACTGATTTGTCTATATGTGTGTCAATTAATCAATGTGTCGTTGTCAAGGCTGTTGCTAGCCTATGAGTCATAAGAAAGCGTCATAGGCTGTGATGCTTGTGGCTAGCCGTCATGTCCAAGAGAAATTCGGTCTTTTCTAAAGCGCCTCGGGAGGCTTACTCCTTCCTTCGTAAAGTACGCTACTCGGCAACGAAAATGCTGCGTCCATGGTGCCATGGTGATGAAAGGTGCGCTCGGTAGGTGTGCTGAAATAATTGTCCCCCATCCTGATGAAAACGCCTATGGTGCGTGCATAAGCGCATACATGTGCGCATGCATGAATGTGCGGTGCACTTAAGGGTCTCGATTTGGGGGTTTGAAAATGTGGTCACCCTAGTCTGGGAAGCTCACTTCCTTCTAACTCCACACCCCCAGAATTTTCAAAAATTTGTAGTCTTCAGCCCCAACCGGCGCTGACTCAAGTGACATCACTTGAGGTCATTTATCAAAATCTTAACAAAGTTCCCTCTGGAGCCACAAAAGTCTTTTTATATAACTTTTTTCACTTATGGAGTAGTAAACAGACTTGATGAAATGATGTGCTCTTTATTGTGTATAACATCTGTGTATAGTAACAGAACTGCAGTCGATCTCAGCTATAATAAAAACAAAACAAAACCAAATTGAAAATACCAGCAACAGTAAAACCTGGACAGCTATTAGCACTTAGCACCAAAGCTGCAGAAAAAAATAATGAAATCAATAACTGGAAGATAATTACATTAACTTTTAGTTTCAGGCTGATCATATGTTGTGGAGCTTCATATGACAATAGTTGCATGTTTTAAAGTCAGGCTGAAATTAGTTAAATTATTTTAGGCCCATTAATGCTGGGAGAAACAGAGCAAGGGGGAAGGTCTGATTAAATAATTACTGTAATGGCTTTAAGTATTAGTTCAGCATTGAGAGAATCCAGCTCAGTAGAGACATAGCTATTTGATTATTTGGTATGATTGCTTCCACTTGCCAGAAGCACAGACTCAGGCTGGAGGGAAACAAGTTGCTGTGTGATTGCTTTGTGACTGCTACCACATGGAGTAGTGGGTATTATTTCAAGTTTGACAGAGGCACGGAAACTGATAGCTCTTTGATCGCGTCAGGAAATTGCTGCCACCAGAAACATTGGTTTTGATACTAGCTCTTGCTGGAGAGGCATGTGAAAAATTGCCACAGAGGCTGAATCCTTCCATCAAGGAGAAAGCTCAGATTCATCATGAAAATGCAGACTAATACACACTAGACACAAACTATGGCTGCAAATTATTATTTTTATTAATCAACTTGTTGTTTAGGCTACTATAAAATAGTGAAAAATGCCCAGCACATTTTCCTGTAGCCGAAGGCTTTATTTCCCCAAGTGTGACAGCCTGAAGGACTTTGCCCATTTGACCTGTCACATCTGTCTACGGAGAACACGGCGTCTTTCAGTGTAATGATTGTAATGCAGTTGGCATAATTCACTGCAGATTAATTGATACTCTGCAAAGAAGTGTGAGGAGAAAATCTCTTTGTCACACAGCCCTAGAGCCATTCTGTATGCAGCGAGCAAAGAACTGGTTTCATCAGTTTTATTGACTCTCATGCAGGGTCTGGGTTTCCTAGGCCTTGCTGTACCTCTCTCTCTCTCTCTCTCTCTCTCTCTCTCTCTCTCTCTCTCTCTCTCTCATTATGTCCCTATCCTCCTTGACACTTCATTACTGGACCCTGAGGTCCTGTTCTTTCCCACTTGTTGGTCGCCATGTTGAGCCTGATTGGCAGCCTCTGGGGCCCTACTGGGTGGTCTAATATGGAAGAAAGTGAGGCAGGGAAAGGTTCAACAGCTGGTGTTTGATGGTGCTTCAGCAGCATTTAGGCCTTGATTGCATGAGTGCTAAACATCAGCATGTTAGCATTGTCATTGTGTGCATGTTAGTTCGCTGACATTAGCATACAGCCTCACAAAGCTGCTAGCATGGCTGTAGACTAGTCTTGTTATTTCATAACCACCCTTGCTATCAGCTCCATCTAAGTGTTCAGTAACAAATCTGACCACCGTTGGGACAAAATGCGTTCTTGCTTTCAAGACGGACGCATCCAGAAATGACACTAGAGGGGTACCTACGGCGTCATATTTTGAAGCGAAGGGACACTGACCAAGCTTCAGTATTTGACGACTTTGGAGTGAGAACGGGTTGGCAGAACCATGGTTCAGCTTAAGTTCACCTCACTCTTACAAAGTTCACTCACCTTCCGCACTGCAGAGTTCTTAGCACTTGTTGCCCTTTCTGTTTTGGTAAAGTCATGCATGACAATTAGTGTTCTCGTGGGAGTTAATTGTAGTTTACCCGACCATCTGTGTGTATTGCTGTATTTAGTCAACTTCAACTTTCAACTTTGAAACTAATAGTTTGACATTTTGGTAAATACGCTTATTCGCTTTCTGCTAGGAGAAGATTGTTAGATGAGATTGATAGCTTGATTGATTGAATCTAGGGGGAAACAGCTAGCCTTGCTTTGTCCAAATGTAACAAAATCTGCCTACCAGCACCTGTAAAGCTCACTAATTAACACATTCTAATAAGAAATAATAACTTTTAAAAATATATTTCTAAACAGAGTTACAAAGAGTTTAACAGTAAAACCAACAGGGTAAACAAGAATGCTAAATTAATTAGATTACAAGAAGAATTTAAAAGTACAACACAGAATATAACAGTAAAACAAAGAGGAGCGTAAAAAACAAGACCAAAACAGGATGCAGACATAGTTTTTAAGAAAAGGATATCCGATAAAAGTGAGTGTTAAGAAGTGATTTAAAAGACGCTACCAAGTTGGCTAGCCTGAGTTATTCAGACAGGGAGTTCCAAAGCTGATGGGCACGGACCGAAAAGGCCCAGTCACCGCAGGTAACAAAGCGAGCGGTTGGAACAACTAGGAGACCCCTGCCTGAGGATCTCAGGCTGTGATGTGGCTCATAAGGGAGTAACATATCAACAATTTAACTAGGGGCCTGACAATGCAAAACCTTAAAAGTTATTAGCAAAATCTTAAAATCAATTCTAAAAAAATGGAGCCAGTGCAAAGATGCAAGAATGGGAGTGATATGATCTGATTTCCTATAGTTTGTTAAAAGGCTAGTGGCAGCATTTTGGGTTGTCTGTAGGCGAGTAATTGACTGATGGCTGAGGCTGAAGTAAAGAGAATTGCAGTATTCCAAGCGAGAGGAAGTAAAGGCATTGATTTCTTTCTCAAGATCTGCAGCTGTTAGAAATTATTTCATTTTAAATATTGTCCTCAGCTGAAGGAAGCATGATTGTACCATCCTGGATACCTCAAGTCAAGTCTATTCAGTTTTATTTATATAGCCCAATATCACAATTCACAAATTTGCCAAATCTGTACAGCATACGGCACTCTCTATCCTTAGACCCTCAACTTTGTTGTTAAATGATAGGTTTGAGTTAAATGTAACCCTAGATTGCGAGCAGACTCCTTTTATATTAGATGATAAACAACCACGTTTGGATTGTACAGGAGCTGACAGAGAAGGTGGGCAAAATAAAAGAACTTCAGATTTTGATTCATTCAGTTGCAGAAAGTTCTGTGCCATCCAGCTCTTGAGGTCAGAAAGACAGTTGAGGAGTCAGGCTATATTTGCAGTCTCACCAGGTTTAATGAGAACATACGGCTGTGTGTCATCAGCGTACACATGACAATCAATACAGTGTTTTTGAAATATGTGGCCCAGTGGCAGCATATAAATAGAAAATAAAAGAGGACCTAAACTTGACCTTTGGGGACACCACAAGTAAGGGGGGCACGCGTGGTTGAGGTCCTCCCAATTTCAACAGTGATACTCACAAAGGTAGGAGTAAAACCAATCAAGAGCCGTGTGGAAGTCTGGAAATTCCAGGGAGCTTGATGGTATGCCTGATGCAAGGACCAGATCAAGAGTGTGACCCTTGGTATGAGTCAGCCCACTGACAAACTAAAGAAAGTGAAAAGCTTCATTCAAACAAAGAAAATCTGAGGTGAAAGGAGAAGAAGTGGGGCAGCATACATGGATATTGAGATCACCAAGGATTCATGAAAGTGAAAAATTATTTGTGTATCCGCCCCGTGATTCAGATCCGCTCCAAAATTTAATGGCTTCTTCCTTGGTCCATGCTACATCCTTCCACGAAGTTTCACGATAATCAGGCCAGTAGTTTTTCCATAATCCTGCTGACAGAGAAACAAACAAATGGCACCGAAAACATAACCTCCTTGGTGGAGGTAGAGAAAAGTTCAGAAAATTCTTGAATAAAATCAGGATTCAATTTAGGAGGTCTGTAAATCAAGACCCATAAAATATGGGTCTTGTGAATTGAAAAACTCTCAAAAGTGTTGAAGTTGCTGAGAAATACCGCTGAACGTTTATAAATGTGATTATAGAGAGCGGCTAGACCACCTCTTCGTCCTGTCATCCTCAATTGATGTAGATCACATTTGTAAATTTGCGTGGGCAGGCTTCATCCAGTGGGATAACATAACCAGGGGTCAGCCATGTTCAGTGATCAGAAGGAAGTCAATCTCGTTGGATCTTATAAAGTCTTGACACAGGAAGGACTTATTCACTAGGGATCTAATATTTTTATTTTAATAGAAGGCAGTATTATTATTAGAAGAAGATGAGCAATGTGCATAATTATTAGTTTTGACAGGGGATAAAAGACCTGGTTTTCTTCAGCAGTTCTGAGGTGCACATCATTCAGAGGGAGATATTAAGATTTGCTTAATATTGTCAGTCAGAAGCCTCACTCCCTAGGGATTAGGGTGAATGCCATCTCATATGAATGCCAATGAGGCTAAATGATTTATAAAACCAAAACTTGTCGCAGTACAAAAATTCTGCAGCCCCCCCCCCCCAAAAAAGAAGATTAAAATGACAATTTGCTGTTTTACGAGGGGTTATGTGCCTGACTATTTCTTAGCAGTTGCCAGGCAACCAGCTGAGACTCCTGGAAATTACTGCTCCCAGCCAAGAAATAGTCCGGCATTAACCCCCCCTAAAACAGTGTGCGGGTAGGTAGATTTTGTTTCCTTCCAACAAAGCCAGGCTAGCTGTTTTTTCCCCCTTTTTTACCAGCTTTGTGATAAGCTAACCTGGCTGCTGGCGGAAGCTTCATATTTAGCGTACAGACGTTAGAGTGGTATGAATCTTCTCATCTAACTCTCGGCAAGAAATCGCATACATTTCTCAAAATGTCGAACTACTCCTTTGACTTTATTGTTGCCGAGGAGAAATTTATCTTGCAGCTAGGTAAAACATCGAACACACAGACTTGAACATAAAATATAATAACTGCATGAAACATATTAATATTATTATATTATGCATCATAATAATAAAACAAATGTGACCCCCCATGCAAGCTCACATAAAACAATGTACATCAGTGACCATCATCATCCACCGATATTATCTGGAAGACTGATCACCAGCTGAGTCATCCAGAGCATTGCAATAGTTTGATGCCGTGAGGGACAAAATAATCTCTCACCCTGTTAGACCTGGTACTCTGAATCTCCGTCCAGGGGGGAGAAGCTCACACTCTCCATACAGAGGAAGAAGAAGACACTCTAAAATTAGTTGAGCCTTTGAAATAGTTCTCTTTCAGAAGATGTTAGACAGATCAGGAAGTTTGACAGCAATGATCTTACTGGCCACTTTAACTATGCGGTGCAGCCTGCTCTTGTCATCTGTAGAGAGATCATTCAATAGGTGCTTCTTTCATACTGTAAGGACTAAAAATATGTTAATCTGGGTTTGTGAAAATAAGTCATCAAATCTGGAGTGTCTAGGTTTTGTAGGTTTTAATAATCGTCAGGTCTGATCCCAGCTTTAAGTATGCTATAACTGGGCTGAGTTCTTTCTGGTCTGAGTATGAGTAATTAATACAATAATAATTGGATAACAATGTGCAGAGCTGATCTTAAGGATTATATCCATCTGGGTATATTTTAATGGACTGGTATTGGCTAAATTAAACCTGATCAAATTACGATCCTTTTTTTGTTGTACTCTACTGTGTGTTGTCCACCTGTTTACCACAGCCGGGATATACAGTGCAGCATTTTGGTCACATATTCAAGTGAAAACGTGTGAGAGAATGTGAAAAATGATTTGGGCACACCGGTGAGAGTTTTGTCACCTGGACTGGCAAAATACACGGATTCGCTAAGATCTAACAAATCTGTTGTCTCTCCTCTCTTACTTATTAGCAAAAAGTAGTGTAAAAACTTTCAGGTACTGTAGCAGCTTCTCATTCTTAGCTGTGCTGACCGTCACTTTCGCTGGTGAAAATGATAAACGTCGCCAGCGGCAGGTCACAAATCAGTTAATGTTAATTCTGTGTGTAATTTCATGCCAAAATGAAACTTGCCTGTTTGGTTTAAGTGCTCTCTGCAGCTGGTGTCTGTACTCAGCCAAAGATCTTTTGTGTGGGAAGGACCTCCACTCTGTAACACCACTGTACAACTGCAAGTGGACTGAGTGTTTTGTAGATCCAACAACTCCCAACAGAGTGATAGATCTTTTCTAGTAAAACCATCAGCTAATTGCGTCACGTCACTTTCAGTCACATTCTCCAGTTAAACTTCCATTCATGTCAGATCAATAATTTAAGCTTATACACTTAATAGTTTTAAACAAGGACCTTCAGTATTTGGATCAAGTAGCTCGTGAAAAATAAGGTGTGCCAAATTTAGTGGCCACAGCTGCTATTTCAATGTGCCAGATACTTATTTATGCATATCTTCTGCTGCTTTGTAAATGTAAGTATTGGATTGGACTCAGCTTTGACAGATTCCCAATATTAATAGTTCTTGGTTCAGGACTGGGGCCAAAAAAACTTGATCTGGATATCCCTGCTCATCTGTAAATGTTTACTTGGCTCCTTATACTCTTTGAGCTCTTATTCTTGTGCTTCTCTCCTTTTTTTTAATCTTGCTTGATGAAATTAAGCATAGCTGAGATCATTGGTGTATTACATTCACATTAATGCAATCGTAGCTCTATATTTAAATAACAAGCCCACGGGGATGAGTTTATGGCATTGCTAACTTCATCACCCCTTTGGTTCTGTTTTTCCTCACTTTCTTTTAGTCATCATCCACCCTCACTGGCTTTTTCCCTTGTTTATTCTCTCTCTTCCGTCCTCTACTCTCCCTCCCTCCCACTGTCCCTCCCTCCCTCTGTTGCTTCTTCTCTTAATTTGGCCTTACATCCTATCTATTTAAGGAAGAAAGCAGCATCTGCTGGGAAACTGCTGGGCTGGGTGGGGAGATTCAGCTGAATGGCACAGCAAGTCCCCAGATGCCGCATTGTGGCTCATGCTGCAAAGGGAGAGAAAAAGAGAGGGCGATGCACTGTGGCAGATAGACAGATATGGACAGGGCAACAGCATGAACAAGAGAAAACAACAGTTTAAAGAGAGGGAGAGTGGACAGAAGAAAAGATTTCCAAAGGAAACAGCGGAGTAGAATAACAGTGTGCTGCGCTCCGCCCCTGCTGTGCCCTGTCCTGCTGTGAAAGCCTCTTAATAAGACAGTGGAAGAAGCCGTTACTGATACAAATGGTATTTTGTTTTTTAAATTTGGGCCCTTCAAGGAGTCCAAGTACCAGGAATGTACAACACAACTGAGCTGAACGAGAAGTTAGATGATGATGATGATGATGATGATGATAATAATTCTGGTTTGTTACAACTTTACATTGGACAGTTTACAGACCTAATGGTTCAACTTTGACCTACCATACTTGCCATTAGTTGTGCACACACAGTTTTCCTGTGCAAAAGGAATTATTTGGACATTTCGAGTGCACTCGCTTTCAGTTTTACCTCCAAATAAAGTGGCTTAGATAGTCTTAGTAAACTGCTGGCTTTATCGTTAGACTGCTTGTGTTTCTTGCCTCATCTGTGTTGTAGAATTGTCTCAGCAATTAGTTTGGTGACTTTGTTATTATCATATCCAATATCCAAAATGATGGAAAAATCTACAACATCCCTTTGTAATAAACCAGAATTATGTTTTAAGGAGGTAGAGCGGTCGTCTAGTAATTGAAAGGTTCCTGGTTCGATCCCCGGCTCCTCCACAGAGTGTCGAAGTGTCCTTGAGCAAAACACTGAACCCCTAACTGCTCCTGATGAGCAGGTTGGCACCTTGCATGGCAGCCTCTGCCATCGTGTGTGTGTGTGTGAATAGGTGAATGTTGTCATGTGTGTGTTGACATGTCTAGAAAAGCGCTATATGAATGCAGGGCATTTACCATTTAACAGCTGTAGAGAGAGGAATCTAAATGAATCGGTCCGCTCCAAGCCAAATCACAACAGTGCTGGTCGTGCCAGACCAGTGTGGTTTACAGAGTATTTAAATTCTGTACACATGCCACATCCCGCTTGTGTCTGCATGAATCAACAGCTAGTGTGGCAACAATATGTATTAGCAGAGTGACAAACAAAAGAGAGTGTTAAAATACAGATCTTTCATGTGGTTTGGGGTGTATGAACTCTTCTTGTACTTCTGAGATGAGTGAATCAAAATGTTTTGGGCTTTTACATCAAAATCACAATGTGATTTTCAATTTTAATACCTCACATAATTAAGCGTTTTTAACAAGCTGTATCAAGTCAAAGTTTACGCTGGTGACTGTTGCTGGCTATGATGACAACTGTCACCGTCAGATGTACTCAGCTGTAGCTAATAAACGTTTAGTCTGTGAGTTGGCAGAACAACGAAAAAGAAACTCTTGGCTCTGGTCCGGTTAATTATGTTCTCCGGTGACTGTGTCATTTTTTGATGAAAAAAAATAAAGGGTGGTCTGTTTTATTCATGAACAGCAAAAAGACATTGCTTCTCATTAACTTAAAACTGGCAGCTAGCAGAGAGTTTGGCAACTGTCGAGTGTAAATGACATACAGCTGGGAAAAGAGTTGTTGGAATCTTCATTTAAACTTTTAAGCATTTAATTTCATCGTCAGCTTATTTTCTTACAAGCTCTGAATTGAGACCTCCAGGGCTAATGTTAGCTCATGCTCAATGCTAAAGTGCAGAGCTGTCATTATCATTAGGTGTCATCAGTCTGATATCAACACATTGACATTTGCTACTTAACAGCAGTTTGTCATTATTACCGTAACAGGCCAACGTTGCAGCTGCTATCAATAAAATATCACACACACACACTTTTAAAAGTCATGATAATATTTTAATATTATTGAGTTATGTTAAACCTGCAATAACTATTTTTTTTGCCACTTGGGGACATATCATCACCTTTTAAGTTGATATAGCAAACAGTTATGGAGCAACATTAGCATTCATTTGGAGTTGTATTTCTGGCCACCTGGCAAATGTAAGTCCAGTATTCTTTTTTTTTTTTTATCTCTATCAACACCTGAAGGAAATCTGGCTCTTTAGCTGCTAAATGCTCCACTATGTTCACCAGACTGTGTCTGTCTGCTGTGCGGTGTGGGGCAGGTAGTGTACAGTGGGTTTTTAGAGCTTTTTCGCTGATAACAGCTGCCTGCTGTGGTTGAAAGAACGCTACAAGAGCGGTGAGTGTGAATCAAAACAGTAAAGTTGTGGGCTGAACAGCTAAATAATGAGCTGAAACTCACTATAAAGCTCCGTAAAGCCGAGCGGAGCTGCAGATTCAGGTGATAATTCTCTGTAGGTTCATCACTATGAGTGACCCCTTTCACATTGTTTTTACATGATCATTTTATACATTGTTTATTATAAAAATATATATTATAGCTGCTTTCAGATGCAAGATTAGTTTGTGACTATGCTTGGAACAAGTATACTGTATCTTGTTTAAAACTACGTAGACCACAAGTCCCTTGGTCGCTTAGTGAAGGTATTTGTGGTTTACAATAGTTAGACCACAGTCATTTAATTAATAGAATAAAAGAACTGTTCAATTCTACAAATTAGTTGAATTTATAGAAAATAACTGGAATTTCTATCATAATTGCAATATTGGCCAGAAAAATCACAATTACATATATTTCTAAAATATTATAATTAATATAATTTTGATTATGCTCTTGCAAAAGACCTTTAAGTTTGGCCTCAAAGATGCCTGAATGCTGCAGTAGTTGACAGTAGTTTTTTAATATTTAATATTACCTAAGTGCAACCCTTCCTCAATGAGCAGTATTCAGTCACACTACCTGCCGCTGCTACACAACATGTGGCATAACAGCAAGGCAGAGTGGAGTTCAGCCTGTGATATGATAGAGGTGTGTGACCATGAGAGAGCATAACATGGCCATTAATCTGGTGGGATGTTGTGGTGGTTCAGTTAGTAAAGGTACATACCACACATACTGCTATCTGTCTTGTCTATCTTTACATCGACATATCTAATAAAGCAGAAATACATTTCTGAAGCAACTATGTGGATTTCTCTTGTTCTGTTCTCACTCATCCACATTCCAGTATCAGTCATCACCTCTTTGTTATGCTGACCTTGTGTAAAAGATCTCATCATCTTTCATCTCTGCTCGTTTCTTAGTTGTTTAAGTCTTGTTTCCAGGCAACCCTTCTCAGAAGAAGAAAAACAGCCATCAGTGGCAGTGCTAAATCTGCTGATATATCTGTGTTTATGTTTACAGCAGGCCTCCTCTCCTCTCCTCTCTACGAGGAGACGTATCCGTTCTCAACCAATCTTCTCTCTTTTCTCACCCCACCACCCCAAACTTTTTTTTTTAGCAATCTGACCTACTTCATGATTTCCCTTGGTCGCTCAGTGGAGGTAGTGAAATTACTACCCCCCCCCTTGATTTTTCATTTCAGAGTAATGTTCTTGCATCTCCCAAGTCATGTTTAACACCTCCATGGAATAGAGCAGTACACTGCTGTGTTCTCAGAAATCTTCAGATGCGATATGAGCTGTGGGCTTCACTCTCTCTTCTCCCTGCAGGAAGGTGCATCACTCAATACTACTGCATGGTGAGATTGTTAAAATGAAATAAATAATTAAAGCCTGCCCATCAGTGCGGGTTAATTTCACTTTTACACAGAAGCAAGTGAGAAGTAGAGGTAAACGGGTGTCAAGTGTTATGAATAATGTGAATATAATATAAATGCTGTATTGCATATATTCATTGTAAGAATTGTAAAGTGCACAGTTGCAGGAAGAAGACAACGCACCGTCCAACTCTAGGGATTTGAGAAAATGTCCAACCTATTCAGCATCCCTTCTGTTCCAATTAAACCAGTCAAGCGACCAGTCAAGCATTGGTATTATCTCCAACCCCGTGTGTGTGTGTGTGTGTGTGTGTGTGTCTGTGAACTATGACCTCAGCCCAGTTGTAGATTAAAGCTCAAGGCTGGCCTTAACAAATAAACAGATGGACTCAGAATATGACAGGCTGGTGTAGCATGCACAAGTTGTTTTGATGGTATCATGTTAAATCAAACATCATTTTGAACACACAAAGCCACACGCAAGGCTGTCACATTGAAAAAATCCAAGTCGAACCAACACCTAATGACTGAATTCAAATGCAAACCACATAGCCTAATCATAAAGTACGTTTTATAATTAATGTTCCATTTACTGGCTGTTTCCACTGCCTACCCTCATCCACAATTTTTCCATCTAAAATGCTATCACACATTACTTCTCAGGTGGTCATGATTATCCATACAGCTTACAGAGAACAACAGGACAACGGGACAGACAGTACGTTTTAGAACCGCCTCCTAGTGGAGTACAAGGCATGGCGTGCCGTGCTTATACACTAAGAAATTTTAATTCTAATAGATGATTTCACACAGAATATTAAATTTTTACCCATGTTTTGAATAAAACTTGGCAAACCTAAAAGCCATTCTTTTTTAAGCTGAATCCCAATATTCAGCTAGATTATAGTACAACAGCTATGTAAAAGTTATAATCCTTAAGATTTCAGTCCTGGTTGATTGTACAGTTTAATACTACAGGTCCCAGAATTCTGGGGGCAGCAAAACACTCCTTGAGAAGCGACTTTGTCAGTTGAACTCTTTTCTTGTGAATTAGCAACAGAAGAAAATGTTGGGTTTGTATTAGCAGTAACTTAATACAGCTCCGGTACGGCTGTAGGAGAGTGAACAGTAAACAGACTCATTATCAAGATAAAATGACAAACATTAACGCTGGATCACATGCATGCATCATTCCCTGTGAATCCCTTGTGCGTAGGTGGGCAATTTGGATCCAGCGTAGGAATGCACACTACTATATGGAGAGGTAATTACAGAAAGTTGCTGAAAAATGCAGACCATATATAGCTGGGCCCTGTTGCAGGGTCTCCTCAGTCTGGGGCCTCTGGGTATTAATTAGAACATGTGTCAGATCTTACTCTAGTGAAGAAAAGGTCATGCTGTTAGTGTAGGTTAGTGTGAGACAGAGTTGATGGTGATGGATGACGCCAGTGGTGCAGACACAATAGTGATAGGAAAATTGACAGCTTACACAGATAGCTGACTGGGTTAATAAGAGTGGAGTTAGGTGTAGGTCATAGAGTCAGGGGAGTGAGGGTTGATGGGTGTGCATAGCTAGTGACCTGTCAGTTCCACGAGGGGCACCCTGTTAAAAATGTCTGTGTTTGTAGAACTCTGAAAGATGCTTTGGAAGAAAGAGAGGGAAGGTGGAAGTATTGCAACTATTACACAGCTCGATTTAAAAAATATACACATTATCCAGCATTTATTACATTGTAACAGATGTATTTTAACTCTTGTATAATGGTATCATTCCCACTAATCGTGAATCATATTGGAATCGCAATATCTGTCAAAATAATCTCAGTATGATTTTTTTTTTTTTACCATATTGTGCAGCCCTACTACATAGTTTATTTTTTAACTGCAAAGTCACCCGCTCAGTAAATACTGCAGTCACAATTCCTTCAAAAAAAAAAGAAAAACATTTGAGGTATATAAACATATATAATATCGGTATTTTTAAAATGTTGGTCGGGCTATAGTTTTCAGAAACCATGAAGCCGAAATATTATAGAATTAATTGAAGTAATAAATCTTACATTTCTGTTATGAATGTTGATGCCTATTTGTAACCTTCTTAAAGGTGGGGTATGCGATTCTGGAGAAATCCAATACCATGACAAATACTAATGATATAGAGCGAGCAATGACACAGCAAGTAATATAACTAACGTTAGCTAGGTTGTGGGTTAGCAAACTGTCGCTGCAGTTGCTGCTGCGAAGCTAACATGCAGAGAGGACGAGATGTTTTCCCAGAGCGAGCGAACCAGCTCCAGACAGCGATACTCGCAACTCTCCTGCTACTATAGCTGACATCACAACAACAGCATATCTTGGCAAACTAGAAGCTGAATGTTCGCACACACACAGCTAGCGGACTGTGAGGAGATATTCGCTGAATTTGACAAAAAGATGTGTATTGGATTGCCCCACCTTTAATTAGCTAGCACTTCGGCTTTAGGGGAGACCATCGAAAGTACACATGACTAAGCATTACTGATCACATAACCCACGAGGTAGACGAGCTAGCCACCTTCGTCAACCACCTTCGACTGGACTGCGGACTTGACTAAACGTTAAGGTTAGCTGTAGCTGTCACCTTATTTGATCAGACTGCAGCCTTTAATTGACATTGAATGTAATTCAGTCAGCCAACTCATGTGGAATGCATTATCATGTAAATGTAGAATACAATCAGCGTTAATATCTGGTGTCTAGGCTCTGACCTCGTCACCCCCCACAAGGAAGCACCAAACTCAGCGCAGCAAGGACTGGGGAGTGACAATAATATCTACTTGTAGCCAATGAACCCAAAGTTGCATTTGAGCACTTTAGCTCTTTTTGGATTGACTGTTTACAGTTGTACATTCCGTTCCATCCGTCATTGTGGTTGTAATAATAGATAAATGAAGTCATTGTATCATTAGTGTTATTTTATTTGAGCCTTTTAATTTCATTTTGGAAGTTTCTAGTTTTTCTAGCAGCTATTATCCATCAGTTGTCACATGGAGGGAGAAAAAGAAATTGAGAGAGGATTACATCTAGAAGATTAACAGTCTTGTATGTGCCCGTGGAGTCACGACACTGGTGACGTGGTTGCTTATCAGTTTGTGTTACCAGCCTTCACCCCCGATGATGTCATTGGGGCTGTCTCCGTGGAGATGGGTAGTGGAGCGACTGATTGGACAGTTAACCTCAGGGGCATCTGCGCCGACTGGGCCTGCTGTTCCTCTTAGTGGGACTGATGGGAATTGTGCGCCAGAGAGAAACGCTTTCATTTACCCTGCCTGGCTGACAGTGTGTGTTGGTATAATTCCCATGCAAACACATTTTTCTTTGCTCTTACGTGCCTCATTGACTGTGACCGTCTCTCCAGCATGCTCCCTGTGTTTTTCTTCCTTTATTTTCATTCTGTCACATCTTTAGTAGTTGTTCCTTTATTCTCTTTTGTTTCTTTATCTTCCTTTTTCTTTCATGCACACTGCAAACTACTTTGCATTTTGCGTCCAGTCTTTCTCTCATACCTCTCCCCCGCCCTCTTTCTCTTCTCTGTCTGTCTTTGCTTTGAACATCGGCTCTTGTTCTTTTTTTGGTCATAATATGACTCAGCTGTATTTGTATGTGTGTCTCTATACTATCTGCTTTTGTGAATGTGCATGTACATTTGTGTTTTTCTCAGTGTATGTTTGTGCATTGTCACACTAAGGGATTTTTTTCACACTGGTTGCCACGAGCTCTATTGAAATTCAACATCCCATGTTTATAGTCACTGATTCCAGTATTGAATCTGACTCAGGCTTAATGAGAATGGGATGACTGAGCCAGAACCCATTCTCATTTCCATATACAGCACTGTACCTCAGGAAGTTCTACAAAGGCAAGACTTTTTTTTATTACTTTTTTATAAGTATCCTGCTGCTGATATTGACTGTTAAAGGATGCCACACGACCAGCCTTTTTCCTGTGTCATTCATGTCTAGTTTTTCATTGTTTTTCAAGATTTTATAGTTGGATGAAATAAAAAACACTTCATGGAAATAGTATCTCCCTCATAGATTCATATCCTGACAACTACTTGCTAAGGCCCACTACACGGTTCTTGGACTGGTATTTCACCCACAAACCTCCGCGATTACTGGCTGACTTATGAATCTGACGCGTGACTTCAAAAACACGGTGGCAACCATTGGGAACATTTTGATAGAGACATCATGTGGTGCTTTTCCGTTTGTTTGTAGGCTACATATTCATTGTTGCAGACAGTGCGCACACAGCCACAAAGGAGATGGCACGCGGAACCATGCTGAGCCCATCAGCCTGATACAGTTAATTTTATAGTATATTTTTTCCTCCTTCCAATCAGACATTTAAAACACAATAAACTCAGAAAGAAAGACATTATACAAACTTGGGGAATAATTTCTAAACCAACGTTTAGAACTATTTTTTAATCACAGATAGGAGTTCTCAAGATCAAGAATGAACCACCATGCTCAAGAAATTACATATATATACAATAAAGCTATTTATTATCACATGTAAAGGAGATTTCATTTTATTCAGCTGATACTGATTTATTTAGAAATGGTAATGACCGGCTGGTTAGCTAACTGTTAGCTGTCTAGTTAGCTATTTCTGGTTTAGCATCCAAGCCTATAGATTTAGTGTTTTTGCTATAGATATATCTTGCTAAATTGTGCTCAGTGGCCAGCTGTCAAACTAAAACATTACACTTTCCAAAAGAGTGGATAAAAGCATAATTTGAAGCTCTAATTAGTGCACAACCACAAACTGCCAAACAGAAGAAGTCTGTTATGAAATTTTGTGGTCTACTTCAATTTTGGTCTAAGTCAAAGTCACGCTAGTCCAACCTATCCTTCTCATCAGTCCAATAAATCACAAAACACAAACATCAATTTCAGGAAGAAGTACATTTTTTATTTCGACAATGTAAGTGTATTTTGAGAAAGAAGTTGACGCTTCTTGAACGGTTCTTTATTGGAGGCAGAGATTTTTTAAATCCATATAGCTCGCGGCTATCAGTGGTACTGGACCTAAACACACTTACACACTGGCTTCAGCTTCCTGTCCTGGTAGTAGTTGCTTGATACAGATGTTATGTGTTATAGATATTCACATAATTTTTGTCTTGCATTGATGTCACAACACAAAACTTTATTATGCCTTGTTCTGTTTTTGCCCAGACTCTGTTGCAAGAGTACCTCAGTGGGTTTTTGGGAATCTCAGTTCTGTGCCACTCTGCATCCACAATATTGCTTCAGCTGATATTGCCAATACCTCTATTCTGAGCCAGATCACAATAGAGGTATTATTGTATTAGTTCACTATTGGAATGCATTGGAATGGATTGTGTTTGCTTAGGGCAATGTAAATAGCTGGAATGACAATCCTAAAAAAAGCAGCCCTCTATCAAACCCGCCTGGTGGTGTTTATAGGGATGATTCACCGTCTAACGTTGGGATCCAATTTAACACTTCAGAGAGTATTAACAGCTCAACAAAAACGTTTTCGACTCGACCCCACAGGAAATAATCTCTAAGTTTTCTAGAGGTTTCTCAATGCAGTTTGCATGTCTGTGTAGTTTCCATGTAAGATCGCAAGTGAAGATGCTGAATTCAGATGTACAGGCTCGGACTGCAGTGACAGCTGGCTCTGCACAAGGCTCAACATTTATATTCCTGTATATGGCAGCACATAGTCCCAGGATGACAGCTACACACCCAATTGTAGCACCTGTTTTAGCATAGCAGCCATACATGAGGTGTATTATGCCTTTAGTTCTTAGACAGTGAAAAGAAAAATTCTATGATACGAGTAGAATACAGCTGGGCAAAATTAGACATCATAATCCTGCTGACTAGCCTTGATGAAAATGATTGTTAAGCTTTTCATCCTACAGTGAACGCCCATTGCCTCAGGCTTGTGGGTAATTACGATAATTGAACACATAGGATTTGGTTGCTGTAAAATACAGTCTTTGTCACAAGGCAATAATATCAATATAGCTACTTGCTATTGATAAATACCTGTATACCTGCATTGCCTTGAAATGGTGACAGGGGAAAAAAAAGGCAAAAGCCGTGATTAAGTTAGTTATGTTATTTATTGTTATGTATTATGTAATTCACATACAAGTGCCCAGCCCACATTGGCTTAGAGACACCAAAAATTCCGTTGCAGTGGTGAAACATTTGTCTGACAAGATTATAACTTCTTACATAGAACACTAGAATGGGCAATTTCTGGTGAAGAAGTCTAATTATTCAGAGAACTCAGCTACTAGTAACATTAGCTCCTGAATTGTTGGTGTGGTTTCTGTGGTTACCATAGTCACAAGATGGTGTAGTCCCTCATTCGTCCAGGAGTGTTCCATCGCAGAAAAGGTTTCAGTCGTAGTCATCTGGACACTGTTTTCAGAATCAAGACGTTTGGCTCCCATCCGGAAGTCATTCTCAATTGTGACTTCCGGATGGGAGCCAAACGTCTTGATTCTGAAAACCGTGTCCAGATGACTACGACTGAAACCTTTTCTACCTTAGTCACAAGACGAACTGTGGCAGCAAGTTGGAAAAAGTTCCTTCATCAAACAGACGGCAGCAGAAAATAACATTGGGGAGAATGGAGGCCGTGGCGGCAATCTGAAAGTACTTTTAGTATTGTGAGGACACATTTAGCAGCTTGTTCGCACGGTTTGCACGAGGCTTAAACACAACTTTTCATGAACACACGTTAATACTTCATTACCAGAAAATACATTGTTTCCATAATCCCACAGGAGGGTTTCTCTGAGGGTGTGGATATACTTACACAATACCTATTCTGTTTTCCAAGACAGACAGACAGACACAGACAGACACATACACTTTCATAGACACAGACTGAGCCTCTGCAGCAGACTCAGAAAGCCAGCCACTGTGAAGATGCTATGCAACCAACATTATGTAACCTACACGGACAAGATCTGTGAGCCAAAGTGATTTTTTTTTTTCTTCCCATCTCATTTGGTCAAACGTCTCTTTGATCAAAAGTCATGTAGCCTGAGAGGATTGCACCACAGGAAGGAGACACAAACTGTGAATGCCTGAATTTTAATTTTATAGAAAAGATTGGAAAAAAAGTCTGTAATTAAGCACATCATTTACACTACTCATTTTCACTGCCCCTTATCTGTTGGGAATATTTTGGGCTAAACAGCACTGTGAATGCAAGACCGTGGGTGAACATGTATCTGTATGCTGGCATGTAAAGCTGCCTAAGGCTTTCTCGCCACCTAAGCTCAGCCACCTAAATCTACCTTTTGACAGGGTTCTTGTTTTAAAATGAGTCAGCTGAAGACTGAGTTTTAGTTTTCAGCCAATACATGGAGTTAACTCCTAACGTTAATTAGCAAATGGCAGCTAGCTACAGTTGACAAAATTTGCCAGCGGCAGTTGTCATTTCAGATGAAAAAATGTATGGTTGCCAGCTAGAAATAAGAATCTGTCTTTTGTCTACCTCTGCCTGAAATCAGGGGTGCACTGTTTCAAAATTGCTAAGATTTTAAGTTGCAAATCTGTTACTGTTATCATTGTGAACTGCATATTTGTCATGCTAGACTGAAATGCTTACCTGGCATAAAAGCAGTAACTAAGCATTATAATTGATAAAACAGCAAAGACTACTTACACCAACAAAGTTTGCCCAATACGTACATGTAACAATATTTTGTAGCATCTACAGTGTTAGAAAGCTGCACTTCAGAAACATTTGGACTGACGAACATTTTCTCTTTGGGGTGTAAACATAGGCCCTGACCAGACAGGACACGGTTTTTGCAGTTAGAGGCATATTTTTCCAGTTATTTTTTATAGGCAGTAAGCATTTTGCGCGCTGCTCATGTGCCCTGGGTGTCTCGAGTTTTTGCAGGAGCGCTCTGAATGCCTCGAGTTGAAAAACTTCAACTCAGAAAAGGGACCAACTTCATTTGCGTTTTTTCCCCCATTGTCCAATCAGATGACTTGAGAGGTACAGATCTGTGAGTTTACTTCACAGCAAAATCACGGTTAGGCTAAGGACAGGTGATTCAGTGGTTGCCTAGCAACAATAAAAATTGTAGACTTCAACAAAAAAGGCGTGGTCCTCGCGTTTGCAACCTGCAAAAAGCGGTCTCGCTGTCATATTTCTTTAGTGCAGCATCACATTGATGTGGAACAAATCACATCATATTTCAAGTACAGTCATTTGTGTAAGTGTACTTTTATGAGTCTGCAGTTACATTTTTGTTTGCATTACATGATGAAATCTACTTGGCGTGAGAGTATAATTCCTATTTCATATAAACGTTTGATCTGCTTATTAATGTTATTATCAAAAAAATGTCGACAAATATAAGTGCAATAATATATATTACATCTGCTGCAGCTGCCAAAAAGCCTTTCATTCAGTAGATGGCATATTGTAAGTACATAACATTGGGGCACTTGGTCTGTGATGTAGGAGTAAACTACTTCATGTTTCAGGAAATTGGCTTCCTGAATTCACACCAATTTTCCCCCAAATGTTCTTCCTCACCCTCTAAAACAGCCAATATGACACTGTTCTTGAGCTGCACTTTCACCTTTCATTTGAATGATTTATTAAATTATTATTTATTAGTTATGTCAGTGGTGAGTAAGCCCTTCTGGTTACATGGTCTGAACATAGCAGCCATCGTGATACATTGAACAGGAACTGGAAGGTGACAGTAAAAGAGCTGAGAAATAGAAAGTGGAGAAAATCTCAAGAGAATAATGAACCAAGGGAGGAGGATGTGGAAGTAGGGAACAAGAACACATCAGATTTAAATTATGAATGACAAGCAGCATCAAACTTTCAGACTGAATCTGGGATGTAGCAAGCAGCTGGGATGGAAGAAGAGAGAAGAAGAGGGAGTGAAAAGCTGTCTTGAACTATTTTGTTCGGGGTGGACTTGAATTTCAACTCATTGTTTAGTGCATTAGAAAACGGCTTTCATGATGAAATAGTCGAGAGGAAATTAAAAGGCTTTTAAGTATTCATAGCAGAGGGTGAAGCAAGCGGAGCAGCCGCTGCGATTACGCGCCTGTCTCAACACACTTCACAGTTTCTGCATGGAGAGGCTCTCCAGCTCTGAGTTGTGGGAAGTGAAACATAAACATATTTGACCTTTTTGTTGCACAAGATGTCTCAAGAGGCTGGCACACATCCTGTTCAGAGATGAGACCTGCTGGCATGAATTTGTGTCTTAAGGGTGTCTCAGCAGTGAGTCTTGTCTATCAATATCTCGGCACATGTAATATCATATTTCAGGTATTATAATATCTAATGCTTCTCTATTAACCACCCACTGATGAAGTATACAAACTTAGATAAGAAGTGTCAATTATCCTCCTCTTCATCCTCATTTTCTTGTTGCTGTGGTCGGCTGTCAAGTTTGAATGAATGGGGACTAACGCGTAATTCGTTAAAATTTATTTGAACATGACCCATGTAGCCTAATCGTAAATTAACAGAAAATTGATATGGTTAATTTCATTCGTGGTGCCACCGCTGCCTCACTTGAATGACAAGCTAAAGGCTGGGGTATGCATGAAATGAATTTACGACTTGTTGTTCAACCACGTCTGAAGGCAAAAGTGTTTCCTACTCTGAACGGCCACACTTGAAGATGGGGCGAAAGACAGAAGTCATTGTGTGAAGAGTGAAATAACAGCTTGAAAGAGAAGTTTAACTCCTGTCTACTTTCACGCCTCCGCACACCCAGTCGTTACGTGAAGTGGGCGTGCTTGTCAGATCTTGTCAGGTTTCGGAAAGTTAAAAAATTGTTGGACGCAGCACCCCCGATTCTGATCGAAAAGGTGTTGGGGAGGGGGTTTCAGACGCTTCAGGACAATCTGACAAGCACTCTGTTTGAAGCATACAGCTAGTTTTCTTTGTTTTGTGTTATGGAAGAGAGCAACAGTATGTAAATTTGCAGAGCACACAGTAGATTGAAGTGACAGGGCATTTTACGGCCCCCTGCTGAAGTATAAGGCAGGGATTGCTGTGCTTAGGTGCTGTGGATTTTGAACTCAAACAGATCATTATAGATTGAATATTGATTTTTTTCTTCCTAACCAGTGCCCTGCTGTGTGGCATATGCTTCTTTCAGTCCTTGATTTTCTTGTCAGATTTAGATTACAGGTGTAGCATGATCAACCCCAATCCTAATGAACATTTTGGATCTTTATTAATGAAAAGAATTAGACCTTCTAAGTCATAAACCAGGCCTGTCCAGAGACTGATAAGCCTTCCCCAAGTAACCTCCTCTGTCCCATGACCTTTGCTGGACTCAGGTCACTAACGGAATGTTGAATGACCATTTCTCGATATACGGCAGCCTGCAAAAACTCACAAAGCATGAACAACCTAAGCCAGTCTAGTAAATTACAACTCAATCTCCCTGGTCGTGCATAACACAACCTGACACCACCCTCCTTTAAGGAACATCTCATGATCTCTGGTCTTCCAGGACTTGTCAAACCCTGAGACTGAAGGAATAGAGAACGTGACTTTGCCATGCAGAATCAAACGTATTAATCAATGTGTTACATTGAGTAACAATATGAGAAGAGTGTGGAACTTGATGTTGTCATGCTGATGCCACAAGAGCAAGACCCTGTCAACAAGTACTGTTCTTTATGTAAAGAAATGAATATGATGTCATACAAAGTATGGATCACCATCTTCTGCATTAAACTGTTCTTTCAGGACATCCGTAATAATTTGGAATGTGTGATAATTTGGGATACAGTTTCAGTAAGTTTAAGCCAAGAATATTTTCAAATGATCTCTTGTTGTTGTAACCTTAATATTAATCAGTTGAACACGCCTAAGGTTACTGGATGTTACATATTCACCTATTATGATGTGCTGAATAGCTAATGAAGCAGGAAATGTGAATATGTATCTACATGCCAATTAATTTATTACGGCTGATAATAAGAGGAAATGTTTGCTTCCACAGCCCTCAGAGCACGTGTGTGTGTCTGCTGACCTCCCTCCTCCTCTCACTCCTCTAAGAGGAGAGACAAGCAGACAGACAAAAGACATTCCAGAGACATAACTTGTGATTTTATTTTACTATTTAATTTACTGTTACAGATATATGTGTGTATAACCTATAAATGGTGTGTCGTCATAATAGCAGATGTCGTAACAAATGTATGGCATTTAATTAACACTGTCTGTTAATTACTTAGGTTATAAGTGGACAATATCCCATTTTATTCATAAAAGTGTGTGGTGCCTTCCAACAACTGATGATATGAAGCTTTAACATGGGAGAATTAAACTTAAAACTTTATTAATCCATCAGAAAGAATTATGATAAGATATCGTAGGAGTGGAGTCAAATTTCGCGCCTTGGACACAAACAACCCTGCCCCTCTTTCAGAAGACTTTTAAGACAAGAGTAAACTTCTTGTCCTGGCACTCTGATCTCTTACGTCTCTTCTCCGCTGCTCTTCAAGACCAGTCGATCAACAGTAGACCTCCACGCCTGCCCTGCTCAGCCAGAACTCAGGTGAAACAACAGATACTTTTCTGTGACATTGGGGTTTGATGCTTTAGCCTAATAGGAACAATTAGAAAACATAGAAATTACTTCAGGTGATTAATAATTCCTATTAAAAATCACCCTTGACTTTCCAAAACTTCTCAGTTGCTGAACACTGCTATAGTTGATTTAATTGGTAACTATTAAAGTTGGCCACATAGTGGTTTCCTGTGCTTACACAAGTTAATACCGCAAACCAAAACAATCATTCACTGCATCCTCTGTGTCAAATGCTCATTCATTCACTTATTAATTATTCATCGCTGTGTTAATATCATTCACTCATGGTTGCATTTATCCGTTCATTTGTGTGTCTAGTAGTATATTTCTTTGTGTAGTCCAGTAGTTATTGTCCTGTGTGTGTAGTCAGTAGTTAAATAAACATTTATAAAACGTTGCTTATTGTGTGTTTGTTTGTATGAAATATTCCGGTCACCGTCCCGGGTCAAGAACTCTGTAGCAACTTCAGATCGAGGCTAAATTGATTATTAATGAAATGGATTATTAATTAATTATTAATTTCTCCTTGTAAAGGAGTGGTGCCTCGTTTTAAAATGAATTTTCTGAATTAAACACTGTTATTGAAATGAACGCTGATTTTCTTCTGATAACTGGAAGTTATCAAAATTAAGGTCATTCGATATGATCAGTTTAATGCATTTAAACCTTTCATCTGCTACACAGGCTATAGGCAAATGAGCTGTCACTCATTTTTGTTTTATAGGCCACTAGTCATTCAATCACCAGTTGTAAGACCTCAGTGGATTTATTATATGTTCTGTAACATGGGGGAAAAAGCCAATATTCTCTTTGGATAACTTTGTGTCCATGATCAGTAAACAGTTCGTGTCAGAAAATACTCACCTCTCCTTTGTGATCAGAGTAAAAACTTCAAACAGCCAAGTTTTGTAGTTTGTCTTCCTTTTACTTTGTCATAAAACCGTCAACATAAAGCCTACTTATCCTATGTTATATTTAGTTACAGAAACGTTGATGAGCACTCCCTTAAATAGCTGAACCTCTTTCCCAAACCTCTAAGCTTCTTGGTCTGTTTAAAGATGCATATACAGAACACTGCCTTTTCCAGGGCATTGGCTTTCTGTTCGCCAAGTTCTCTTTCATGCAAAAATACCCTGGCAGTTGGAAAAAAATGGGACACTGTGAACAGCCCGAAGGCTGGCGACAGAGGATTAGAGTTTCTGAAGATACAGATGGAGGGCGATTTGATAATTTGGCCCTTGCTGTGACCTTGGGACTGGAGAGAACTTTAAGGCCATTAAAAGAGCCCCAAGAGTTAATCAGCAGTGAGGACAACTACTGAGCACTTGTCATTGCTTTATTTTTTCTTTCTTTTGATGATCTATACCAGCGTTTCCCAAACCTCTCCTGGAGCACCCCTTGACCTGCATGTTTTAGCTTTCTCCCTGCTCCAACACAGCTGATTTAAATGATCAGTCTGTTATCACGCAGCTTCAGGAGTTCATAACAAGTTGATCATTTGAATCAGCTGTGTTGGAGCAGGGAGAGATCTAAAACATGCAGGACAACTGATGAAGCTTACATTCTAAAGAGTATTATTCCCTATACATACACATTTAATACACTGTATGTCAAGCCAAACTTCATCCTCTTAACTCAACAACTTCCTTTACACTACTAATCTTAAGCGTGAATGAAAGGCGAAAAATTAAAACTCCCCTTACAAGCAAAATATCTCACAAAACCAAAGACTCTTGTGGCAAGGAGTAATTGTGGATGACACAAGTGAGCAAATGCAACCAGCTGGATTTCTTATATTATTTAATTTCATTTAGTTTCCAACAAAGTAGGCAATGCTGAACATAAACATCTTCTTAAAATGAGTTGGATGTGTGTCTCAGTACAAGAGGAGGTGTCATTCTACTTAAAAAGAAGTGCCACACACACACACACACACACACACACACACACACACACACACACACACACACACACACACACACACCTTTCCAATATTGGAATCAGAGGAGTTGTGTCCAACAATTTTTGTAACTTTCTAGATGGACAATCTGGTCACGCCCACTCGTAGTGATTGGCCAGATTTGTGAAGGTGAGAAAGTAGGCAGGGTTTGAACGTCTCTCTCAAGCTCTCTTTTTTTCTTCTTCACACACAATCCTTCTCTTTTCGTTTGCACAACCAGGTGACCCATTTATGCCTTTGAGGAAAGATTGTCCAAAACTGTGCACCTTTATTCCCATTTGAACAACTATCCAATCTGTGGCAGTTTGTAAAAAGCTATAAACTCTTTTGCTCTCAGATGTGCTCATACAACAGGCCATATGAACTAATTTGTTTTGAAGAATGCAATCAATGGTTTGACGTTTATTAAATGTTTGTGAGCGATACACCCTACATCCAGCCAAGTTCTCCATCTCAGTTGCGAAGTGGGAGGGGCTGCTGGTTCTGGAAGTGTTATTACTCATTCTGTATTCCCATTTCAATTTTTCTTTAAACTATATCCTTAACGCAGGACTCTCCCATACAATGTCACATTAATGCTATGGTCATCGGTTTTAATTATTTCAACTTCATTTCTGAGAAATAATGTTTTTTTTTTTCCTGTCATTTTGGCATGACAGACATCTGAAAATACTGCAATGCCCATGAGCCTCGGCCGCTGCTGCTATGGAGAAGAAGCCAGTCAGAGGCGCGAATCAAGCACTAGTGAATTCAAAACTCTTTGTTGTTCAATTTGTGAACAAACCACAGTGCCATAGTTGCAGAATTCATCCAAAATGTACTCTGTACAGTTTTAAGCTCTGATTGGATTGCCGAAATGCACCTTGGGAGTCCTAGTTAACTTCTGCCTTAAAGTCTTTATGTACACAGGCTTATACCTTCGACTTTTTATCAAAGAACCAGATATTTTCTAACGCAGTTGGTAATCATTTGGACTGATGTTGGAGTGTCATGCTGATCCAAGCCATAGAAGTGGTCCAGCTGTGGGTCACGTTACGTTGTCTATCGGAAAAATGAATGGGAGTTTTTCTTCCAGAACCAGGTGCGCCCGAAATAGCTTCTCCCACTGCACAACTCTATTGTGACATTGTGAAATATACCTTTTAGGTTTAGTTTATCAGGTGGAAAAATAAAATCAGAGCACAGAGCGGAAAGGTAGCGTAATGGCATACACTGTAGAGACACAGTTTCTAAATTACAGACTTTACTAACTTGAAGTAGATACATTTCATTATATGGTTCCATGCTTCAATACTCTTTTATTGTACCTAGAAAATCAAAAGATGCAGCTGTCATCTGTGCTGCTGTGAGACTGATTTGCATATATTTTTAATATAAAAACCTTGTTCCTTTGTTTCCTTTATTGATTTCAACTGACAAGCCACGGCTCCCTCCTGTTGAAATACCAGCTGATAACATTTGATAAATATGAAATGAGATTAATTGTGACACTTTATACCGATTGTCAGCTAGGGGGACTGCATGTATGTGCTGCATTTATCACTTAAAGCCTGTAAACAGTTCAGGAGCTCAGCTGCCTTTTTAAGCATTCATAGTGTTATTTCTGAATCAAGATAATCTGTGATTAAAATTCACATCATTCACTAAGCTGTAATTAAAGATTCACCTTCATTCTCATTAGAATGCAAGGAAATAAAATTTGAAGACACGAGCGGGGTAAAGATACAAATCAAACCACTGGGAGCATTGTTCACCAGCATTTTGATTTCAAGCATAATCTCTGTCATTCGCTTCCCTGAGGGCCTCTTTGTCATCTTCCTCATAATCACCTCCACAACTTCATCCTCCATTATTTATTCTTTAAATGCTAGTGCATAACATATACATCTTTTATCACTTACTTTTACTCACATACATTTTTCATCATCGTCAACACGAATATGAGCACTTTCGACCTGAGACAGTGAGATTTTTATTGCTACTGCCACAGATTCTGTCGAGGGAAATTCACTTATTTCAGAGTAGGATCACATCAACTCAACGGCTCTGTCTTAAATTTTCTTCTTTAATATTTACACATAAGCAAGGGAAAGCTCTCTCGCTCTGAACGATTCCCACAATATGAATATGCAATTAAAACAAATGTATGCTGTTAGCTATTTTTCTGAACAGATTAAAGAGACTACTGACATCACTGGAGATTGGAAACAGTCATGATTGTTTTCATTGTGAGAGACATAAGGAACAGAAAAATAATTTTTGTTCTTGTTGGTTGAATTGCAGAGCTCTCCAAACTAAGGAGTGAGTTTTCCTAAAGTGGGTTGGGCATGACTGTGTCAGTGTGTCCACCTTGAGTGTATTACGTGGCTTTGTCTGAACACTGACTGCAGCCAATGGACACATTTTGATGTCTGTTTTGTCTGAACCGTGGTTTAGCCTACTGTTCTGAGGCGTTTCCACTGGCTTCCCAGTGTGGTGTGCAGGGTTGAATCCGCTGTGCAGAGGAATCTGCCTGCACGTCTGCCTGTGGCTCAGACTCTGTGATTTAGGAGCCCAGCAGGTCGCCCCAGGTGACTCTGTGAAGCAGTTGGTCACCGACCTCATGAGGTCTGTCTGGCGGTCTCGTTTCAGGGCCGATAGTAAAGGTCTGGGCCAAGTCGCTGCTGGCACAGTTCTCTGGGTGATGCAGGATTTGAAGTTTCTTCGGTTCTAACCTTTGTTGTGTTACAGACACAGACGTTGTCCAGGCTTCTTTCAGAAAGGCTTTGTGTTTAAAGTTGACTGGCTTCCAGCAGCTTGGGGTGGCATCTGTAGAGTCTGTGATGTTGTGGCTTGTTGAATAAAATATCTCTGGCTACACTAACTTCTTCAGCTGGACTTGAGTAACTTTAAAAGGAAAAATAACGTTGCAAAAATCGCAAGGCTTAGTGGTGAAGTTACAAAAATATAAAAGTCAAAAGAAACAACTTCAGTTTAATACTGAGGCATTAAAAATTGCTTGGAAAAACGTTGAATTCTGAACAGACTTTAGGCAAGGGAAAGAAAACTTCAAGCAATACGTATAAAGAAAATAAAAGGTAAAATAAAACAACCGTTGTGCTCAGAGGTGAGGGCCATCCTGGAGCTGCTATGTCGCTGAAACTGGTTTTGTCTGCTTGCCAAATTTGGAGGAGTTTCAGGTGTGGAGGACGGCTTTCACGGCGAAAACTCTATTCCTTTGTTTGAAACTTTTAACACAGCTCTTCATGTTTTCTGACTAGTGAATTTAATTTACATTTTACCCGCAAAATATCACATACTCAAACATCACTATGGCCTTGCAATCATGATTTGAGACATAAAAATAGCATAGTGGTTATAAAACAGTCAGAGAAAAATTATTCAACCAACTATTTTGGCAGATCATTCAACCAGTTATCTGAGACTTTTCATTAACTTAACACACATTTTTAACACTATTAATCAGTTTGCTTACTACAGTATACTAGCTACAATATTACACAGATTCATAATGGCGATGGTTGCAGAGACTTCTGTCTGTTGGTCAGTAGGTGGCAATGCTGTCACCCGGTAAACAAGAGGTTAACTCCCTGAATTAACAATAACTTGCTCATTTCATGTCCTACAAAAATAAAAGTTGGTTTACGCATCAAGGAATTAGTAGTGCTGATTAATGTTATCTGGATTACTGATTGGTTATATAGATAATTCACATCCATTTCGACTTGGGTTACACAGCAAGGGTATCACAGTTCTTTCACTTAGGAACGTACTTTCAACTTATCTCAGACCACATCAGGGGGTGAGAGAAGAAAGAGTGTTTTTTTGTGTGTGTGTGTCTGTGTAAGACAGATAAGGGAGGAGAAGATGTTGTTTTTAGTCTCTCCTCCTTTAGTAAACCTAACCCAGAGAGTCATTATATTGTCTTTAAATTTTGCTGTTGCTCTATTAGCAGGACAAGACATGTCTTTCCTCAGCAGTATGTTTTCTAAAGTTTCCCAAATAAAACACAACTTGCGTTTTGGATTTTCTCACCTGCAATTTCGTTTTCACAGCAGCAGGTGAGGAGGAGGCTTGTTGTTAATGACGTCGAAACAATGAAATGATCGAAACCAACATGGTACCGAAAGACAACGCTGCCAACAGATGCACTTACAAGCTTTGACTAAACAATGGCATAAGTAGGCCTACATAAACAGGAGACTCTCTCTCTGTGTTTCTCTGCAGGGCATGTGCGATTGTCAGTAGACCGCACGGAAGGGGTAGAGTGAGGGGAGATTGTCCACTAGTTATAATATAAATAATAAATGCTAAAATTGGTACTTTGGCGGCCGTTAATATACCTGGGCGGCCCTCCCAAGTAAAGTCTGTGTGGGAAACACTGAACGATGTGGAAATAGCGATGGAAATATGACTTTTCTGACATTTCATCCAGCTGTTTTATACAGATGAATGGAAACGATTCTAACAATTATGCAAAATGATCGCGGTCAGCTCAAATAATCGTGATCAGGCAATTATGTAGTAATTGTAGTGCCAAACTGGTGTTACTCCTTGGCTAGTAACCTATCCCTGGTGATTGTATTGTATGAAGACTACAAATTGTATGAAGACTGTTAGGCACAACAAGAATAAAAAAATAGTTTTTACCCCATTTTAACCTGAAATTTCATATGACACACAAGTGCAACTCTTTATTACTTCCATGTAAGTGTAGTAGAGTTAGTTATTTCACTCTCCATTACTGAGCGTCCTCTTTTGGGACCCCTGCACACTTGAGGAAATAATAACTTTAATGAATAAAGTCCCCGGGGCACCACCCTTAAACAAGGGACAGGGATAACCAAATATTTGATTCAGTCTCATAAAATACACTAAACTATCAATTTGGATCTCTGATTATTAATTAAATTAACAACTATAACCAAAATTACCGTCAATAGCTAGTAGGTTGAAGGATTTGTTCTTCATAGAATAGGTTGGCAAAGTATTCACTCTTGTGCAACATTAAAGAAACCAGCATAATTATACACAAGAGAAGAAAAGTCCTTTCTGTGCAGATGGAGGAAACAGTCGCTCTGTCTGTTGTTCTCCTCCGAGTTAGCCGCTCTGCGCTAAGCTACTTCGTACCTCTGGTCTCTGGTCCGAGAAGCGAGCAGATGCAGGTGGAAATAGAGATTCTTTGCTCTCGGTTAGCTGCTAACCAAGAATCTTATGCAGGCACTTTTTTTGACCTGGTGACATCAGTAGTAGCTGGAAGCTGGGTCTATGGGGTTGAGTTCACACCGACGGTAGGTGTGAAGTCTGGAGGATTGTGGGAAACTGAGTTCTGTGGCTTTCCTTTGTTTACAGAACAAAAGAGCATGTGGTCTCACAATAAAAAGTTCAGTTAAAGTCCCACAAATGAACAAATTCATCTGTGGCGTGCCAGTGGTCCCAACAGTAGGTGATGATGAACAGTGAACAGTATCTACAGATGTATACAGACAACATCATAGTGATTCACATTGCATGCTGTGTGTAGGTGGTTGCTAACTTCCCAAATACTATATTAGCTGAACGATGTTTATTCATGGTTGTTGTTTCAAAGAGGAGTATAAAAAGTAGGGTTGGATTCTAATAGCTGGTTTCATTTTTGATCTGGTGCCAAATTGGTAAAATTTAACAAATATCTTATCTACTCATTTATTCTCTCAACCTCTTTAATAGCAAAGGCAATGTAAAAGAACAGATAGTCATTCAGTTTTTATGGCTTGTTGGCTGAGGTGCAGCCTCAGACCTCTCCTAAATCGCAAAAGATAAAAACCCTGATAGGCATATGGCTGATTCTTGCCAATACTGTCATTTACAACTGCTTGTAGAATGTACAGAGTTCTTTTTCAGTTAAATACCTGTGGCCATCGGAAGCAGTAATATCTGCGCTGCATCTGCAGTCTCCAGTTTTTGATGTACAGCGAGTAATTTTAAGCACGACTCACAGCAGGTACCATCATTCATTATTTAAATCTTTTGACACTGTGGCATCTAACGGTAACTGAACTTCTGCTTTTGTATGAGCTATTCCACACTGATTCAAGTTTATACAATGGGATGATTTATATAGTGGCTAACTTTTTCACTTTAAGCAAATCTTCAAAACTTATTTATGAGCTGAGAGAAACTAAAACGCTCCATACAGCTGAGGGGAACTACAAAGTTAGGGGATTATTCTTGGTGGGTTTGTTACTAGGAGCAACACTTTTCACATTACATGTAGTCATTTGAGCCATTGTTAATATAAAAACTTTAATTTTTGTAACTTAAAATTATTGAAACCTAAATAGTACACTAATACTTGATGATCCATTCAAAATGATTCGGATTCAGGTTCTATAAATGGATTAAAATCTGGGCTAAGATTTAATGAAATACTGTTGAACCTCAACCCAAGCAAACAGTATTACCCAAATTTAGGATCTACTCCAAAATACTTGTCATGTGGTTTCATCTAGGTATTTGGGTATCTGTGACAGCCACATCATTAACCATTTACCCTTATTATCCCAATTTCAATTTTTTGTCAATTTTTTTGTAGAACTCTCTGAGCTTGAGCAGACAAACTCTCCAAGCTAGACCAGAAACTTATTCAGAGCACCAACATCTTCACTGTTATTAACTTATCATTGCTGGCTAGAGGCTAAGCTGCAATCAAATGTGATTTATAGTTCAGTGCTTACAGCTCTGTTGTAGTGTAGCCAGGAGTACTAGCTACAGCTCTGCTACAGTGTAGCCATGGATGTCAATTAGGGTATCTATGGTTATTGTCTTGCTGAGTTACATTTTGACAGAAGCTTGTAAACTCATTTTAAAGCATTATTGAGTGCCAAATTATGTTCATGCAAAATAGCTGTTTCATAAACTACAAGAAGCTGGTCCTTATTGTAAAATATGCCATTTAAGCACAGTTGCTTCATACGTAGATTGTTGGTGATTATTGTGCTGTAAGTAATCATTCTTTCGCTGTACATAATCCATCTACAAATGGTGGATTTTGGTGTGTATAGTCTTAACACTTAATCAATACAGTAAGTTGACCAACATGCCAATCTACTACAGACTTTGTGTGTTATTTTAATCTTAAGTAATTGCTAGTATGTGACTTATTTATACCTTCATAAATCAGCAGTTGCTGCTTTCTTTATCATCATCAGCAGCAACAGCTTAATTACTTTTTTTGTGGCCATTTACTGAAAGTATCCCCAGAAGGGTTTTGGCAGTATGTCACTGATGTTCCTGTTGTCTCATGGGAGGACTCCCAGCTGATGATTATATTTCTATTTTAGTAGAGACCCTTGGGTCAACTTCTGCAAAGTCCCTCCCTTACAGTGGTGTGGCTCTGTAGATGGTAATGTTAGTCTGTCTACCACTTTGGTCCAGACTATTGGATGGTTTGCTATAGAATTTGGTGCAGACATTCATGTCTGCTCCAGGATGAATGAATATTTTTGGTGGTCCCCTGACTTTTCACCTAGTGCCATGACCAAATCAAAATTTCAATATGTCCAATACTTTGGATTATGACCAAATGCCCGCTAAACTAATGATATTCCCATCATTGTAGTTTGTGTTTAGTGCTAATAATGATCAAATAAACCAATTAGCAAATAAACTAAGATGGTGAACATGGTAAATATTATAACTGCTAAACATCAGCATGTTAGCATTGTCAGTGTGAGCATTTAGCTCAAAGCACTAATGTGCCTAAGTACAGCTTCACAGAGCCGCTAGCATGGCTGTAGACTCTTACTAATCTTCCACCCTCATTTCACACACAAAACAAAATACCCTTGTGGCTGTACTTAATCAGTGATAGACGACGTGGCTGTTTGGTATCTCAAGCTAATTTACCCATATTTAGCTGTCACTGTCTGTTGTAAGCAAGGACAGACGAGGGCCCCACAGGGTTTTGATTGTAACTACATACATCCATCTGCCTTTTTACCACAGCCCATTATTGTATTCCCATGTTAGTGCGGTGCATTTGATTCTATGGGACTTCTTGATCATTTACAGTTTTCTTAAGTGTTCATCATATGTAAGGCTGCTCTGGGCAAGATTTTGATGTAAACATAAACCTATATTCAGGGTCTGAGTGGGACACATTTTCATATTTATGCTATATGTACACCACTGCCAGTGAAGCTAAACAGGGAAGAGTTAATCATGCATTAAGTTGGTCACTTTGTAAAACAGCTCCACCTTGATACATTTGAACATTTATACATTGTATGTGAATGTCAAGTACACTTGAACTTCAGGACCCCTAACGAGTCATACTGCTGTAAATGTACTCCATTTTTCCTTCCATTAGGTGGTTGATTCCCTGCATTTAACTGTTATTGTGTTGTTGGCTCACCGTATTAGGCTGTCAGCATGTGTTGCTAGTAGGGACAGAGCACCCCAGGGAGTCTTGATCATAGTGACATCTGCCATGCACGCTCTAACACAGCACCATTCACAGCTGATAACCAGAGTATAATAATCTCTAGCAGCTGAGCATTGGGAGAACGGTGTGTACTCTTTAGCCTACTGGTATTATATAATGAAGCGGCTCAATTAGAGCCTTAAATGAAACACCTATAGTAGCCTCTGCCTTTAGGTAACCTATTTTTGGCATAATCATGCACAGCCTTTAGGGAGGAGATATATAAAGGCTGAGTGTGAGAGGAGAGAGATTATTTTTTCCAGTAATGAACTGTGGACTAAATAAAATATATCTGCATAATTTTGAGTTTACCATGTCTGCTAATCTCTGGTAGACTCAGTGGAAGTAATAGAGATCCACAGGAAGGACTGATGTCTTTTTCTTCTCTGAGGTGTGAGGATGTGGGTGCACAGTTCATGATATGACACGCTTCAGATGTTAAATTTAGCAGCAAGACTTAACCCCCATACTTTGCATCTAATGTTACCACGCTGCCATGTATATTTCCCCATTTTATGGCAGAATTTTTATATTATAATAAAACAGTAGGGTTGGGATTGCCTCCCAAAATCATAGAACACTGATAAAAGAAGAACTAAAAACTCAGTCAGATATTCTTTTATGTAGTTGCCTTCATAGTCATGCCGATGCACAACAGAGCTCTCAACATTACAAAACACACACACACACACACACACACACACACACACACACACACACACACACACACACACACACACACACACACACACAAACAAGATCAAAGAAGATCATACCACGCTCATCTGTGCACGCCGACTATTTAGCTAGAGATTATCTTAGCTTAGCTCAAACACTAGAAACAGGGGGAAACAGCTAGCCTGGCTGTCTCAAAGTTCAGGTATGAACTCAACAGAACTGTAAAATGTCAAGTTGTGGTGTTACAGGCAGTTACTTGCTGGATTATTTGTCTGCAGGTGCAGTGACTTCCCGGACTCTTGTCGTCACCGTGAGATTGCGTTAGGAAGCAGGGATTCACGATATGGGTTTTTTTCAGCCGAAACAGATAATAATAATAATAATTACTTGCTTCTTATGGCCGAAACCGATAAGATAACTGATCATTTCACAATTTTGTATTTTAAAATGAAGTTTATAACCTATAGTTTTTGCACACATGAGGGTAAGAAAGATATGATGTAGTGAGCAAAGATGGATGATTTAATATTCCATAGCTCTGACCTAACCAAATCTAACTGACATCACTATTGTTAACACAACCAAAACAAAGAACAGCTCTGACTCTTTAAATGTTCTTTTATTTTTTCTAGTAAAGTACATCAAAAGGCTGCAAATGTGAAGATCAAATATGTAACAACAAATGCAAACTTTGTAGTGGTGGGCGATATGGCCCTAAAATAATATCACGATATTTCAGGGTATTTCTGCGAAAATGGTATTCTTGACTATATGACAAAATACTGAAAAATATTTTTGGTTTACAACTCACAGTAGCTGTTGAGCTCTCCTCGCGGGAGTTTTGTCTGTCCTCTTACTCAACTGGGCGCTTCTGCTTGAGGTGGTGAAATATGTTTGTTGGAGTGCCCCCTTTTGTTGTTACAGTCTTCTTGCACTTCTTACATATTACTTCCCCTTTTTGGAACCAACTCCTCCACCGTGGAGCCGGCAGCAATGTTACTGTCGCTGTCAGCCATGCTTGTTGTTGCTATGCGTAACAGTATGATGTCATTACATCAAAGTCGAAATATTGCCATTATCACGATATTAATAATTTTTTTATCATATTAAAAATTATACCGATATATCGTGAGCAATATGATATGGCACACCCCTAAAACTTTGTGATATATTTTTGAGAAAAGCATTTGTTTCATATTTTTTCTATTAATGTTAAACAGGAAAGAAGATTAGCCAAACACAATTCCCAAACTAAATGTGCAAAATACTCACACATAGATTTTGTGAAATGGTTCCCTGGTTGCTTGATATCAAGCTTTTATTCGTGCACAGCATGTTATGACGGTACACAAATAACAAATAATGGCTAATAATGGCAAGTACATGGAACCCATGATGGTGCCAGAAATGGTTGCTATGAGATTTGTGGTGCAGCTGTAGCGTTGTTTCTTCTTGTTCACCCCACAGTTGGGGACTGGTCATAAGAGGCTTATACTGGTTGCTCATTAACATTCAGAGTCTCACATCTTTGATTAGCCTTTATTTGGTCACCAGCATATTGTTCATACCATGCACTTACACAAGGGAGCTCAGAGGGAAATGAGTTGTGTGTCTTAGCAGCTTGTGTTTTAAGACAGAGTATGAATGTGTCAGCGGAACAGAAAAAAGGTACAGTCAGTACACACATCTTAGGAGATTCGGTATATATGGCGATGTATGAATATTATGCAGTCCTCAGTTTACATGCGCAGTCAAATGCATATATCCAAGAGCCAGTTGTAAAAAGTGTTTTCTTCACATTGGGCCTCATGCGAGAACATTTATGTGTTCCAAGTCGGACCCACCAAAGCAGCCTTAACTGCACAAACTTGTCGGAAATTGCTCATTTCAACTTGATGAAGACCACCTGTTCATGAGGAGATTTGATCACTTGCATAATCAGCACCCCCACATTATTATATAAGGCTACCTGTTGTGTTCCATTTGTTGGCAAGTTTCATTCTCAATAATGTCACCCAAGAGTAAAAAGAAGAACGTCACACTGCAGAGTTTCATGGGCTGTTGTTGGAAATCAGCAAACAAAAAACTAATTCAGCATTTTATATATTATTCAGCATGCCAAAATGTGCCAATAAAATCTTAAAAAAAACCCCAAACATTGTCGGTCCTCTTAGTAAGTTTGCCATGATAATATAATGAACAGAAAATTTATTTTGTAGTTTATTTTAGTTATTTATTATGGTTTAGTTGATTTCTGTAACTTGATTGAAAGACTCCACTGATTTAGCATTGCAGTCCTATAACATTGTCAGATTCATGATGGACAGTTTTTAAAAACAGTATCAAATCGATGCAGCAGAACCATTTTTCATTCCATGCATTCTTCTTCCTTCTCAAAACCTGCCGCCTACATTACCCACAATGCAGCTCAACCGCCGACAAGTCCAACTGACTCCACACCCCCAGATTTTTTTCATTTTCAAACCTGTAGCCTTCAGCACCAACCGAAACAAGTGACATCACTTGAGAACATTTATTGGACTTCATACAGCTTCCTCTGGAGACAGTAAAGGCTTTATAGTTCCTCCTTAAATTCAAAATTCCTTCAGGTAAAGGAATTTTAATTCATAAGTCAAACAAATGTTTTCTCTCTGTCCATGACCACTCGTGAATTTCTTTGGTACCTAAGAGAAAATTCTAAAGATGAGAAGATAGAAGAGAAAATTGGCGAATGCTGCCACTTACAGCGAGAACAAATCTGTTCGTAGGAGTGGTTCTTGCATGAGGCCCAGTGTGTCACAGGAAGTGAGCACCAAACACTGTATACATTTCATGCATTTCTTATTAATGTATTAGAAGGATGAATTCAACCCATGCAACACCTGCATGGTAAAATAGTGCAATCCAGTTATGCAGTGGTAATAGATAAACTGTGTTCACATCAACAGCTAGAGGTGTGCCATATCATATCCTTCATAATAGTATAATATACAGCAGCAGCAAGCATGGCTGAATGCAAAATCAACATTGCTGGTGTCTGCTGTGCAGGAGTTAATTCCAAAAAAGGCAGTAACTTTGGTAGTGTGGAACCAGTTTGGATATTAAAGGTCATATCTACAACAAACCGCAGTAACATTTAAGCAGTGTAAGAAGATGGTAACAGCAAAAGGGTGCACCACAACAAACTTCTCGTGCTGTTTCTTTTTCCAGGATTTTATTACATCATTATCGCAAAAAACAAATTTTATTTTAGGGCACCCACTCCTGTCAGGTACTTTGATGATCCTGAGCTTCTCCTGTAGACACACTCTCACACACACACACACACACACACACACACACACACACACACACACACACACACACAAACACAAAGATGTTCAAATGTCTATTCATATGCAAATACATCCACACATACATGCAGGTATGGACACACACTAATCTCTAATCTCTCTGCTGTAGTCCTCATTTCTCTTTCCCTCTCACTTGTAAAAGGTCAGCGTGTCCATAGGGCTCAGGCCAGTTAGTGGGACTAGGAAGAAGGCATCATTAATTATGAATATATAGTATTATTAGTTAGTGTGAGTGTGAGCTGGAAAATGGGGACAGCAGAGGAGAAACTGAGGTACACAGAGATATATGGTGTCGCTTTCTTTCTCTCCTCCCACCTGCTAAATGTCATTGCTTTCCCTGTCAATCCTCAGGTCACAGCGTGCTTGCCTCCTGCTGTGTCTCAGTGCCACACACACACACACACACACACACACAAACTAATACAGATGCACTGCTCTCAACAGTGTGAATGTGATTCTGATTATAGCATGCATTGTAATCTGAATGCGATGCTATTATGTTGAGACCTGACAGGATTACTTGTTCTGAGTCTGTCTGCTTCTAACTCAGCCTTGAGTCATCCATGTGGGGAAATAGGAAACCAGGAGAGATTACATTTGCAAATTTAAAACTTTACTGATTTAATGTAGATGTGATTTTGATATAATCTGGGGCTAATTCCCAATTATTGGGAAAAACCCCCATAAGTCAGTCAGAAACAGCAAACCTCCTGCCTGCACGCTGTACGGGAGCCCGGTTGCTTGTGGTGGAGGGAGCAGATCAACAGGAAGACAGTGAGATGCAGGAGCAGTACGTACATACTACACTGATTAAAAGGGCTGAAAGATGCGAGGAAAATACCTAATTGAGATTTTTCTCACCAATAATGTGATTAATATCTCTTTCCATATACAATTTGAGCAATTTAATTTAAGATATTACATGAGTGGTATACTTAACATTACTCACTGATACTGAAATACAATCATGACATCCAAAAGTGCCGTAATATTTATTGACAATAAGTATATAGTTGACTGTCTGAATCAGCGCTGAACGTCACGGTGGTGTGTTTACTTACTGATGTATTTACGTGAATTTTGATGGTGATGTGATTGCTTAGATCTCATAGTCAGTGACAAATCTTTGAATTTAACTGAACGAAATGTTCTGAAATCAGCAGAGTGATTCGTGATTTCCACCTATACTTCGCAGTCTTTCAAATCGCAATTTCAGTATATGATTAATTGATCTGCTGTACTAATTGATAGGTTTTCACATGGGTGTGGGGGATCAGTTGATGAAGTTACCTTGCAAAATAAAAATTGTGAATTTGTAAATGTAGTTCCAAATATGGAATTAATTTCCTGTCTTGGTGTCACCTTTGATGTGTTTGACAGAATGACAGACCTCGTTGTGCTATTCATTCTAAATCAATATAATTCAAGTAACATAAAGGCATTCCTCTATCTCAGGTGTATTAATAATCCGTAAGTGTTCAGCACAAATAATTCCATTTGATCAGATGTTTGACTGAACGTAGTGATGATGCTCTGCATTTCAAGTTGCTAAAAGCTAATGTGGCTCAAAAATACGGATTATGGCTAAACCATTGCTGCACACAATGGTTAAAGTTTTTCCATAGCTTGTGATGTCTTGAGGTCATTTGAATTATTAATGTAGTCTTCATGATCTGTTTTATCCTCCCACCATCCCGTGTCTGTCCCCTTTTTCTCCTGTCTCGTTTTCTCTATGTTGGTGTTTTGCCATGTTTCGCTGTATCTGTATGAGTCTGGTTCTTTTTATGCATTGTAAGGTGACCTTGGGTGTCTTGAAAGGCGTCCACAAAGAAAATGTATTATTATTATTATTATTATTCATTTGTGTCCAATAGAAACACTCCTACCATTCTGGCCTTTGGAGTTTTGAACTAGTATTATGTACAGTTCTCTTGTGTAACTATTTTAGGTCACGTTCTCTGTAGTTGTAATCTGAGTGAGTAATAGATAAGGAAGGAAATATTTGTGAATTGAAGCCTGTCTTAGGCCGCGTTTAGACCGACTTTAGCTCTGCGGGAAGAAACGTGGGCCTCTCATAGAATGAGAACAGTCCGGCGGTGTTGCAAGGGTGCTAACGCAGAAGGCTCCCACAAAAAAAGCAGGGTCGTCCGGCAAAAAAAAGATGCACCTGGTTCAACTTTTGCTGCAACATGACGTAATCTGGCAAGGTGCTGCATTGGGCAATCACATACATGCAAGCGCCCATTCCTGTTGGATTACTTTGTAACGTTAACGTGAACTGTACTTGTATTTCATTGTCCCACCAGTACCTGAAGCAATGCACCCACACCAACGCAGCCTCTTGCATTGTTTTAATGCAGGGCTGTTTTCGGTCTGAATATCTTCTTACTGATTAGTTAGTATATATTTGCTGGACAGAATATGACATATAATTGTTTAGCATATAAACAGGTTGTTCTTTCCTTTAATGTAAGATTGTAGCTCTTAATTTACACTCCAATTCTTCTTCTAATCTTGTGTTGTCTTTTCTTCCAGGTTGGGCCCCGCCAAGGGACCCTCATCCTCTCCAAAGCTACCAGGAATCTGTGACGCACACAGTTCAGAGGGCCCCGTGCCTGACAGCAAGTCATAGAACAACGCTCCAGGATTTGGAGTTCTTGTTTAATTAAGGAAAGAAAATCTTTCTTGAACTGCAAGGACGTCTTGCAGTCATTACACTCCTGTAGAGTATTAATTTTAAAGACTTTGGTTTATTTATTAAAGGATTTTTTTTCACTGTAGGGTCTATCACCAGGGTGCAAACAGAACTGCGGAGCTGCAGCTGAGGGGGACTGGTAGCCCTGAATAATTGCCTTTTGTTTGATGGTAAAATTCTCTGCCGTAAAGGCTTTCTGTTGGATTATCAGGGCACGGTCTTCCTTAACTCTCTCTTCCCAGGTCTTTGATCCAGTGCCATCTCCCCACTCATTCTTTTTTTCTCTTTTTCAATTCCTCCACTCTTGACTTTGAGGTTTTTGTGGGATTAAGTATTAAGCCCTGGGACACCCTCTTCAAGCATTTTGTCCCCAGGAATATACTCAAACCAAAACTTTAACCAAAATAACGGAGAGAAAGGGATAGAGGGGTTTGAAGGGCAGATGGCTTTGCTGCTCGAAAACACCAACAGCCGGATGAATAAAACATTTGAATAGAGAGAGAGTCGTGACATCTGGCTGAGGAGTGAGTTAGACACACTCGTCATTCCCTCTCTTTCTTTTTCCCTATTCTGTCCGCTATTTCACTCACTACCATCCCTATCTCTTCAGACCCCCTCTATCAATCCGCCTTTCACTTTTTCCTGTCTCTTTCCCTCTGTGGACACAGGGGTTCAGGCGGTCACTCAAACAGACAGAAACAAGCTTGTGCCTCTGCTTGCGTCTTCTGCTCTCGCTCAGTTTTGTTCCACCTTTGCGTGCCCCCTCACCCCACCCTCTCCTGCTCCTTCTCTTCCTCCCCTCCTCCCCGGCACGGTGTGTGATGGTGTGTCCCCTCCTCTCGGTCCTGGAGACATGCCTGTGCAGGAGATGGCGGTGAGTCCTGTCAAGTCCCTGTACTGGGAGCAGTTCCCCCCCATGTCGCAGCGCCGCGTCTACTGCACTCCCGTCTACCACGAAGGCCTGCTCTACGTGCTGGGGGGCTGCAGCGAGACCGGCATGCCCTTGGACAGCGTCGAGGTCCTGGATGTAGAGAGCCAGACGTGGAGCCAGCTGCCGCCACTGCCCACTGCTCGGGCAGGGGCCTCGGCCGTGGGATTGGGGGGCCAGGTGATGGTGCTTGGGGGCATGAATCAGCAGCAGACCCCACTGGCCTCCGTGGAGATGTACCATCCTGACGAGGGCAAATGGGAGACAAAGGCCAGCCTGGGTCAGCCGTCCATGGGAGTCACCACTGTGGAGAAAGGTAAGAAAGTGGAATGCATGTATGTAACTCTGCTTTTCATACCAAATGTGCAAATGCAGCATTGTTGTCAGTATAGAGTGCAGCTGCGCTCTCCCAAAGGCGAGTCACACATTAAGACTGTTGAGCCAGTTATGAATATGATTTGGGCGTGACAACTGATTGGACCAAGTTGGACCGGGTGTGTTCCTGTTTGGGTCAGTTGATGTTGACAGTTGGCAGATAAAATCATATAGTGTGTAATATGTAAAGATTCTAAACTTCAGATCCAGTCGCTGCCATTCGTCTCATAACATGACATTGGCAACCCGATGACACTTATGTGTCGTCCGAGTGAGACACACTGGTAAATAAACAGCTTGATTGAAGTTGTGCTTCAAGTTCACTCACCTCCAGTTCCCTCTGTAGGCTACACGGTTGTACACACACCTCCATCCAGCATCTCACCCAAACTCTACTCTTTTTTCCCTCTTTTTGGCGTTTTCAACGCAAATTGCATTGCATATAAAAAGTGCAAGCTGCCGGTTGCTGTCCATGTTTGTTTTGGTACAGGAAATGACAGCAATTAAACCCCTCCCCCAAACAGCAATGTCCAATCATAGCTTAGCAATCATGACCAGGCACAGCAGATCTGTCAAGCCTTGGATTTCTCCACATACCGACATGGTGTGCATGGAGCTGTAGTAAGAGCAATACTTGCCATGGTAAGAGTTTGGAGGCTGGTGTCTTTTATTTGTGTGTTTGTCTGCTCTTACATAAGCCACTAAAATTAGCATGCCTGGCTAACTAGTTACCTACAATGTTTGTAAGTCAAGTATATTAGTTATCTACATACACATTAGATGTATACAATCTTTGTTTGACACGTTTACTCAATTGCCGTGCTTGGAGAGTACTTGATTTCCGCTCTGATATTCTAAATTGGTCAGTGCTGGACTGTGCGTTTAACCCATCAGTTACAGCCAAAAACCTCATGTAGGCTCATTAAGAACTGATTTAGTGGAGTATGCAGCCACTTTGACACATTCATAAGACTTTGAAACAACAACAGCAACAACAAACTCATTCCTCTGAAGTGGTGAAGTTAACTAATTAGCTGTTCATTTTGGGAGAAGCCCCTCCGAGCTTTTCAGTGACTGTGAAGCTGCTAAAGTGTCTCTCAGGTGGAAGCTGTTCTCTTGTGATTAAAGCTGAGTGGTGCTGAGATCGATGGCTACTCACACAAGTCATAAAGCTGGTGCTTAACTTGGGCTTAGGTTCAGTAAATATTGCAGTGAAGCCGTCCAAGATTTTGCTAATGTAATTGGTCAGTAGGTTGTGTGTAGGCGTTTGTGTGCGTGTGTACAAGTCTACAGCGATATATCTGTCTGTGCGTGTGTGCTTCTTTCTATCTTTAGCAGAATGTCAAACATAGCACGTGTGGAAGAGCCAGTCGTCATGCAGTCTACCTCCGCTGTATAAACATACTGGACTTAATGCTCATTCCTCAGGCGTGCGCAGGCTGTCTGAGGTTGTGTATGTTGGCACAGAGGAAGGGAGAGTCGTGAGAAAGTGAGAAAGAAAAAGGGGGGAAGGAATGAAACAAGAAAATAAACTGATCACAGACCATTATAGTGGAAAAGATATACTGCATATCTGTAGCCAAAAAGTCCAGAGAGATTTAAAATAGTACATTGATAGACAACTAAGGGCAGAAAATGAACAGGGAGAGAATAGAAGTGAGATATACTTATTGAAGTTCTTCTTCCCTGCAATTTCCTGTTTACATGTCAGGCTGCATGCTGTTGAGTGCCGACCTGATAAACAGAGGAATGAATATGACCTTTCAAGGTAATAGAGACGAGTGAGGGAATATTTCTGTGATGTGCATTTTTATTCCATATACTGTATTTCATACACAAGGTAAAAAAAAACAACAACATAAAACAGGTGCTGTTGTAATCAGTTTGATTCTTCCAGCATTTATGGGATGTTTTATCCAGTACATATCAAGCATAACATGATGTTGGATAAAAGGGGAATTATTTTGAGAATACTTGGACTACCTGAAGGAATGGAAAAGGGGAGACCGACATCCTTAATGATTGACATGTTATGTGTACTTTTTGGCCACGAAGAACTTGGGTCATAACCTGTGGTCGCTATTTCACACAGAGCTGGGCACAACAAACAGCTTCGAAACGAGACAGTGTATTATCTGTCCTGCGGTCGTAGAGAGGAAATGCTCAGAGGGGCTGAAATACAAAGGATATAAAATCTGCATTTTATGTCATGTCTAGACTGTTAGTGATCAAGACCCACATACTGCCAAAATTTCCTAGCGAGTACAATCCATCTGCCACCCACAGCTGGTTTTGGGGAGAGACTGCAAGCACATATTTCTGAATTTATATGGTGTGACAAACAACCAAAAATTTGTATTTCTACACTCCAAAATAATCTTGAAATGTATTATTTAATTTTATTTATTATTTCCTTTATGCTCGGGAATTTGCTAAAATGTTTTGATAATGGTTTGCCGTACCATGGCTAGACTTGGTGAAAAGAATAGTATCACCATACGCCTGTTCTGTTTTCTTGTCTTTCAAAACACTTTGGTCCAAAGTTAGTCAAACAAATTATTGCACATTCAGTTAATTAAAGGGAAAAAAAGTTACCAGAATAGGTCAATGGGACGTACAGTGGCATTTAGACTCACCCATATTTAGAAACAATAACCTCCTTATTGGTGGCAAACCGGTTATATATAAACAGTGGCATAAACAAGGACTTCACAGACATTTTTGATGAATGCAGCCTTAGAATTTGTTTATTTTTTTTTTATTTCTTAAAATGACTTTCAATTTGCCTAGTAGTACCTTTTTATGTCCCTACAGCTTCGTATGGCAATGCGTACCTATATGGTGTCCCCTGAAATCAACTCTTGTCTCTTCATCTCTCACTGCATTTAAGGATTCAAGCTTTCAAAACTTGGTTTTGTCTCTTGTCTGTATAAAAAATGACAAGACAAATTAAATAAATCTGTAGGTTCTGTTGCTGTGTGGATTTAAAAGTTATGATTTGTGTGTAAATTGGCAGAGAGTATGGAATAATGTTGGTATAATAATCAATTACTGCAGTATAAGTGAATTCAAAGATTTTACCTAACACCAAGAAAAAGATGGCAACTAAAAATTACTCAAAATCCCTTAAGCACTCTATGTGCTCAACAGTCAGTTGGTACTTAAATTCATACAATGTGGGAATTATATAAGTGTACTCCTTTTGGAGTTGCTGCCATCCTCTCTGGCATATTAAATGGTTCTGTACCCTGTACTAAATAATACTTCAACCCTCAACCCTAAACCTTCTTTACATAAGAAGAGAGTTCTGTTTGCAGGATTAACAGCAGCAAAAACAATTCTGGTTATGAGATGAAACCCCCCCCCCCATGAACTCAGCATATTTCAATGGAAGCTGTTGTTTTATGAAGTCTTAACATAGATTTTATTGTCCCCAAAGGGAAAATTTGTTTCCACAGAGTGTGCATAATGCATTCCTCCAGAACATAGATAGTGTACATTTACTAACAAAAATATGCACCATTAATACATGAAAAAATAGAATATATTCAAGCCCTTGTGAAGGCTGCTCAAATCAATCAATTTAATCTTTTAATCTTTCTTTAGTAAACAAAGTAAATAAGGGGGAGTTTACTATCTATTTTACTGCTGTTTTCCTAGAGCCTATAAATTCAGCAGCAGTAGACAACTGCTATCTACTATACAGTATATTGTAAATCTGGGTGTATGTGTACATAATATTGTAAGCTTGGCTTGGCTTGGCAGCTATGCCAAATTGTTTTTGCCTTGTTGTTGTTTTTCTCGATATTGTAAAGAGAGGTGTTGAGACATCTCGTCTGTTATTTTTTTCTTCTTCTTTTATGAGACTGTGGATATTCATTTATGGAGTCTATGTTACCAATGGGGCAGTCTGTTTCGTTCATTTCGTCACCAAATTAAATGGGGAAAATGAAATAAAATTAATCACAAAAACAAAAAACTATTGTTAAGGTTAAACAAGCTTTAGTCTGTATTAATAAGCACATTTGTTTTTCAGTATTAAGAATAAAATTCCTTACTTTTATCTTGTCTCGTATGTAAACGTGTATTTTCAGCTCATTATAGAAGAATAAATCTGTATCTAGGTAGAATAATTGAATTGATTGAACACTGTATGTGTGTAAATGTATTCCTACACTATGTCAGTAAGAACCTGTTGGCACAATAAACCAGCCCCCTGTAAATCAAGCCTAAAGCCTGCTCACAGCAGAGACCAGGTGTTTATGAATTAATTTTACTAAGAGGGATTTAGCATGTGTTCCTCTGTTGGTCATGATGGAAGACGAGTGATGAGTACATTTAACTTTGAACAGACTTCAGGGTTATTCTACATTGTAGCATTGTATGTTTCGTGTTTTTGACTGCAGGATAAAAATAGCACGTTTTGCAGCAGAACATTCTTCTTTGGTCTTAGTGTCACATGCAGTGTATAATTTTTAACATCCGAGTATCACTGGGAATTATGTTTATATTGGACAACTGACCATTGGATAAACCTCTCACTTGCCCCCCCTCTGAAACTAGGCACGGCAGGCCTGTCAAGCTCTGGATTTCTCTACATGCTGTAGAGGTGTGCACGGGGCTGGTGAGAGCGGTACGTGGTATACAAAGAGTTTGGAGGGTCATGCCATTATTTTGTCTTTCCAAAATCAAAAACACCAGGATGCTACTATATCAAGGTGTAAAGTGCAGATAGCAGGTCAGTCCTACGCTTTATTTGGTTTGGGAAGTTTACAGCCCAGCAACCCCAGCCAAACGTGTTACCTGAGATAGCTTCATGTGTGCTAGTATCATCAATCAGTCCTCACTTTCAAGGCATTTTCTCTTGTGTAAGTTTGAAAATACAAACCTGAAGCATAAATCTATCTTTTGTGTTGCTTGTCCAAGTATGTTCTTTGATAGTAAGTATCCAAACAGAGTCAAGTTAAAACGAAATAACATTTTAATTACATTTTATTTATAATAATGTACTATAATACTATAGGACTAACTAGCTCTACACTGCAACACAAGCTGACTTTTTCCCTGGGGCATTTTAGCACGATATCATATATGGCTACATCATGTGCATATTTAATATCCTCTTACAGGGTTCTTGGTTTAAACGAGTTTTCAGCCAACTCACAAAGCAGTTATCATTGTAAACTGCACATGTTCGGCGCCAGCGCAGGACGTTGTGTACCGTTTATGCAGTGAGGCCAAAAATAATGGTGTGGTGGCTGGCGTGGTGAATTAACATGTAGCACATCTGACTTTCAAGCCTGAGAAGGAGTTTACGTCCTGTCCCTCAGATCATCAATTGATGTTGGATTTTTATAACCTTAACGCTTAACACATTAACTGTACTGTAGTTCTTTGGTCTTAACCACAATCTCTCCCTAACCTGGTGGTGTTATTAGTACTGGGCCGGAGCCGCCCACTTTGAGCTTCACAACGGCTCTTCAGAAACCTATGGGTGACGTCACCGACACTACGTACATGTTTAATAGTCTAGGATATTTAGTCATAAAGCCTGAGCAGTGGTCTTTCTTATTTAAGATACATTTTGTAAAAGATTTTTCATGTGGAAATGCCACAACATGTTCATGCAGTGGTATTGTGTTAGGTAAAAAAAAAAGAAGGTTAAAATGCATAAGCTTTTATGTGTGTGTGTGTGTGTGCCTTGAGCATGTGTTGGGAGGTGCTTTCAGCCAACATCCACACATTCTCCACTGATGCCTTCTGATGTCTGTGGTGACCCAGTGTGTGTGTGTGTGTGTCTCTCAGGTGGTGGTCTGATGATTGGCATGTCTTTGCTCTAGAGCCTCTCCCATCGTCTCCTCTCACCAATCGCCCCCTAGCTGTTTTCCTATCTGTCTCTGGACTTCCTCTGCATTTCAGAGGCAACTGATCAAGCGAGCGTTGCTGTTGCTTGGCAACAAGTGTGTGACTGCTGTGTTTGTTTTTAGACTAATCAGAGAGAGCAAGCAGATTAGTTGTAAATGTCTGTGTGTGTCAGGCAGAGCCACAGGCAGAGTGTGTGTGCTCATTCTCTGTGTATTCCTAAGTTAGCGGCTGATAGAGCATGGATTTGACAGTGAGTGTGAGTCTGTGTGCATAATTTTGGTGTCGTTTGCTGCCTCTAGTGAAGTGAACACCATTTATGTGTGTGGATTTTTCTCTCTTATCCTCCAGTTCTCTTTCGGTCTTTTCATCCTTCATCATTAATCCCAAATACTGCCGTATATCACAGAAATCCCCCCCATCCCTCTGCACAAACGTTGGCCCACTTTCTCTTTGTCTTTGACTTTTGGGTTTGCCCTTTTATGCTGTTTTTCCCCTCGCACTTCTTTTACTTCGCTCATGGTTCAGCTCACACCTCAGCTAACCGTGAAACACACATATTTTTCTCTGGCTTAGCTCGGTTTGCACAGGGACATGAAACATTAGGGATAATAAATGCAGTCACCCACTGCTCCATTAGAATATCCAGCTTTTATCCAGCTCTTCATGCCTTAGAGGAGCCACTTTTTAATTGCTGCTGTAGCATGACTTAAAAGTGGCATACTCCTATTGTGCTGATGAGTATAATTTCCTTTTTCCCTCGGTCTGTGATTAATGACCACTGTCCTCTCCTTAGTCAACAATCAATGTCTGTCTGTCAGCTGGCCTGCACACTGCCTGACTGCAAAATCACTGTTCTGCAGCGCTGTCAGGCTCCTGAAAGATATAAAGTATGTTTCTACAAGAAAGAAGATAAAGGCATGCTGTCATGGCTTCAAAGTGGTGGAGGCGCTTGACTCTGCACTGGAAGTTTCTTCTCCGGGCCTAGCTGGTGTTGTTGTTTTTTTTTTTTCACAAAGAAACAGCGTATATCCATTATTTGATCATGTCAAAAAGTCTTCTTTCAAGGCGGTGGTGGTGAGCTGAAGAAGCGTGTGACCTCTCCTTCTTTGCCTGTCATGGGTGCACGTGCGAGAGTGCCCATGCAGGCTACCATACCACAGAATTAGACCGGAACCAATGTTTTATCAAAAACCAATCACAGTCACACAATTAGTATACCATTTGTATTTATTATAGAGCAAGGCATTACAATAAATTATTAGTTCTGTGTTATTATAAAAAAATATAGATAATATTTAAATCCCTACATGCATTTTTGGCTACGGGCTCAGTGAGCCCCCTGAACCAACGTAAACTGCACCAGTGACTATACTGCAAATTTCCCTTATTAATACAGTCGCTGCCGATTATTAGAATTGAATTGAATATGTATGTTTCTACTGTCTTTGTGCTTCAGAAGTTCCACATCTTTTCTGGTGCTTGCTTTTCTTGAACAACCTATGATGACCTGGTTTCTGGGCTCCTGGAGCTTCAGAATGCATTATGCAAGAGTCTGCTTCATTCTGTTGTAAGCAGGGGTGCTGTAATGTTCTCTGTGATGTGATAATATGCTGATATTTTTCATGTGATGGATTTGTGATAGGAAATAACTAACTTAGAAATATGTAAGGTAATGGATCTCTGGGCTCTGCCAGACCTGATTCTGATTAATGTGGGATTTAACGTGTTATTATAGACTTGTTAATACTAAACATCAAAGCAGTGAATATCTTCAGGTGTAGTAGTAGTCTTCAAAATAAAAAAATACTCCTTGGAAGAGGAGGGATAAGAGCAGCCTTTCCAGGGTTGTGCGAGCTTGCAGCTTACTTATATCAACACTAATGCAAATTCAGATTTTGTCTCTACTGTACATACTGTGTTAAGAAGTGCTAGAGGACACAGCAGGACACAGAAAGATTCCTCAGCAGTTTCCGTGTATCTTTATCAGCGGTTTCCGTGAATCAAACAGTTGTTCTTGCAAGGGAAATTCAGGTAGCTATTGTACAGGGTTATCTAACATGCTTTTAAACAGTCTTCAGTGTGTCTCCTCAAAGGTTTTTGGTAGCAGTCGGTTACAGTGCTGGAGTTTGCTCCACTGATGACTTCCTTTTTGCCTTGTGCATTTATAATGGACATTTATTGCAGTGGTATGAAAAGAACCCCCCTCATGCATTCTGTATACATCCTGTGTGGAACCTGTGTATTGCAACACAAGATTCAAGTTTCTTTCAACCAACTTATTACTTGGCTTTTCTTTGAAACCATGTTTTCATGTTTTCTTTGAGAGGTTTTTTCCAAAAATTTCCTCTTTAGACCAGTGCAAAAAGGAAAAAGCATCACTATGCCAGCAGGCATGCAACAAAAAGGATACTGAGGTCCCTAACCATAACCTAATTCTCACCTAACCCTTAAAACCAAGTCTTAACCTTCAAACAGCCCTTTGAAGTTGTGAGGACCGGCCAGAATGTCCTCACTTTCCAAAAATGTCCTCACTCTGTAGGTAAAAAATATGCTTCAGTCCTCACTATGTAGCAAGTACAAGTACACACACACACACGCACACACACACACTCGGGTGCACAGGGGCCATTTTTGAGATCTTTCTGCATTTAGCTTCAGTGAGCTGGCTTAGGTTCACCGCAGAGGCTAATTATGTGTGTGTATTTTTTTCTGTGTGTGTGCATGCATTTGTACTTTCTGTGTGTGTGTGTGTGTGTGTGTGTGTGTGTACTTTCCCCCTGCTTTGGTTACATATTCTGTTTTTCTTCATTAATAATAATGTCTGTTTCACTCACACACACACAAACACACCATCGTTCAGAGTATCTTGAGACGCTCATTGAATGCTAGTCTAAGCAGCGTGTTCACATCATAAAAACTACACACACGGCTTTTTTGAGCCATGATTGTTTGTGCAAATGTTTTATGTAACTTAAACTTAAAAACGGTCTTATTTTTATTTATTTATTTTTTTCTGAGAGGCTTATATTCATGAAAGCATAAAAGCCTGAGATAATGACATCAAAGTGACATTTGTCTGTGGAGACTTGGCACTCACTACTTAGTCTGTTTTGCTTGACAAGGCTTTTCTGTTCTGAACTGTTTCTGTTCTGAAAAATAAGGCTTGTGCTCGGAGCAAACTTTCAAACTTTTTGCTTTTCATGCACCTTAGTAAAGCTCTTAACCCACAGTGCTGAGCACAGTGGTTTCTATTCGAGGCATCAGTCTCTGATGACAGAAGCCTCTGATAGTGTGGCCCGGCTGAGCTGAAGTTGAGATGTTCTGCCAGCCACCATAAGCTAGCTAAGCAAATAGGCTGTAGCAGCAGTGTGTAGAATTGAGCAAGCCTGTGACACAACCTTTCACTTGTAAAAGTTGGAATTTGTTATTTCTTCTTTTGGAAGTTACATAGCCGTCAGCTAGCCCAGTGTTGCCAACCTGCCGACTTTGTCACTGTCTTTATTTTTGAAAAGCGACTAGCGACAAATTTAGCGACTTAGTCAGACCATCAGGGAAAAGGCGAGAAATATATTAAAATATATTATATTGTAATTCATTCCCATGCATGCTGCGGCTCTTCTGCCAGCAGTGTCTCTCTTCTTGCGCTGGCGTGCGGGGCCGCTTCACTCTTTCTCTCCGGATTAAGATGTTATAACTTGTAAATATGTAAATAGTTTGTTTGTGCTCTCTCTCTCTCTCTCTCTCTCTCTTTCTCTCTCTCTGGATTAGGATGTTACTACATGTTGTAAATATGTAAATAGTTTGTTTGTGCTTCTCTCTTTCTCTCTCTCTCTCTCTCTCTCTCTCTCTTTCTCTCTCTCTGGATTAGGATGTTACTACATGTTGTAAATATGTAAATAGTTTGTTTGTGCTTCTCTCTCTCTCTCTCTCTCTCTCTCTGGATTAGGATTTTACTACATGTTGTAAATATGTAAATAGTTCATTTGGCCTTGTAAATATTTAAATTGCTCGTTTGATCTTTTCCCTCCTCCCTCCCATTGTAGATTTTTTTATTTGAATTTTTTTTACTTTTTTTACTTCAAATACACAATGTCCCATAGTGAGTTTGTGATTATTTGGCCAAAGATGTCTCTGTCTACATTGTATATGTCAGAAATTAAGGTGATCTCTCCCTCACTGCACTAAGCTGTATGCAAATGAATATGTGATGACATCATCAACATGCAAATGAGCGTATGATGTAATCTGGCGACTTTTGGAGCTAGTGCTAGCTACTTTCATTGGAAAAAAAGTTGGCAACACTGAGCTAGCCTGGCTCTGTCTAGTCTTTAAGCGAAGCTACACTAAACACATCCTTAATCTAGCTCCGTACTTTCTCTTGGAAAGCAAGCACATAGGTGTATCTCCTTTAAACACAAAAACTGTTGTTTGTTAATGTACTTTGCATTTTTGAGTGTGTTTTTTTGTTTGTTGGGGCATTTTTGCTAGCCAAATGTAGATGTTATAAGATATTCTGAATATGTTTGAAAGCAGGAAATTTGTAAGCTATTAAAAAAATGAACAGTTCACATAAGCCACTCAGACAAAAGTGTTTTTTTTTCTAAATTCATCATTTTACACTGTTGCTCAGGGAGAAGTCCACTGCAGAAGAGGCAGAGAAACAAGTTCTCCATTGACAGTAGCCTCCATAGACCAGAGTGCAATACAGTCACATGACGTGTTGAGTTCTGAGCACTGCTCTAGCTTTTTCTCAACTGGAAAAACACCTCATTCTTATCAGTTTAAGTACTGCTATTGCTCTCTCCACCTACACATACTGACTGCAAAACATTCAACGAGATCCTTCTTCTGTCAAAAGACACTCAGGAAATGTAAAAATCTCAAAGTAGAGGTAGATGAGAGCGGCAGAGCAAAAGTGGATACAGAAAAAAATAAGTAAAAGACAACCCGTCAAGAGAAAATAACACCTGGAAGTGTACTGAACATCACAGACTGATGATACATAACAACTTTAGAGTATCTGAGAGTGCTGATGTCCTTTAAGAGGAAATAAGTTGAGTGCCTCACAGTGAAAACACTCTGATCATATTCCCTGTGCCACTCTCACCCATCAAGTCTAGACTTGAGGCACTTTGGCCAAAGACTGAGGTGCTGACTCTTTAAAGTTTCAGCCAGGATTACTTATGCTGGAAGCCTGGTGCCTGATGATACTCTCTCCATTTATTGTAGACTCTAGCGGCAGCGCCTCATCCTCTCAGCAAAAGCGCTTTACCAGGGGAAGCCTGGGGCCCTGCTGAGGCTTCCATTATCAGAATCAGAAATACTTTATTAGAAGCTCAGAGAGAGGATGATTACAGAGGAAAACCTACACAAACAAGAGTTGGCTGCCTGACAGTGTGAAATCTGGCGGCATAAAACAACACTCACTCGTGTTTCAGGAAAACAGTTTGAGAAGAGTGAATGAGAGAAATGAAGGGTGAAGTAAAAACATGGGAAACATGTAGGCTATAGGAATCAAAAGTGGAATTTTTGTTTTTTTTACTAATTGCTTTTGATTCTGTTTGATGAATACTAATTTGATATATGCAGGTATCAAATTAGCAGTCTCCAGCAGCACTTGCACTTGCTTGACAAAGACGACTTGCAGCGAGCCCTGGCAGGAAACTTATAAGAATAAGCCCATTAGAAAATTAGAAATACAGACTAGGTTGACTGTAGGGGGGCAGCGATTTTAAGCACACATTGTGCTTGATACAGTATCTTTTTTTATAATAGTACAGCTTTAGGTTGGCAAAAATAGCACTCATATCAGTTTCTACATTCAGACTGAGGTCAGACAGGGAAAACAGGCAGGAAGTTTTTTTTTAAACTTGCCTTGCTTCCTGCTCTCTTATTTTTCAGTAAAAACCTTTAAACTGGTCTCATTATCAATTGAGCTTTACTATTGTGTACTATTGTTTCCCATGCTTTTTCAAGGCTAAAGGCCTTTTTACATTGAGCCACTTCCCAAAAAAGGCAACTTGGGGGGAATTACGTGAACACATCACATAGTGTTTTAGTATCAAAAGTCAGATAGACTGGAGAGATGAGTGCTCCCACTGAGGAAAATGTCCTTTCAGCAAAGAAAGCAGCAGCTCAACAGTCACAACAACCTTAGAGCGAGAATATATAACTTTTGAGAGAAGAAATAACATTTCTTTGTCTTACAAAAGTTACAAAAGTTAAATTCACACACAGTAAAAGGCACCTTTGCTTGATTCAATACATTCAGGGCTTTTTCTGCTAGAGCCTTATTTGGTCTGGTATGACCATGCTACCAGTAGATGGCTAATGTTAAACTTATAACAACATTGCTATATAACACACATTACAGAGTCAGTTTGCTGACTTTCTAACTATTCTCTACTTGTGCTACTGTTACCGATGTATAACAGCCTAGCATTTCAGCTAAATAAATAGTAGTTTTGCATTATCTCATAATTGTCACTTGTAGCCACATTGGCCGCTGTTTAGCAAAAGTTACATAGTCTAATAGTTTAAATGTAAAGAGCTGTTACATAAACAAGGTAACAAGACATCGGTGGTATGGCCATAGTTTGGCTACCAAAAGCCAGTCCTAAATGGGGGCTAGAGGTGATGTATTCTGTTAACACTGCCGAAATCTCTACCACCAAAAACAAAAATACCACAAACTAAGTTTATTACCTAAAGAAGCTCAGAGCACAAGCACTTGCAGTCTCAAACACCAGCAATTAGACCCACCCCCTGGAACAAGCAGCAAGGCCCTCAGAGAAACCAGCAACAAACTGTAAATTACTGGATTACTGTATGAAGGCCGCTGTGTTGACCTGTATGAATATTGTTGGATAGCCAAGCAGCTCATGAAAGAGCCATGATGGTGAAGCAGCAGATACCGATCAACAAATGCACTGAATGCACTGAAGCAAGACATCAGTCCTCTGCCTGAACTAATTAAATTCTGCGTAGAAAATGCACAAGACACGCAGAAACCCTACTGGAAGAATTTAATATGTAGTTGGGAGAAGCTGTGCTGCTGTAATCAACAAACCCAGACTGGCCACGTTGCCCAAGAAGACCGTCGTGTAGCTGAGCTAACTGACATGATGTGTAAGGCAGTGTGTTCCAACTGAAATGAGAGTGAGTTGATAATGACATTTTAATTTACATTTATGGGGTTTCCCAGGCAAAATCGCAAACCAGGGCTGCAACAGGAAGTAACAAAATTAACACCCAAACGTACATACACCTAATTGCATTTTTTTCTGCTGTCCTAAACACAAGTCAGTGAGCACTTTGTCCATACAAAACTGGATGAAGATAGAGAGACGTCGTCCTGTAGCTGAGAAGCCCCAAAAAGAGAAAATAACTCATGTATTTAAAAGTTAAGGAGAACTAGAGAGACAGAGAGAGCTGAGGGAGCACCTTCTGTATTTCTGAAGACAGTCTGCCCTGACAGGCCGATTTTGCCGCAGGCAGAGATTTTCTCCGATGGCAGCACCACAACAGACACAGAGCTGACAGAAACCCACTTTAACATTCCCCCCCCCCACTCTTTGACTCTCTGTCTGACCTCCTGCTTCTCACCCACACTCCCTTACCATCTTATCATTCATTCCAGAAAAAGTACCGCATTTTGGCAGAGGGTCCATGCCACAAACAGCATGGGTCTTGTGTTTGATTTTTATGACTTCAGGTTTGCATTAGTTTGTATATAATAGGAAAAAATAAAATATCAGTTTTGTTTCTCGCAGTTTAGAAATTACAATGTTGCAGTTTTGATGTACCATATATTTGTCCTATTTTACAGTAGTACGGCACACAGTTGCACACAACAGGCTGCCTCAGTGGCACTTTCTCTCCGGTGTTTACTGCTATCAGCAGGCTAATAGAGTGATACAGAGCACCCGATAGAACATTACATTAGTATATCCTGTTTCATTTGATTTGCTTTGGATCAGTGGCTGCTTTTTGTCCCAACAGGCACATTGACAGACGGCTTTAGCTGAGCTCAACATGAACATTTCTCTCCTATTCTTTCATCTGGTGTCAGTGCTTTGCAGCTATTACTCTGCGGCCATTCCTCATACCATTAACGGACCCATTACTGTCTGTTGATGCAGATCCGGTGGTGTTGCAGCAATAGGTGAGAAATGGGAAAGTTCAGCTTTACCCCACTGACAGATAGGAAATCAAATCAGCTGTCGTCAACATTGTCTCAAACGTCTCATGTCACATTTCATAAAATCATACCTTAGATTTGAATTTCTTTGTGCCCATAATGTTTGCAGTCTAATGCACTGCACTGTTTTACAGCTAAATTCAGAGTGCACTGTACACATGATGCTGAAAGGACTATGCTGGCATACTTGATTGGGGGGGGGGATAGACGGACGACTGCTGACATTAGTTAACTGGAACTGCTGGCTGCCACTTATTTTGTTCATTTGCTCCCACTGCTGCGTAAGAATCATTATGTGCCATGTAAACATCATAATATAACCCACACAGGGATTGTACTCATAACTGGGATATGGATGTGCGCAGGTGTGTTTCCTAAACTCCATCCATGTAGTAGTCAGTCAGTTACAACAAAAGATCAAGTGACAAATGATGATCTACATCCTAAAATTAGAATGAAAGTAATTGATATCCTGAGTCGATTCTCTTGATCAAGATCAGGGTCAAGCCAGTACATCTATTGCACTGCATTTGAACGTTTAAGCGTTCACTTACTATTGTCCGTACTGAAGTGCCTTTGAATGTAGATGCCATGACTTAGCTTAGAAAGAAGTGAACAAACTGCATAGTCGGTGACTACGAATCTTTAAACTGGATTGAATGAAATGATTTGAATCACCAAAGTGATTTGTGATTTAATACTTGTGTGAAAGTAAAAACTATGGTAAAAGAAAAAGATAACAGCAGCTTTGTTAGTAGGTATGTATAAGCAAGAAAGAGAAGACGGGAAGGGGTGGGTGAAAAAGCAAAGGGAGAGAGGTGTGTAGATGGGTGGACGAGCACAAGAATAAACACACTAGCATTCAAAGCACATTAAGAGACTTGGAGGGCAGATAGAATTAAACACCAAAACCTAAGACTCGATAACAGCCGACATTAACATCCAGTGAGTCAGAGACACACACTCAATACTTGACCCCACAGTTGTGGATGTAAATAGAGATCGATTTGCCCCCTTGTTTATGCACCATTCGATATTATGATGAGGGGCAGCGAGGCCGTGGGTTAACATGGGGGGCAGCTCCTCACACACACGCTTACACAAGATGCTCACGCATATTTTACATTTGCACTTTAGCTGCTTTGCTGATGCTGTCAAATGAACGCTTTAATGTTTTATTTAGGCGTTTTCCTCAGGAGTACTTTTATAGGAAGACCACTGGCTATTGCAAGAACCAAAGTCAAGACTGTTTCAATCATTTTCCTTTATCACTGGTCTGTTCATGCTGCCAGGTTTCAAATTTTAATTGTTACTGTTAACTACCGGCTACCAGACTTGTTTCCTCATCTCCTCATTAAGTTCTTTTGTTGTGGTTTTGTTGTGTTTTGGGGATTGTTTTCAGTAATTGGATGAAATTGTGTTTTTGCTACTAATGAGCCTCATTGCACAACTGAAAGGGGTGAATTCTCCAACGTTTAAAAAAAATGTGTGTGCGGCTGTGACGGAACCCTGTAAAGCAAAGGCGGTGTTTCCAATTCTGTTCATCCAAGTTGTCCGAGAGATTTCCTCTCTGCCCCCTTTCTCGAATCAATTCTCATAATTTTTCTGCTCCATTTTATTCTCTTCTTCTTGGATATTTTCCCCTTTCCTCTTCTCTCTCTTAGCCATTTTTCTCACTTTTATTATTGCTCTTCTCCTGTGTCTGCCTCTGGCCATCCACTGTCTCCACTTGCACTCTATGCATAATAATAGTGAGCTAGATAATAGAGTATTAGTGTTGTCTTGATGACACTGTCTGAATATGGATGAGAGTCTCATTATTGCTCAGGGCAGGCTGGGAGACAGATAACGATGATTACATTGAGAATGATGAACACTCGTCCGAGAATAAACCCTAATTTAATCTGTCTAACCTGATTCAAGGTCTGTACATTAACTGAGGTCAGGACCACAACAACAACAACAACGACAGGACAGTAGTTTCTTTGACCACAGTGTAAAAGTTCCGATTCCACAGGAGCTGCTCAGGGAACAGAAGAGGCAAAGCTGCTTTCATTCAGGACATGCAGTGGAGGAAAAAAAGGAAAAATGGGATGTAGTTGTAGAGAATGAATGTTAGCCCCCGAGGTTGTTTACTTTCTGAAAGCGTTGACTCTTCCCTGTAATGGACAACATAGAACAAACTACAATCTACCCTTTTTAGATAAGATGAAACTTTATTGATCCATTTAGGGAAATTGAAGCATTGTATGAGCGCAAGTGGAAAATAAGATAGGATCTAAAAATGATGACATGAAATAAAAACAGAACACAAGCAGTAGTAGCGGGGGTTGTATAAATATGCAGCTACCAATCTCCAGTGCCTTAAAAACAATGCATGGCTATAAAGCTATAAAATACATAAATATACAGATCCTACAAAGCCAAAAGTATATGGACACCCAAACAAAAAAATAAAATACATTTTTTTATCTTGATCACGGTGCTAGATGAAAAGTTAAGGGATCACCAGTTTTATTACAATTCATCCTGAGGGCAACATGAATATTTGTAGCAAATGGCAATCCATCAAATAGTTGTCGAGACCTCTCCCTCAAAAACAAAAACCTCACCCGCTGGTGGCGCTAGATGAAAAGTCAGGGGATCACCAAAGTCAATGGGCTTCATAAAATAACTCAAACGATTAATTGATTAACAAAATATTTCCGATACATGTTCTGTTGATCAATTAATAGATTTATTGACTGAATTGTTTCAGCTCTTTACCCTCAGATTTACCGCCCTGTGCAAGCATAATATCATCTGAAATATTAAAGATGCAGGAACCACATTAAATCCCATTTCAGTTAACATTGTGCTTTAGGGGTGCATATTACCAAGCAAATCTGCAATTAATCAAATGACTAAAGTTACATAGTGAAGCTCGGGCTTTGGGCCCCGGGGGCTGTTGCCCGTTTTGCCCAATTGGTAATCCAGCTTTGAGGAAAACCATTTCTATATGGACTTCGATTTGTGCATTGGGGCACTGTCATGTTGAAGTAAGAAAAGTCCTTCATCAAACTGTTGCCACAAAGTTGGAAGCACAAAATGTCAATGGATACTATAGATTTCCCTTAATTGGAACTAAGGAGCCCCAGACCAAAAGTACATGGGTGTCCACACTCTTTTGGCCATACAGTCTATGTACTCGTATGTACACTATGGACTTACACATGGATTACTGTGCATTTCCTCATTGTTTCACCTTTTACCTCACTCTCCAGCGATGTCTCAGCTTGTCTTTCTCTACTTCCTCCTCAGCACTGATCCTTTGTCTCTTTTCCTCTCCTTAATCACGCCTTCCTTACCTCCACTACCTGCCTGCTGGCACCTCATGTGCCCTTTTTGCTCTAGTTTGTCCTCATTCCGTCTATCTTCAACACTCTGACCTTTGCCATTTCCACAAAATCTTTCCAGGTTAGTCAAACACATTCTGATTAACAGTAATGGCTCTACTTCATCTCGGCTTCACCTCGTTCTCTCTGCCTCCTCCTTATGCTCAGTCTCTTGCTCTCAACCATTTTTCTCAACATCATTCTCAATATCTCATCAACTTGTTAGAAATGTGATTCCATGAGTGCCTTTTCTAACTAATTACTCATCCAAATCTCTGTGGACAGCATGAGTCACATGTATTTACACTTTGCTTTTTATGCTTTTTACATAAAATACATCCACACACAATCATGCATATTCTGTACAGTACATATGCACAACCACGCATGCAAATAAGGTAGAGTTGTCCTCACTTTGCTGTGCCACGATGGTCAGTCACTGCTAATGTTAACTTTTATTTGAGTTTGATGATTTTTGTTTTGTAATGACATTTAGTTAAATGACACGGACTTGCCTCAGTGGAGAACGTTTTTTTAGCAAGTATGCACTCAGCCAGTATGTTTTCCTCTAAAGCTGCTCTAGGCAACGTCACACATTGGTGGCCCAGTGAGATGTAACTATTTGAATCCTCCAAGGTGACACCTATAAACAACAAATTCATGTTTGCCATGTCTGTGGCTGCTTTCTGCCAAAGAATACTAAAGGAACAGAAGAGGCAACAGAATTTGAAACATCTCCTTTGAGATATTTTGACTCTGTTTTGACTCTTTTTTTTATATGTATTGAGATTAGACATTTTTAGTGCAGTGATGTGTTTCCTTGCCAGTAACCATTTCGAAAATTTCATTTGTAGAGGATGACATGTAGTGGATAAGGTGGGTCTACTTTACATAAGTCAGACAGCTGGGACGTTGTCCTAGCAGGTGTGTGCTTTCAGTGGTACAGCTGTTTATCTAAACAGAACAAGTATGAGAGACTTTCTTAGTCGAGCTGAAATTATATACTTTTTGCAAATAAATCAGTATATTTATTCTAGGTTTTGTTTGTTTTGACTTGTGTACTTATTTAGACAAAATTGTAATTACCAAAAATTACAAAGATTATTTATTTTTCTGCAGTGATACCGCCCCCTACATTGGTGTTGTCAATGGGGTGTGAATTTTTGGTGACGACTGACAATGTTGGTACTGTCGTTTGATTGGTTCAATGTCTGCGTGGGCGGACACTAAAATAGTTAATAATATCACTACAATTCCAACGGCCACACAGGCAGTGAAGCAGCTGGAGGGCAAACGTTGTTAGCCGTCGCTTAGTCCCATCTGTGATTTGAGCACTTCAGTAGTCCATGACTCCTTACGTTACTCGGTGTCATGATTCGAATCACGGGGCAACGTACGGAGTGCTGAGGTTACAGGACTACTTGTTGCTGGAATCAGTTTTGCCAGTCACCACAATCGGGCCATGAAAGAGAGACAGCTAAATCCTTTCAATAAAGAAGGGACTGATACAGCACTGACCCTGTGGAAGCTGCCAATGACTAAGCAGGTGTTGAACGAGAATGAAAAGTAACGTCTCTTGGGAATCAGTGCTAACATTAGGGCTAACTAGTTAGCTAGTAGCTCTGTAGCGGTTGATAACCAACCCTGTGTAGGCTTGTTGAAAAGGGAAAAAATTGTCTTGTATCAATGTTCGTATGATATACGCTACGGCGTGCTCCAGTCAGTAGCGCACCACAGAAGTTGATAGCGCGTCTCCTAGCAGTGCCGGCCCGAAAAAGTCAGTCAGCTGCTGCCATGGGAAACGGCCACTCAGAGGCCTGAAGCTTCGACGCTGTTTCCGTTAATTAAACATCTGCACAATAGCTTTAGCATCATTACAGTTAGTTTTTCCTTACACAAAAACGGAGGAGAATTCAAATTTCAGTTTGACTAAATTTCTTTTAACATGTTTTCTTACAACCACCTTTTACTCTGGCCCCCTGCCACCACTAATCAATTTCAGTTTTCACTGATCTGGTTTCTGTCTGCTCCACTGGAGGTTGCTATATAGTGGGATGATGTTCCAAGGAAGAAAGTTTCATTAGTGATTCAGCTAATGTGTTCTTTGGCTCACCAACCACATTTCTATCTCTCTCTCAAATCACCTATTAAGTGGTGAAGGACCCATAGAGGTAGGAAGATATATTCTACCCTCATCCACACACACTCTGTCTCACATTCACACAGACATCTGCTATTCAATTCAATTCAATTTTATTTATATAGCGCCAATTCATAACAGAAGTTATCTCATTGCACTTTTCCTATAGAGCAGGTCTAGACTGCTCTTTATAATATTAATTGCAAAGACCACGTAGAATTTTTAATTTTTTTTAATATAGTAGAATAGTAATTATAGTGTTAATATTAATAAATTAGTAATAATAGGAATGACAGCTATAGGAAGAATAATGTCAGCATCAGTAACAGAGCCAATAACAACAATTGTAGTAGCAGTTGTCGAGCAGGAACACGGAGGCAGCAGACGGCCCACAACCACAGACCCAGACCCCTGCAGCTCCGGAGGCAGAGATACCTGCTGAAAGCGACAGAAGGAGAGAGGAGAGAGACGAGAAAGCACAGAACTGTGGGAGAGAGAAGATGTCTGCTAACATCTGCTATTCCATGTTTGTCTGTCCCACATCTGAACTCGACCACAAAACAGCGCATAGAAATGTTAAGCCTTTTTAATGGCATTTATCCAAAATGTTATGGTTTGTAAAAGACAGTGGAAACACAAGGCAGAATCAGGTTCTTAAAAGTTCAGGTTATGGGAACCTCAAGGTTATGGCTTGTCAAGTTCTGGTAGTGGAAAAGACCTGTCAGTTCACACAAAACACATTTTTTAATCAGCGTTGTGATATCTAGCAATGCAAAGTAGATTGATTTGGCAATGTTTTGAGATCTTGGGCACTAACACCCTTTATGATTACCATTCGTTGCTGTGCAAAATGATCCTGCACATAACAAGCTTATACTGTAGTTTGCGTAGGTGCAAGAAACTTGCCGTTTAGGAATGACAGTCTGGGTTTTTTTCCGTCTGCCTGTGAAAGAAGGTTTTCAAATAATAAAAAACTCTCATAAAGTGAAAAAACCCCAGCAATATTTTGTGAGGCTGATATTCACTTGAAGAGTGGAGCAAGCCTCTCAACCAAAGCGCGCCTTGTCGGACTCATTTTGGTTTAGTTCACATCTAAAAGTTTTAATCTACATTCATATGAGATCATTCAATAACGTATGCATTATATATAGGCTACTCAACATGTTCTTTATTTTACGTATGACAAACACAGAGCAGCATTCCAGGTTATTGTACTAGAACTTTGACATTGCAATAACCACACCTCCCCCTCCATCTATGTTAGCTCCAAGCATGTTCCAGGGAGATGGTATGAGAAAGTGGAATCCAGTGAGTCAGTCAGTTTATGTGTGTGTGCTATTACATGTAATGAGAAAACAGCGAGGAAGAGTTTTCACCCTGTGAGAAGCTAATCAGATAAATAATGTAGGGAGCCCTGGTGGTGGTGGATCCGTGTGTTGGAAAAATGAAAGGCCTTTCATACTGCTATTCTGCTGCAGTATGGTTAAGTGTATTCATGTTAGAGGAGGTGGGCATGCTTGTGTATGCATGTACATAAGAACACTACACCAGGGTTTCAAGAATATTACAGTATCTTATATAATATTTTGCCATCCATGAAGCCCCTTAGGTGGCAGTGCAACTCTCTTCACCGCCTCCACAAATAATTGACTTATGAAAGTGAGTAACACACACACACACACACACACACACACACACACACACACACAGAAAGACCCACATACACTATTTATAGCAGCATACTGTGATGCTCAGAGCACTGTGATGTCTTATTTTCTGTTAACTTCAGTTTTGATATCACAGAATGCCATTTTCTATACTCATTTATCATCAGCTGTTTTTCCAACATGCTACTCAGGTGGGTTCACAGTTTTACAATGAGATGCATCTTATAAAAACAGCACTATCATTTCAAATCTTTTAATTCAGATAAGACCTAGCAGATTGTCTTTTTCAGGATTTTTTCTGGCTGACTGAGTAGACAGAGAAAGCCCCTCTCTCTATAGCAATACATGTTACATATTTTATTATCACTTTATATTTTGAGGCATGCAAAGCAACTCGGGATGCAATCAATAAGCATATGCAATGCCTAAGACACAGAAAGAGTCTTTAACTATAAATGAAGCGCCCTTAAAAACATGAGAAATTAACAGGAGGAAGAGTTAAAGCAAAGCAGAAATATGAGTTGATGGTGTTAGCTAGTCATATCGTCGACAGAGGTGTATGCTTTGTTAAAGGTGGTATGCGATTCTGGAGAAATCCAATACCATGACAAATACCATGATATAGAGTGAACGACACAGCAAGTAATGTATCAACCGATAGCTAAGTTGCGGGTTAGCAAACTGTCGCTACAGTTGCTGCAGCGAAACTAACAGCCAGAGGACGGTTTCCCAGAGCCAGCACAGCGGCTCCAGAGTAGCATGTTATGGGTATTCAATCATAAAAGTCAGGAAATAAATCAGGTCAGTTAAAGGCCTTGATATTACAATGTGCCTATGCATTGTGGAACCTCATTTTGTGAATAGGTTAGAACAGCCACACAGCCTGCGTGAGCACGGCTGCAGCGGCGCGCCAACTAGAGATTTGGTGTGCTGCCAAAAGATCACTTGAAAGTCATATTGACATCATATCAGCAACATTACACCTTTCACTAAACTGAGCCAGGCCAAGTGTAGAGGGATTGCTGTATATTTTCTGTTTATTTATTTTATTATAATTTATTTTTTACAGTTGAGCACACGCTTCAAAGAAACATTCTATTATTGATGGCCATTATCAAAGGGAAACTCAGTGTAGAAAGATAGTGCTGGCAGTAGCAGCGCTGCAGCAGTGCCGTCTGTGTGGACACCACAGGCATGTGAGCAGCAGCAGTTCAGAGAGGTAGCTGTCACAGGTGGAGGTAGGTGTTGTGGCCTGGGTGTACCCTTGTTTAGTTTTTTTTTGCACGTTAGGGCCACGGATGTATAATTACGAAAACAATGAAAATTGTTCACCGAAAATAGTCTTCACGCTTCTGTTTTTTTTTTTGGGCTTGAAGACCATTCACATCACTAATTAGTAAGTCAAAGTAATTTGAGCATATTTCAATTCAACTCTTTGTGACTTCTTAATTGAAAGTTGTTATGAATGAGTGCAATGTTCTGTAAATTTTCCTCTTATTACGGTAGTATTGTTTTATGTGTACGGGAGAACTCTCTGGGCCAAAGTCTATCATGTGATGTGAGATTTTCAAAGTAATCTTTACGCCAAAACTGCTGTTCTGTGGGGCTTAGTTAGGACAGGACAACCTACTTTGCCATGCCACTCTTATTTGTACATGGAGTTTTGTGACCTCATGCATTTCCCAGCATACCTGCCCCTTACTTCAACCTGAGCAGAGGTCTAAATCAGCCAGGTAATTGAAAACACCTGTGTGGGTGTGCAGGGCATTAAATGTAACACGATTTCTCCTCCATTTTTAAATGTTTTCCCATCAGTCTTTATTTTGTCAGTCTGAGACTTTTTTCACACTCACTAGGGGCAGAAAGAAATTATACTATAAATGATTTTAGCCCCAAAAATACTGTGTTTCATTATTAATGTCAAAATATCAAAGTGTTTTTTAAAATGTCATTTAAATTAGAAAATAATCAATTTCATGTCTCTAATTTGAAGTGCCATTTAGCAGCACAGAAGCTGACAGCAAAAAATACAACGTGCATGCCATATTAATGTTTTTGCAAAATGTTTTAAATGGCCCAGCAGCTTCGCAAAGAATTTGTGAAACATAATTGATGTAACACTGGATCACAGATCTGGTACACAAAGGCTCAGACTCAGGAGAGAGAACAAGTGTGGGAAAAACAGTATGTTCTAGGTCAAAAGGCAGTCAGACCAGGCAAAATAATGCAGAGGGTTATAGCAAGCAGATGGTCAGAACAGGTACAGGTGGGCAGAACAGAAGAAAGGCTAGATTGCTCACGGAACAGAAGATCTGGCAGAGCGTGACTGATAGACGTCCTCTGACATATACTGATGCTGATTGCGAATGAGGAGCAACTGGGTGGGCAGCTGACTGGATCAGGTGATGACAGGAGAGGTTAGTATGTGCAACACAAATGCTGTGTCCCAATTTAGGGGTATCTGTAGACCGAATATATCATACTGGGCAGCCATGGCCTGTCCCATTCCAGGCTGCTCCACATGAGGCTGAGAAATGTAGCCCTGTTTGACCCAAATTTGGAGGACAAAACTGGTGTATCTTTTACAGCCCTCATTGTCCCACAATTCAATATGCACTGGACAGTTGTTGAATGGTTGCACTCAACTCACAATGGTGATCATCGGTCACTGGCAAATGGTAGATGAATTCGAGCCACTGCAAGGTGTAAATAACTGAAGCCATGCATAGGCTCCACTGTTCTTCTGAGGACCCTTCAGAGGAAAATGATATAGTTCAACATTTTGGGATATATGCTTATATATCATTCTTGCTGAGAGTTAGATGAGAAGATCAATACCACTTTCATACCTGTATGCTAAATGTGATACTATAGCCAGAAGCCAGGTTAGCTTAGCTTAGCATAAAGACTGGAATCAGTTAGCCCGGCTCTCTCCAATGTTAAAAAAAAAAGTCCCTTCCAGCACCTGTAAATTCGGCTAAGTAACATGATATATCTTAATCAGTGCAAAAACCAAAGTGTAAAAACAACCAGTTGTGGTTTTACAGGGGGGTTATGTGTCAGACTACTCAGAAATCACAGCTCCCGGCAGAGAAAAGATAATGCAAGGTGTAATGCATGTCATATCGGAGTTATCATAATTACGAGTTTCTGGATTGTAAATAGCGTTGACGTCAACTTCCAAGTCACAATCATCGTCTGGGAATCTCCGATTTTTTTTCTGAAAGCTCCGATATATCTGACTTAGCACTGACTAATACGGAAGTGCCTGAAAACCAAACAAATATGGACACCTTACATCAGCCAAAGATCGTTGCTCAGTGTAATTATACCCACATTTACGTGGCATAAGCTGATCATCTGCTGGTGATAGCTTCATATTTAAGATGTCAGCTGTTTTATGCTACATTACTGTGCGGATGTGCAGGTAAATGCTGAACTTAAACAATGAATAAAATGTAATTGTTAATTGGTTGAATGTATGTCTTTCGTTCTGTTTAAAAGTAAAATTAGCTTACATTTTAGGTTTTCAAGGACCATTTACCTTTTTAGTCAAATTACTTAATATCAATGCTGTGACTAAGGAGACATATTTTGTCTTGAGATGTCTCTTGAGCTTACTTTGCACCACTGTCGCATGTGACAGTTTTCCCTGCAGATGATGCATTCCGATGTGGGACAGCTAGCTTTCCCAATCCTCGAAAAAATGTAAGCCAAGGAGCTTTCACTGTACAGCCTGATTTTAGTTCTTTATATTGGCTCGAGATTGGTTGTCTCAGGCTGTGTTGAGGGCTGAAATGTATCAGCATTTACAGTGATCACTTGCTCTGACAGCCGGTATTTCTGACTGCTGTGCACCTAGAAAACTCAGGAAGCATGTTCTGTGAAAACCGGTAACCGTGGGCTGTCGTCACCAGTTTTAGTTGTGGCAAAACTGGACATTTAACTTTATTGTTTGTTGCTCATTTATTTCTTTTTGATAAGTTTGATAAGTAATACAAAATGTAGTTAATATAAATGTCGCCTTGTTTATGTGGTGAAATTTTTATAAAAATGTACTGTAACAAAAATGGAAATAAATCTTGCAGCACCTTGGCTTATCTGTAAGGCACCCCAGGGTGCTGTGATACTCACTTTTGGGAACCACTGAATTAGAGGCAGAAGAGGGAAGAGAGGAGGATGGAGCAGTCGTTGCCATGGCAAATGAGTCTAGCTAGAGCCCGAAAAAAACAAGCATTTGTCATCTTGTGGTTTCTGCATGCTATGCAGCGCTGTTCAGGCATTGCAACAGACACAACCTGTAGAAACAAAGATCTGATTTTCTTGCTGGATTCAAGAGGCAATTTTTCAATAAAGCTACTTCATACAGTTGAGAACTTTTTAACGTAACACTTAATATGGGGTGCTCGTGCCACAGTCAGTGTGTTCAGAGCAGCCCCTCTGATAGTGTGATCTGCTCATGTTCATATTTAGATCAGAGACTCTGTTTCCTTTTTATTTGAACTTATTCCCAAGATTGTGCAGCGGCAGCTGTCCTACATGCTGAGACAGATCATAGGGTGAATGTTTGAAAATTCCACTTTTCTCCTCAGGGGGTCTAAATTTCCTTTCACAGGATTCATCCATGGCATTTAGATTATTGCACTCTAATGGGTTGTATTTCATTTTTAACATTGTCAACTTTGACACGGGTCAAACCCTTAACTTAATCTCCAGAGTGACACGCTCCTCTGTCCATTTTCCTTCTGCTATCACGCTGTTTCTGCTGGCCTCTGAAGACAATGCTTTATTTGAACACATTTGTATGCCACATTTTACAAACTTCAAGCGCTTCGACAGTTAAATAAGATCTGTAAATGTGGGGTCTGTCAGATACCTACAACAATTTGAAACCCAGTGGGTAACCAGTAAAGAGAATGCAGACTTGTAGTGATGTGATGTTGTTTATACCAGCTGCACTTTATACACGCTGTGGACTTGTAAGAAACACTTTAAGTTGCTTTTTAATGTCAGAAAAAAGTGAGAAGCGTGAATGGCTTTCTCTATTACTTAAAGGTAAAAACAGCTTGTTTTTGGAGATAGTTTGCACTGACTGATAAATAGCTACTTCAGTTAGCATGCATACTGTATACTAATAACCCATTTAATCCCTCAGGAGTTTATAAGCACACTTTTTTATTTAGGTTACATTATCAACATGTGTTAAGGAGATTTGAGTAGTGTCATCTGTTTAGTGTAAATAGTCACAACAATAGTAAATAGTTTACTTCCTGGGTTTAACTTTGAAGTGACGATGGAGTCATCGCAACTCCATAACAGAAAGTTATTAACTTGTGTTATGAATAAGATATAAAAATTATTTTTGGTAGATACAATCTTGAAAGGGTCTGGTATTGATACATCATATTGAAAAACTAAAATGTAGTCTGTGTTGTTCTTAGCATAAAAAAAATAATTTGTCGATCTCAGTTTTGACTGGTGGGACAGTAGTATAGGGACTGTATAAATTCACCTATCCTATTCTGATTTCTCTCCATGAATTTAGATTGACTCTTAAGTCATGACAAACAAACCTATTTTGTCGTTGTTGAAAAGTTGATACTACACAAACTACTACTGTGCACAATCCACACCAACACTACTAAATGTAAAAAAAACAATTTGGTATTTCATGTTATATAAAAGAGTATTTGATTCAGTGTTTTTATGTTGTAATTTTGGGACACTGTATGTTACCACAGGCCACAATTGTGACTGAACAGAAAACACACATTTTCACTGATTTGAGTGAAAAGTTATGTATGTTTAGACTGAAAGTTCATTCTCGACCTTGGAAACAGCAGTTGACTAAACAATCTCGCCACGAGGTCCATTAGTAGCTGTTTCTGGAGCTTTTGATCAGCAGATGGAGAGTGCCCAGTTGTCATGGTTTACTATGGCAAAGACATATTGGATTATTACATTACAAAAATACATACAGTATTTTTAGCTTTGCTAGTATCAATGTATCCACTAACAGTCCTTGACATTGACCTGTACACTTACAGGAACCAGAGAGAATGAAGAAGAAGACTGATATAAACATCAGGCGGCTAATAATGAGTCGACTGAAGTTCAGAGTAGCTTTGTTGTCCTGCTGTCCTCCTCAACTGTTTGTAGTGTGATCATTACTGGGCCTTTCATCAACGTCTTTGAGGGATGACTCAGGTCGAACTCAACAAACTATAAAGCCTTAATAATGTGTGCATGTAGTCTCAAAGGTCACGGAAGGAGTTTGACTTCATCCTTGTGTTCATCATGAAACCACACTTAAATTCTTTTTAGAAGTCTGTGTGAAGATGTTATTAATCATCCTGTCAACAGACAAATGGAGAGACTACATGTTTTGGAGATGGAACCAGTTGACCTCCTGCTGCTTGTCACCACTTTTCCTCACCTGCATTTTCAAAATCAGTCCGTCAGAATTTGCTTCCTCCTTTGCACCAAAGCACCTAATGTTTGATGCAATGCTGCCACACACTCATGAGCAGCTTGTGAGGTATCAGGTGTTGCCTTACACTCATCTGAATTGCAAATTTCCTGAAAGGAAGAAACTGAAACGCAGCCGCGAGCTGCAGAGTGCCCCGCCAATCCAGACTCTAGGCGAGGGAAGAGACGAGGGGCAGGACAGAGCAGCCAGCTGGTTGGTGAAAATATTAAATACTGACACACACACAAAGAGATAGAATGGGAAACAGGGAGAATCTAGGACTCAAACCACCCACGCAGTTTACATACATAACACAGAAGGCACAAAAGCTCACATACAGAACATGCATGTGCAGTGAAAACACACACGTGCACACACACACACACAGTAAGCTTGATATAGAAATAGAAGGATGGGGGAACACAGGATAAAAAAGGAAAGGTACAGAGATGATTCCTTTTCCTTGTCAGGACAGTAAGACTGGCAGAATTCCCATGGTGCCTTCTTCAAACAATGTTTTATCCGACTCCACTGTAATCCATCTGAAAACTAATGACTGAATATTTATAGTACAAGATGGTGCAGGGCATAAGCTGTTGCAGGCAACTCTTGAATTTAAAAGTAATCTTCTGTGTATAAGAATTTTTTCTTCTTCTTTCTGTTGTGCCTTTGCAGACTGCCTGCAGAACTACTACAGCTGAAACCAGTGTGTGTGTGTGTGTGTGTGTGTGTGTGTGTGGTGGGGGGGGGGGCGCATATGGCCGCATTGCCAGTGTCCTTTGGGAGATAGTTCAGCCACTCTGACATTGGAGAGAAGGTGAGAACCAGAGCGACTCAGGCAGAAAAAAGTGAAAGGAGAAAAGAGGAGGAAGAAAGGAGGGCTGTGTGGTGTGAGAAGTGACTGACAGAGGATGGAGGATGGATATAGGTAGTTTGTGGAGGGAAGATAGGAAGTCAAGGAAAGAGAGTAAGGAAAAATGAGGGGGGAGGGAGAGGGACATGCAGGCCCAGTCTCTCACTGCTCAAAGCCAACCTGCTAACACTGCATCCCTATACACTCATATTTACTGAATCAATTTTTAAATATCTGTGACTGGGTTGGAAATACTCAGCTTGTTTTTAGTATAAGTCAGCTTGTCTAAATATATTCTTAAATAAATGTCTTGTGTGTATTTTCCTGACAGGAATAGAGTGGTCTGCTTTATTTTGATAGCTCCAAAGAAAATCTCATTTGAAATGAGTGAAATAGCTTAGGATGGCAGGTTTTTTCAAATGTTTTAAAGCAGAGGTTTCCAAACAGTGAGGCCCACAGGGGGAGAAACATGAGGCAAAGATACTGCGTGAAATGAAAGAGACTTGTCGGTGTCCAAAAAGCAAATAGAAGTTAGTTATTGTAGTTTGGCCGCTGATTTTGCCCGCTTACCAACATGGTCAGCAGTTGGAGCTGCAGCAGTGGTGGATGTGACACGCAGCTCATGGAACCAATTAAGGTACTTTAAAACCCTTAGTGCCCGATTACTGCGATTTGCGTCAAAAATCACACTCTTTCTCAGAGTCGTAGCTCACTTTTGCAATCCCCAAAGCATCGTGGGAACTGCAAAACTTAGAGGACGATTATCCCCCAAATAAAACTAAGACAACGAATAATCATAGGCATTACAAAAGCCATTAATATTAATAGTGTAAAAAATTGGACATTTCAGACACTTATGACTCATTATCATTTTGTGTCATCACTCGCAGCTGTAGTTATTTTTGCATCTATGGAATGCAATGAATTCCATTGTAGGATTGTTAGTAGAAAGTGGTGCACATGCCATGGACATTTTTTTCATTCTATTGTTGGAATTTCTGAGGGAACTATATAAAGCATGAATGAACTCACTCAGAATTCAGACACTCAAATAAAATGGTGAACAGTAAATACAGTGCACTAGATAGTACTGTACTGTCTCCCCTCGCTCTTCTTCTTTCTCTTCTCTGCCCACCAAAACCAAAAACCCTCTGCTGTCACTAACTCTCCCTTGTGGACTGATCATAGTGCTGCTATTTGGAGCCCGGATACGTCTAGTGTTACTTTTAAAATTCCTGTGGTAATTTCACATAGGTCCTTAAAACGAAACAGACACAGCCTACACAGCAATAATAATAGGCCTAATTTAATAAAGATCCGGGCCAGAACCCTACCTCCAGTCTCAACTTCAGTTCGAAACCAGCTCAGACTTTTTAGGATGGCTCTTCTCAATGACAGAATTGTTCTTTGTGGGGATTGTAATATTCACGTTGATGACTCCTCTAATGCCCTTGCTGCTGTTTTTTTAAATATCACTAACTCTTAACTTTCAACAACATGTCAAACTCATTCCCGTGGCCACACCTTAGACCTGGTCTTTACTTTGGGCCTGAAAACTCCATCTGTGGAAATCAGGGACATGTTTGTATCTGATCACCTATGCATTGTTTTTAACTGTGAATTACAGGCTGCTAGTACTGAATTACCCAGCACTGAGTACACACGCGTCCTTAATGAGCATAGTGCCTCGAAATTCTGTACACTGTTCAATTCTCCTGCCAATGTGTTTCCCGATTCCTCCAACCCTGATTATTTTAACTACCTGTGTTCATCAACCTTAGATCTCATACCTCCTCTGAAAAATAGACCAAACTCAAAGACTAGAAAACAGCCATGGTTAAATGACAGTATTCAAAGCTGTAAAAGGAAATGCAGAAGAGCAGAACGCAAATGGAAGAAATCAGGTCTCCAGGTCCACTTTGTGGCCATGAAAGAGTTATTACGCCTTTATAATAGGATGGTGAAGGATGCAAGAACATGCCATTTCTCTGCACTTATTTCTGCCCATCAGCACATCCCCAGATTCCTATTTAAGACTGTGGATCAGTTAGTTAACCTAGCCTCTCCTTGTGCCCCTGCTGATGGTGATGCTGAAAAGTTTCTTTTGCACTTTGCTGGAAAGGTGGAGTTAAAAAGATCTGGTATTACCCCCAAGCTTGTGCGGATCACCTGCTCAGGGATTTTTTTGAACAATTTCTCTGCTGTTACTCTGTCTCCTATGAGAGTATCCTCTAGCCCTCTGGACATAATCCCAACTAAGTTCTTATTGGAAGTTATGGGTTGTATTGCGCCCCATTTTCAACAGCTCGCTGTCTACTGTCACAGCATCCCAGATTAATTTAAAACTGCTTGTGTCCAACCAGTCCTAAAAAAACCTTGATCCTACCCTCCTGGATAATTATTGTCTGATCTCCAAACTCCCTTTTGTTTTCAAGATCCTCGAAAAAATTGTTTCTAAGCAGCTTCTTGTTACTGTGGAAAATAAAAGTACATTTTGAGATCCAATCTGGTTTTCGTTAGCACCACAGCACTGAGACAGCCCTTCTCAAAGTCACTGAATGCTGATGCAGGCATGTGTTCAATCCTTTTGCTGCTGGACTTGTGCTGCCTTTGACACTATTGATCATAGCATTCCTCTGGACAGACTGAGGCACTGGGTGGGCATATCTGACACTGCACTTTACTGGTTCTCATCTTATTTGTCCTATAGGAAATTCTGTGTTGCCATTAATAACTTCATGTCGTTGTTTTCCCAAATCAATTATGGTGTGCCTCACTGTTCAATTCTGGGACCAATACTGTTCTCCTTATACATGCTCCCCTTGGGTGATGTCATCCGTAGACATGGTATTTCTTTTCATTGCTATGCAGAAGACACTCAGCTGTACCTCCTGACATAAAAAACTGGATGTCGATAGATTTTCTTCAGCACAACTCAAATAAAATCCTTGTTATTGGGCCCCAACATATCACTAAACAAATGCTGCCATCTACTGTCTGCGTGTCACAACAAATCAAGCCTGTTGCAAGAAATCTTGGTGTCCTGTTTGATTTTTTATGTTGTGAGCAACATATCACTAAGCTTGTCCAATCATGTTTTTATCACCTCAGAAACATTGCAAAAATCCGATCTATTTTAAATTTTAGTGATGCAGAAACTGTTGTATGCTTTTATCTCCTCACGCCTCGATTATTGTAACAGCCTGTTCACTTGTCTTAAGTAAAAAACTTTAAAACGACTGCAGACTGTATAGAACTCAGCTGCTTTTAACCAGGGCCAAGAAGTACGACCCCATCACACCTGTTTTAGCCTCTTTACACTGGCTCCCTGTTTGTTTTAGGATTTGGCTCCAGATTCTATTTTAGACCTTTTAATCCCTTATGAACCCTCACATAGTTTGAGATCTTCAGGCAGGGGTCTTCTGTCTCTTCCTGAGTCCAGGCTGAAAACAAAGGGGGACAGAGCTTTTGCCATCAGGGCCCCAAGGCTCTGGAACAACTTGCCCAAAGAAATTAGGCTGTCTGAGTCAGTGTCTTCTTTTAAGTCTCTTCTCAAAACACTGATTTTACTTGAACTATCTGTTTATTTTATTGCTTTTTATGTATTTTATGATTCACTGTGGTATGTTATTTCTCTATCTGTGAAGCACTTTGTACTATGTTTGTTATTATTATAAATTGGTAGTAATAATTTCTTGGCCAGGAACAGTGACTTCCTAGAGTCTTGCCTGGTTGCCTGTTGCCAATCTCACGTTGACAACAAGACTCCAGGAAGTCACTGCACCCGACCAAGAAATAGTTCCAGTATGTAACTCCCTCTAAAACCACAAATTGTCATTTTAACATTTTGTTTTTTGTATGGATTAAACAAACAAGATATAACATGGTAATCAGTCCATAAGGAATTACAACAATGATGCATTTTTTGCCTCTCTAGCATATTGGATTTGAATTGAAACCATGCATGGAAGCCTTCTTCACTTCTTGCTAAAATCGGGTCTTTTTGCCTTCAAACTGGGCTTCAGCAAATGAAACAATGCGCTGCTGGACTGATATCAACGACTTACTTCTCCTGTCAAGAAAATTATATTGAGCCATAAAATCTCCTTCTTTCATTTTGTTATATGTTTAGGATTGTTACACTGCTGTATTTTCCCCAAAAGTGGGCGGGATTATGAACACCTTCAAACATCCTTAAAGTAAGGACTTTAATCTCCAAGCCATTGTTTCATTTCGAATCCAATGCTGCAATACATAGCAAAAAAAAATATGAAAACAAAACAATAGTGCCACTGTACAAATACTTATCGACTGCTCTGTATTAAATTATTTTACTTTCATCAACAAAGGAACAACCTTCTGAATTATGCCAGACCCAATTTAATCATATGAAGTATTTCATTTCTCCTAAGGCTGAAATTAACAGTTGAACAGTTGTGAGTCGGCGTCCTCATTCTGATGCTCTGACAGTTAAACTCACATTACACGACTGAATGAGATCTCAGTAATTCAGACTATTCTCTCTTGATACATTCTCTCTGTGCTGATATCCTTCTTACATTTCTCATTGATCACAACCACCCCCCAACCGACAGACCCTCATCCCCACGTTTGCTTCCACAGATTAAGGTCATGAAACAGGAGAAAACAGTGCAGTGACTATGTAGCAAGTAAATTTGCTTAATCTTCTCCCCTAGTAGATTAATGTAGTTGGACCTTTTTAAAGATCGAAACAAGCCCGCTTTTGATTTCAATTTAGGTGCTGACTGTTGCAGCAAAGTGCTGGTAATCATTCTTTCAGTGGTGTGAATAGGGACACTGGTCAATATCTCATCACAGTATACATTTTCCCCTCATAATTTCAATAAGATTTATTTTAGATACACAAACCTTAGGATAGCAATTATTTGTTGCCTGGAAGTTATTATTAATAACTATGAATATATTACAATAGTTGTGGAGGTAGAATTTCATAAATGCAAGTTGTAAACTTCTAACACTGCCCATCTGAGGCCTTGTGTATATCTGTGTAGTACAGTATAAGCCGCGCAACCAAAAAACACAAGTGTGCATTCAAGAGAGGGGAATTGGTGTTCACCCTCACAAATACACAAATCAGTTCTCAAAGTAGAAGTAGAAATATCTGTGCAGCTTCATGATGTATTAAAATTTTATAACTATCATATTTGTTAGCCAGGTTCAATACTGGCACATCCATTGAGTGGAAGCCAGTCCAAGATGCTCACTAAGACATAGTTTAAGGTAGAAGCTTTTTATTGCTCTTTATTGAAGATAACGAGACATTTATCCAAGACACATTTTCCAAAGTGAATTGGTCCTCACCCTTGAAGACTTTTCCTCTGTAATGGCCTAGTGCGACCAGAAAGTGGCACAGCAAAGAACATCTGTGCATCTTTGCAAAACAGGTAGCCTGGTGCTAGAATCTTGGTGATGTATAGGTACTACTCGCAAGGCTAATTGGTGAAGTAGTGTAGCTGGCTAACACGCTAGCTAGCTAGGAACATGCTAGGACTAGTCAGTCACAATCGTCACAATAGCTCTCTAGCTCTAGAGTTTGCTAGCTTGCTAACAGTCAGTTCTCAAAGTAGAAAAAGGTGGCACACCATCATGTCTGTCACTATCTGTGTAGCTTCATGATTTAAAAAATGCTATTGTTTGTGTAAGCCATGTTAGCCATCTATGTTGGTTAGCGAGCTTGTTAGCTTGGACGCGAATGGGACAATAAGTTCACACAGTTTATTCAAAATATGTATTTGTACCATCGTCTCCTGTCTTGTAACTATCTAAAAACCATTCCTATTTTGAGTAGCAGTTTATACTCCGACAGAGGAGGGTTAAATAATAAATAGCTTTCTCCATTTTTGACTCTCTGGCCTCTCAAAGGCCATCACTGTCTAGAGGTTTGCTATTGATCAACGGTGCAAATTCGTGTGTTAGAGTTCACCAAAAGTTTAACTCATACAGATTTACCTTGCCCCCACGAGTACATTCACTAATCGCAGAGATTCTGAATTGATTTTGATGCAAAATTTCACCTTTTTAAATGCTGGTGCGACCAAGCCTTAAAAGTGAGCCATGTTGTTTGAAAATATTTCAAGTAAAGCATAAATCTCATCTTTGTGTGGCTTATCCAAGTATGTTAGCCTTTAGCTGGTGCACAAAGCTGTGTGCTCATTGCTGCCCCCTATGTCCAAAGGGAGTAAACACTGTTTTTCCAACGTTTTGGTGCATTGTTAGAACACAAACACCAGAACTGTATTTCCATGTGCAAAACAGCAAATGCATGCTCCAGAAGGTGTGTTCTCAAAACTCTTCATACAATTACAAAATCAGTGCATCTGGTCATAAATTCAAACCCACAGTCATTTACAGGTGATACACACAACTGAAAATAAAATTAACATTATATTTAATTCTGTTTACTACTCCATAATCTTTCCTGTCAATTCCATCAGGTCATTGATTTCCATCTACATCACAGCTACTGTACTGTACTGTACTGGAAAAGGCCATGACCTCAGAGTGTGACCTGGACGTGAGAATTTAGTTTTTAAACTAACCAAACTTGCCATGCTAAAACAATGAGGAAGAGAGATCATTTATATTCTGAATGGATTTCCCAAACTGCTGCACTGCACTATGATGGAACTTTGCATTTGCCAATATGACAGTGTACCAGATATCCCTCCATAGATTTTTCCACCTTACATTTGAGCAGCTGTACATCATGGCTGCATTTCATACTCTCTTTACATACATTTTTTTGCAAATACCAGGTAACCTACCTGGTGTGTGCCTACATGTGACTTCATACTGGTTATAGAGTCCAAAATTTTGTACCTCTGCAAACACATGTCATCACAATAGGAACAGGATTGAGAAGTTTGTGAGCAGAGGAATCTCAGGTGAAATCTGCACTCATTGCCTGCACTTGTGTTAGATGTTTTGCAAACCATGTGTTATATGTGATAGTTGTATGAAAGGGAAGTGTGAAAAGAACCAGAAATCATTACAAGTTCAGTGAATGCATTTGGAGTCTTACATCACTGTATGCAGAGTCGCATCAAATCAATGGAGAAAAAAATGTAACAGAGCCAACCTATTTGTCATTTGGTGGCGAATAATAAATCGAACTTGAAAACATCCTAGGAATTGTTGACCACTGAGAACAGTGGTGACTGACGAGCCTCACAGCAGCAACGACAAATGACTTGCAGTCGCGCTCCTTCATACACTGTAAGATGAGCAGCATCTCACTGGAGCCCTGCGCGTGTGAAACTGACGCTAGAGGGGTACCTAGTGTGAGTTTGAAGCGTAGAGCCGCTGATCAAGCGGCTGTATTTGACGAGTTGGAGTGAGAACGTGTTGTTGATGACATACCATCGCTTTTGTAGTTTGTTAGGACCACCAATTATCCTTTTAACTGTTGATTTAGATTGTTCATACATGGACCGATTATGAGACAATGGGTCCCTAGGCACAGACATGTAAAAGGGCCCCCACTCATTCTACACAGGAGCAAAACACCCAGACTGAAAGAAACACAAAACAGACACATCTTCTGCGCTCGTTTTCTGTCTCTTTGTGTTTGTTTTGCATCGCTTTGTCATTGTTATGTGACTCTTTGTGATAGTTTTGTGTATCTTTGCAGTCGTTTTGTGTGTCTTTGTAGTTGTTTTGCGTTTCTTTGTGGTATTCTTGCTTCTCTTTGTGGTTGTCACTTTGTAGTCAGTTTGCATCTCCTTGTAGTCACTGTCTGTCTCTTTGTGGTTGTTTTTTGTCTCTTTGTAGTCAGTTTAGATCTCATTGTGGTTGTTTGACTTTCCAACAAGAAATGTTAAAAGTCACTTCAAACAGAGGCTCTGGCCCAGGATGCCCCGACTCCATGGCCCACTCAGTGAACCATTCATGCACACATATTTGAGACAAGGATCAAGTATTCAGTATTATTAAGAATAATATATAATATATATTAAATTGTCCTATACATCACATCAGCCCTGAGCATAGGGTGTGACTGTGTGACAAATGGTTTACAGTCAGGTTCGGTGGCCCTGTTCGCAACATTTTGCTCTCCCCAGCGAGTCTAGAGGTTTTACTGCTCCCCTCACTATCACATCACACCTCATCTCTGTCTGTCTTTCTTTAGCTTTCATTTCTCTCCGCTGCCTTCCCTGTTTCTAACTTATCTCTGATCTGCGCCTTCCTCATCACCCTTTTCCCTTCCTCTTTCTCTGTCTCTCTGTTTGTGTGTCTCTCTCTCTCTCCCCAGGTCTCACAGGGGCCTGTCATTATTGATTTGGCTGCTCAGCTTTTCATGGAGCCAATGTACACATGATGGTCTCCTACTGAACCCCTAAAAATGCCCAAGGCACTGAAAAAGAAGGGGAAAAGTGTGTGTGTGTGTGTGTGTGTGTGTGTATGTCTGTTTGCCTGAACACCATCTCTCCTCCTCCTCATCTGACTTTGTTGAAAACTTTGACACAAATCACACGTTTAGTTTGACACGCACACAAACCCGCCCACACACACACACACACACACACACACACACACACACACACACACACACACACACACACACAGCAGAAGACAGGTGAGAACCCATTCAAAAAGCATAGTTCCTGCAGTTCCTATAGTACGCCATTACTACTGTAAAGGTAAAAATAGAAGTGTTACTTCTTTCTATCTCTTTTCTATTTTTTCTTCTACATTATGACCTACGCACCATTATGCATTCCTCACAAGACTTTGTGTTGTAATTTTATTTAATATGAGCTCACTTCATTTGAGCGCTTATGATCATTAGAGCGTTTGTTTAGGACTGCAAGAGCTTAGTATATGAAGATAAACGACCGTAATATTCTGGTTGCCTGGCTAAGGGATGTCTGCTTAAATAGGCGGAACACAGACATAACGGCAGGAGAGGAAAATCAAACATACACACACTAATGCAGGCACGGGCAAATCCACATGCTGGAGTGCACGTACATAAAAGGGAGAGCACACACACATATACATGAACAAACAAACAAACACACACACAAGTGCATGCCTGAACACACATACTCATACAAACGACTCACATGGAGCAACATGAGTTTCTGTGTTTTGAAGAGATATCGGGATGTGCCTCCAGCATCGCTGTGCTGCCAAATGTGAAGGTTGTTTTTGTGTGACAAGCGTACCTCTATTCATAGGGTGTGTCATTCTTCATTGATGTGTGTGTGTGTGCATGTGTCTCAGAATGAGAGCGAATAATTCATATTTCCTTTTGAAATTAATGCATATCCACTATACAGACTGTTTTCTTCAATAGTGATGTACAGTATGCACAGTCTCTGCCTCACTTTCCTAACTTTTCATAGCTGTAGAGATGTCTGCTGACTATGTTGGTCATGAAAATTCCAGAGGAGATAATGATGGCAAATGCCATGTAATGTTGACAGTAGTTAGGCCTTGGTGATATGGCAAAAAACTCTATCATGATAATTAATACCAAATCAGTGTTTATTGTGTTTATATCTCCAGCCTTATTTACAGTTTGACTGCATGAAAGGCAGTGGAAATATCCAGTAGTGACACTTTTCCATTTCCAAGTAATCTTTTTCATAGATGAGCCAGAGATTGACCTGTTTTCCCTGAAAATACTTTCAACTGTAAAAATAATCCCTATGAAAACTGTTCACAACAAAATCTGTGAATTTACCAGAGTAACACTGACACTGTTTCTGGAAAAAGATGTTGCTGCTGAATTTTTTTTATAATGATGTGTGAACGTCACAAACCAAATTCCGTTCTCCTTCATGTTTTAGGTGTGTAGGCGGAAATCCCGGAGACAAATATCTCAAAACCTGGACAAATGAATCCAAACATGGCTAGATACCACTAGAGTTAGAGTGAAATTGAGAAAATGTTTTGTGTGAATGGGTTAACCAGCCCTTTAAGTCTTTGGCTAGTGAAATGGTAAGACTTACGGACATTGAATGGTGGTGGCATTGTTAGGATTTTATCTAAGGTTTCACTTGTTGAACCAGTATATTTTGAGGTGTAACCTGGATTGTCAGAGGATTTAAAGTTTGAGGTAGAAAGAAATCAGAGTTGGATAATATGGAAGCGTATATGGAATTATATTCAAATGGTAATGTAAATTTGAAAATGAAAATGTAATTACACAATGGCATTATAATTTTACACATATGTATGTGTTATTTGAGTAAAAATGAAAATGCAATAATCCAATTTTCGTTTTTATTTTCACATACTTGTATGGGCGTTCTATGACTATATTAAAATGAAAATGGAAAAGCTGTTTGACATTTAATTTTCAAAGTTGTAACCTGCTGTACAGTGGGCAATATTCAAATGCACAAAGCAAAACAGCGCCCCCAGTCTAATGCATTTGCATTTGCTATTGCTGTTCGTTTCCCGTGTGAAACCAATAGTCAACGGTGACTTCTTTTTAACTTACGTATGTAAGTTAAGTTACGTAATGTAACGTACGTAACTTAACTTACGTAACATAACTAACCTACTTATTTTAACCCAAATCATAAGCTTTACCTAAACCTAACGAAGTAGTTTTGGTACCTAAACCAAACCAAACTGACCGTTTCACAAAGTTAACCACTTGTTTTATTTTGAAAGTTTAACCAGACGTTGCATATTTATTATTGCCATGTGTTGAATGCGGAGCCCTGCACGTGCAAAACTGACACTAGAGTTGTACGTAGAGTGTCATTGTTTGAAGCGTAGGGTCACTGACCAAGCTGCCGTATTTGCAGAGTTGCGAGTGAGAACGTGTTGGACACAGTGGAGCAGAGTTGAGGTCTTGAGTAGTTGGGTCTGCAATGTTTCACTTTGAAATGGATTTAGAGATTCTCCTGAAATGTTTAATAGAATAATTAAAGTGGTCCATCATATCATCCTTGGAACTGGCATCTACTGTAATCCAGGTTGCTCTCAGCAAATATATTAACACTGAGAAGAATTATTAATTTTCTCATTGTCTCATTTTGCCTGGATGAGAGGTTGCAAAAACAAGCACACCAAAAAGCTACCACACAAAGGCTGATCCCATATGAACAACACTAATTGATTAACCAGATAACCAGTAATAAACAAAGATTACACTGAAAACACAGGGAATGACAATAACAAGGTGTTGCCCTGCTGCTGCAGGCCCAGGAAATGAGCTGCACCAATCTTCCATATTTGTCACGCTGATTTTAGAACACACTTTTAAATGGAGAAGCCTGGGAGTCAGCGAAGCTTGTAATTGGCTTACAGCATCTGCAGGTCCTCATGGAAACATCGGAACCATTGGCTTTATGCCATAGCATAGAGCATGATGGCTAGACAAGACAGATGCTGCCTCTTCCTATGGTGATGAGAGAAATATGACTGAGGTCGATCCGAGAAGAAAGGAATGAAATCGGCAAGCAAAAAGCTGCATTGTTTGGTTTGTGTGTCAGTTTCAGGATTATCTACGTGGATACTGAATGTGTGTGTGTGGCTGTGCTGCAAGAAGGGTTTGACCCTGAATTCTACCTCTTGGCTATCAATACAGCTTTCTCTCTGCCTCCCATTTCAGCAGACAAATGGGAGGGTGTGAATCCCTTGCTGTCTCTTTTGTTCCTACTCATCCCTCCATCCATACAGACCAGAGAGATCCGGGTTATATAATGAAGTCCCATTCCTTACGCTGCTGTCTTATGTGCATTAATGAGCCAACTTGTTTGCAGGAATAGAGAAGGAGAGAAGCAGGGAAATACAGAATTATATAAGCAACAAACTCTGATCTCTGAAGACTCTTATATCTTTACCTGCATATGTTAATGGTCTGCCTCTGCAGTGCGTTGAGGAACAACTTCAATGCCAGTCTCTGTGGGGAAAGTAGTCAGCGGTGTACATCAAAACATAACTCACACAGATACAAATGCTGCGGAAGATTTAAAATGCCTAAAGAAAAACAAATCAACCAAAGAAACAAAGCGAAATAATACACATTTGTATGTATTTCCTTTTTATGCTTACTGTGTCATTCAAAAAAGAAGAAAAAAAGGGAGACATTATTTCCTGTGCAAGCGCATGACCTGATGACCTTCACGTGCACGCTCATGACCAGATGCCCTGCATGGGCATGAGCTGTGGTGTCCGAGTATCCATGAGCAACACGCATGTCTGGGATGCAGACATGTCCGGTCACACCTCACTCTTCGCTCTTCTTATTTAATATTCGGCGACACCTTTTTGGTTGGGAACTCCCCCTTTGTCCAGGCGGACGTTTTATTGGTCAATGCGATATTGACATTATTCCTGACCCCTCTTGCTGTTTGTTGCTATGGCTCATGACATTGGTGATAACATCAGAAACAATGTTTTTAGCTGCTGTCTTTAAATGCGGTGCTGCGACCGTAAATCCTTTCTTGAGCAAGGGAAATGCAGGTCTGAACAAGCCGCCATATTAAGAACCAAGGCCACTGTATCCTGGTAAATTTCTAACCGCTTGCACTGTATAGCACGCAGTATATTTGTCTGTGATGTATTTGTCTGTACTGTGCATATACAGTTGATACATGGTCACTCCTTTTGTAAAAGTGTTATTTTAAGGGTCAGAAGTGTAGTTTTATTATTACTTTTCCGTATGTTGATATTTCAATGCTGTCTCTGTGTTTTACAGAGCCTAAGGTAGTGTGGTCTGTCGTACGTCCTTGTGATCATATGATCGTTTGGTCCTGCAATAAATACGATTCTTAAAAGAGGTACATAACTGTGCCCTACGGCTTGATATTCTATAATATCCGAGCAGACGAACATGTTATACATGAATTAATACACAACATTAATATCGGCAGGATGTGGTGCGATATATACATCGGGTGATATATGCTATTCATCGATTACAGTGTCCTCAGGGGTTTCAAAGACTTCTCCAGGTATAAAGCCTTTGAGCAAGTTTTTCTTGAAATGTGAATTCCAGGTCTCTTAATGGTAATTTAAAACAGACACTCTATTTGTGATGGTAGTGTAACGAAGTTTGATGTACCCCATATCATTCATAGATAAGCAGGTGTTTATTTCTGTTATTATCTGTGGCATGGTTGTATAGAATCCAGGTGTCGCTGTTAGACAGACCCTCTTGTTTGATATATATATATTTTTTTTTTTGTCGAACACAACAAATTCTGCATCTTTTGGTGAAAAGTTTGTCCAGGTAATTGGATATTGAATTTCTATTAATCACACTTCACTTTTGTTACCTCAGATGGATTCATTTTAATACTACAATGATAACTCCAATTGTATGAGCCAACTAAGTCTTGTCTACATAAAATGTCTACATAACGTTTAGAATTATTGGCTGTTAAATAACGGCACATTTTAGATTTCAGACTCTTATTGAAACGTTCGACGACAGAGGCCTTAGTCTCATTTGATGTGGAGAAGTGAATAATTCCATTAATTTTGATTAATACTTCAAACTCTTTGTTTAAGAATTCCTTTCCTTTGTTTGTTTGTATTTTATCCACTAGATCTGGAACTGCCATCTATTGTATGTCACAATGAAAACACTTCATTCAGTTATTAAAAGCAAAAAGCTAAGTGATTGTCCTTTGAACATAATTCACAAAATTCAATTTTTTGGTTTGATTTGTTTTTCTTTAGGCATTGTAAATCTTCCACATATATTAAAAAGTGCGCACACACACCATAATCACAGGACACCAGGTGCGCTGGTCACCTATTGATTAATAATACCTTTATTACAGTCAAGGCCAGCTGTTCACTACATGCATAAATAATCTGTCAGGGAACTCAGCATGGAATTGCATGTGTACTTAAATTATCACAGATTTGCATTAAATATAAATGGAGCCTCCGGAGTGTTAGTGCGAGGAAAACATTGAGCTGTCTGGCATGAAATATAGGCCAGAATACAGATGAAAGAAATGTGTCATATACACTTAGTGCTATCTCTCCTTTCTCTTGTTTTCTCTGGGTACCAGATCAAGCTGCAGGCAACAGCTGAGAGAGAAAAGTGGAAGTACGAGCGCTTGTAAAGGAACAATGACATTCCATACTTCTTAGAGCTGTATAATCCTGAAAAATATATGATATTCTTTTGAGATGAAACTGGAGGTTGGGGGGGGGACAGTTAGAGAGAATGTTTATTCATAAACTGGTACACTTGTGTGTGCTGCAACAAGCTGCTTACAGGAGAGATAAAAAGCTACTTCTCTGCTTACAGTGGGGGCATGTTGCACAGGTCTGGAGAAAAGGGGATACAGAATCCGAACTCACAGCTAGACTACCGGTGTTCTCTTTTCCTGGCATGTGCCTGCTGGTCAATACACTCAATTTGAAAAAGATATATATATAGTTGACAGTTCATGACCATAGAAAAGGCACCTGATTGCAGCTGAGGTGTATGTGTCTGCTAGATTCATTATTGATTGCAGCCCATTCTTCTGCTGCGGTTGTGCACATTGTATGTGAGTGTGATGTCTGACTGGTGAACCTCCAGCTGGGTTGGTGTGGGCGTCTGTCAGCACCGGAGGGGGATCTCAGCTCTAATGAGGATTGTGATGTAAGATGTCATATAAGACTCAATATGGCGCCTTTCCTCTCTTCCTTCCTGCACCTTGTGCTACCAGATAACAGAACAGGAGGGAGGCTGGTGAGAGAGACAAGAGATGCTGGTAGCTAGTACAAATCCTCGCTCATCAAGTCAGACTCAACAACATGAACACAGTGACTCTTACCAGAGAATTAAATTTGTGCTATATATAAAAACTTATGACTGACAGGTACAGAGCACCTCACTGAAAAATGGTATGACGTTATACAGGACTTGATACTTCACTTCATGTCAATCACCACTGATCATATCTGTTGCAGAACTAAACCAGCCATAAACATGAACTTTTAAAAGTCTGTGGTGCAGAGGATGATGATAAATGTATTTTCAAGTAACTGCACATTTAACTGTCTGAAAGCCGTGTTATATATTTAAAATACATACATCACAAAGTGTAAGTGTTGTAAAGGACATAAAGAATGAAGAAAGAAAATGAAGCAGTTTCATGAATATACTCATCAAATGTGGATATTGTTCTGCGATCATTTCTGTATTAGGCCTACTGTATTTAAAGGTGCTATTGATAACACTGATAACATCCAGCCACTAGATGACGCAGTCCCCCTCCCACCTTCCATTCCATTCCAGTGGTTGCCAGTTCGTTGCACAACCTGCACATTTTATGGTCGAGTCGAGCGAGACTCAGACTCAGTCATATCAAGTGATGAATCTTTCGTGATAGAATAATTAATTCATTTTGCAACATATAGCTATAGTATTTCATGTAACACTATATATGGTAATCATAGGATATGGCTAGCTAGCTTTAGGTAACCCCCCCCACACACACACACACACTTTTTATAATTATAGGGGCCCTATATTACAACACTTACCGTGAAATGACATTTCAATCATCCTTACACTATAAGACATTACGTAAATATTTTAATCCAATCAAACGATGGTGACAGGGAGAAAGGACGACTGTATGATCACGTCAGTATTTTCCAATTTTTATATTAACGTGAGTGCCGTAGCTAGGTAGCCACAAGTACCTCAGCTAAGTGTCTCATAATAGGGCTAACATTAGACTGCTATATGAGATGATACCCTCAATAAACGTCACGTTTTCGGTCTTAGCAGCATAATGAGCAGATTTACAGTAGTTCTGAACTTTAATTTACCTTTGACATGCCACATCGCTAATATATTGGGATCCCACGTCCACTCCGTTCTTAAAGAAGAGCGACCGTCTTTTCGTAAGCGGACCAGTCCGCCACCAGCCAGGACAGACCAGTGACTGGTCAATCAAGTTGCCCTACATAAACTTGTACTGGCCCTGGGCCATCAGTTATGTTGGACCCTGGCCCACTTCTAAATCCCCTCTGATACACATTGTCGTTATAACGTTACATTGTTTGAGGGAACTGTAATGTTAGGTAACTGGACACAACCGTCACCGTAATGCTAACGTATCTCCTCAATAATTGAACCAGTTAATTTTCTAATTTTGACAATTTAACCGGTGACAACACATTAGTTAAGGTTTTGAGGACTATGGCTGCCGGTAGTTGTTTTTATTTTATTTAAATATGCAGAGCTGTAATTGTATGGGTTATTGTTGTTCAGACGATTAACGTCAGTGTCCGTTTTCTCCACAGTAACTGGCAACTATACCACATGATTCCAACGTCGTTATACTATTGGCTCAGAAGCCTTGTTAGAAGCAGGAACCAAATGTCAGACATCTCACACAGAGATAAACAAAACATTCATTTTGGACCCGTCAAAAATTTCAAAATGATTAATTCACAATCATTGAATTATTTTTTACAAATCATACTTTCATTCTGCGCCTTCCTAAAAGCTCTGTGAATGTATTTTTAAAAAAAAGATATTTGTCTACTTAAAAATGTTATCAATATAACCTTTAAACCATGTAAACCTATTTAGGTACAACCCCAAAATATAATGATGAACCTGAAAATGAGCATAATATGACCACTTTAAAACTCCCTGGAATAGAAAAAGGAGTTGGCATGCACAGTGCTAAGCATAGTTCACAGTCCAGCTGTCTCATTCTCTCCCCACGCTGTCTGGTGATACTGTTGTTTGGTGGAAAACCACCTCAAGGCCTGCTGGCACGCGGTCCATGGACAACAGCCCAGTTAGCCCATTTAACTATGTTGATAATAGGTTACACTGGTTGGGACAAAATGGAAATTGTGATTTCAAAGTATATTGAGGTAAATGAAAAAGAATGTTGTTTTTCTGCAATGTGGAAAAATCCCTTTAACATTCATTCTGTGTTCTTTGCAACAACAAAATGTATCTCTTGGAAGTATGTGTCCTTCATGCTTCCTTCCGGCATAGCTCCAGTCTATGAGCAACACAATGGAACTTTTACATCCATGGCACCGAATTACTTAAACTCCTGGAACTCTGTTGATTATGTTTGGTAAAAGTTTTTTTTTCCTTTTACTGTTTGGAGTGTTGAGGTTAGCGAATAGTTGTTTTTAGAAGGGTGACATTTTAAATCATATAACAGCAGAGATAACAAATGCTAAAGGTTATTCCTTATCTTCTCAGACACCACTGATGTGCCCTTCAGCAAGGCACTAAATACTGCACAGCTCCAGCAGAGTAGCTCCATAGAAGAAAGAAAGTCTTTGCCGCTGCCTTGTGATTTTGATGTAGCATGATGTAGCAACAGAGCCTGTCAAGGTAATCCCCTCTGGATAAATTAAAGGTTAACAAATGCACAATATGGCCTCTTCCATGAGCCAATTAAGCCATGGTTTAAACAACTGCTGCCACTCACTGCTGCTGCTATTAATCTTCCATACAGCTACTTGAGTGTATCAAACACTGACGTCTATGGTTTTCAGTGTTGGAGTACTTGCAGTGCTCAATAAAAGCCAACAAAATACATAAAGGTTCAGGCTTGATACAGAAATCAAGGCCAAAATCAATAGATAAAATAAACCCACCATACAGGATAAAGTAGTTGCTCTCTCGATAAAAAAACATGCTTGTGTGTTTGTGTCATTCTGGATCACATCCCTACGGACCTTTGGAGGAACTTGCAGAAGTCTCTCATCTTTTTGGGCAGAGAGAAACGTAGGAAGGAGAAGAGTGTGCGGCCCTGTCTTCACAGCTCTTTTTGAGGTTCTGGTATTGAGTTATCCATCAGGATAATATCTCTGGGTGGATGTGACGCCTGAGCAGTTTTATCCTTCACACTACGGCTCCCGTCTTTTACTTTCACGTTTGACCTGTCTTTTTGTTCATCCAAAGGACTTTTCTCACTCAATCACCAACCGGCCTACAGGGTGTAGGATTTTGGGCTCTGTCTGGTCTCTGTCTTTGGACTATTCATCTGCAGCTTCTCTGTCATCTCCTTCACTTTTTGGTTAGTGACAATAATTCAATAATGTATCATATGCATTTTGAAAATACTTGATTTTCATCTTTCTTACGACTGCACTTGTAATCTGTAATGGGTTTTATTTTGATGTTAGAGAGAACCTCATCTTGGAAAATAACTTAATTTAATTTACTGTATAAGTTTTAAATCTGTCAAAAAAACGCAGGATTGTCCAGCAAAAAAAAGTTTAAACTGGTTGAAATTTTGCCGCAACGTAACGTTATCCGGCAAGGTGCTGTGTTGGCCAATCACATATATGCAAGTGCACATTCCTGGTGGATTACTTTGTAAGAGAGTATTTCTACTCTTCTCTTCGCAATCATCATGACGAAAGACAAAGTAGTTGCCGCTGTGATAACTTTCCAGAGTTGTAAAATCCTGTCTGAGTATTATACACCACTGTGCAGTGTTGTGGTGTCTGAGAAGCCTTCAAATTCACAGATCTGTTACTTCCTGGATTGTAAAAACATGTGTATGGTGTTTGGCACACAATGCACTGGGAGAAAGTGCATGAAAATAGTGCCCGCTGTTCTATTTATTGAATTGAGAATCTATTCTAAATCAAATCATGACACTTGAATCGGAATTGAATTGAATTGTGAGATTCCCAAAGGTTCCCACCCTTCTACTTGATATTTCTCCAACTTTCCACTCAGTCTTTGTCAATGACCTTTGACCCCTTCCCATTCGACGCAGTGCCTGGTTTTGGTCTGGTGTTCAGACAGCTGATGTTTCCGGTTTTCTTTTCCTTTTCCTTAATGTAGTGTTCCCCAAAGCTGTCACATGTGATGTCATCCACCACTCCAGTCTTTCTCTATGGGTGTCCTTTCTTTAGGTCGTACCAACACAGATCTTGAAGGATAAATATGGTGATAGTCTATATTTTTCTTTTTTCTTCTTGTCAACAAATTCCACGAAAAATACCAAAACCAACAATGAATTGATCCTACTAACAAGTACTGTGTGTGTGTATTCAAATATATATTTTTCCTTTGTGCCATAGAGCTCCATTGTTGTCTAAAAACGATTAAAAACACATCGGTGACTCACACTGTGTGACATATTCCTTCATTATGATAAACATGGGTACTGGAGTTTATTTCGAGTTACTCCCACATGCGCCGTCCTGCTGCTGTAAATACTTACTAGAGCACCAAATCTGCAGTTAAAACTAGTCGCCAATAAATACACTGTTTACTCCTGTTTGAGTGACGTTTGTGAAAAACTACTGTGCCCAGCTGTTTTTGGAAATTACTGGACCTTTTTTAAAAATGAAACTTTATATTTCTGGCCCGTTTTTAAAGATTTATGTCTTTAGAAGGAAGAATGGGCATGAGGCTCAGTGCCACAGACAGGGTAGGGAAGTCAGAAAGTATTGAGAGACAGACTAACACATTGTAGGTTTTGTTGACAGTAATAGAATAGAATGCAATTGTCATTGCACAAGTACAACGAGATTGAGTTTGCAGCTATGGAAGCTGTTCGATTTACAATAAGAAAACTACAGAATATTGCCAGCCTTAACCTTTAAGGTTTTGAATGGTTTGACTTGAAGATTCTGGCTAGATGTTGGGACGCTCCAGGTGGTTCCTGTTGAGTTAGCAGTTTCCATCATATTCTTAAGTCAGGGTGGCAATCTCTTGTTTGTTTGCTGATTTTTTGACTCTGATCCCTTTGTCAGGTGGGCAGGGTCAGTTATTGTGTAAATGTAAGTGTGAGCCTAAATATCAACACACAAATAAGCCTGGTAGGTGAGTGTAGGTGTACAGGCACAAAGTGAACACCTACTTAGTGCTGTCAACTCACTCTCTCTGGTAAACATGTAAAAGCCTTTGTTTTGTACAGTATTTATTATTATTTATTTATGCCTTCAGACGCAGATATGACACTATTTCCATGTGTTATTTATGTGATATAAAGCAAACCATGTTTGAAATTAAATCAAATTCAATTTTGTTGGTGAAAAATGCAGTTTGGGAGGTATTTTTCTTCACCAGCTCTTGACAGGTGACTAAAAAAAGTCAATATCAGACACTGCCTTGCAGGTTTTCAGGGGATGGTTATGGGATGCCAGAATTCACTATTGAGCCTTCTGCTGGCATCATTGGCTGAACTGAATGAAGTGACAGGAGCTGCCCACTCAACAACCTCAATAATGTAACAGCCCTTCCTTCTTATGACAGCCAGCCCAGGCTTTATTACTGGATTTAAGTGCCATATAATCATCACTTCACTTTGAAATCAGTTTTATGGTCAATTTCTTTATCACATCTAACCTCTGTGAGGCAAGTTGTCTGCTCTTTTGAAATAGGGAAGGTTTATGAGATGTACAAGGACACCTCAAGGAGGCTTTTTTTCTTCTCACATACACGAGCTTGAATGCCTCCTTACACACCCTTTCTGAGAACAGGCCCTGTATTGCACAATTCAGCCTGTGGAGAGACCAGTATCCAGTATGTTCGTGCTTTATTGTATATTTCTCTGTCCTCACTGATTTGCAGTGAAACTCTGATCAGTGCAGACTCAGGTATGTTGCTATTGGAGGTTAATATGATGTGGGTGCTCAAGCTGGTTTGAGTGAAAAATTAGTGAGCAATATTGCCACATTCTCACCTACCTGCTTTTCTACCAATGATATCATTCAGTTCTCTACAGCCAGAAAGACCCAATGTGTTAAATTTTTTCAGAGCTATGTAGAGTTAGAGTCCGAAAAAAATCCCAACCAAAGTCGTTTAAAATGTGAATTAATACATTAGTATCTCAATATAATTTGATCTGTTCTCTACAGACAACTATTCTATTTAGATTCTTAGCCTCAAAAAGCACAGACAAAGGCTGACCTCTCCGACAGTTGGCGTCACCTTGTATTGCCTTGCGTTGCCTCGCATTGCCTCACAGTTTCTGTTAAAAGTTGCACTTGAACACAGCGGTGGTTGGCAAACCAGGTAAAAGGTGCATTACTGCCACCAACAGGGGCAGACTGGCATCAAAAAGCAGCCCCAGAATTTGCTGTCAAGTGGCCCCAATTTGATACACCAAATTCGAACTGACATGGTTGATCAAGGAATCATTCAAACACAATCTGTTAATTTGGCTAATATGTAAATCAATGAAACTAAATTTCTAAGGTTTTCCTCCCCATGTTTGTGTGTACAGAAAGCAAAAATTCAAAGTTATCTGACTCAGATGACCAGTAATTAGTTGTATTCAATCAGAAAGACCACATAAGCAAAAACATATCTATGCCTCTGTTACTTTTAAACTCTATTGTTCGGTGGCACTGGCTGGTCGTCACACATACCTGTCTCCATAGAGGTCCCTGCAAAGACTCAGGTTTATCTGTTTGTTAAAAATGCATAAAACAGACTGTCTGACATGAGCATCAAATATTGTTGTATTCATTAAATTCAGGATGAATTGTCCAACCTTCACATTGGAAAATACATATGTGGTGTATTATGCAACACACTTGCCATTCATCCTATTTCTTGTAATGCAACATGCACTAGCCATGTTCACCTGTAGACTAAGTATTTAACAAATAATTTTTATTGCTGGGCTGGCTATCAAATATTATAGGCCTTATAGGCGATAATGCGGAAAAGAATTGAGTAGTCTAGAAGTGAATTATCAAATTGACATGTCTATTTTACCACATTGTGTTCTTTAGTTAGTTAATTTAGCTCGTTCACAGCTCATAGCATGTAAGCATAACAACAGACCTGCTCACTCCACTTTGGTGTTTCTGCCTCTTCACCACTGCTGCAGGTGATGATGAGGACCATCAATAAGATGATGAGGACCACTGTTTATTTAAACAGTCTGCTGCTGATGCAGGTGATGATGAGGACCATCATCACCTGCATCAGCAGCAGACTGTTTAAATAAGTCAGTTGTCTTAGCACACTTTGGGGCGTCAGCGTCAACGACAACGCGTGCTAGATACTAACTGCCCTAGTGCCAGAAACTTTCAGTTTCAGTTGTGATGGCAACTGCTATACCTGCTAATACGGATTGCACCAGCCATGTCGCTGCAGCTAAAGTGACCTATTGAATATCTGTATAAGCTGTATAATGCCAGTGTTGGGAATAAAAAGACCGGCCCACCGGGAAAATTCCTGAATTTCCCGATGGCCAGTTCGTGCCTGGCACCAACTGTTGCTCTCACACAATGTTAACCTTTTGAGGTAGCTGGATTCGCGAGATCAATATCACGAGATCATGTGAGAATCCAGCCCTGATTTGCTGCATAGCCTGCCCCGAATACATAGCAGAGACACTAACGCTTGGGCCACATTGCCTGCCTCCACCTGTGTGTGGCGGCTGCCTCGCTGAACTGCTGCGGCTCACACGCTTGTGGTGTCCACACAGACTGCCAGCCCTATCTTTTTACATTGAGTTTTCCTTAATAAATACAATACAATAAAAGCCTTGTTAACAAATAAAGGGATTCTGTCCACAGAAACACTAGAGGGCTTTTAATCTGAAATGGATACAGGAGGTATTGAGTCATACCTAACAACACTCCCCAAATCTCTACCGGTGGACACATTTCTACCATTGCGTGGTATATACTCTCATATCGCCCAGCCCTATCTGGGACCCATGGATATCTGTACCAAATTTCATGGCAATCTATCTAATATTTCGGTCTGGACCAAAGTGGTTGACTGACCAACCAACCGGCAATGGCGTCACCTAGCTAATATGGCTAGAAATTTTACAGAAAAATGTATAATAATTTAGCCTTCAGTTTTTACATTGCTGTATAAAAAGTTTGATATAAAGTTAAAACTCAGAGAGAGCGAACGAGAAATTTAATGAAGAGTGCGAGAGAGCGATGTCGCTACTTTTTTATAAAGTCCCGACCTCACAGTCTGTGCACTGTTGATGTCTGGGGGCTACACACCGCTGCCCAAAGGTTGACGCCCAGAAACGTCCCAAACACAGCAAACTAATAAACTAAGAAAATACAGGCAGAGGGCAGCGTCTCTGCAGATACAGACACCGCCACACACTTCTAGTGGGTCAAAAGTGATGATTGAGAGGGATATTTTTGTATGAGTCTATACATTGTTTTTTCAAGAAAATCCTAATTAGTCTACCTTTAAATTGTTTTGCTGGACAGACATCTTGAAGAGTCCAGCAAAGACTTTTCCCGTTGACACTTCCAACACCTTCTGTTTCTGACAAATGACTCATATCTTCCCTGAGAAAATAAAGCTGGCAGCCAATGAATTCTTAACAGCATGCCGTCCTCCACTAATGGCCCATTGTCAAGAAACACATCACCATAATGGAGTATAATTTGTTATCTAGCAACTCACTACCTGAAATAGTGTCTTGCAGTAGTGTGTGATATGTAAGAGGGAGACAGTGTACCCCGGTCATGTGCTTTTGATTTTGTGCAGACTTTGTGTGAACCTGCACGTATACTGTAATTTATTTAGCAGAATTAAACATTATGTGTGTTGTGTAATGTCTGCTATGAGCAACCTAAAGGCGTGGCACTGTAACAAAGTCATCACCCTAGGACATTATCATGTCAAGAAAACAGCAGCTGCCTTGTCTGCAACCTGCTCTGCTTTGGGGGAGGACTACATTTTCTGTTAGCTCTGCTCTTTGCAGTAGAAATGAGATATGCACCTAGGTGGCTGTCAAACCATTTATCATTTTAATAAGGCGGAGGTGGTTCTGGGACCCTGAGTTGCTTTTCTCTTTACCGCACTGCCATCTCCAGGGGCCAAATTTTCAGTTTGAGCAAGTGATTGTAAGAATTTTCAACACTCTACAGCTGGCTACTATGAAAAATTACTAGTGCTGTTCAAAAAATCTTTTAGCTGTTATTTTAATCTCACATAATTGATGTCACATTTTAAGAGAACATGTTTTTCATCTCTACATTTATAAGGACTGCTGCCATACAAATTGTGTGTACACACTGCTACTAAAAATGGCTTTCTGTGAAGTTGATACAGAGTTTGCTGTAGAAGAGCAGCATCTATAATTATTCTCAGCTACCAACGAGACTGGTGACAAAGTGCAGATTCAGTGTTTCAAGTGTGTTCAGGGCTGTTCTAGACCACTGGTGTGGAACATTCATGATACTGTGCAGTGGTGTACTGTAGTGAAAAACTGGTGTGCCTGCAGTGGGAAACAAATACTGTATATGTACAGTAAGGCTAGATGGGGACCAGTTTAAAATGATTTCTGGAATGTTTTGATTTTGCTTAAAAGTAATGCGTTCTTTACAAGAAAAATAACACAATGCCAGGAAGGGCTACAACCACTGATTAATCTGTTGATTATGCTAATTAAAGGTACTGTGTAGATTTTTGTACATGTATTAATAGCTTTTTATTGCTGATGTGTGAACGGATTGTAATGTAACTTAAAAATTGAGACCTTCCCCGACTTTCTCGGTTGCCTATAACAGCCCGTGGACTGATTTCTACGTTAAGGACTCGTGAAAAACCAAAGGATGTGACGTTTATGCGTGCTCCCGAATGCCTCTCTTCAGCTCCCCTTCGGTGCCAACATTATGCAACAATAGCCAACGTTTGCTTAGAAATGGAGTCCGCTAACGTCAACAAACGGCCGACACCCACCCACGAGAAAGTCCACCTGTGGAGGTGGTGGGGTGGAGGGACGATTTAAACAACACAGGACTTTCACCCAGGAGACCGGGGTTTGTGTCCCGTATGAATCCAAAAGTTAATGTTGAGTTATTTTAACTTAAGTTTTAAGTTACGTTACAAGTAACTTACGTCACTTAAGTTATGTGACTTCCTACTACTTAACCAAGTAGTTTCTAGAGGGGGCCCTTACAGGGTACCATGTGCGTCTGTATGCAACGCTGTGGAGCATGACAAAATGTTGGTATTTGACGCCCTGGGAATGAGAACGGGTTGGGCAGAGGCATTACTGAAAGGCAAGATGCTGCTTATGAGTGCAACAAGATAGAGGTGTTTTTCTTATATTTCTAGATAACTGTGTGATTTCATGGTTTATTATATTGTATTTCAGTACAGCAAATTCACAAAACTCGACCTGTTTTCTACCCCTGATCTAAAATGATTCTTGGTCAAGCACTTCATTGTATACTGTAGCTGAATGTTTAAACATCTATGTATCCCTGAGGCCTCTGGGGGTCATCTAACAGAGATCTTCTAGTTGCTTCACCCTCTAGACCAGAGTCTAATTGTACATTTTGACCAATGCCAAAGAGGGATGTTATTTGCAAGCTTCCCATTAATTTTCCATGCAATGTATGCATTGTGGTTGCAGTGTGATGGGTTTCGAGTTGGAGTTTACTTAACATTCACTGCTCCACATTTGCATAAAGTGAAGGTCCAGTCTAATTAATGCAAATCGGAGGGGAAGAGAAAATTACTTATGACTTGAAACTCTCGAATTAAACTTTTTAGTTCAAAAGCTATAGGTACCATGTGGAGTTTTGATTGAAAACATACAAATTTATTTCATTCGTTTCTATTGCGGGTCCCTAGATTTTAAAAATGCTGAATGAATTTCCAATCAACCTGACACTTAAAGAGCTGCTGAATCTGATGTTTTTAAGTCCTACCCCTAAGGAGCCTTTCTATCTAACTGTGTGATGCGTTTCTGTATCCTTGGTGTGTATCTCTGTGCATATGGGGGCCGCGCTAAGAGCTCCAGTGGTTTGTGAAAATCCCAGCCATCTGTCCGGTTATGCTCCGCTGTACTAGTGGAGCTATGTTACTGCAGCGAAATCCTCAGCGGAAAATTAGCTAACGATCCCATCAAAACTTACCTTACCACTGATCTTACCAGGGATTACACACTGCGGAGCACTCCAGAGAAGCGTGCAACACTGTCAGACACAGTGGAATAACACACTGCAGAGAATGGTGTGTCGACAACTTACAGTAAAAGCATACATTTAAGGAGACCCAAGCAATTAATAGAGGTATTTTTTTTCCATAGGCAACATTGAGTGTGCATCCTTTATTTCCCAAGAGATCTGCAAGTTTTTCAATACCTTTTATATTATGTTATTATTATGGTTTATGTGGCCATTGCATTTGGTCATTTGTTCCTTTCAGGGTTGTGGAGGGTTGTAACTAGCATCCACTTGGCAAAAGGCAAGGAAATACCCTGGATAGGTTGACAGTCTGTTTCTGAGCTAACAAGATCACTCACATTTGTGAGACATGAAGGTTCCAATCTGCCTGATCAGCACGTCTTGAGAGAAATAAGTTGCCCACTCCATAGACAGGGGCTTGGGATCAAACCCAGGTTATCCTTATTTCTGTGAGTCAGTGTGCTAACTACTGTGCTCTCTGTGCTGCCTCCATCCATTCATTCAGAATAAAACATTTTTTTCACTGCACATTTAAAAGTAAGAAATCTCTTAAAGCTGACTTTCTCAGTGTTCCTGGCATAGTTTTAGAGGAAAACAAAACATGAGTGATTACAGTAGATTCTAGTATTTGCATTTCTCACAAGGGACATGAAGGGGACATGAAGCAGCAGTGATTTTAAGTCTTTCTGATCGAATCCCAAGACTGGCAGAGACAAAAGTATGACTGTTGTCCAAAGACACTTAAGCAAGGCACTGAAAGCAGAATACGACTGGGCAGCTGCATGTATATTTAGGATGTTTAAACACAACCAGACTGTGAATTAACAAACTGCGGTGTTTGGTGGCATTTGAGCAATTTTATTGAAACACAAGTAAATGGAATACTTTGGTGCATATATCCATATCTTGGCAGTATACAATGCTCTTTACTGGTGAACTACTATATTTGCCAAGCAAACCACTAACATGCCAGCCACCCAGGAACCTGCTGCCATTAGTCAGTCATAATCATGGTCACAATAGCTCTCTGAACTAGATTGATAGCTTGGTAGCTAACGGTACAAAAAGTTCATACAGTTTATTGAAAGACATATTTGTACCATCAACTCCTGTCACATAACAATCTAAAAACCATTCCTTGTTTGTGGAGCAGTTTATACTCTGACAGAGGAGGGTTAAATAATGGTGCAACACAGCTTTTAAGCTACAATAGGTTTCTCAATTTTGGACTCTCTGGCTCTCTGTCCCCTGAAAGCTAAGCACTGTCAAGGTGGTTTGCTATTGGTCAATGGCACGAATTTGTGAGTCAAATTTCATCAAAGTTGAACTTGACATGAAAAATGTGCACGGATTTGCTTCGCCCCTTGGGAACAATCTACTAATCATGCTGATTCAACTGAAACAAATTGATTTTGCTGTAAAATTTGAAAGCACTGAAAAATGTCATTTGAAACACTCGACAGCAATGCTTCTTTCCAGAAACAATGTCCTGTTTACTCAGGATCATACACAGACGTTTGTGTAAACATTTTTCACATGAACTTTTTCTTTGGTAGAAAGAAGTTCCAGTGTTTCAACTGGTCTGCAGATTATACAGAATAAGCAAGACATAGGTGGCGATCCCATGAGTGCCCTGGGAGCTCAGGCACCCACAGGCAATTGTGAGCACCCACAGGGAAATCATAATGTGGGGTGGAAATAATAATGGAAATAAGTAAAGGAATGGGCACACTGTCAAAGCAAAGTTTAAACCTTTGTCAATTCCTATATTTAAGTTTCTTGGCATCGTCTGACAGTCCCCCATAGGTTTTGACAACTCAGGGGTTTCATACAGTGAATTAGAGTGAGTGATATTGCTATATATGAGTGAGCCCATAAGGGTAGATGGTTTATGGTTGATTGTGTCACATATTTAATCAGCTTTAAATGTACCGATTTAGTTTTTTGTTTTTTTTGCACAAAATAGTTTGGTTGGTATTGATTTTACTTGTTTAGTGGTAGTCGGGTTATCTGTTCTTAAGTGGTTGTTTTGATTGATAAACCGATCGACCTGATATCAAATAGTGATTTGACAGCCTTTGCTTAGTTTGTAGACTTTACATATATCTTCATATGTTTAGGGCACCGTCCGGGGGGGAAAAAAAGGTTTGAACTTGGACATTATTTCTGGAAAGAGAAGGTTTTGCAAATGTCATTTTTCAGTGCCTTAATCACCACAATCGAAATTCTCTTTACCTCAATTGTATTGTGGTGGTGACAGGAACCTCAGAAACAGGTATCTTAAAATCTGGGCAACTAAAACCAGTTGTGTTAATGTATGTGATATCTTTCTCCATCCAGTTAATTGTGTTGCCCAGAAGAATATTGCAAACCATCTCAGTAATCCTCCGAGAGGCATTTATACACACAGATGCTGTTTGTTTTGTATAGTGAAAGGAGACGGGCTGTCGCAGCCTGTTTGTGCCAGTGTTGACACCCGCAGAATGACGGGTAATGATGTTGTTTTGTCACTGTATTTGAACTGTGCGAAGCAAAGCCTGCTCCCCTGGCTCGCTGTGTCGCCGCCCTGTCATCAGCCAACTCAGCTCAGGCAACACAACACAATCACCGCTGTCACATCTGCAGAATGGGACAGATCAAAGAAATTAGAGAATGTGTGTGTTTGTATCAGAGAGACAGAGACAAAGAGAGAGAGAGGTAGGGCGAGTAAGTGTGTGTCATCAAGAGCAAACAGAGAAGATGAATACAGCGGTAGACTGATGACTGAGGGTGTGTGAGAGAAAGCATGAGTGTGTGTCACAGCCGTAGCCTCTGCTGTGCATCGCCAAGCTGTCACTTTAGGTTTATGTCCGCTACCTTGTGTTTGACAAACAAGGACAAGCCTGCACAACATCACAGCTGGCTTGTCTCTGTATCTCATCATCATCATCATCACACTTGTCTCACTGACATGTATGCGTCCATGCAATATTCCTTGTCTCTCACTCATGTACACACACAAATGAGCATGGCGAGATTCACACACACACGCGCGCCTCTCAGGCTGTTACTATTTCATATCCTCTTCAGGTGAGTATCCCATTAAGTGTGGAGTGCAATTTTGCTCGACCAGGTACCTGTTTGCATTGATTGTGTGGTAAATTAACCACCATGAAGGCCAAATCTGACATTATGTTTAAGTACATCAATTATCATCGGGCAAGGCTTTTAGCATTTTTGAATAAAATTGAAAAACTGAATAAAATAAATTCCAAAAATTGGTTTAGAAAACACTAAAATCATAAACCTTTGGCAGCTACGATGCGCCTATTGCAAAGTATTACAATTATATATTCCAAAACCTGTCCTCATTCTGTTTCTGAATACACAGGCAAAATCTATTATGCTCTGCTTTGTACAAGGCTCACAAATTAAAACAGCAGTTAACAGAGGCACTTATTACAGTTGCTCCCAATCATTTCAACAGTGGCTTTACAGGAAATGTGATTAGTGCAGCGTACAGAGGGGAAGTAGCAACTGGAGACTGTGGAGATAAAAAGAGACTGTAGAGAGAAAGCAGCTGCACTGGTGGATATCCATCCAAATGGACAGCAAGAAAATGTGATGTGAAAATGTGAATAGGCAGTGTCTGTATAGAGGCAAGTAGTTGCAGAGGTCTCACTTGTAGGACAGGAACATGTATTTCAGTCAGACTGAAATGAAGATGTGTAACAGCAGCACGTACAAATACATTGTCAGTAACATTGGGCCTCATGCAGGAGATTTTTATATTTTTATCCTAAACCAAATTCAGCAAACTTGTCGTAAATTGTTCGTTTCGTCCTGATGAATGCCACCTGTTCATTAGTACTTGCACGTTTATGAGATCTGAACATTTGATCATAATCACTACAAAATAACTATATGAAGCTACCTGTTATGCTCGATTTGTGGGCAAGTTTCATTCACTGACTAGAGGAAAAAAAACAACTTGTGGAGCTTCAAGTATTGCTGTTGGACATCAGCAGATGCAATCACATTATTGTGACAGAATGAAAAAAGCAAAAGCGGCTAAAGCAAAGCGGTCCACAATGTAGTTGTGAGGTGGTCAAAGGGATGTAACAGTCATCATATTTAAACAAAAAAATCATTCAGATTAAAGGCCTTGTCACAGCGAAGTTCATCCATGTGTCCTTGCGAAATAAGCAGTGCTATGGAGGCTTGGTGACGTAGGGACTACTCACAGGGCTAGTAGGTGAAATGCTGTAGCTGGCGAGCTAACGGCTAAAATGCCAGCAAGCAGGGAACATGCTAGCAATAGTCAGTCACAATAGCTCTTCAAGCTTCTGTCAAAATGTCTTGCACGTACTGTGCAGTTTACTCTCCCATGTAATTTTGTTTTTAGGATTGTACATTATTTCATTCAATAAAGAGTTGATGAGGGCACAAAAAACCAGAGTATCTTCCTACATTTGTGTGTCAAAGTTCAGCAAAGTTTAACTTCACACAAATATTTCCACAGATTTAACTTGCCCCACTAGTGAATCCACCGTTTACGGCAGTTCAATGCTGGTGTGACCGGGCCTTAATGAATTTACATTCATTAAGGCCCGGGGGGGGTTGCTTGGGTCCAGATGGCATTAAACAAAAGAAATCTAACTAAAATGGCGCCTCAGCTGCACCGTGTGGGTTAACGAGTGTGGCTCTGTTAAAGGGACAAGTTAAAGTGTATGTGTGTACTGTATAGGATAAATGTTGCATGCAAGGCCCTGTGTCTGTGTGAACATCAACTCAGCATGTAGCTACCAAATTAACCTAACAGTGAAAACACATCACAACAATAAAACACAATGAACCAAAACAATACATATATATATTCACAAAAGTAACACAGTCCTGTGCTATGCTGTTATGCCCAGTAATATGTTCGGTGGTTACGTTAGCAGTCTGTAAAGTAAGAAGTTGCTTTGAAGTTGCTGTTATTATCTGGGTCACAGGTCAGACTGACCAATGGTAGCTGGGACCTGGGTTCATGGGTGGAGTCCACACCTCCAGGGATTCTGGGAAACTGAGTTCCATGGCTCTCTTTTGTTTACAGAACAAAAGAGCTTATGGACTCCTAAATAGAGTTCAGTTAAAGTCACACAAATTAATGAATTCATCTGTGGAGTTCCAACAATTTTAATGCTTAAATCAAGCAAGTGTTTCCCCCCCACAGACTATATGTACTTGTATTGTGTGACAGGCCTGGACCACACCTAAATTTGCAAGATCCTACGAATATCCTCTACTGTTGGCGACCAAGCAGTGCCACTGGAACTATCAGGTGCTTGGTGCCTTGCAGAAGTAGACATTAGTGGTATCTCTTGCAGGTGGAGAAAGCTTTTGTATTTTCCTTTTTCTGTTTTCCTTTTCTAACCTTCACATTCTCCACAACAAGCAAAGGTCTAGTCCCTTTCTCAAGGGCACATCACATGTTAAAGCATGAGAGATTACATCCGATTCATTTTCCAGTAAACCTCCTCCTCAGTACAAGGCTAATTTAATGTACATACATTATGTGCAGTGCGGTAAATGCCACAGCACAGTGGGGAGGATCAGGGCACCGATCAGGGAATTTAATATTCTGGATGGGTTTATCTGCAGAGACGAGAGGCTGCCAGATATCCATATCAACCAATTTTTCCTTGACAACAAGCACTTTATCACTTGTCAGCTGAGATCAATGGCTGCTGCTGATGCTTCATTGTGAATTTAAAGTAGGTTCAAAATCAATGACAATAAAGCTATTCTTGTTTACTTACAGTGTACATGCAGGGTTTTCACATAGCATTGCTGTTTTACTTTAGAAACATATACATATATACATATACATAAACCGTTTTTTTCCATTCATAGTGCTCTGCCCGTTTGGACTGTTTTCCCTTTCAGTGTCAAATAGCCTTTGTTTTATCCAGGTTTTATCAAGTCCCATTCTGCCATGTCTGCAAACAAGCTCAAGAAGCATAGGATATATGCTGTTCCCTTTGTGTGTGTTTTTTCCCTCAACTTCTATTTTTGACATTGTTTCAGTATTAATCATAACATTTTACATGCATGTCAAATAAAATGTTGAAATTACTGCAAAACATATTTTGACAGACCCCTCAGCCCCGGCTCTTGTAAACAAACATAATACTAGGCCTTTCGAGCCCATTTTGATTTGTGCCCTCTCCAGGAATTAAACCAATTTGTGTGCAGTTACTTTAGGACTTGACTTCTGTCAAGAACGTGGCATTCAAACCAGCAAGTCAAAGTAAGCTATAGATTGTAAAATTAAACAGAAGCTTGGTTTCAGATGGCTGCAGGGATTTAATGAAGCTTTTCATTCAGTATAAAGCAGCTGTGGACAACATATACTGTAAGAATCACATATCAGTTCACAGACAAATGCAGTCTGCCTTACCGGCGTTCCTGCTTTAACCACATTAAACGTTATTTTTTGATGTCGGCTTAAATGCATCTTCTGGCTGGGGAGGGTTTCATCACAGTTTATCTACGTTTTAAGCATTATTCTGTTATTGCTGCACATTTGCTCTAAGTATTTTGTTTACTCTTGTTGAAAAAGTCATCAGCGCCACATTGACAAAATTTCCACCAAAATGCCAACAACTGACTTTGTGCTGCCTCTTTTTGAATGAACCTCCCACCTGTCTGCGCCTCTCCTCCCACCTGTGCATCTTGCACTCTGCACTTGGCACCAGACTACCACACAGACGGGCAAAGCGGATTTCAAGGTCAGGAAATACCAGAACGCTGCTTGCATTGATTGTTGCGCTGCCATGAAAATAGTGCTTTACTCTGGATGGGGCCTTGAATTTTAACTCCACACAGGATGCCAGAAGACTATTGACTATTGTGAAATATGCTGTCATCATTTGAAGAGTCTAATAGCATCAGATAAATTATGTAGATGATTTCCTACTGGTGAAGTGATCAGCTCTTACTGGATATTATAGTTGAAATGAGTTTTATATTTGTGGCCACTTGTGGACAGATAGAATAGAAGCCAAAGAATCATTACATACTTGTATCTTGAGCTAAAAGTAGCTGCCAGTTAGTGACATTTAAAACCGGAAGGGCAGTGTTCAATCATCCCTAAACACAGTACTGTAGTTCTGTATGTGTCTGTCCCAGGAGGCCAGTGGTACACAAACCCTGGCAGCATTACTTCTTCTCTGCGCCTAGTAAGCTGTACAGGGTAACAGTGAAAAAATGGACCAACATGCAAAAACACTGTCTCAGGAATTAACATCAATCAGACAGAAAACACTGGTTTTATGCTTTAAATCAAGCAATTACAAAACTTCAAGCACAATTCTTTCATTTCATTTCATTAATTTCATTGGTGTTAACACAGCATTTCCCTGCTAGCACTCTGTGATTCCTGTCGAACCTAATACAATCTCTACTCAGTCACACTGAAAATCGACTTGTTTTTACCGGGCTTCAAATCAAAAGCTAATTTCCTGAGCGCCTGATTTCCTAAACCACAGTTTGAAGTTTAAAGAGGACATGGGCTCACTGCTGTCAGGTCCCCACATAACGAGAGCAGTAAAAAGCTTTATGAGCCCGGGTGCCACAGGCAGATAGTGTAATTATGACTTTGAATCCCTGCCTTAGTGGCATTGTGACTATTTTAGGGGGTGTAGCAGGTGCAATGCTGTCATATGAATCATTTATTTCAAGAAGACATTTAAATGTCAGTAGATGCAAAAGTAATGGGTAAGGTAGTAAGAAAAGGTGTTGTGCTGCAAGATTGTGAGTTAAGTAAAGGAGAGGGCATGACAGCAGTGAAGGAAATGGAAAGGTCAGGTCAGGAAGGAGCAGCTTCCTGTTAGTTGATTAGTCCAGAGGAGCCTCCTGGGAGGAGTGAACTTGTAATTTGAAAGTTGTTTGTTTGAAACTCTTATTGCTCTAAACGTTCTGCCCTCTCATTTGGTGCTCTTGAGAAAGGCACTTGACCTCTAATTGCTCTTGTTCCCAGCAGACTCCAGCTTTAGATGTTTTTGTACTGGTCAGTTCCTAGGTGGCGATGTGAAAGAGAAGAGAAGTTTCACAGTGCTGGAAAGACCATAGGTAGTATGTGCAAAGCTAGAGGTATGAGACTGAAAATAAGGAAGGGTTGGAAACTCACTTAGTGAGTTTATGATGTTTTTTTCGTATGTTATCAGTGTAATATTATAAGGACTGTCAGTCTGTCCTGCCCACATTTGCCAGTTTCCTGTAACAGGTGCTACTGTAGCATTCAAAGCTGACCAGTGGTGGCAGAATATAACACACCCACATCAAGATCAGGGCTCAGGGATGCTGTGCTGCATGGGTGTTGTGTTGCAAAAGAAAAAGTAAAACCACAAAAAATCAAAACCCTGGGGTCTGTGGGGAGAGGAGCTCTCAACTGGAGACTCTGGGTCACAGGAGGAGGTTGGGTATGGATGGTGGGTGTACAAAGTGCAGGGCGTTGATCCGTGGCAGGGGTTTACATCCTGAGTCCCGCATGTGGTTAGGTTAATTCAACAAAAGCACTTTGGTTAAGTTAAGGGAAAGATCATGGTTTTGGTTAAATGTTAATAAAGTGTTCATACCCTGTCTTGTGCTTCAAGTCACTTTTGACTTCTTCAATATTTAACCAAGACCACAATCTTTGCCTAACCTGTGCTGTGAGTGCCGAAACATAACCATAAACAAATTGTGTTTCTAGTTGCAATGAATGGACATCGGGCTCTATTTTTGTGACCCCAGCGGTGTGGCACAGTGAAGGGCGCCCTGCCCAGTGCGTCAGAGGCGTGCCAAACACTGGCTTGCCGGGTGCACCTGTGGTACACTTGGATACGGGGTGGAATCAGAAAGAATACATTATCATACATTATAGGTGGGCATGTTAGAGGCTGTGACAATCATGCCAATCACATTCACTACTTTCATCCCAAAGGTAAAGGCATTGCCCTTCAGGAAACCATATGCCAAGTTGCCTGATAAATAAAGTCAAGTCATAATTTAGCTGTTCTCCCTCACTTTCTGTCTCACCCACTCACTTTCTCGCTCTCTCTTACTCCCTTTTTAGATCACGGATATAGTCGGTTACATCCATTTCATTTAAACATCATAAACATTAAATGAGAAATTAAATTTGACAAAATTGACATTTAATAAGGCTTATTTTCTGTTCATATCTTTTTAAGGTGGCTTATTAAACAGTTGATTATGGCACCTGAAATTGCAAATTATATTGACTTTTTATAATCCATAATAAGGGTTACATCTTGGTGGATGGACAGAATTTAAATAACAAACTTTATTGTGGGCGCTTTTTACCTGCCTTTCCTGGTGCATAGCTGCATTTCTTAGCGTATTGCTGTGTGTGTGTCCTCATTCGCATGCACAAGATACAAACAAAACTGGGACCCGCCCATCAAAACATTGTTCCATGAAAAGTCATCAAAACCATGCAAATTATTCTTTAATTCTGTATTTTTAAAAAGAAAAAGTTATGGTCTCTTTCATTGGTTCAACAAGTCCTCCAAATTATATGACAAAAAATGTTTGTGATTGTCCTGCAGAACACCACGCGTTTTTTGATCTGATGCCCCTATCAGCAGGACGACATCATTTGTCCGTGCCGTACCAGGTCAAATTCTGCTACCATTCAAGTTGAATTCCGTGTTTCAATCCGCTGCCTGACTGGTAAAATGAACCTTAGCATAATCATTTCAGAATATCCTCCAAGAACTGTGTGTTCTCAATTCATTTCCTGCCATTATTCAACCTGGGAAATCTACCCGGTCTGATTTTCTTTTCCCTGAAGTATATGTGTGAGTTGATATTTGTATATCATTCGCCATGTGTTTCCTCAGTCTATTTCTGTCAAGTCCACATGCTGCGTGCAGAGGAAATATACTTAAATGGTTGCTGCAGGTCTGTGTTCTCTCCATTAACACGACCAACTGAAAGGAAGCTGCTGTCACCGCTGTTCTGTGTCCGGTGTGAATCTGAACTCAGTGTGCTGAACCTGCTTCTTTTGTGCGGCTGTTATTGAAGCTTTTTTCTTCACAATCAGTCGGTTTCTTTCAAGCCAATAAATACACTTTATAAATACACATCTTTTCCTTTCTCAAGGTGGTCTTCAGATGGAGGTTCAACGGGACTATTGATTGACCCTTAGCCTCAGTGTGAGTGTGTGTCAGAGGTTGTCTGTGTTACGTTACCTCTTCAGTACCATGTGGTTGTAGCAATAAACTGTGAAAAAGAAATAAGGAAAGAAAGAAAAAAAGAAACAAAGAAACAAGGAAAGAAGGAAATGACTAAAGAAAGAAAGAAAAAAGGAAGGGAGACTTGAGATTGATTGAAAAATTTTGTACACCCACAAGAAACTGTGATAAGAAATAAAGGAAGTAAGGAAAGAACGAAAGAAGGTGAGAAGCAAAGAAAGAAATAAGAAAAGAAAGGGATAGAAGAAAGAAAGAAATTAAAGAAATAAATGAATGAAAGCAAAAACAAAAGAAGAAAGGAACTAAAGAGAGAATGAGCCTGACTCATCTCGTCTTTCTGTCCTTGTGAGGACAATTGATCCTCCTAAAGTTAAGACCCAAGCCCTCGTCTCTCTCTGTCCATTGGTAGTGCATGGTGATATAGCTGACTGCAGGCGGGAGGTTTTTATTGATCTGCTATTGACAAGTTTTCATTAGGTAAGAGTGCAGTGCCCTTTAAATGTCACTGTGGGAGATCGTCTTCCATCTGTCTCAACAGCAGTAAGGGCTGCCATTCCAGGAGCATGGGACAGCTTTGTCCCTGCCATGTGTTTCCAGGGATGAAAAATAACAACTTGCCCTTGCAGTACTGATGTGTAGCTTTTTTGTGTACATTTTTATAGAACATCCCAGATTCAGCAAATGTTACTGTAAGTGGATTTTTGAATAAGGAATACCTTCAGAAATTTACCACTGTGACCATAACGTTTTAATCTAACCCCAACAATTGTTTTTGTGTAACTTCAGTATAGTTTTTTTTTTTAATATAGTTTCTCTTTGGAAGCCCTGTAACTTCCTTCTTTATCTCTTTGAATTACCTTTCATCTCCTTAACTTTGGTGACATGACTGAAGATATTAAAGCCCTATTCGTACTGTAGCTCCCTATCTCCTTCTCTTCTCTGTCAGCTGTTTAGCTCTCTGTTCATCTCCACTTGACATGTCTTTTGTACCCTATGTGAATTATGAATGTTGACTAAACTTCCCCACTTCAGTGCGCAACCCTGTCTCGTAGAAATTATATTTGTATACTAATAAACTCCAACAGGAAATATGTTTTGACAGAAACTTAATGTGGCCCAGATTATGTTTTTATCATCCATCCATCCATCCATTTTCTACCGCTTGGTCCCGTTAGGGGTCGCGGGTGACTGGAGCCTATCCCAGTGACTTTGGGCCTTAGGCAGGGTACACCCTGGACAGTGGCCAACTCGTCGCAGGGCTAACACAGACACAGACAAGGACAGACAACCATTCACTCTCACATTCATCCAATACGGGCAATTTTAGAGTTATCAATTAACCTACACATGCATGTCTTTGGACGGTGGGAGGAAGCCGGAGAACCCGGAGAGAACCCACGGTAACACGGGGAGGACATGCAGACTCCACCCAGAGAGATTGTGTGATGTTGGTCTGGTCCGGGAATGATTTTTATCATTGGGACAGGAGCTTTAGCCGCGCTCTGCCACCGTGCACCCCTATGTTTTTATCAACATAAGAAAAATTAATTAATGTATCTGCAAAGTTACTGAAAGCTCAAGTTCCAGATTTAGATTTGATAAGAAATGAACACCTTTTTGACAATGTCTAGTTGTTTTCTGAACATGTTTCTAAAGCATGGAGTAGGTGAAGAAAAAAAGTATGATAGTCTCTTTATTTCATTACAGACTATACATTATTTATTCATGATCTGAAGACAGACAGACATACAATATGTTAACTGACGTGAATTGGTGCATACATGTATATTTGGTTTTGTTTGGGTTATGTTTGTTTATATACATATGTTTATATTTGTATTTATGTGAGTCTGTATTCATATATTTATTCAGCTTACTTTCTAATTTGCCAAGATATGCTGTTGTTGTGATGTTAGCTATAGTAGCAGGAGAGTTGTGAGCATCGCTGTCTGGAGCTGCTGTGCTGGCTCTGGGAAACCGTCTCGTCCTCTCTGCATGTTAGCTTCGCAGCAGCAACTGTAGCGACAGTTTGCTAACCCACAACCTAGCTAACGTTAGTTACATTACTTTCTATGTCGTTGATGGTGATCCTGGGTGAATAAACTTGAAGCAAGAGATGGAACCCACTGACTTTTTTCTTAAACCAAAACTGTGATATTTTATCATACCTTAAAGGGACACTCCAGTGATGTAGTATTGCAAATCTATAAAGTTGGTTCCCATAATGCAACTTGATAGTCTTTTTAGCTGGATCGCAGCAAAGCAGGCCCAGCCATATAAACCTGAAAGTCTGTCCCTGACTTTGTTGTATTAAAGGGCCAAGTGGTAGATTTCGGGCGGACGGCCCGGGGGCAGGACATGTGCGGAGCTGGGGACCTCGGGCGGACAATTTGGCCACAGTTTAGCACACTGACTATACACGGTCCAGCCATATACTAGGTTTTGACCTAGTCTTGTTTCTTTAGACCTTCCTGCCTGGTAACCAACCACATCTTTCAAACTCATTGATCGTAGTTTGCAACGCAGCCTGAGTCTCCAAACCCACGCTGAGATAAACCTGATGACATCATCAGAGTTATTTTTTTCTTACTTTGCAAAGCACCCTCTAGAACCAGAGAGGACATTATACAACTTTTTTTTTTCACAGGCTGAGTCATACTCCCCATGGTGTGTAAATTTACCCTTTGTGTGTAAAATCAGTGCCCCATTCACCAGGTGGTTAGTAGCCGATAAACCTAACAACGAGCAGGAAGCAGGACATCAGCCCTGGTCTGCGGGGTCTCTTTATCAAAGTGCCCAGCCATCCACCAGGCCCTCCTCTGTATGACTGTTCAGCTTTAAGAATGTCACACTTATTACATTTCCTCCAAAATGTATTTGACAAAGCAGATAAATACTATATAAATGTATTTTGTAGGTTTGAAATATCATTCCTCGCCATTTACTCTCACTCTTCTTGTTGTGTGTAATCCAGACTGAGCCTGGATTCAGGAAGCCTCTAAAACTAGGAGCACTGGTCTGATGATTTATTTCTGGTCAGATTATTATATATGTGCTCTGCTTACCTCACTGGAACTTAAGTGACCAACAGGTCGTCAGCAAACAAATGTTTTAAAAGGGAGCAAAGCCCTCAGAAAGAAAACATTTAACTTTTAAGACAAGCTGAACGCGTTATTAATCTTTAGAAAGGACTAAGCTGTGTTATGTACTCCAACTGGTCTATTAAACAGTGTGAATCGACATCCTAATTGAATGTGTATCAAAGTGAAACTCTGAAGGGAACTAATGTACTTTTTTGTGGTGTTTATTTTTTTTCACAAATTTACATTAAGCTGTTCTGAGATTAAAAAAGCAAAATGTGACAGTTATAAGAAAGTAAAAGACAGACTGACTAAATCTGAATTATTAGTTTATTATTATTAAATTTTACTCATATTAATGCTTTTCTCTTTAGCTATTAAATTGTATCTTTGTCCCTTTTTTCTCTCAAAAGAAAAAATAGACTTACATTACTCTAATCATACTGCGATTATTGATTGCTTAAAAATGTATTTAAAGTAACATTTACAATTCAATTCAACAAATAAAAACAAAGGGAGAAACGTACTGTACACAACAACAGCAAAAAAACACTATCAACAACCAGTAATAGCAAACATCAAGTTTACAAAGTACAAACATATAACCCATTTAAAATGGTCTGTCATTTCTTGCTTTCTCTGCTGTTACCATAGCAGAGTATCCAATACCAGGGCTGAATGCTGCATTAAGGGGGGGATGCAAATGGATAAGGAGTAATAAAAAAAGAGATGAGACGGAAGGATAAAAGGATAAAATGATAGGCAAGAGAAAAAAGAGGGTGAGAAGGAACACAAGGGATGAAACACGAAAAGAAATGGATAAAAAAAGGGGATGGAAAATGATGAAAGTAAAGTGAAAGTAGCCGTGAGAGGAGGACACAGAAAAATGCAAAATAGATAAATAAATAAATGGTGAGGGACAGGCAGCGGGATGTCAACAAGAGAGAGACACAGGCACAGAGACTGATGAAAGATGTCGTGCTGGAGAGGAATCAAAGCAGTAGAGTTTGTACATCAGAGTTACGAAAGAGAAGGACAAAAATATAAAACATAACTAACGTTTACTGTCACCATTTGCAGTTTTGTGCATCATTGTTTTTGATGATCTGTGTGTTCAGTAAACGGCGTTATGAGCACATTTTGTCCAGAAAGCGTTTTTTTTTTTTTTTTTTATGATTTAGCTCTAGGTAGTGACTCAGTGGTCTGGCTTTGAGTGGTGATGGTTTTTGTTCACCAAGCACCAACCTGCCAAACTGCCACCCCATAATAACAGTCTGTAGGTTAGGCTGTGGTTGCCATGGAGTCTCCCGGGGTGATGGGCAGAGAATAGATCGCGGTTTCCTTAATTAGAGTAGAGTGCGCATGATTAGAGCGAGGCTGGGCCAAAAGACGAGAGCACACGTGCAGCCATAAACACACACACACACACACACACAGTAATGGTGAGATGCTGTGGGCCACAGGTAACATGTGGGTGGACAGTGAATGTCAAGCATCTACAGTCAGTCAAATAACAGTCCGGATTGGTGGATAGTTATCATCATGTCATACTGCCAGCTTTTCTGGGTGTACACAAAGTTGTACCCCTATAAACTTTTACAAGGGCATAGATGTGGTTTCAAGTGGGGGGACACAATGAAGTCATGTTCTTTAACCAAAAACATCAAAATAAAAAAACAAAGGAAAAAAGTTATTTTCTGCATTTATATACATTTATATCTAGCAAATAACTTATAAAATTGTTTAAAAGGTGATGTAAATGTCTTTACTATTAATGTGCTAGCTCGACTTCAAATCACGTTTAGTTATCTTGATAGGGACCTGATACTTCATGATAATATTGTACATTTACATCTTTACTGCAAAGACCACAGTGTTTTATTGCTCTTTTATTGATGGTCAGTTCTACCATGTTTTTAGAGGAAGATTAAGTGTAAATAAAAACATTGATTAAATAATTTTTGAGGTGAAAGGGCAAAACCCCCATAAATCACTTGCTTCTGCTAGTAAGGCTTAATTGCTGTGAACACACTGTAATGATTAAAGGCAACTCCGATCAACATTTTGAGCAACTCCTCTCTTCTCTTCTGGCACCCCAAAAAAAAAAAAAAAAATTTCCCAATGGGAATTATGCCTTGTGTACCTTTTATACGCCTGTTCCAGGTCCCGATTTTGTTTATATTTAGTATAGGCGCACAATGCATAATGCACCAAAAAATGGAGCAATGCACCAGCAAAGGCAGGGGAGAAGAAGAGTCCCAGCTAGTAAACATGATTTAAACAGTGCAGAAAGAAATGCACTCAACATGTTTGTCAGGCCTCAAGGATATAACAGTAAGTAAACATAATGGCATGTTTTTACAAGAAAACAACACAGGGTATCTTTAAGAAAACACAAGCAAATAGCGTGTCCCTGTGCCACTGGGGACTGTGTAACTCCTGGTAGTGTCTCCCAAGTCAAATTGGTCCCAGGTGAGGGGCCAGACTAATAGCAGTTTAAAACTACCTCTATGAATCAGAGTCTTCATGTTGAAGTAACCTCACCTGGTCAGGGCACGGTGTGGGCTTTGGCATGATGGACGCTGGCTGTGGAAACTAGTTCTAGGGAAGTGGAATGTACTCTCTGGGGGGAAAGGAGCCGGAGCTAGTGCAGAAGGTGAAGTGATACTGTATCTTGGGGTCTTGAGATTGACAGGCGGATTGGTGCTGCGTCAGCAGTAATATGAACACCGTACCGGACTGTTGTGGTGAAGAGGTAGCTGAGCCGAAAGGTCGATGTATGTTCCAACCCTCTCCTATGGTCACAAGCTTTGGTTAATGACGAAAAGAATGAGATAGGGTTACAAGCGGATTAAATACATTTTCTTCTCAGAAAACAACAGAGGTGAGAGGCTCAGGCAGTCTGGAGTGGAACTGCTGCTCCTTCGCATTGAGTCACTTGAGGTGGTTCAGGCATCTGTGCAACTTGCAGCGTTTCTGTATTTGCATGTGTTTTATTTGCAGTCATATGTACTTGTGTGTTGTCAAAGTGGTGAGGATGTTTTCTTCATCTGCTTGTGTTTTTCTCAAGTTGCAGTACATTTAACTCTTTCGTTCCATACTTTCGTCTTTTGATGGAAAGTACAATTCTGTTACTTTTATTCTATATATTTCTGTTCATATGTTCTATATTTAATCTTTTTGCTGTTATTTGAGCAGATTTTTACACGAGTAATTTTCATTTCCGTAGTGATTCCTTTTGATTATGATGTTTTGGCACTGATCATTTGTGAAATTAGGTATACCCCTTTGTGAACTGGGTAATGAATTTATTAGTGTTAATAGACTTTTGAAGTTACTGTTTGTTAACATGCAGTAGGTGGAAACTGGGATGGGACAAATTGAGTCTTGGTGGTTCAAATATATTCCTTTTGTACCTTCATAATGAATGATGTGAATGAAAATGATGCACAGTACTACTAAGTTTTAGAAAGTATTACAAGAAGAGAAAGGCTTAACTTGTGTTTTTATATATTTGGACCAATATGTTGGAACATGCCACATCTTGTGATTTATTGCCTGAGAAAAGCTGAACGCACTCCCCCAAATACATTTAAAAGAAAACTTAGATATCCAAGCTCTCCTCTGGGCATGTAAAGGCTCTTTTCTACATTGAATCTCAGTGAAAACAGGTTCTTATTTCATTGTACATGGAAACGCTTATCATACTGCTGTGACAAAGGAGCTTTTGGAAGTATAAAAGCTCAAGTAAAAGCAATTTAGTCTGACAGACGTTTTGACAGTTATTTTCTTTATGCAGTTTGGAATGGGTTTATACACACACACAGATCCTGCATGTGAAATAATTTGCTCTATTACACTTACAGATACACACATACAGATACTACTTTATTTCTCCCTATTACTTTTTCTATTTTTCCTTTGACACACACACACACACAATCACGTGACTTTTCCTCTAGCGCCACCATGAGGCTGACATTTGTGGTTCGGAGTGAAATGTTGAACTGTTTTAAGGATTATCATGCATTTTGATGCAGACATTAGTGGTCTTTGTGAACTTTGGTGATCCCCTGACTTTTCATCTAGCACCAACATCAGGTGAAAATTTTAATTTGTCCAATACTTTGGTTGATCCATCTATCTTTGGTTGTCTTTACAATGACCTTTACACCTCACAGAGCCATTAACAAAGACTCTTATGCCTGATAAAGGTGATCTTACTAAAAACCAATTAAAAGTCATTATAGGGACTATTATTCAACTCAACTACAAATTAAGCTAAATTGAGGGAGGATATCCACTATAAAGCTATGTATAGATAGCTCTTTACAGCACCATCCGTGCTTACATTGTGCTTAAGTATGGCCCTTTGCAATTACACGTGTTTGGGCTCTGCTCAGCCCACCGAGCTCCCTGGTAATTTGAAAAAAAATTGGTTTTACAAGCTGAGGAGTATATGTATATTTTCCTTCATTCCTGCCTCACCATGTGCGTGCGTTGCGACACACAGCGATGAAAGTGTCCTTGCTGCGTCATTTATTTTATGTACAACAGTAAAATTAGATTTACTCAGTCATAACTGCTGAACTGTGTGGCAATCGCACTTGTGTTGAGCTGCATTCCAAGTGACAGATATATTATACAGTTTAAGTCACAGCTCTGTGGATCTGTCATCTGTCTGGGTGACTGAGATGCCCCCCCCCCTTCCTTTCTCTCCCTCCATGGCTCTAAGTTCCTTTCTCTCTCTTGCTCCCTCAGATTTACGTTGTCGCAACTTTCAGAGTGCTGATGGGCTGTTAATGTATCATACTGATGTCTGCTCCTCTCCTCTCATGTTTCCTCCTCCCCTCGCCTGTTCTTTCCGCGCCTCTTTTTTTCTCCCACAGTATTTCTACAGGAGCACCGTGTTTGCTTGCTCAGCACTTTTCCTCTCCCTTTCCCTTGCTTCTCTCTGTATATTCTAATGGCACTGCAGCAGTTGGGGATGTTTGAGAGTGTCCTTGTGAAAAAGTAATTCGAGGGTCATGCGGAAGTTTCTCAGACCCGGGCATAAATATTGCAAATTGTTTGGATGACTGTAGACCGATAGCGAACATGACAGCTGGACCAGAAATGGCGGTACAAAAGGGCACCGTGATGCATCACTTTCTCTGGCTGTTTGGAGAGGTGTTGGGAACATTTTTCCTCATTAACCTGACAACGAGCTTGATAGCAAATATCTGTTGACTACATAGTTGCACCACGAGAGTAAATTATAATAAGCTCTTTAAAAACTGTTAATTTACAGTGTGTCTCTCTTGTATGTCTCTCTGCAGATGGAAAGGTGTATGCGTTGGGAGGTATGGGAGCCGACACAACGCCACAGGCCCTGGTGAGGGTTTATGAGGCAGAGAAGGACCAATGGCAGCCGATGACCTCCATGCCCACGCCGCGGTACGGAGCCACGCCCTTCGTAAAAGGAAACAAAATCTATATGATTGGTAGGAAACAAGATCTCATCTAATTTCTCTTTTCATTTCTCAAACCAACACTGTATTTCTGTCCCAGTGGTTCCCAGACTTTTTTAAACCATGGTACCCCAGTGACAAGTGACTGTTTCCTCCCCATGACACCATGGATATATGTTGTAAGAATTTATTTTGACAAACTGACAAAAGTAAAATTGATCTAAAATATGTGACATAAATGAACATCAATATTAAGTGAAATAATATGAGCTCATTATCCATCACTCAGAAAAGAAGTGTTAAGTTTTATGTTATGTACAGTGGTGTGCAGATTTGCAGATAAATAGTCATCTTAAAATAAGCAATGAATGAAAATTAGGTGATTTAAATAGTTATTTGTATTTATTTCTTTACAAAAAAAAGTTAAACTGGCATAGATATTTGTTTTTAGCCAAATGCAAGCAATGAGATAACTTCTGATATGAATTGGCGCTATTTAAATAAAATTAAATTGAATTGGTCCAGACTGAAATATTAACTACTGAATGGATTACCATGAAATTTGGTGCAGACATTCATGGCGCCCAAAGGATAAATCCTGATGACTTTGGTGATCCTCTGTGTTTTCCTCTAGTGCCACCATCAGGGTGACATTTTTAACTATTGGATGGACTGCCATGACATTTGGTTCAGGCAGTCATGTTCCCCATAGGATTGTAATCACTTAACTTTTCCTCCAGCGACATCATTAGGTCAAAATTTTAATTTCTCCAGTAGTTTGGTTTATGACCAGATACCTGCATCAGATTCTAATCAGATTCCCATCAGTCTCAGCTGTACTTTTTTAATACTAATTAGCAAATGTTAGCATACCAACACACTAAACTAAGATGGTGAACATGGTAAACATTACAACTGCTAAACATGCTGATGTTCGCATTTAGCTCAAATCAGTGCTGTGCCTAAGTACAGCCTCACAGAGACACTAGCATGGCTGTAGGCTCTTGTTTGAGAACAAAACACAGAGAAACACATGACTTCATGCATAGTTCTGTTTTTCATCTAATCCCTTTTGTCGCGTGTATTGCAGCAGTGCCACATCTGGAAGTTTTTCCCTGTAGATGAGGCAGTCCAATGTGGGAAAGCTAGCTTCCTAAATCCACGAAAAGCCATAATCCAAATCGCTTTCACTGTACAGGTGGATTTTCTTTGGTTAGCTCAGGTTTGCTCCTGTTGAGGGCTAACAGCTATGTAACAGCATTTCGTGACAATTGATATTGCTGAGCACTGTTCCTAGAAAATTCACGTGCTGGAAAGCGCGTTGTGTTATTATGACAACTGTAACCGTGTGCAGTTGTCACCATATTTAGCTACAGCTAAACCCCATATTCAAGTTTTTAATAGTTATTTTCATGTTTATTGCTTATGTCTTCTTTTCTATCATAACTGTAGCTAATGTTAATGTCACCTTATTTTTATTGTGAAATATTATGAAACAAAAAAAAGGAAATTAACAAATCTTGTAGTACAGTAGGAAAGTTTTCTTAAAGCACCCATGGGAACCACTGTTCTATCCCACTCCTTATATCTGTCTCTTCTTTCTTACACATAGACCCACAGTCTCTCTGCCATCACCTGAGAGTTCAGTTTAGGGATTCTGTAGAGTGAAGAGGGACGTGTTCAGTTACTTTCTCAAGGACATCGATAGCTGGTGATGGATAACATATTTGAAGTGCTTCAATCCTCAGGCTTTGGTGTTGTCCATTGACTGTTTTCAACCTCTAGGGTACTGTGATGCACTCTCAGTGCTTATAGAGAGTAGATACAGGGATATTAACTGTAAGTTTGCCCACTCTCCCTAAAAGTTGTGGTTGTACTTAGTCCAGTCTATCTGACTATCTGGTGTCCCTCTGTTTTACTTTGTTGCTCGTCCAGCGCGCACACACACCTACCGTGTGGCTAGAGAAGTGCGCGTGTTGTACTGTTTTCACCATAAGTCTTTTAGCTCTGTGACTTTATCTGCCTGGCAGTTTTAGAGCAGTGAAAGGAAATGGTGGAAAGACAAAAATGTGTCTCTCAGGTCAGAGGAGTCTCATAGTCTTGATATAATATTGATTAGAAGGACAGAGTTGGAGTTAAATGCTGCTCTGCAGGAAAGAAGAATGTGTGTTCAGTGCAGATCCTGTGTTTTGTGTTTTCCTTCTGATTACGGCATGTCATTTTCCATCCATGATCAGAGGTTACATTTGTTCTCATTTTGTCTCTGGGGGGCTGTTATTGCTCATTGGCACTTGGTCAAAATTTCACACCACTGCTGAGAGAAAAATTGGAGTCACACAAGGCAGGGTACGACCATTTTATCTCACTGACGAAGCACTTTGCAAAGAGATGAATCCATTTCACTACATGCTACAAACAACACAATCCACATTCAGCACAAAGTAGCTGTAATCTCCCGAGAGCAGGAGCTTTGGTCATTTCCATATTAATGTTTTTTTGTTAACACACTCCACCAGAGAGAGAGAATGACTCTTTGCTTATGTGCAGTGGCCAAGAGAGCAGCTTGTGAGCGAACATCACAAGCGGACGGAGAAAACATATTCATCAAGTTGACAACACATAGTCTGCATTTAAAAATGAACAAATCAACACTGGTGGAATGTACTGATGTACAATTTTGAAGTACTTGTATGTTTCTTGAGTCTCTGCTTGGGTATGAATGCAAGCGTAATAATCAAATAATAAGATGGATAAAAATATGAGACTCACAAGGGCCATTTTTCTGCATAATTTTAATAATTTATTCATTCATAATTTATAATATGCTTATAATTGTTCTGTACTACTTAAGTACCTGCATGAATGCAGCACTTGTACTTGTAACTGTATTTTTACATTGTGGTATTGCTAATTTTACTAAAAGCTGCTCTAATCAATTTTTATATTAAAAGTGGATTAAATGACTACATGTAATGTAAAGGCAGACGTTCATACTGATGAACCCACAAATAATTATCACCCGATACTGCAGTTCCCCTCAGCTCTCATCGTCTCATTGTCATTATTTACAGCCACATCAGGTAGCTGTTTTCAGTATAAAGCTCTGATAAACCCACCAACTACAGAATTCCCTCAAAGATAGTGGAGACCAAAACAGAACTAAAAGAGAGTAGATATTGGACTTAGATTCATCAGGTGGACACAAACGCGACTCCAAATGAATGTTAATGTTGCTCTGTATCTGCTGGATGTTTAAATAGGCAACTATTTGCTAATATGTAATATGTCAGCGTTGTGTTTCAAGCTTGTTCCCACTGCCCCCAAGTTGATGCAGGTTTAAGTAAAATATCTGAATACTCCTTTCACCACTGAAAATTGAGAAACACATCCATTGATTTTACAACATATAAAAATCATTTTGAAGCAAATTGTAAATAAGACGAAACATGCAAACTCAGAGACAAGTGTCCTCGTTTTCCTGAATCTCAACAACGGAGGCAAAGTTAGCACGATCCATAGAGCGACAATAACCACTTTTATGGGAAACATGGTGGGTTGAAATAAACAGATTTAAATAAATAGGTTTTCAGAAATCTAAGGAGTACCTCCATGCAGGTTATAATTTAGACCAGTGGTTCGCAACTTTTTTTGTTTGATGTACCCTCACGCGGAGTTTATAGTTCAGTGCACTGCATAGCTTCAGCTGTGCTCCCAACAGCACTGTCGGAGGTGGCGGTTATTGGCAGCAGTAAAGGGAGTACTTTCTGCTGTGTATCAGGACTGGTATGGCCTCTGAAGTACTGTGTACCACAGTTTAGAGTGGTGTGCTGGACAGCTATATGTGTGCATTATCAGTGGCGTTAGTGGAAGAGCAGACGGACTTCTCTAAAACCAACACCAAAATAAAATAAAATATAAATAAGATAACATGATCCAGTAAAAAGAGCAGTTTGCCCCTAAAATAAAACATCCATATCTTCTTTGCAGACTAGCTAGAAAATTCCTCTTGCCGTGCCTGGGAAGTGCATGGGACAGAGAAGGATGGCTAGTCTAAAGTGCACCCACATGGACACAACACACACACACACACACACACACACACACACACACACAAATACATACATGGGAGTTTAATCACATTATATCAATTTATACACAGAGTTATGAGCGATGTTCAAACTGAATAATGTGATACTCATGCTTTATATTCATGTTGGTTTTATAACTGGAAATCCAGGTCATTGTTTTTCTCTCTCTCTTTCTCGCTTTGTCTCTCTCTCAGTCATACAGTGTGAATGTAATGCCTGTTCACTCGCTGTAGTTGAAAAGTTTACCGTACCTTGTAAATTCATGCTGCTTCTTCAGCTGCCGCTCCACTCGGGGATGTGTTTGAATCAGTGGGTGCCTTAACCACCCTTGATTTAAATTCTATGTGTTCCCAGTCAACAGCAGATTTACTGGCATGTGACGTAACTCATCAAGCTTCATACTGCTTTAAAATGTGTGTGTCTGTGTGTGTATACAATTTGAATCAAGGATTTTATTGCAGTGCCAGGGTTGGTAATCAGCTCACAAGTGCAGCTGAAAAGAGATTGTCAGCAAGTCAAGGATGATCAAAAATTATTCTGTGAAACAAAAAGATATGCATATAAACTCACAGCACTTGAGCACACACATACAGAACTTCCTTTATTGCGTGAGTATTATTGCATGTTCTTGAATAAGGGAATATGTAACACCACCCGTCTGCAGCTGCAAAGACAGAGGAGAAGGAATCTAAATCACCACAAAGACAAATCTGCTCAGTCCCGGAAGCCTTTCTTGCTACTGAAGTTATGTATTAGTTAACAGCAGGTAAATCAGCAATGGTCACTATGCCGGCCAGCATCTTGTACCTTCATCTGCCAGTGGCCGAAGTGGTGGCTGCTGTAACTTGAGCCAAAGTCACTAGAGCTTATGGCAAAACAATGCATAGGGATTCAACCAACAGCAGCAAATCAAATGGAAATGTATACCACTTGTTACAGAGTTAACTATCTGGTTCTGTATTGGAGGCGATAGAGAGGGGGGAGAAAGACCTTGGGATATTTTGCTTTGCCATTTTCAGAAGCATAAAACAAGTGTTATCTCTAGCAGAAGCTGCCTTTTGCATTTTTATTTTGCATGTTTGATATGTTGTGGCGTTTTAATGTGTTACATTAAATCCGGTACAATTTAAAAGGTTTTTTTTATTGTAATGCTAAAATAGTTATGTTCCAGAAATTACAACCAGGTCAGTAAAGTCACCTTTTAGTCTGTATACACATGGTCACTGGCAGAATAGCTTTGCACTGGATTGAGCTATATTGTTTTCCCACTGTATGAAAAGAGGACTTTGGCTTTGTGCAGCGCTCAGATTTCACACCACATTTAAAGTTCTAGTTATTTAAGAGTCAACGCTGTTTGCTGCTGACCTTTTAAAGAAATTGTTTGACATTTTGGGAAATATGCTCATTTACTTACGGTTTGAAGATCGATACCACACTCATGTCTGTGCGCTAACTATGGCACTAGAGCAAAGAGTCAATTAGATGTGCTGGTAGACATATTTTTAAACTTTGGACAGAGCCAGGCTAGCTGTTCAGCCGTTAATCTAGGTTTCCTGATACATAATATTACTCTAATTTGAAAATAAATGTGTATTGGCTTTTCTTCAGCATATATATTTTAGTTTTTCTCTGTCAGTTCTGTAAATTATATAAAGTACACAGATGACTTATCAGTGCTGAGTTGAATTTTTGGTACTGACTTATTACACAGTCAATGATACAGCATCACAGTTGATCTTTTTTTATAATCTTGTCAAAAATCTGTCTCTGGAGTACTGCAGTAACTGAATGTGTACTATCCAATCTCACAGAAAATGTGTGCGTATATGAATTGTATTTTCATGTGTATTTTTTAATGCCTCTGTATACTGAACATTTATATTGTAATCGACAGATCTTTTAGCTCAAACTTTCCTTCTTTCTCGCACAGCTCTCTGACTCTGATGCTTCCCACTCAGTTCGACTCTTTGTCTCACTATTGCTATCGATCTTCATGCCGCCCTGCCTACTCCAGTTGACCCTCTTCCACTTTCTCCTCTCACTCCTCCACATTCTCCTCTCTTCCCTATATTACTTTTGCACAATTTCTCAGTCTCATTGTCATTTTCTCATCCTCATCCTGCCTCTTTCTTCTTCACCATCTGTTTCTGTATTCTTCTCTTGTTACTTCTCCTTCCATTTCTCCTTCCTTCCCCTGTATGTCCTTTTTGTCACCCTCAACACCCCTCTCACATTGTCCTCAACCTCTCCTCCCTTTCTCCATCATTCACATTGTTACTATATGCTCCCTCTCTCACCACTTTGCCTTCCCCTTGTAGTTGTATTTTACAAGGTTAAGTTATGATTTGTGGAAGTAAACAACTTGTAGGCGTCCTAGGGGAGCACCCTGCTGCTGTGCTCTGCTTTCAGTTCAAAATGAAATGTGGTCCCAGTGCTGGTCCGCATGCTTGCCAGACTTCGACGTAAATGCCAAGCAAACTTTGTGACAGCAGCAGGGGATTAAAAAGCAATGAAAAGGAACAGGAAATAGAAAGCAAGGACAAACAGTGTCACACAGAAAATGTGTGAGTCCTGGAAATGAATTCCTTTTATGAGATGGTACATGCAGATGCCACATCGTTATGATAATCCAGAAGTGATTTGTTGCTTAAATTCTTGGAGGAAGTGGCTTTAAACATGGCTGTGTGTAACAACTAAATCATGTGATCCAGCAGGTTATTACAGCATATTCATAGATACACAGTATAAACTCTGTGGACATGTAACGCGCCAATATCATCATAAATGTGTTTTGACCCTGAATTTGAAAGCTCTCCTGCCTCCTCCAGGTGGTCGGCAGGGAAAGATGCCGGTGACGGCGCTGGAGGCTTTTGACCTGGAGATGAAGAGCTGGACACGTTATCCCTGCATCCCAAGCCGGAGGGCCTTTTCCTGCTGCGCCACAAATGAGCGGAGCCTATTCAGCCTGGGGGGTCTCCAGCAACCAGGGCCGCATAACTTCTACTCCAGACCTCACTTCGTCAGCACCATGGAGGAGTATGATCTGGATCAAGGTAAGTGGTGACATAACTATACAGTACGTGGTAACATTAAGTACCAGGAGCTTTGAAACAAGTTGGTTGCTATGAAAACAAACAAACACGGTATCTCCCAAGTCTCCCAATCACATTCTGTCACCTGGCTGAGTCCCGTGGCTCTGCCTGCCCCTTTACCATTTGTGTTAACATCATGTTAATACTATCAGAGCTAGTAGTTGACTGTTGCTGACTCACTGAAGTGAAAATCCAGAAATAGAACAATCTAAATCCTTACAAATGACTAGTTAATGCATTTAGCGCTGCTCGTGGCAGCAGGAGGACTATTAGAGTAGCAGAGTGAATTCAGGACCACAGCCCATTAAGACCAGTGAAGGTTTTGCAGCTGAAGTGGTAGGCAGAAGACAACACAGTAAAGCTAATGTAGGTTTGGTTAGCAGCTAACATGATTTATCACAGTTTTCTGTGCTTGTTTCATCAGAAATTCTAATATGCTAATAACCAAAGTACTTTAAATTATTTTGTCTGTGTGATTAGCTTAGACTTCCCTTGCAGGGCTTCTTTTTTACACAAGGATTCAATGAAGAAAAGCTGTTAAACTAATTATGTTGCAGCTGTAGTGAATTCGAATCGCATAGCAACAGTTCTACTTCGTTAGCAGTGACTGGAATGTGAAAAATATAAGAACCTGTGCAATGCAAAGCATATGGCATTGTATACATGCTCGTTACCTTACTTACTAGCTTGTTGTGGTAGTGTTGGAGTGGACTGTATCATATGATATGTTTCTGATATTTTGTCAGTGCCATAGATTCTGATCTGACAAGTGTAAATAACAATTCTAACATCATACAGGTTTTATGTATCATTCTACAAATTATGATAGTTAATTTAAGTAATGACATTCCTTTTACTACTTGATTCCTGCAAAGTGTGGCTGTATGGGTGGCTGGTCCAGTTTCATAGTCTAGGGCTGTTTTTTATTCTCGGCCTGTCCCTGGCAGGACTGACTGCAAGGCAGGAATGATGAATAGAATTCCTTATAATGGCCATAAGGCAATAGTCAAAAGCAATGGAAAGGCAGGTCATACACTCATATTCCTGATGTGAAAATTACTTTTTTAGAACATTTTTAAGACATAACAGTTTGAGGTCTACACACTGGACAAATAAAGTGGATTTCAGGATAGAACTAAGAGTGTGTGACACATCATTCCTTTATAATAACATTTTATAGAATTAAAAAAATATATTTTATAGAGGTAATTCCATCTTAGTTTGATTCATTTGGATACATGAGAAGAGAGAGCCTTGTATGCAGCCCGAAAGAATTGTTGGTTGGGTTTCTCAGAATGTACGCAATGCCACCCTGGAGCACTTTGAATGGAGTGAGAACACGATCTGTTCTCTGCTCATAATCCAACCCAAATATAGGAGGATTATGCATTAGTTGAGTCAGATCATATCAAAGCTGATGGTGATGCTGATAGAGAAAGTCCTTTCCTGCACTAGATTTCTGACAAGTGAAAGAAACGAACAAATGTTTCCACAAGGCTTTTTGCTGATAAGTTATGGCTCACTTGAAATTTTGCTGCATAAAACATAACTGAACAAATGCATATGTGCAATGTGGGTAATAACTGCTGATTTAGTTGAAGCAAACACATCAGTGGTTTAAAGATTCCCTCAGTTGCTGTAAATCTGTGAGTGATTTTAACTGTATGCCATACTCATACTTTACTTCAAGGCTGCATTTTGCTGCACTGTGAAGGATTGGTACTCACAACAAAATGATGATTTGGGCTATGATAAGCTTTAATTAGCCCACATCATTATTTAAAAATGTTGTGCTAGCATCATATCTACTACAAATCCCATTTTAAGCACCATGAAAACAGAACAGTGCCTCCTTCATGTATTAGGCTGTGATTATGTCTGTTATTAACAAAAACAAGCTATCTGATATTCCAGTTGAGTTTCAGAAGCTCTGTGAAAGAGTATAATCTTTTTGAGCAAGATGGAGACTCGTGTCCCTATTGGTGTTATGGATTTTAAATGCATTTTAGGGGATTATTATGGTTTTACTTTTATGTAATCAGAGACTGACCTCCCAAGACAAAATGAGAACATCATTCATTCATCATTCAACGACATATGTTTATGTTAAAGTGACAAGCCCAGTATTAAAGTCCAATAATAAACAATAAACAATAAAAGCAATAAAGAGACGATAAAAAGACAACATTCACATAAAAGCAAGTCTATAAAGATGAGTTTTAAGAAGTCTTTTAAAAGAGGTTCACTGATTCTCCAAGCCATATCTCCCCAGGCAGGTCGTTCCAAAGCCAAGGGGCCCTGATGGCAAAAGCACGGTCACCTTTAGATTTAAAGGGTCAGTTCACCCCAAAATCAAAAATGCATATGTTTCCTCTTACCTGTAGTGCTATTTATCCATCTAGATTGTTTTGGTGTGAGTTGCCGAGTTTTGGAAATAATATATAATAGTAGAGATGTCTGCCTTTTTACAGGACTATATGGAACTTGGCTTGTGGTGCTAAAAATGGCAACAAAAAAACCCCATACATTTGAAAAACTCAACAGCAGTGTCTCTTTCTAGAAATCATGACCCGGTTACTGAAGACAATCCACAGACCTTGTTGTGAGCAGTTTCATGTAGGAACTATAGCCCCTACATGAAACTGCTCACAACAAATCTGTTGTGTCATCCAACTGTTGACATCACTGAGACAGTCTAAAACAACAGCTAGGCGTTTTGGGTCATGAGGTCTCAGGGGAAGGTATATCTGTGTGTCATCGGCGTAGCAATGAAAAGAGACGTTGTGACGTTGGATGATTTGGTCAAGTGGAAGCATGTAGATAGAAAATAAAATTGGACCTAAAATTGAACCTTGCGGTACACCACAGGTAATGTGATTTAGAAACTTTGTAATCCAGTGACTTTTACTTTGAGTACTTATAAATAAGCTATGTTTTACTTTTACTTGAGTCATTTTACACAAATACTGTGAGTACAATTTCAGTCAAGTAACAGTACTCCTACTTGAGTAGTATTTCAGTACTCTTTACACCTCTGTTGGTAACCATGATGACGAAGGTCCCCTAACCTTTACTATTTACTTTAATAGTAAAGGTTTAACCCAAATCATGATCTTTCCCTTAACCTAACCAAGTTGTTTATGTGCCTAAACCTAACCAAACCTTAACCATAGCTTTGTCACATTCTGAAAAGGTTTGGGAAGGGACAGACAAATTATGTCATCCTGCCAATAGGGACGTCAGATCAGAAAATGCTTCTATGTGTCGTTCTGGATTGCATGCACATGTTTTTTCTCTTTTAATTTGCAGGACTTGTCATTGTGCTAAAATTCACCAAACATTTACTGCACCATCTGACGTAACTTAAAATGATATTGTACAGTCTGATACAGGTTGTGATTAAGACTTCATTAGACCCATCCACACATTGTCACATGTAATGAACTTGTATGATTGTTGTTATCGCACAGAACACAGACACTTTAACACATCCATGTTGGGATTACCACATCAAATATAGTGGTAATGTATGGTGCTGATGGGAGATTCTGTTACAACCAAAGTGAAAACAGTGCTGGCCGTTATTGGCCGATTGCCCACCGTCAAACCACAGGCCAGAATCAGTAGAGCAGAAACTGATTCTGCCATGCCCATTGACTGTTAATACACACAGTAAGACAGGCTCAAGGATGGCTACTCTACTGCAGCTACTGAACTGCCTTTGTCAAGCTTTCAATAGCTTAATTTACAGGATATTGAGTATTAAAGGTGGACACAGGGTGAGCATGATGTAGATACAGAGAGGGTGCACTGACTCACTGTCATAATTGGAAAAATCTATGCAGCAGCTGCAGACTCCACAGGTATGTTAACACTGCAGGTACACCACAGGTATGCTGATGGATTATTAGAGAGATGAATACTATTTTCTGTTGAACTCTCTAACACACATATGTTCTGCTGCTATATATCATCTGCAATCCAATATCGAAGAGTGCACCAGAAACATCATAATGATGATGATTCATCCTATAAAATAACGAAGCACTGTTGAGATGTGTAATGCTGCTCTCACGTCTTGCCTTTTAGGGTCACTCACACATTTTAAATCCTTTTCTGTTCCATTATTTTTTATTAGCAGAATGACAAGTTAAGCCTCCTGTGATTCTCATCTCACTTTGAAATCTTGGGAGCACTGATTTTGCACACTAGATTTTATCATAAACTTGGAGAGTACAAGTACATGCATGACAAAGAACTGATAATATAAATTTAGAACAGGCCTACGCACTTTCTAATGTGTGGGCATGTAGCAAAATACTGTATGTGAGTGCACACTTCAAGTTGAATGTTGAAGTATGCATGATGGATGAATGAAAAACATTTCCATTTGCTGAACAGGGGCTGTCTACTTTAACATACATGACTGACACATTGTCTAAGTGTATTTTTCATCTTATGTAGCTTTATAGACTGAATCTTTTAAGTCCCCTGGAGCCAAAGTGCTCTTAGATTCAGTAAGGCAAGGCTCAAAATGTTCTCACTGAAACTGTGATGATTCATAGTCTTATAGATAAATATATAGAGTCGTGATTTGATTCAGCTTGAGAAAGAATAGAAAACTGAATTTGGTCTTGAAGAAGAACAGCAAACATTAAGCTAATAACTCTGGCTAAGATTCACAGTGTTTTGGACACTGAGCAGACAGTAATCCATTTGATGAGCGACCAGTTTTCTAAGCTTCCTTATTAAGGCTGTAGCTAACGTTTGTTTTGAGCACTTTATATACTGACTTAACATTCTACTTGTCTACTTTCATGAATCAAGGGGCATGGTGTGAAGCGCAGTGAAGTGTGCCATGCTCAGTGCGCCCAGGGCAGGCCATCACACTTCTGGTAATTTTGAAGCCAGAGGTACCCGGTGCACCTTTTTATGACAGGGCTCTCCTCTTGACAGTTTGAGAATCCTGTGGTGAGTTTTCCTTAGAGTAAACTTATTACCTAAATAGCTGGTAAGAATGTCTCATTAATCTTTATCTCGCTGACATTAATGTCATGATTGGAATAAAACTATTTTTTTTCTGTGTGATTAGGTGTGGTTCGGTTGAAGAATGCAGAAGTGAAACACAAACAAAACATAAATAAAGGGGTTTGTGTGATTTGTGTGGCCCCAAACACCTCTGATACACATTATCTAAAGATATAGTTATTCTAGATGACATTGCCCTGGCCTCTAGCACCACCGTAAGGAACCTTAGAGTTATCATTGATCAGGATTTATCCTTTAACTCCCACCTGAAACAATCTTCAAAGACTGCCTTCTTTCACCGACCCAACGTCGGGCTGCCCGAAGAAGTCCCTTAAGACTCTCCAGTTGATCCAGAATGCTGCGGCACGTGTACTGACAAGAACTAGGAAAGGAGATCATATTTCTCCAATATTAGCTCCTCTGCACTGGCTCCCTGTAAAATCCAGAATAGAATTTAAAATCCTTCTCCTCACCTACGAAGCTCTTGATGGTCTGGCACCATCATATCTTAAAGAGCTCATAATGCCATATTATCCGACTAGATCTCTGCGCTCCCAGGATGCAGGGTTACTTGTGGTTCCTAGCCAGAGCCTTCAGTTATCAAGCTCCTCTCCTGTGGACTCAGATCCCAATTTGGGTCTCCACATTTAAGAGTAGGCTTAAGACTTTCCTCTTTGATAAAGCTTTTAGTTAGGGCTGGCTTGGGTGAGTCCTGAACCATCCCTTAGTTACGCTGCTATAGGCCTAGACTGCCGGGAGACTTCTCATGATGCACCTCTTTCCTCTCTCCTCCTCTTCCTCTTCATCTGTATGCATTTTTATCCCATTACTGCATGTTACTAACTCGACATCTTCTCTCTCCCATAGTTTTGTGCTTTCTCGTCTCTCTCCTCTCTCCTTCTGTCGCGTTCAGCAGGTATTTCTACCTCTGGAGCTACAGGGACTGGATCTGTGGTTGTGGGCCACCTGCTGCCCCCATGTTCCTGCTCGACAACTAATACTGTCATTATTGTTCCTATAGCTGTCATTCCTATTATTATTAATTTATTAATGTTACCACTACCATTACATTATTACAATTTTAAAAATTCTAGGTGGTATTTGCATTGTGAGCAGCAATGCGCTTTGATCCACAGAATCTACACACACCCACACACACACACACACACGCAGCAGGAAGTGCCAAATGACTCTGAGACTCTGTGTTGTGTCCTCCGGCTGTGGTGCAGCCAGGTGAAGGAGGATGATTAGATATTCTACAAATGAACTCAGGATGATTTAGCTGCTCATTGTTGGATGAACTGATTAAACCACAAAAGGATATTATTAGGTGGCAACCTGCTGCATGTATCACAATTCTGTGCATGTGTGTGTGTTTCCTGTTCTTATATCCCGGTGGGGACTTTAACCTGAATACACATTAATCCACAGGGACAAAAATTGAGGTCCCCATGGGTACAGGTTACAGTTAGGTTAAGGTTAGGCAATTAGTTGTGATGGATAAGGTTTGGGTAAGGGGCTAGGGAAAGCATTATGTCCCCCACGGGTGTTTCAGTGTATGGGGATTATGTGGCTGGTCGCTCATTAAAAGACTTTTGTGAATCCTCTCAATCAGGTTTAATGTGTTTTGCTTTGAAAGATAATGGCCTTTTTCTCAACTATCAGGCGTCATTCTCACCTCGCCTTTGAGAGGGAGCCCGGACTTGAAAGCGAAGTGAATGCAGCATTGTCTTTGTGGGGTTTAGGTGTGAATGCAGCATTGTTGCACGGAATGTGTGTGTCTGTAGTAGTAATAATAATAATAATAATGATAAATTATCTTTATTTGTATAGCACTTTGATAACTCAATGAGTTAACTACGCAGCCCACAGGACTGAAATAAGGCAGGTTTATTGAAAAATTTAGTAAATTACTCAAATTGGTAAAGGAGATAAAATACAATTTTGCACATAAAGATTGATTTGCATGGGAGTCATGGGGAATACTACTCATTCTATGAAAACAGTTGTAAAATTTCTTTTTTTTTTTCAAAATTTGGTCTCTACCAACCTCTGAGAAAAATATCAGGCACTTTAGCTACTAAACGCTCCTCTATGTTTACCGGTTTTGTTCCGGTTTTAGTTGTGTTTTTTTGTTGCAACCAGGAGTGTTTTATTTTGAAAATTTACCGGATTCTGTATGCCGTTTCTGTGTTTGGCTTCCTGCCTGGTTTATTTGCTCTGTGCAGCTTGACCCGGCCCTCTTTATTCATCGTGGAGCAGAGCGGAGAGCTGCTTCACGGACACGCTGTGGCGAAGAAATGGTGGATAGACCCATAATAGTGAAAATTAACTTCTCACATGGACAGCACTCTCCAAATGAACATCTGCTGTCTGGAGACAAAGTATCAAAAGAAATTCAAATCCAACTATGTTATCCATATCCATTGGGTTCATAATGTTTCAAATGAAGAAATTTGTTTCTCCCGTCTTCTGGGAAGAAATGGCAGTTTAAAAAAAAAAGTGAAAATTTACTTATGGAAAGAACTCTCAAAATCAGCGATCAGCTCCGGCGGCCACCTCGCAGCCAGAACACGACACAGCCGTGCCTGGTGGGATCCAGGCTTTAGTCATGTCACCCACAGTCTTGGAACCCATCGATTTAGCCTCTGGGGGCAGCAGCCAATGTTTCGGGGTTTTCGGTGTAGCCAGCTGACATCCGGATAAAGGATATCCAGGCCAAGACTTCCTGTTTCGTGCGGCCGGTCATTGTTTACAGTCTGATTAGCAATCTCGGAACCCATCGGCTATTGTCTGATGATGATTTGAATGCATAAAGTTACCGATAACAAAATCTTGTCCCTTGCCTACAGATTCTGCATGCACATGCAGATATCTGTTTATAGAGATTATCTCACCCATAGTTAACATAAAAATATTGATTAGAGTAGCTTTAAATGCATAAAATGTATCTTTGAAGCCTTAAGCGTGTTAATAGTCTGGAACAGAATTCCACAGTTTGGGATGCTGTAGTCACTGAAAGCTGACCACCCACTCTTTGAGAAGATTGTAGGGACAGCAAGCATCTTGCCTTAAGAGTTTCCAAGTGACCTGGTTGGGACATATCTAATAATCGTATCACTAAGATATAGACTAGACTTGGCCGTGACAATACTGAAAGACCTCAAAAAGAATGTTACAATAAATATGAGATTTAAGAACCAGAGTAACATCTTTCTACTGGTCCTTGTTACTGTTTTAGAAGCAGCAATTTGTTTTAAATTTTGTCTGTATACTAGAGAAAAAAGACCATGACAGTAACGTGTGTAAGAGTTTTAGCAAAGGAGAGGAAACCTTGGAGAGCTTACTTCTTCCAGGTGATAAAAGCTGAATTACAAATGTTATGATGTGATTCTTGTAAACCTCGTCATCTTCTTGTTATAGCTTCAGTTTATACTAAGATGTCCTCTAGATAAATGAGACACTGACCTCTTTCTTTATAGTATATGTGAAACACACACATTTAACATACGGTATGTATTATTGCAAGTATTTCACATGTAGAATGTGGCAGTGTTAACATTTCATACAAATGCATATGAGCAGCAAAGTTTGAGTTGTGTGGCTTTTCGTGTACCTACTGTGTGTGTGTGTGTGTGTTCTGTGTTTTTGTCACGTGTGTGTTTCAGTGTGTGTGTGACTAATTTCCCTGCATCGCTGTTGTTGCTTGGGATTTAGTGTTTCATCTCCGTTGCTTCGTCTTTCATGTCTGTGTCTTTGAGTGTGTCTTGCTGCGTCCTGGGCGGGGGGAGTTAACGGGCTCAGCGGCAGCGTTGTGATTGACACGTGGAGATTATAGATCACAGGAGCGTACCGTGGCGCTAGCAACAATAACAGCAACAGCAACATATTCATATGTAGTGTCCTCCTGAGGCTTCAGATACACAACACAGCGTCTCCCAGTGAGACCCCCAGAGATTTACAGAGTGCAGACAGAACAAGAGAACAGAAATGAGGAATGAATAAGACAGAGAACATGAGAGGGTAAACCTTATAAGTAGATTTAGATTCATACAGTTAGTCTGATTTAGTAGCTCAATGGAATGTTTGGTAAAGTGTATCCGTAGGACAAATCATGAAAGAGAGCTGTTGTGTAATTATGCTCCGTAATAGAGGTTATAACCCTCTGGGCCTTTACTAATACTGAGCAGGTTCATTACCTGTTCATTTTTGTACAGTCTCTGAAATGTTTTAATCAAGGTGATTTGCATTTAAATGCAGAGCGGCACACAGGGTTAATGGATGTTCTGGTGTTCACTGTGAGTCATGGCTGTGTGGAACGTACAGTATCTTCTACTAAAAGAAGCCAAAAAAAAAAAAAGCTGTAGCACCTAGGGCAGATCATTCTCGTATGCAAGATTAAGTGATAACACAACTGCTTTTTAAGTGCATTCAGCTTCGTTTTGGGTCAACACACCTGTAAACTGTTTTAGAGTAACGGGATAAAGTTCAGTCATGAGAGACAGATATTAAACTGGCATGTAAAGAGCTCGCTCTAGTCATTTTTGGTTTTCAACACCTCTTTTTTAGAGTTGCACAGCATTATGGGTATATTTTGATGCCATCAAAACATGACAGCAACCACTTCTGACTACTAGTATCGTCAAATATGTTTTTTCTGTTAATGATAATTGATATAACACCTGTTGAGTCAAAGATGATTGCTGGCAATCGAGTCTTTTCACATTCTTTTAGCAGTTTTGTGTATCGACAGGATATCACAGGTACACTTTGGTACTCTGTTGGTTTGTTTAGAGTAACGAGAAGACTTTCATTCTTATTTCCATCATCTAGTTTGTTTGAGACAAGAAATCATTGAAATGAAATATGTATTAAGAAACATTTTTACTTGAGAAAGGAAATTTTAATTTGCCTTTAGTGGTACGGAAGCACTGAGAAAAAAAATTCTGGTGATCCATTTTCTAAGTCTGATCTAAATAGTTTTCTCTCCTGTGTTTATGACTTAAGAACAGGTGCAAAAAAAAAGTCGTTTTTCTAAGTTGTTGTTTTCTAAGTTCTAAGTGTTGTTGTAATACTCATTTCGGCCACAAGAGGCTGAAGTGCACCACCACCCCATGTTCTAAATAGGACTAAAAGCGTTCATGTTTTCTTCCAGTTGAACTTAAAAAAATTATCCTGGCAAAACTTTATTTTCACCTGTCCTCAAGTCATAAACACAGGAGATTTGGATTGGTGTGTGGGTTGCCAGCTAGTTCAGTCAGTTGGTTCAGTTACCTACACAACAGTTACATCTGGCAGGTACTGTGTGTAAATATTTAGTAACAATTAATCTCTATGTACAAACTAGTTTGTGTGGTGCAACCTGGTCAGAACTAGGCTAATGAACTTACGAACAGCTGGTGCAACTGGCTCCTGGTCACACCATAAAGTGGCACAGCAAAGTTCATCCTCGCGTCCTTGTGAAATAGGCAGTGCTAGAAACCTGGTGATTTAAACTTGCAGTAGTTGATGAACTACTGTATCTGGCGAGCTAACGGCTAAAACGCTAGCCAGACGGGAACATGCCAGTGCTCCTCAATCACAACAGCTCTCCGACCTAGCTAGTTAGCATGGTCGTTAACTGGAATAAGTTCCCACAGTAAGTCCCACAGGAGCTCCAGGTAATGCCTTGGTGTGTATGTACTTACCAACAGAATATGCTGCAGTATGTAGGCACTTTTCTATTTCCATCTACATCCCCTTGAACTCTACTCTATGGACAGTGTGTGTGTGTGTGTGTGTGTGTGTAAGTCCACTTATCAGGGATGTTAAAGGTGTATAAAGGTGTATATTTTATACATTTTGTGAACATCCCATTGCTTTTAGCTTAAGTAGATTGATTGTTTTATTTTTATTGCTATGGGACTTAAGCAGTAACACCCACAGTTAGACTGCTGAAAAAGGTGGCCAAACTAATTGACCCTCTGCTCAGCATGAATACTCAGTCTCTAGTCCCACCGCGGTGTGAACATCTGTTTAAACAAGCCTGATCATTTAAAAGGAAACGAGGACAAAGGCATTGGAGAAAAATATTTCATTATTTTCTTAGCTTCTGACAATGTGGCTGGAATTATTGTAGTTCTTACTAATAACTGTGAATCTTCTGGGAAATTTCTCTTATTTTGCTATCACACTCTCTGCTCTACTCTTGCAGCCTGATATTATGAACAAGACTAAGGCTCTACAGCCTCGCTAGCAGCTCTGTGGGGATTTACTTAGACAAAGTGGTGCTTTGAGCTAAATGCTAATGTCATCAAGCTAAAATGCTAGCTAGCATGCTTACACTGACAATACTAACATGCTGATGTTGAGCAGGAAATATTTTTTTTTACCATGTTCACATCTTAGTTTAACATTTTAGCATGCCAACATTTTCTAATTAGCTCTAAACAAAAAGTACAGCTGAGGCTGATGGGAATGTCATTAGTTTAGCAGATATTTCGTCATCAACCAAAATATTGGACAAGTTAAAATTTTGACCTAATAATAGCGCTAGATGAAAAGTTAAGGGATGGAACGAATGACAGACCAGCCGACATTCCCTTTGCCAACTTTTGCAACATTGCCATCCCTAGAGCCACACCGCTAACGTGGCTAAAAAGAAAGAGGTGGTAAAAGGCATTGGAGAAAAATTCAGATTATTCAGAAGTATAAGTGAGATGTATAATTCAAGATGGCTTGAACTTTTAACACTGTTTTACAAAATATCTCTAAAACATTTAACATAGCCTATATTTGACAGTTCTGACAAATCTTATTCCCTGTCCTCTATTCAATATTGCTTTAACCCTCTTTTATCTTTCTCTGAAGCTTATTTAATTGTTTTTTTTTTTACTCTGATTATTGTAGGCATCATGCCTGCTTAGGAATTTTCTGGGAAATGAAGCTCATTCTGCTGTCACACTCTGCTGTTGCAACCAAGAACAGTTTAGAGAATCAATACAGTAATTCAGCTGTAATCTGTAATGTGAAATGATGACATTTTTACCTGGACATGAATCATGAAAGGCAAGGTGGCGTCATTTTTGTTAATACACCTTTATATACCTACTTTTCCTTCCTATAAATAGGATGTAGGGTTTTTCGACTGAAACTTATGTGAAAGTTAATATGGATTTTAGAGTTCACGCAGGCGATAAAGCCTTAACATCACCAGCCTGCAAATCTTCTTCCCAGAAATGGTGTGCCAATCAAGCACCTCTCCTTAGAGGGTTAGGATGCAAGGCTTTGATCTGCCAACAGATTGCTTGTAGTGGGAATGTGAAGTCAACCCATTCTTTATCTTTAAGATTTCTCTCATTCTTTCCTCCTCCCTCCCTTCGCCCCCCACCCCTCTCCCTCCTTTGATCTCAGCTGTTAGGACTGACGGTCGGCACGGATTACCTGGTACAGTGAAGCGTTTACAGAATCAATTTTGAAAGCCTGAAAGATCTTGAAAACTAATCTGAGCTTCACTGGTTATGTCAAAGATGTTGGATATTTACAGCGACATCAGGATAGATAGACAGATTGGTGTGTAGGCCGCCAATGAACATTTTGTAGTTACACTGAAAAGTTAGAGCCTATAACTGCACAAAGATAACAATTTAGAAATTCTACTATCACTGTCTTTTTTGATAAATCCTTCTCCCCTCCAACCATACTGAACAGTCTAGATTTAGATTCCTGAGTGTTTTTGCAGTGATTATACATGCATGTTGGATTGATTTGCATGTTAATATCAAGCAGCAACTTCCGGGGCTGAAAAATGCCAAGTGCCAAAAACAGCAGTTCGTCGAATGGCCACTTGAGGCTGGCTCCAAAAGTCACTTGATCCCCATTAACCCCCATGTTAAAATGCCCGACATTACAGCATAAATAAACATGTTTACAGCCTGGTACAAAATACGGTTTTGGTCTCTATAGCTAATTTCCCTGTTCATGACAACTGTACGTTTAAATAATATTAAGGCTTAAAGTTATGCATAATTAAGGGCGGGCTGCTTTGAGTGACAGGTGGCTGCCCTCTCAGGTGGCTTGCCACTAGCTGGTTTCATCAACCAGGCTTCATTCGGCCCGCCTCAGCTCCACCTCTTTGCCCATTTTTGGATTAGCCGGAGTTAGGCAACGCAAAGATGGTGACGACTGGAGCCGTCCACTTTGAGCTTCACAACAGCTCTTCAGAAACCTATGGGTGATGTCATGGACTCTACGTGCATGTTTTATAAAGTCTAGGGTTAATAGACAGTATATTGGTTTATGAATAATCACACAGGTTCCTTTGAGATTAGAGGCCCATACAGTAGTATGTCAGTGATAAACAATGCTGTACCAGGACGCAAGTGTGTAATAGCCCACCCTTGCCTAAACGAATGTTTGCTAAGCCCTGTCCCCCTCAGTAATTGTTGCTGTATTGTAATATATTGTATTATTACTTTATTTTAAAGAGTATAGTCTAGATCTGCTCTATAGGACAAGTGCAATGAGATAACTGTTGACATAACAATGCTGACAGGCATTGTGTGTGGCAGCCGTTGACGCTAAACTTTGTTGCAGACATCTAGCAGGCTCCTGCGTAGCTGCATTCGGATCAAAGACTTCGGTCCAGATGTGTGTTTCTGCTCCGAGCTTCTTTAATGTTGCACAAGAGTGAGTAATTTGCCAACCTCTTCTATGTTGAACTCCAAATCCTTCAACTTACTAGCTATTGTGAGTAATTCTGGTTATAGTTATTAATTTAATTATTAATCTGAGTTCCAAATTGATAGGTTAGTGTATTTTATGAGACTCAATCAATTAATTCATTTTTCTTCTTTAAGAAGAGTGGTGCCCCCGAGGACTTTATTCATTAAAATTATTAATGATTAACTTTGATAATTCTGCCATAATTTATTGATTGCACCTATACAAGTGGTGCCCCCCTTAACTATTGTAAATCCCAACACTAGCTAATTAAGCTAAATGGTAGCTCCATGAGTTGGTTGAAACTCTTTAATGTTCCATTCCAGCTGACTTGTTTTAAACAAGAACCCTGTTAAAGGGTCTTAAATATGATGGCTACATACTTGATATTGTGCTAAAAGACTGAGGCTAAAGCAACACGTCATCCTCACCAGTTTATGATCCATAAGTAATGTAAATAAAGGAGCAGCATTGTAGAGCTATTTAGTTAATGTATTATGATATAGAAAAATGTAAGAGCGGTATTTCATTCTAACTTAACACTGTTTGGCTGCTTAGCTTGCATATTGCACAAGCAAGACAAAGACTAGACGTAACCCCACAAAATAATAATAATGTTAATGTTTGCAGTTTTTGTTAGAGCCGCTGAGTTGTTAAAACACTGTTTAATCAATTTCTTACACTTTTGCTCTTGTATTTTTGGTTTTGTAAAGCTTAAAAAAGACACCACTCTCTGAACTCTTTAAATAGTATCACTCTTACTACAGCCCCATGTTTCGCACCATAGAAATCCAAAGCTTGATAGGCCTACCATGCCTAGTTACTAGCTATGATTACAAGCTCTGATTTGACATCACTGTCAATTGTCTTGGGTGTGAGTCATATCCATTATGTATGCGATTGAATTTGAAGATCAAGCTTTTCAAAAAGTCTTCCAGTGTCTCCCCAGCCATTTCCTTTCAGCTTTTTGCTCTCTCATCCTGGCCATTCACACAGTCCACCTCCTCTCACTTTGACCTCCCCTAGCCTCTCACTTTTTAAATGTCTCTTTGAACGCTTTGACAATTTCTTCTTACTGCTGTCCTCTTTGACCCTGCTCTGGTCACACATATTTCACACTCTTATTCTTTTGGTGTACACCTACTCAGGAGCAGAGACACTGAGCAGAAGATTCTCCTGGAACTCTAGCAACTAACAAAACTAACAAAACAAAAAAACATTATAAAATTTTTACATAAAAGCACACTTTTCTGTCAAGAGGTTCTGAGAATCTGAAGGTTCTTTCGCCACAATCTCAATTCACCCTATTTCCTATATAGCAAGATAAATAGGCTACATTAAATAAATAGAAATAATATTTTCCCAAAGTGCTTTACTACCCATGGCGTTATTTGTAACTAATCCACATTTCACTGCATCTGCTCCCCGTGGTGACACTGATTAACCGACAATTACACAGTAATTAGCTCAGTTGATGTTAGTGCTTTTTTTTATTAGGAGTGCCTGTTGATTAGGAGAGAAGTTTAGCTTGTGAAATGTCATTCCAATCTAAAGCTGGTGGCTCTCTTTTATTCTGTTTACCTCACCTGCTCACGCTTTCTAATTCTGTGTCACTCTCTTTCAATCACTTTTCCTCACTCAACTGATGCTGATAATGAGTTTCATTACCAAAAGAGGCCTTCCAGTGCTTGTTCAGGGGATTGTAGCAGTGGTGAAATGCAACAGGTCATCACGGTGATTTGTTTTACTCACCATGCAAGATGGCAGCAAAGGTGTGACTGCTGCAGGAAAATAGTAAATAGAATCATTATTCAGTGCCAAATATTGTCTCAAGGAGCCTGAAACCAAAGCTTGTCTCACCATTAGCCATGTACAGAACATTTCTTCTGTGCTGGTGGTCGAGGCTGCCCCTAACTGCATCGCTAACAATTGAATCCAGCTAATGATGAATGGCTTATTTATGGAATAGATAGTAGCAACAAATAAACCCTGAATTCTTAAAAAGACAAGCCTATTTCCAGACAAGAAACTTTTCTTAGTGGACGTAAAATGTGGAATCGTCCAATACAAATGTAATTCCTAGAGATACTGGGCTGTATCTAAAAGAAAGTATGTCAAAAGCATAAAAATCGGGATATGCTTGACATTAAACTGTGGGTCCGAAGGTTTGTTTGACCATGTTTAAAGGCAAAGGTGCTTATAACTATTTTGAACAGCCAAGGGATACGATGATCGTTAAAATGGGGATAATGGCTTCTCCACAATAAAATACTGAAACAACTTTTTGCCACACTTTGAAATGGTTACAACAATCACCACTACTGTTACGGCTGGAGCTAAGCGTTTGTTTTCCACTGTTTTTATATAAATGTATATAACTATTACATAGTTAGTATCATATCTATTTTGGCGGGTAAATGTTCGTACTAAATGCTGAGAGTCTCTAATGCATTTTGGTGTCATTTACGGGCGGACTGATTCTGTCCTCTGCTGTTTGTGTCAGAGCACTGTTTATGGGACATTAGATACTCCGCTAAACTATCACTTGCTGACGGTCTGTTGCTGCAACCCGGTATCACGCCAAAGCGTGTATTACACCCGCCGGTCCAGACTTTCAAAATAAAACTTGCTGGGGAACATTTCAGACGGTCGCAGTTTGGTTAGGTTTAGGTACCAAAACTGCTTGGTTAGATTTGGGTTAAAATAACTACTTCCTTAAAACAATCAATTAACCCGGTCTCCTTTGTTTGACCCATTACTTTTATGCTTGATCCTTAAAGGTTATATTGATGACATTTTTATGTAGACAAATATTTAAAAACAAAAATACATCCACAGAGCTTTTAGAAAGTTGCGGAATAAAAATCACTTTTCCTAAAAAAAATTATGATTGTGAATTAATCATTTAAAAAATTTTGATGGGTCCATAATGAATGTTTTGTTTATCTCCGTGTGAGATGTCTGATATTTGGTTCCTGCTTCTAACAAGGCTTGTGAGCCAATAGTATAACGACGTTGGTATCACGTGGTATAGTTGCCAGTTAGTGTGGAAAAAATGGACACTGACTTTAGCACATATTAGCTAACTTAATCGTCGGAACAACAATAACCCATAAAATAACAGCTCTGCATATTTAAACTAAATAAACAACAACTACCGACAGTCATAGTCCTTAAAACCTTAACTAATGTGTTGTCACCAGTTAGATTGTCAAAATTAGAAAAATAACAGCGTCAGTCCCTGAGGAGCATTAGTGATGGTTGCGTCCAGTTACCTAACTTGATAGTTCCCTCAAACATTGTAATGTTAGAAATATGCAGGTTGTGCAATGAACTGGCAACCACTGGAATAGAATTTGGGAGGGGGAGTGCGTCATCTAGTGGCTGGATGTTATCAATAGCACCTTTAAGTACATTTAATAGCAAATACTTCAGTAGAATTTTGAGATCAAGACTTCTTGAGTTACATTCAGGCTTGAATTAATTAACCTTTGATCAATATATTGAAATAATTTTGTTTCAAATTTTGCTCTGGCCTCTTCTTTAAGTTTGTATTCAAAATAATACCTTATTATCTCAATGAAATGTACTTAAAGGAATGTACATGTGACACAAAAAGGCAATTTATAATTTTGGCGGGTAAAAAATATGCCGGTAATTCAAAAAGTTAATTTCGGATACATTAAAAGTCTATGACGGGACGAAAACTCCAGCCTCCTGCATGAAAGTCAGACGTGTTACATGCCCATTCACCACCCCAACCTTCACACCTTTACTTTCTGCCTCGCTATATGAAGGGCACGTTACTCCCTGCATTGGTACTTAAGTTTCCATTGGACATAAATTTAAAGGTCCAATATGAACGTAATTCCTTGGACACTGGGTTGTTAATATACCTTGTCTTTAAACAACATGGAAAAGAAGATGAGTTAATGTAACATATCCACTCATGTACCAGGCACCCAATAAACAAACCTCAAGATGCAACATGTAAATGGATAAGGTGTAAAGAGCTGAAATCTAAAGTAGTCATTACTCCAGTCAAGCATGGCAACACATAATTGCCAAAACCAGAAGAACCACCTACATAAGGCGCATGAAAAGCTAATTGCTGCGATTTTTGTGACACACTTTTATTGTCAACATTTTGGCCCTCTAAGCACTGAAAAGCATTTGTTACCTTAGTGACATGAATCTCATTTTATTACAAGTGCAAAGAAAAATCAGGCATTTATCTGTCAGAGGCATAAAACTCTGAATGTGTGCTTTTGACAGCAGCTCTGTGCCTGTTCAATTAAGTACTCACAAAGACAGAAATACTGAGAATGAGTATATTGCAACTTGCATCACACTTTCTAACTCATATGAAAAGCACCGTAATCGTGCTGAATGGAAATTCAATAATGACCTTGAGTTATTGACCGAAGGGCTCTCTACAAGAGTCAGGTTTGTTCCAGGCAAGAGCAGTATAAGGAGGTGAACCAGAGAGAGATGAAATCATCTGTCAGACAAAGTCATGGTTTTATGAAGAGGTTTGGAGAAACACTTGACACGCCGCACTGCCCCAAGCACTAATTCAAAGACACAACGACAGCGAGAAACACACAATGGATTTGAACACAACCTCTTAATTTCTCTATAGGCAGCACTCCATCACCACTTGAAAATGACCTTGTCAGGGTAAAGTGATTTGTCTTGACCATGTGTCCTCTATGAGAGTGTTTACATCAGACCATCAATCCTCCTCCAGGCTCCTTTTAGCATGTATATGACTTTTAGAGGGAATGTGTTGGCTCTTCTTGCTCTTTGACCCTGTTTCCATTAATACTTTTTCTAACTATTTCTTTATCACTTTGAAGGGTAAGTTCCCCTAAATAACAAAACTAAAAACAAGACACATATTTTCTTATTTACCTCTAGTGACACCTATCCGTGCACATAGTTTTGGTTTAGTTTACTCAAGCTTTGAGATATTGTCAAGTCAATTTTATTTATATAGCCCAATATCACAAATCACAAATTTGCCTCAGGGGGCTTCATAATCTGTACAGCATACGACACCCTCTCTCCTTAGACCCTTGATCCGAATAAGGAAAAACTCCCCAAAAAACCTTTTAATGGGGAAAAAATGGAAGAAACCTCAGGATGAGCAACAGGGGATGGATCCCTCTCCCAGGACGGACTGACATGCATTTGATGTCGGGTGAACAGAATAGACCAACATAATAAAATTACAGTATGGACAGTCATGATGACAAAATTTTAAATAGATTGTTACATACACAAAGAATAGATCAGGGAGGACATCGAGCAACTTCAGATGGGACCTGAGCCACACGACCTCCTCTCCACCATGGAGACCTGGAAGTGGACAGACTACACAAACACACAAGACCCAAAACTCAAGCACACCATTCACAAAGGTAGGAGCAAGAAACAGACACACACAGAGGGAGAGAGAGAGAGACGAGAGGAGAGGCTAAATCTCCTGGAGGACAAAGATCCAGATCCAAAACATCTGGAGAGAGGCACCGACAGCCAGGGGGAGAGATAGGCACACAGCTTGGACGCTCATGTGCTTGTGGGACACAAACAAACAGAGGGTTAAAGAGATGCAGTGGTTTTCAGAAAGTTTACAGTATTCTCGTCAGCAGGACAAACATGGTCTATAAGTACTAGGCTTAATGGATTCATTGAGACTGAGACCGACCCGCCGGAAGGATAATGGTAACAGGTACAAGGTAATCAAAAACAAACAACTAGCTGAAAGTTAAGGTGAAAAGATGAGTTTTAAGTTTGGATTTAAAGGCCTCAATAGAGTCAGACTGTCTGATATCAGCAGGGAGGTTATTCCAGAGGAAGGGGGCACGATAGGAATGAATGAATAAATGAATGAATGAATAAATATTTTATTTTCATGTCTGGTCATTTACATGACCCATCCCTCTTGGAATTGTTCACATTAACTAACAACAAACCAAGCATTCCAGAATGTTAACCCACCACCATCTAACAGCACAATACATCAACGTCATCCAAACATAGACATAAACATAAACATCATCCAAAAAGAGACATAAACATAAACATCATCCAAAAAGAGACATAAACATAAACATCATCCAAACATAGACCTCCCACAAATAACACTCCAGGAGATATCCCACAATTGAAATGCAACAAATATACAAACACACAAACACAGCCACCTAAGACACAATACACAAATCCAAGCAAGCAAAAACTACATCAGCATCCATTAGTGCCAAACACTGTATATTTGATCCAATTCATAAACCAAAAGTCCACAATTCATATAGAATAGTCTGAGTCTGAATGTATCTATCATATGTTACTTTTCTCCTTCTATCCCATGCTTTAGAAAGATATTTAGAAAATGCAAAAGCATTATCAAAAAGATATTCAATTAAAGCTCCATTCTCAATACCTATCAAATCTAAATCAGGAACATGAACTTTTTTAAACAATATTTGTTGTAATGAATGTAAATTCGTAAATCATGATATAAAGGACAGTATGAAATGAAAGAATTTCATTCTCCTTTAGCTCACAATATTCACAGATTCTTTCATCTTCAGTCACACGTCTTCCTCCCTTTTCAATATGTACTGGTAATATACCACATCTTAACTGTGCACAGAGTGATCGCTGACTTTTAGGCAAATTTTACTTAACATATTTTTCACATTTGTAATCTTTCTTAAATAAACAATAAGTTCTCAGTTTTCACTTTTGCCAGATTTCTTCTGCCCATAATTCTGTACACCGGACTTGGTATTTAAACACCTCCACCTCCACAATTGCTGTTTGAAAATAATTTTCTTCAAGTCCACACTTTTTAGTAAATCAAATAATTCAGATGCCCATTTACCTCGGACAGACAAATCCCAATAAAATATTGGGATTATCACTAGCCACCCTGTTGGTTGGTAAAACCAGCAGTGTTGTTCGTTTTTTCTTAAATCTTATGAATCCCCATATTCCTGACACATAATCTAAAACAGGACATACACATGTTTAATACAGTTTGGAATATAATATGTAAAGTATGTCATACCCATATCTCTCAGCATTTTAGTATTACCTACAATACCTCCTAGTGCCATACTTGCCGAGTCTGCTAGAACACAATGCACCATTTAAAAAAGACATACTTTCATCTAGAAAAATCCAAGATACTTAAATTTATCTGTAAAGTTGTTTCTCACCAACACAAAACTGAAAACTACTCCTTCCTCTACCTGGTTTTCGAAAATGCATAACTTGTGTTTTTTTTTTTTATTGATACAAACTTTTTACACCATTCAGCAACACGTCAGCATTGTTTGTAAACCCTTCTCATTTTCTGACAGCAAAATAATATCATCAGCATAAAGAAGAATGTTTACAAGTTCACAGCCACACATTCTCCAGCTGCTTTATCTCTCTTGCCAAATCATTAATAAAAACAGCAAATAATGTTGGTGATAGAACATCACCTTATTTAACACTGAAGAGTGTTATAGAGTGTGAAATAGTAGTGAATAATAGTAATAATTATTTTATTAGTTTCTAACAAGCAATCAAAAGGAATAAATAACAAATTCACTCATTTATTACAGTTGGGAGTCGCAGAGTCAAAACACACAAACTTTAATTTTACAGCAGTGGAACTAACAGGCTGTATTTACATTGTGCATATAATGTAGTGCAAAATTATTATAAAAACTAAACATAATAGCTATTAAAATATATCGGGCTTTCACTGCGGTGGACATTTTTTTTCCTCGGAAGTCAGGAGTCGACTTAGGCCGGACTGTGTCCCCACCTTTCTCTAAGTGCAAATAAAGGTTTAAATGAAAACGGTAACCTTCGGCTTTCATCCTTTCTAAGGTAGGCTACTGGTATTTTGATATAGGGTTCTCGCTGTCGCTTTCTCTCTCACTCTCTGTCTGTGCATGAGGTTGGCCTAGATGCGCTGTCTCGATAGCGCATCTAGATAGCTCGGGCTATGCGAGTATGGATGTATAAAGTGCTGCAGGTCTGTTTGACCGAGGGCAGAAACGCTCAGAAAATAAGGTTTTATTTCTCTGATTCCTCTGATTCTGGCTCCCTCTTTTCATTCATTTTCTAGCTCTCTCTCTTGCTCTGAGCTGGGAAGGAGGGGCCAAATTTGGATCATGTGTATACAAACAGCACCTGCCTTTAAAGAGCAGCTGAACATATATATGAATTGTGCATATATAGTGCAAATTATCATCAAAATGAATAAATTAAAATGAAGTTAAAATACACACAATAGTCATCAAAACAGATGGGGCTTATAGCCTACAACAGACAATAAAATCTCTCTTCCTCCTAACCTAACTAACCTTACTCATAGTGGTGTCAGATCAGTAAACACTTTTATTTTTGCAGTGGTGATTTGTAACAGTTTTGTTTTGGAAGGCACTGATTTGTCTTCCTGGAAGAAAAAGTAGTTGCAATGAAAACTTGTCAGTCTGTGACTTAATCTAACCTTCCCGAAAGAAGTGTTGCTGTTGAATTTTTTAAGTGTAATTTTTTCAAAGCTGTGAGCACGACAAATTAAATTTCATTCACCTACATTGTATTGGGTTGGTAGAAACCTCAGAGGAGAATATCTCAAAACCTGGGCAAGGAAGTCTGCTGGCTGGATGCTGCTAGGAGTTTGTAAGAAATGACGTGTTATAATATCGCAAATCTGACACTTTAACAATGTACACACACTGCAGGAGAAGTCACAATCTTACATGTACAATTTGCAGGTTAACTGCACTAAAAAAAATCAGCCACACACTCACACTGCCACAGTATGAACACACACATTCACAAAACTATGTTTCTCTCATGGTGTGTACTCACATATGTGAACACACACACACACACACGCGCTGAGAGGCTAATGGATATGTACTCTGGTCGCAACTGGCCCCTGTGGACTGCGTTTCACACAGTAATTGTAGCCACATCCTCGTGGTCTCGCTGGGTGGAAGTATAAGAGAGTTTGTGAAAGAAAAAAAGAGATAGAAGAGTGAACTTTTATGTGACTGATCCTCAGAAACAGAATCAGTAAGATGAGTGAGCAGATGGAAGTTGGAAAGAGTGAAATTGAAATTCATTCTTCTTATGTACATGTTTATATTTCACACTTGCTTTGCCAATGTAAACGTCTGTTTCCCATGCCATTAAAGCCCCAGTGAATTGAATTGAAATTGAGACAAAGAGGTAGAGAGACAGAATAATATAATTTCCATTTTGTTACAGTCCATGTAGGCTTTAAAACAGCAGCTGTCATCGCCACTCTTGTTATTCTGCCAGTGCTAAAGCTGATATTATCCTGTGATTGCACAGACTATCAAATTGATTTGTTAGGCCTCCTGCTGATTACATCTCTTTCTGTTAAAGCACTCTCTGCAGAATAATTACGGTGCGCAAATCAGTGATACCCTTCCTTGCCTGGGGGAGAGAGAAGACCACAGAGGTGTTGAGCGATGACTCAAAACCTGACAGCCGCTGTCAGACCTTCAGTACCAAAGACTTGTTTTTCTCTCTCTGAATCATCTCTGTCATGTTTACACTCTCCCCTGCATGTCTTCTCTTTGCTACTCTATGAACAGATTTCAAGATGTGCCCTGCTGTTTTACCAAGCAACGCTGTATAAATAGCTGATAGTCAAGGGGTGACAGTGAATGGGAGACAAGCTAAAGCGTGTGACTCAGATAGATGGACCTCTTATTGATGATCCTTGATCTCATTGTGCAGCCATTCTAAGAATAATATTATTTCATATTAGAATGTCTTGGCATTAATTTCAATTAAACTCTTAATAAATGTACAGTTACTTATTGCCAAGAACCAGGGCTTTAAATTTGCGTCTACATTTATGCTCATTTTACAAATGTGCATCCCTTCTCTGAAATCATGCCAATCTGGCCAGCCCAAGTCCAAGATTTATATATTTAATAACATGCAATGTTTCTAGATGAGTGCTCTTCATCTTAGAAATTTTCCCCTTTGAAAAATTTAAAGCCATGTTAAAAGTCCATGTAACTGAGAAATGCAACTACCTAATTTGAGCTGGATTTAGTCTTTTCCTTGTGTGCTTGATGTTTGGATTCCCTGTCTCTTATGTTTTATTTTATGTTTTATTTATGTAACTGGTGTCTAACTGTCTTGGCCAAGTCTCCTTCAGAAAAGAGATTTCAATCTCAAGGGACTTCCTAGTTAAATAAAGGTTAAAAAAAAAATCTTCATGTAGGCGTGGTTGATAAACATATCCACTTGGGCTCTGCTTTCAGTGGGGGGATTTTCATATTCTGTCCAGCAGCTGACTGATTTACTGTACTGATTTATTTGTACTTGTTTGCACTCTGGAAGGTCATTCCCAGTACGCTTTGGGAATTTATAAGAATCAGAATGGAGAGGAATTATCATTCATGGGAACATTAGTAGATCTGTTCAGAAGTGTCAGGTTGCATGATGTGGTCATGACAGTGGAAGTGATTAAAGCCCACATCAACTTGCAGGCCCACCCACTAAGCATGAATATTTATTGGATTACTGAGAGGCCAAGGAGACTCATTAGCAGACCTAGTAGAAACCTGCAGCTTGTGTCTCCTCACAATTTTGGTCCTGAATGTCCCCTAAAGCCCTGCTTGATAAAACTGAGTCGCAATGATCGGTTTGTCCAGGATCATCTCCGAAATGAGCACAGTAATATCTTCCCTCATTCACCAGATCCTCATTCAACTCAGGCAGCTGTCTATCCTCTTCATGTGAAACTGTCCATGGTGCTCGACTGTACTTGCATGTTATGAATGAACACATACTCTTATCTCTGCACTCTACAGGATGTCTTGTAGGATGTATTGTTTTTCCCAAGTGCTTTGCACAACCCCTCAATCCTCATAAGACATGCAGATTACTGCATCAATCCTTGTAATCTATAGTAGAGGGCTATTAATCAAACCTGCATTGCAGCAACTGCCTCAGGCTGTACATTCGTGTGTGTGTGTGTGTGTGTGTGAGGCTCTGTGAGTGGATGTGATTATCCAGTTGCAGAGAAGAGGGGAATAAATACTCACTATCAGTGAGCCAGATAAAGAAACACAGAGGGAGAGAGACTTTTAAAGGCTTTGTGCTGCACCAGTGGATCCAGCAGAAAACTTGGTGAACAGGGAAGAGAGAGCGTTTTGAAGGCTTTTTATAGCAGCATGTAACATGTGATTCCACAGAACATTAAAAAGACCTGCTGAGAGATGGAGAGTGGCAGAAGAGATAGAAGCTTTTTTTCTTAGTTTGTAACATCAAAAAACTCAGCTGTGTCCACACAATTTTTTTTAATTATGAACATCCACCACTGTCCATTGTACAGCATCTGTATGATTTTTCTCCGTTAAAGTGAAGTAAAAGACATTTTTTATGGAAAAGAGCAATGTCTAAAACCCAATAAATATAACATTTTACTTATGACATTTCTTATTTAAATGACTGAATCTAATAAAAAAACTAATGGTCAAACATAATAACAAAAGTCCAAAATGTAATGTAATGTAGTTCAGTCTTTGATCAAACTTGTTCATCTGTGTTTTGGTGCTACTACTTTTTTGGGCGGAGGATCCATCACTGACTTGAATTTAAACACAAGAAAACGTAGTATTTCCTATAAACTTGGACAGAAGTTGCACCGCCCCAAGTGATCACAGTGGAATAGCATTAGATTTATTGTATATACAACAGTTTGTAATCAGCTTGTAGTGTATAGTGTATAGCCACTATCACATTGTCTTACATTTAATGGCTTACATACAGTAGGAACATAGTCCTTCTTACCTTCATATATCCAAACTTAACTTTTACATGGTAAGATGGTAAAAGACATCAATTAATTAAATTCTTTAAACTTACTGTTGTTGGTGACGCTTCATTTTTAATTTTTCTGTCGCAAAACTCTACCAGTAACGTTACCACTTTAGTCACAAACTGTCTGCGACTCACAGCGCAAGAGTGACCACACCGATCTTTTGGGCCTAACAGATGGTACTTCAACCGAGTTTACCTATTCACTGGAAAAGGAAGCTGGGCTTTGGATTAAAGGGCAGCGGACCTTGAGACGATCCATCCAGCCAGATCAACCGGACCAGACACCACGGCGGGTGCTTTGTGATCGCACCGGGAGGAGAGGAAGAGCCAGGATAGGAACCAAGCTGGCCCAGTTTGGACTTAAGGCTGCTCCTGGCTAATTTCTGGTCTGGACGAAATGGGACTCCGGCCAGGCAACAGGAAATCTGAAACTGTTGTGCGCACATCTTTGCAGAGACCTGCTCCACCAGCATCCTGGATCAAGTACTCAACGGGCGGACCGTGTTCCGAGCTGACAGAGCGCAAGACTCTGGCTGGATGAGGGGAGGCGGTTTCTGTGTTTATATCGATGGTGCTTGGTGCTCAAGCACAGTCAAAGTGGATGGACGCTGTTTCCAGATGTCGAACTTTTATGTGACAATAATAACAATATTATTATCTTCACTATCTTGTTGCTGCTGTCTTGCATTCCCCCAGATGCAAATTAAAAAAATACACAGAATTATTTCCTGGGTGTATAGGTGTATGTACATATGTAAATAACTGTAGGATATATATATTTTATGTGTGTTGCATGTAGCAAAGAAGAGACTACTAATTTAATTTCATTATACAACCTTGTGTTATATAATGATAAATAAATGACCTTGTACTTCAACCGAGTACTTGAGATGACTCAATCAGGTTGAGTTAAGAACAACAGATTTTTCAATATGACATGACAACACTAACACATGTGCTCTATCAAACAGTATAGAAGACCATTAAAAGATTCAGAAACAAATGCATTCTTCTGCATTTTTTCCACTGATTGCCATTCTTACTGGTTGGCTAACTGATATTTCAATATTAGTCTTTGCTAATTAAAATGCAGCCATGCTTATATAGTTATACAGTATATGCATTTGACTCCCTCTAACTTGCAGCAATCTTGCCTTCAACTGCCAGTTGACTGCTTGTTTGCCTGCCTGACAGCCTTTTACAGTGCATTATTGCAACAACAGATTGTATGCATGTGGGTGTTTAACAGCATTCAGTTTGGTTTCAGTTTGTTGTTGTTTGTTGCTGGCTGAATGACTTCTAGCACCTCAGAATCAGCCCCAGGCTTTTTACTTCACACTGATGAAATCTCATCTTACCTGCCTGTACAGGTCGGGCTGGATTCATCATCAGTCTTGTCAGCCAGCAGATGCAGATCCGTTCGACCATATGGGGACAACACGGCATCGATACACACTGTAGACCTTGATGTAACTCAGTAGAGTGGGTAGGGACAACAAAACGCTTCTGACAGTGATCAACCTCATTTTCAACACCTTGGATATATTAAGGTCATTTCTTTTCATTCTGCAAACTCCTTCAGTGATGATTCACATGCTGAGATTAGTGTTGGGTATGTCTGAGTGGTGAATACTGTTGTGGACTATCTTAATGCTTATATATTGCATTCTAGATAAGATAATGTGAAACTGTATCCTCATAATGTGGGCCATTTTTCAATTTAGCTTGGATTGTACTTTTTCATAAATGGAATTTAGGCGATCCAAGATGTATGTGTATTTTATAATAGGTACAAACTACACCGAATAGTGTTCCGTTGTAATGGCTGTCATGGCAGCTTTTTTTTAAAGAAAATATGGGGCACATACATGATACCTAAAAAATGTAGATACTGCACTCTGCCTTTGGTCAATCTTAGCAGAACTCACGGGGAAATGCACTATCTACAAACAAAAGATGTTCTTTGAGCATTCTTTTCCATTTGAACTGGTTTGTTTAAGAAAATAAACTTCATTAAATGTATCACTGTTTTGCTGTGTATTTGTATATCTACTATTAAAAATGTATATTGAAACTGATATAAAAATGTATCTACAATTGAATACATTTCAGTATGTGATTTAAAGGTAATTTCCAGTAACCACACTAAATGGCGGTTACTGCTACAGGTAGCTAGACTAGCTACCTGTTACCCAAACTACTGTTTAGCTTTTCCTCATCATGATTCGATTTAAGATTGAATTAAGATTTTACACACATATGATGATCTTTGTTGATCTTTTGTTATACATTGTTTTTTTCTGAACTACCCAACAGTATATACAATTGTTCAAATTACTTTGTGAACCAACAACTGTAAAATGCTTCTTACACTTTTTTTGCATCAGTAATAAAAACATAAAATGATATAAACTATAATAATATATATATATATAACATTCACTACGATTTCTTTTTTTATTGCATTGAGTGCTTTTACATTTAATATTTTAAGTACATTTTATTTATGTTACGTACTTTTAACTACAGAACTTTTTAAATGATGGACTCTTACTTGTGATGGCATATTGCTACTTTTACTGAAAGGATCTGAAAACTTCTGTGACCACTGGTTTTTCTGTGGTAGAAAGTGCAGTAAATGCAATGGTGGGTTCTAGAGCCCAGAAATTACCGAGCCATAGTGTAATTACTGCAGCCCAGAGTGCTATACAAAGCCATAGTGCAGTAAATAGTTTCGTTTTTAGCTGTGTTTTGTTGTTGCAGCAAACTTCATATGCTGTTTTCAGGGTAATTATACATTTCTATGGCATAATATTTTCTATATGTTAAAACAGATGTCAAGAAGTTAGTTTCTGGTCTTAACAGATATGTAGTTACTGTATTTGGCTTTGCAGGGCAGTAAACCTTGAAATGTCAGTCATCTAAAAAGGTTGCTTCACCTGCCTTCACACTATGGGCAGCTGAAAAATACAACAAACGTGGTTCATGTTAGCCAACGTTTTTCTGATTCTATGAAAGAAATGGACATCTGCTGACTGGTGTCTTGAGCTACTTGTGGGTTGTGATCACATGCAGTGTAGCTGTTTGATTTCTTCCTGAAATATTCAATGCATTTTTGGCCATCTAAAGTGATGTCATTACCAACTCATTTCTTTGCCAATATCTTACCATTTCTACCATGTGATGACATTTGGAAATGGGGCAAGGTGGGGTGTAACTGTATGCTTCCATTGGGCAGATGTAGTGTGTGTGTGTGTGTGTGTGTGTGTGTGTTTGTGTGTGTGTGTGCGTGCAAGTGTGTGTATTGGGGAGAGAGTATAACGGTTTATGTATGCATAGGTGAAATTGTGCGTATTTGTGTCCACATCTACCTACGTGTATATTCAAATCTGCTCATTTGTGTGTTTGTGTGCATGTGCATCTGTTTGAAGGTTTGTGTCTTAATATGTGTGTGTGTGTGTGTTGCTGCTTCCGTCTCATATGCCTTTCTAAGTGTGTGTGCGCCTGTCTTATTGAGCTTGTTGATGGGTACAGAGTGAAGTGCTGGTGTCTGGGAGGGCTAAACAGGAGAAGGAAGAGGATTGATTCTGAGCTTTAAATAACACTGTCTCCTCTCCTCCAGCTGAGTCCACCAGACACATTTCTGCCTCACACATCACTCAACTCACCAGCTCTCATATAGGAGGTGTGTGTATGCATGCCTAACTGTGTGTGCAGCCCCAGCAATCAGTTGGTCCAACAGGAACAAGTGTAATGTCGGCCAAAGTAAATTATTGCCTGCTCATTCCTTTTCCTCAAAGTTTGTATTTGGCCAGGGCAATATAATTAATCATTTGTGCTGACAAATTGTAGCATTCCCTCCTCAAAGTGGCTCATTTGTCCTTTTATATGTTAAAGCAGCAATGAAAAATGCTGTATGTGATGCTAACCACACCTCTGTAGCCCGCTCCTCATCTCTACGTGAGGCTAGCGGATCGAGGCTACATTAGTCGCTACTACCATAACACACACACATTTTCTGAAATGTCAGCAGTTGAGATGCATTGTGGGTAATGTAGGCACCAAGTTTTGACAAGGAAGAAGAATGCGTGGAATAAGAAACAATATCACTGGTTCTGCTGCATCGATTTTGATCCTTTTTTAAAAACTGTCCATTGTGAGCATGACTTTATTAAGTGTAATGCTAATTCTGTGGAGTGCCCTTAACTCCTAGGCCACCATGGCACCCCAAGTTTTGATAATTTAATTAACATCTAAATAACCAGGCTTCTAAGATGCTCAGTGACATGATGGTACCTCTCTAGCTCAGTAACACAAGGTGCGTCTGTGGGTAACTTTAAGGTACCCTGTTGCAAAACCTCCTTTGGACAGACATGTTTTTTTTGTTTGGTGGATCAGTATGTGGAACTCCTTACCCACAAAAATAAAAATTGATCATGAATGGGGTCATTTTAAACTCAAGTTGAAACAGCTTTTAAAGAGGGATCAGTCATGAATGATCTGGTATACACACTAATCGGTCAGTCAGAATAAGTGCAGAGGTTGAACTGAAGCCAGAGATAGCAGAGACACTGACTGAGACAACAACACTGTCATGGCATGTTTTTCTGCCAATTTATCTACAGACGGCACCAAGAAGAGGAAAACAGCAAAAGTTAGAAGCTTGCATGCATGTTTGAAAGCTCAACGCCTCACTCCCCAATTCCTGTATATCTGCACTATATTTGCATGTTATCTGGCCTTTCCATTTTCCACGGCTGAATAGCTGATCTGTTGCAGCCAGCATATCTATTAGTGAGCTGCTGGTGGCTCTGCCTTCCCCTCCTCTGACTCAGAGATTACCATTTAGCTGCTCTGCAACTCTGCCATTACTTCCCTACAGCCAGCACTACAGCAGCTCTGCAACCCATTTGTGTCATCTCGAAAATATGCTCTCCTCTCCTCTCCTCTCCTCAAGCCTTTCATTGTTTACAAGAAATCAAATTGACTTACTGTATCTAGTTTCTGAACATGAGGAACATCTCTGAAAATGTGTTGATTCCTTCATTTCTTGAGAGCAAATTTTTTTTTATCCTGTTATCCTTCTCTGTCGTCGTTGCTGACTAACAGAAATGAGAAAATGAATTTTTCCACCAAAGTGATGTTTTATTTTAATTCTCTTGGGAAGTGATGCATAGCGAATTTTAAAAGCAGGTCAGAAATTGCTGTAAACAGGAAAGTATCATCTGTGTGTATGCATGAAAGAGAAAAGACGTATAGCACCTGCCTCTCAAAGACTTTAACAATTGTTAATTTCTTGAAACAAAATTGTTGTTAAACTAATGGTTCTTTACAATCCGCTTTCTCTCTAGCCTCTGACGTGCTAAGTGTTGGCAAAGTTTTAATTGGCAATTTGTTTTCCCAGTGCTGGGCGACATGGCTTCAGTAGAAGTACTCTTACAAACAAACACCTCTCTGTTAGGTGGGATAACTGCTCTCTGATGACCATTTTTCCTGCACCTGTGAGACAATGTGAATCAAAGCTTATTGTGAGGTTCAACGGATAAATAGAGAACTCTGCCTTGTGGTGTAGCTCTACCACAATCTAATGCAATTCCTGCATTGGATGCATGTAACTGGTGTTCTGTATTTTGATTTATTTTACTTCGTTTCATGAATGACGTACTGAGATGCCTTAAACCCCACTACAGCACTGTTTCTGTCTCAATGTGTTTTAAGCCAGGCTAGCAGCATGGCTCTGGGGATGGCTATACCTGTCAGTCGGTTGGTCCATCACTTTGGTCCAGACTGAAATATATCCACCATTACATTTGCGTTACATTACAGTCACTTTTGTCCAAAGCAATGTACAATAAGTGCATTCAAACCACGTAGGATGGATTGTCATGACATTTTGTACAGACATTCATGGTCCCCAGAAGATGAATCCAACTGATTTTGGTGATCCTCTGACTTTTCCTCTACCACCACTAAGAGATTGACATTTTTGGTTTTTAATGAAATGTCAACTATTGGATGGATTGCCAGGGCATTTAGTACAGGTATCCATGTCCTCCAGAGGATGAATTCTAATGACTTTAGTGATCCCCTGAACTTTCATCTAGCACCACCAGGAGATGATAAGTTTTCACTTATCCAATAAAATATCTCAACATCAGTTGGATCGGCACAATTTTTTTTACCGACATTCATGGTTCCCAGAGGAAGAATCCTAATGACTTTAACAATCCTCTGACTTTTCCTCTAACACCACCATGATGACATTTGTGGTTTTGAGTGAAAGGTGGGGGGCTACTCATGTTACGAAAAGTCTAGGGGAGCACAGTGAGTAACAAAGCTTGCCCAAATATTTAGCAAAACATTTTTTTTTTTTAATTTAACCCCTTCTATAGGAAATGAGTAGCATGCAGCAACATCAAAGAACCCAGAAATTAACTTGCACAGGACATGCACACGATAAAGTGGGGCAGGTACGTAACCCATCTCAGTCCCACATACTATTGTACTTGCTTCACTGGAGGTCTCAGTGGCAAGAGGCACAAGATCAGAGAGAACCACCAGTGTCTCTCAGTATCTTCACCGGCCGCTGGTCTTCAGCAAGTCCTGTCAATGACACAAATCCATCAACAATGAATGGCTTGAAACATTCGTAAGGTTCTTCGGGCATACAAAGTGTTACTGGGGGGGTCAGAAAGACTCACTGTTTTTATTTAACCAACACCCTTGGCTTGCTTTGCTTGTGGAGTCTGCAGTCTACGCTTGAGAGCCAAACAATTAGCGATAACATGACCAGTTTTGTGACAATATAAACATTGCCTGTCTGACTTTGGGCTTGGAGGGGCCCCTTTAGGTCACAGGGACTGTAAGTCAACATTCTTCAGGGCACTCTCACGGATAGATGTTTCACGCTTACCAAAAAGATGCCTGGGACCAGGGAGATGTTCTTGCTTACATGGAATGCTGGAGGAGTTGAAGCTGAAGGGAGAAACACAGCAGAAGGTTCAATAGCACTCTTTTGATACTATAACTCAAGCTGGTGGATTTTGATAGCTGTTTCAGCTTCAAGCTCATGGGAGCTTAACTGGAACTCTAGCTCCTCTTTACATTGCTTTTTCTTTTGCTTCAAGTTCAAGGTGGGCTAAGCGCACCTTTAAGCAGGCACCCACGTTAGACAAAGGAGAAGAATCAATAGAGAATGGTTCAAGCTGTGGTAGTGAGTGAGGTGGTTTTGCTTCAACTGGCTTAGCAGTAGAGGGAGGACTTGACACGTACTCTAGGACCTCATTGTGACTGCCAAGCAGCAGCTGCAGGATCATCGGCTGGGGCCTGCTGCTCCGGACCTGCTAGAGGAAGCACATCTTTATCTACCAAGTCATTCAGAATGACAGATTTTAACTTTCACTTAACCAAATATTTAGACACAGGGATATCATAATGTGCAGCAACTACGCACAGGTCATCTTTCCTACAACTATCAAACTCTTTCAAAGTAGGATTATTCACAAAACTCTCCAAGCTAAATTTATCCCGGCCATATCCCGGATGAGCCCCCACTTAACATCTGGTCATATGCAGTGTTATGCATTAATTTACATTACGTCTATGCAGCACATTTTTAATGCTTGTGCTGTAGTATATTTTGTTGCATTTGCAGCTCATCTCCCTGGCCAAGGCTCTTTTCAGAGGAGACGAGGAGGAGTGGGAAAGGGGACGTGTCACTACGTATCACTGTTGCAAATATAGAAATTTAATCTGCTTTTGGGTAGTGGGTTTCAAGACAAACAGAGAAAGAGAGAGGAGGAAGGTGGAGAGTGAGGGAGCTCCTGAGGCGGACCTTGTTGTGCTGTCAAAAAAGATTTCTCTATAATGCATTTCTTTCTTCCTCTTTTTCCTCTCCATCTACTTTTGACTTGTACGCTCTCTCCCCCTAACTAACAGTGACCACCGTTAATCTGTTGTTGTTTTAGGCGTTAAAGGCAGCTATACAGGTAAAGCAAGGATTGTCAACTTTGCATTTTCTGAGAGTCAGTTTCAAAAATGGAAACTGAAAACTCTCGCAAAAATGCATTCATTCACTCTGTGTTAAAGGAATAGATGGATGTTTTAGGAAACACACGATCGATTTTCTCATCTATCTTGAGACAAGACATCGAAAAGTTTGTTTCCCAAAATGTTGAGTTATTCCTTTTATTAGTGAGTCAGCCACTGTTTTGTTTTTTGGCCATTTTGTGTGCTTTTGGTCTCAGGCTGTTTTTCATGGTTTTAGCTAGGCCACTTGGTTCCAATAAAGGGAAATCTTAATGCTGCAGTAAACAGTGATATTTTAGACACTGTTGTGCTTCTAACTTTGTGGTAACAGGAAATTGCTGTAAAGGCAATTTTGTCTTCATTTATTTTTTGCGTTATTATTATTATTTTAATCTGTTCCTTAAGAATGTGATATTTCATGTTAAGATTCAGTTTTTGGAGTCACTGTTTTATATTTTTCTTGTTAGATTCTGCTCAGTATCTTGTGAAACTAAAAACCTTGCATTTGTAAGCCAGATGTTGAACTTAAATAAATGACACGGTGTAGTCCCTCATTCGTCCAGGAGTGTTCTATCGTAGAAAAGGTTTCAGTCGTAGTCATCTGGACACTGTTTTCTCACAATTGAGAATGACTTCCGGATGGGAGCCGAAACGTCTTGATTCTGAAAACAGTGTCCATATGACTATGACTGAAACCTTTTCTTAAATAAATGACATTATATCTATAATACATTTAAAAAGACAATAATAACCTTTGTGTTAACAGTTTGGGGAGAGATCTTTCCTGTTAACATGGCAATGCCCTGGTGCACAAAGCAAGGTCCATTAAGAAATGGTTTTCTGAGATTGGTGTTGGAGAATGGGACTGGCCTGCACAGAGCACTGACCTCAACCCCACCCAACACCTTTTGGATGAACTGCAACGCTGACTATGAGCCAGATCTTATCACCCAACATCAGTGTTGGACCTCACTAATGCTCTTGTGGCTGAATGGGAGCAAATCCCTGCAGCCAACATCTGGTGAAAAGCCTGAAACCAGAAGAGTGGAGGCTGTTACAATAACAGATTAATGCCCGTGGTTCTGGAATGAAATGTTTAACAATTATGTATCGGTGTAATGTTTGGGTGTCAACATACTTTTGGCTATGTTGTGTTGTCTTTCTTTAAAATACCTTGACAATGAGAAACTTCAGTTTCCTGTTGATTGACCTGGTCAGAGATGACTGACAGTATCTCGTGTCCTCTCACCTTTGGCAGGTATTTGGATCAAACCCAGACGAACATCCAGGATGAGGGAGAAGAGGGCTGACTTTGTGGCAGGATGCCTCGGAGGAAGGGTAATCGCAGCTGGTGGTCTAGGTCAGCACTTCCATTCTTTCCCCTCTCTTTTTCAGTGTATTCTTTTCTGTCAATTAAATACAGCGCTGAGCTTTGACCCAAGAAGAAAGGAAAGGGACTGAACAACAACCCAGGTAATCCTGTGACTGATTTCCAAAGTTGCAGCACCTTTTGTCTGTTAAAAGACACACCTGACATTGGCCAAACCCCAGTGTATCAACCTGTTTATTTATCTGTGGAAAGTAAATGGTATAATGCTTTTTTAATTACATAATATTCAGTTCTTGTGTCAGTAAAAACAATTACACAAACGATTACAATAACACTTTTACATTTTGTAGTTATACTGTTTCACACCCTTCTGAGTGCACGATGTGTTAGAGTAAGCTGATCAGTGTTCAGGTTAAATGTGTCACCTCAGCTGGAGTACAACACAGCAATGTGCCTGATACTTTCTGACTGCAGAGTGTGATTTGAGGGAAAAAGCTCTAAAATTTTACTGATAATTCAACTTATTATATTATACCTCTTCATGTTTTATCTCCTCTACTCTGGAGGTAAGTAAAAAAAGAATGGTCAAAATCAATGTAGCAGAGGCCTAGAAATCTTGATGTTTAATCCTTCTTATGGACAAGCTCCAAAAAGGCTGGATTCTGCATTTCCCATAATGCAACTCAATAGCATCTTTTATTGGTAGCCTCTTAACAGATCGCTGGGTCACGTGACCAATGGACACAGCTGAAGGAGTCCGTAGGTTAGTTTCCCATAGCCTTGCTAGCTGGTTTGTAGAAGACAACTGTCAATGAAAAATTAGTAAAACTTTCTACAGCAAAGAGAAAAACACAGACAAGATTTCAATCAACCTCCTGCATTTCTTTATTTTTTCACCTCTATTAAGTTTTATTGTGATTTGAACAATGCATCAAATTTAACTATAAAAAGTAGGATCATGAGAGTAACAGATTTGTAGCAAGCTAACTTCCCAATCATGCAAACATATCTTCTGGTTAATCAGATTCTGGAACCCAGATTTAAGGATCCCTTCAAAATCCAAACCGTTCTATAATCACAGAATTTGCCTCATGTTCATGCCTGTCTCCCAGCTTAAGACTTCCAGCACTTCTGTTCAGAATATCTAGAGAAATATCAGATAATGAAGAGGACACACCTCAATGCCATTGTAATAATTTGGCAACAATTTAACTACAATGTAATATTCAATAATCCATTTCTACTGAAAATATGTGTTTTGTACCATTTTTTTCAAATAAAAACTCACATTATCAAACCCACAGCCAGTGTGGTCTGTGAGATAACATTTAACAGCTAGCGGTAGTGCTTGTTCAGCTATCCCATTTGGTCATGTGACTATTGCCTTGCAGGTTGTACCAGTCCATCGAGAGTCTCCCTTCTTTCATTATACCCCCTCAGCCTAGTAAACACCCACGTCTCCATCCCGGTTTGTAACTTTCCTTTAAAAATTTGGAGTCTCCAAGTCCAAGCAGAGGTTATTTTCTGACTTTAAAAAAGTCTCTCCAAATTCGAAGAAGACATAATGCAAATTTGTTCACAGGCTGAGTAATCCGCATGACAAATAAACTGATCTTCATGTGTAATATCAGTGGATTGCTCCTTTAAATCAGGGGTGGAAAATGTAAAATAACCTGTTCCTCCTGTGCTTTAATGACGACACTAAGACACAAAGCAAAGGCTGAAATCATTAAATCATAAAAAGATGGTAGTTTCTACAGAATTACTATAGTAATTACTACCATTACTCTTGCGAGGTAACTAAAAATATTTTCAGTACAGTACACCACACATACCATACGCATGCTCACACACACAACAAAATTAATTTTCCATTACCTTTCCATTTTCTCCTTGACTGAGCTGCATTTGTTAAAGTAAATAAAAAGGTGTGAAGAGAGACTGAGCAATGCTACAAATTGAGGTCTGCTTTTGTCTATGATGACATGCTTGTTAAGCAGATATTGACTCTCTTTTCTGTGCACCTGTGTGCATCAGCAAGATTACACACATATACTGTGTATATATACACACAAACTGGTGTAAACACCGAGGCCATGTATTCCTGCAAGAATATCTCTTTGTAGATACACACACAAACAACACAGCCCATGCTAGATGAATGGGAATTATTATACTAGTACATCTCAATCAAAGTTGATACATGTGGTATTCTGTCTCCTATAAATCATCACAGCATCAATTTCATGATTTTGAAGAAATATATGAGACCATTTCTGAGATTATTAACAGCCTTTACCAGCTTCTACACTCTTATTTCACTTACATATTCATGTGCATTATGGTTGTGATGTTTTATGGCACAAAGCAGGAAGAATTCTCTGTTTTTACATACAGGGGCGCTAAAGCCCCTTAGAGTTCATTTCCACCATGTTTATCCTCTTTAATAATGTCAAAGAGAAAACATCAGATCAGAAAAGCATTCTATGCGACAAGAATTAACAGGTTACAGGGAACAACACTAGCCTTAACAATCTGTGCATAATGCATGAGATACAGGCTAACAATGATCTCAACCTTGTTGTACAGAAGTTTAAAAACACCTTTAAATAGTTATTTATAGATTGAAACCTCAGTCCTCAGGTTGTTTTTTAACACTTTCCCATGTAGGCTGACAGCTCAGAGTGAAAGTCAGTAATGTGTAGGGACATCTGTTAAGACGTGTGTGTGTGTGTGTGTGAGTGTGAGAGAGAGAGAAACACCAATCTTGTCCTGCTGAGAGAGACAGTTAGACATTCAGCAGGCAGCAGAGAAAATGGAAAGAGAGGATGAATGAAAAACAAGAATGAAATGGATGTATATGTGTGTAGGTGGGTGTGTCGGTGGGTGTGTGGCTGTGTTTGCTAATGTAAAAATGAGCGTGAGAGGACAACAGGTAGATATGTTATATTTTTCTCTGTGTGAGTGTCAGCTGTGAGTCTGGCTCATCATCTAATCCATGGGGATATTTTGGGCTTGTGAGTCATATCTGGTTTATGGCACATTTCCAACTCTCTGCCTTTTGACTTGGGAAATAAAAGAGGAAAATACATCAACAAAGACCAAAGAGTGTCTATAATGCAGTTAGACTGTATGTGTGTGAACATATAAATGTATACCGTACAATTTAGGTTGAAGGGTTAAGATAGTTAAGATAGAGGACGGTTAAGATCGTCTTTGCAAAAGTTTTACATATGTACAGTATAAATTAACTCACTTGATTAAAAACCAGCATTATTGTGTACTCTTTGTACACCTGTCCAAGGCTTTTGATGCTGTTGATCACAACATTTTGTTACTGGTTCAAATCATATCTCTAGACGGTTGATAAAGGTATCCCACAAGGATCAATATTAGGTCCTCTATTATTTACTCTATAGATGAATATTTATTTTCCAACTAAGCATTGCAATGTCCATTCCTATGCTGACGATACCATCTTGTATGCAAATGGCTCTAGTTTGTAATGACCTCCAGACATCTGTTATTAATTTATAATAATACTATGCTACTGAAATGAACTAGAACACAAATTTAAGTTAGAGACACTCATTCACATTAAAGTTCTACTTGCTGATATTTTTAATATCATTTTAGATTGTTTTAATCAGTATCTGTGTGACTGAATTGTCTTGTTGTGATATTGTATATATATGCCATTTGTTCTCTGGTCTCTCTTGCAAAAGAGATCCTGATCTCACTGAGACTTCCTAAATAAATGAAGGTTACTTTAAATTAAAGCTACGTAACCTTACCATTTTAAAGTTATGTAAAAAGAACTAGAAGAGGTCAGAGTTCAAAGGAGATTTAAAGCTTAACAAAGTTAAAAACTTTGAATAGGCCAGATGACTCCTCTCTGCATACTGATTGACTGTTAATGACCACTTTCTGCATGTTGATATGATGGCAAAGTTGGATGCTGGTTTTGTTACAGTTTGTTATCAGACCTGAAGAGCTGTGAAGAAAACCCAATCCAAGTCAATTGTCTCTTATGAAAGCTTTTATTTTGGTAGGTAATATTGTACATGGCATTACAAATTCAAAAGGTGCCCCAGGGAAAGCCAGCAAATGTCATAACCCATTAGTACGGCTTTTAAAGGGGCTTTTTTCTGTATTGCTCTTCTGTGCTTGAGTAAGTTAGTGTAAAATGTAAAAATACATTTCAAACCATTAAAAAATCTCAAGCACATGAAGAACAATTTGTGTGAGTGTCCATGTGTATTTCTCTGTGTATGTGTCTGTTAGAGTGACACTAATGTGACAGTCTTCACCACCTCCATTTCTTCTTCGTTGTCTCTTTATTTTTGCACCCCCACCCCGTCTTTAGTTTATGATTAACACCAGACAACTTGATATCTGCATGTAAATTGTAATCAGATGCAACTCGTCAGAGAAGACCGACTTGAGATGCAATTATGTGCTCAGCCATATCATTTCATTATCAGATTATTTGTCAGATATTTTCTCACACACATGCGTGCACAGATGGTATGCACAAAACCAAATACAGCACTCATATACTTTATGTCAAATACACATATAGCTGCTCACATAAACATGCTGTACATGTACTGTACATTTATCGTAAACTTCATGCATTCATACTTTGTTTTGTTCATCTTTGCCTCTCAACCTATTTAACTTGGTTCTAACATCATCATCTCTGACACAACTCTTCCCTCATGAAACATTTTAAGCCTATTACATTGAATGATATTATAACAGGAAGCCTAAACTGCAAGCCAGAAAGAAACCGATATTTAATACAGAATTAAAACCATCATGGTTCAGTGTATTCACAAAACATCCTAAGGCTAAAAGTAGCTCTAACTGGCAGAGTTAAGAGAAACTCTTTAAGATAAGGGGTGTGCAAGTACTAACTTTAAGACTCTGTTTTTGGTCTAAGAGTAATTCATAAAGCATTTCAGAACTAAAACTAATTCATAGGTCTGAGAGAAGTTAGAGGCAATTCAGAGTACTTCTAAGTCACTAAGACCTACTGACAGTCAACGTGTTGGGTCAACGTTATAGAAAAATACAATGATGCTGAACGTTTAAAAACATATTTTGATGGCTGGTATGGTTAATTAGGACCCAGACAGCAACAATCCAATATCACCGGAGAGGACGGTTTGCACAACTCTGCACTACCTGATCAACGGGCCTTTCTCAATCTGTGTTCTTTTCTGTACTGTACTGTTCTTGTGGAAATGTCATTAGCCACAGCCCAAGTACTGTTTTATCGAGGACACTTTGGGAGTTGACTTGCGTGGACCTGGGGTAGCCACGTATCTCAGAATGCATTTTGAGTCAACCATCCAAGATTTTGAGCCAGGTTCAAAGATGTTGTAATTTTCATCCGTCAACTGGTATGGTGTCACTAAATTAAGATTGGGTATTTTTTCAGGTGAGAAAGTAACCGTTTTCAAGTTTTTGGAAATGTGAGGACGCGAAGGTCAGGTGAGACCGGCCGGTCATTACAACAGCTAGCAGACCAGCTCCCGAGATGACTGCCCAGACAATGTTAGTCATCAGTCATATATCGCCAAGCCTGGGCTCTGATGTTTCTGAGTTTTAAACAGAAGATATAGTTCCTTAACATTGCACAGCAGCGCTGCTCTGGACTTTTGGGCCATTATATGTACAGATATCACCACATTTCAATAAAAAATAATAACTATATATCAATGAAGACGAACTGAGGCAAAGTGGTGCATATTAAATTCAGTTTTACTGTAAATATACATTTGAGTTAGTTGCAGTCAACAGTTTTCCTGACTGTACAGTCAATGCAATGTCAGCAAGAACACTGCTGTTAAGATTGCAGAGTAAGCATACTGTGTACTCCCATCCTCCCAAGTTGAACTTCCCAAGGACACAAGTCTAACCTTGGCATACACTGCATTGGGAAAGGCTACTGTAAAAATGCAGTTTGCTGCGCTGAAGAATGTGGAATATCTCAGCACTAAGCTGACCATGAATCGCAACATCCCTGGTTTGCGTCAGAGACTTTTGTTGCATATCATTCCCCATCTCTCTCTCTCTCTCTCTCTCTCCCCTCATTTCCTGTCATCGTTCTATGTTCGGCTATGTAATAAATGCATACATTGCCCCAATGCTCCAATATAATGATAATAATAATAATAATAATAATAATAAAAGCCAATAATTTATCAAGCCGAAAGTACCCCCAATTTCTTCAACAGTTTATTAACAGTATATTAAACAATCACCAACTGCAATGAAATCGAGCTATCTATGTTCCTTGTTTCGCTCCTGTGTTTTGATGAATATTTTATTTCACATTCAGTGAGACAGACTGGTCACCTGTCAACCGAATATTGTAGACATAGTGAGAAAGTTAATTCATGAAACATGATGTCATCCATAGCAATGGGGTTAAGCTCTTAGCTAGGAACTTTTAGTGCCATTAAGGAGGACTCGTAATGATAAGATAGAGCCCCTGTGTTTGACTGATTATAGAATCATTATGAGCAAGTAAATCACTGTTCAAGTTCCACTGAGCTACAGTTAAAGACAACAAGATGTATAATAGCAGGGCAACATGTTCTCAACTCTGCAGCTCTGATCAATCCTGTGTTGAATGTCATCCTCCTGCTCATCCTGAGCTCCTGTAGCAGCACAGCTTCCTTGGGCTGCAGCATGTCTGTGACTGTCCACAGGTCAACCTCTGACTGTAGATCCACAACCAGCAGCCAGCTGGGACTGAGCAGTAGCTGACCTGAACCCTGTTAAGGCACGGCATGATGGTGTGGAGGAGATCCAGGCTTCCACTGAGCAGTGTTGTTCAGTCATTTTGTCCATAACCAAGTGCTGGTAGCAGGCGTACAGCTACCTCTTACCATGCTATGGTGAATCATGATGACCATGTTGAGCAGCACTTTGACCACTGACCACTTATCTTTCTTATACTACACAAAAATGAGTTATAAAGAACTGGAGGAAGCAAGCAAGAAGGTCAAGGATGAGTGCTGTGTATTATCTGCTAAAATATGATAAGCGCTGCAAAGAGGGCATGTAATGACAGTATTTACAGCACAGATCAAACATTATCACAAACACCGCTGCAGGTTTGTTGTGCCTTCTGTTTGACCTATGCTATTGTCTAGCTGTCTGAAAACAGAATCCACAGGAGGTCAGAGAGAGGTGAACAGAAAAGACAGAAAATAAACACTTGCTTCAGAAACCGTAACACTGAAAAATACAGATGGAAACAGCAGAGGATGAAATTGATTTTGGAGCTGCAAATGCAAAAGATACAGACTGCAACAGATGTAAAATGAGTCAAGCCTCATGAATTGCAGGAAATGTTGTATGGGACTTTTTGAATTTAAAAAAACAGTTGTTTGGGGGGTTATTATCATCATCACCCCCCCCACTCTCTGCTGTGTTGAGCTTGGTGTTTCCTTGCGACAAGGTCAGAGCCTAGACGCCTTGACATCACATAGAAGGACAATTGTTTTTAAAATGCCAGGCGAGCGAAGGGTAAAATAGTGTGGTGTACGGTGAGTGAGAGTTATATTATAATTCAGTTCATCAGATCTCAGATACAGCCACAATTTCCCTCAAATCTTCATCCAACATTGCATCCAAATTTAATTTCTAACTTCCTCTGTTTCTTTGCCTTTTTATAAGAATGGCAATGTTGGTCAGTCAGTGAGTCGGCCGTTCGGTCCACCACTTTGGTCCAGATTAAACTATCTCAACAACCGTTAGATGAATTGCCATTCACTACAAACATTCATGGTTCCCAGATGATGTATTTGACTGACTGTGGGGGTCCCCTTACTTTTCCTCTAGCGTCACCATGAGGTTCACGTGAGGTTTTTTAGTAAAATATCTTTCTATTTCAGACATTTATGTTCCCATCAAGATGAAATGAAAGAAGCCTCTGACTTTTCATATATGTTCAAAGATAAACTTGTGCGGAGTGGGAATTATTTTAGAATGCAGTTAATCAGATCTCAGTGCAAAGCCACAGTTCGCCTGAAGTTCACCTTACTCTAATGAGGTTCACTCATCTTCAGCTCTCTCTGCACAGTTTAGTCCTTTTTGCCCTAGTCCCTCCATCTAACATGATATCCGAATTTAGCCTTTTTCCTCTGTTTCTTCGACTTTTCCATGCAAATTCATCCATAAATTAGCAAGACAACTTTGTGATGGATGTCTGTTTCTGTTTTCATCATAGGAGAACCTGAAAATGTGTGGGTTTTTTTAGTATTTCGGGTGTTGCCTAGACTCGTAACTCTAATCATAGTCTACATGCCATCCAATGTGTTATGAAAATAATAAAAAACATCTGTCTATAATGGTGGAAATAGCTGGGGTGTGTGGGGTGTCTAGTCTAAGGTCTGTCCCCAGCTTTACCTTGTCACTGATACAAGCAGGTCTCCACTTTAACACGTGACAATAGGTAAGTAGCATTATCTCAAAAGGGATAAAATGAGAATACCTCACCATGTGCATTTCAAGCTTCTAATTGTATACATTCATCTATCTATCCATAACCTATACTTATACTTATCCTTTGCAAGGTCACAACTGTTTTAACAGACTGTAGTACTCCTCATGATGAGTAAACTGAACTTCATGTGTAAAATTGGTGGATGCCTCTTTAACGAAGGGACAGCAAAATGTTTTTCAAAAAATGTAATGGTATTTAGTTTTTTCTGAGGTGATCATGGAACTGTTTCACCACCATCCGTAGTTATTTAAAAATGTTCTAGCAAGCAGTTCCTCTATTATATATATTATACTGCATTCTTTCAATTTTCTGGTGTGATCATACTACACACTCAAAACCTGCTTAGGTGTAGTCTTGATTTGGGACACAGCTGTTGCATTGTGAGTAAAAAGCATGACTCGTGTTTTTTGTCTGCAGAAAACATTAAGACTTAACAAAGTCTGTGAAATGACTGGGAAATGTAGGAAATCGGTAACTGAAGTAAAAGAAGGGGAGGCAGGTTTAGGGATTGTGACAAAAAATTTACAAAGTGAATTATAACAATATATCAATAGAAATAACTTCTTGAACACACTGGTCATCATGGACTGAGATTCAAAAGTGTTCAAGTTGATTTTTCACCTAAATGGTGAAGTACTATTATGAAGCACCATAGTGAACCATCTACTGGAATCACATGGATGATTTTGGTGTGTGTGTGTGTGTGTGTGTGTGTGCGTGCGTGCGTGTGTGCGTGCGTGTGTGTGTGTGTGTGTTGGTGACCAACTATAAATCAAACAAAAAGGTTAAATGAATACTATGCTGTAGCTTATGTATTGTGTGTGTGTGTGTGTGTGTGAGAGAGAGAGAGACTGTGTGCATAAAAGCGAACAGTAAGGAGGTGGGAAGAGGAAAAAGGGAAGCTCTTTCTGGAAGGTATAAAAGAACAGGAGAGACGAAGAACAATGGATGCAGAGGTTCAGAGTTGGAAGGGTGACAGAAACAAGCAAGGAAGACAATTTGAGACGAGAAGCATCAAAGAGGAAAAAGTGAAGACGAAATGAGAGCAGGAGAGTTGAGAGGAGAATGTTTAGTAGGGAGGAGAGGAGAAAGAATAGCTGAGAAGAACAGAGGAGGAGGACAACAGATGAGTAGGGGTTAAGAGCGATACAATTGAAGAAAACTGTTTCTAAGAAAGGATTAGAAATAGATAAGAAGAGGAGAGGTGAGTAAGAAAGATGATTTTTTGTTTAAGTACAGGAAAGAATGAGGAATGAACTTAATGGAGAAAGGCACAAAGAGGCAAAGGAGATAAGAGGAAAGAAGGATGGAAGTAAAGAGGAATGGAGGTCAAAAGAAGAGGGGGAGCAGAACGGAGGAGGAGAGGAGCTGCTGGATGAGCGGCTGGTGAATTGACATGACGTCTCTGGGCCATGAATCAAAGCAACGACAGGAAGCCTTTGAGCACCAAGAGCAGCATGGAGTGTATTTCTGTGCTCCGTGCGTGCGTGTGTGTATGTGTGCAGTCGCGGGTGTGGGTACGTATGTGTGTCGTCATAAAAAATAATAAAGGAGCCGAGGCCTGAGTGGCTTTGAAAAGGCCGACTCGGCACTGTCACTTTGTTCTTCCAACAAAATGATGATAATAGTCCTCCTTAGACAGACAGACGCACACACACACACACACACACACACCATACACTCATCAGTCCATATCATTTGGGGACTCACTGTGATGTGGGTCTCCATGGAAACGGCAACAACTTAGTGCTGGCTGATGTATAATGACAGTGAGCATTGCACCTGAGGTGAAAGAGAGGGAGAGAGGAGGGAGGGAAAGAGAAACAGAGGGAGAAAAAAGGAGATCACAGCAGACCTCAGAAGGAAGAGGAATCCTTGGTGAGACTTGTCATAGATAAAATTAAGGCTGTATTCTTAACTAAGCCCTCTGGCTTTGTAGTTTTGAATACTTATTGTAATTTTGTTGCAAACCTCTTGGTGTCAGCTTTTCCTGGAGCACATACTAAATCCAGTAATGTACATGAAATTAATATCCTGCAACATTTGCATTTCAAAATTAGCTTACACTAAGCTCTTCTAAATATCCAGGAAGTTTTCATGAAAATACAGATTTTTTTTATTTTTGTATTTTTTTTACAGGCATTTTTACCTTTGTTAAACCTAGGAGTTAGTAGTTAGTTAGTGATGATATTGAGTCAAAGAGTTCTAAATGAGGAAAGTCAAAAGTCCTGTTTTACTGACGGAAGAAAAGAAAAGAGAACATAGCTTTTGCAGATTAGTGCTGTAAAGTTGATCGAAACTATCGAAACATTTGGTAACACTTTATTTGAAGGTGGGTTCATAAGACTGACATGACACCATCATAACCATTAAATGACACCTGTCATGAACATGAAGGAGTCTGTATGAAGGTTTATGTCTGTTGTCATTAAGTGTCATTCGGTCAATTATGCTCTGTCAGTATTAGTAGCCAAACATTCACCCTCCTTTTAGCCCTGTTTTTTCTCCAACACCTCCTGAGGGAAATATCTAGCTCTTAAGCAGCTAAATGCTCCACTGTGTTTACCAAGTAGCCACTAACTTTGTCTGTCTGCTGTTTGGTGCTACACAGGTAGCATACAGTGGGTTTATTAGCGTCTGGGAACAGCACTAATGAGAACAGTGAGAGTGAACCAAAACAGTAAAGTTGCAGGCTATAAAACCAAAACAATGAGCTGAAAGATACTAAAACACACCATAGTGGTGAGGGAATGGCACAGTTGGGTGACAGTTCTATGTTGGTTCATCATTACAAGCAATCCCTTGCATGTTACACATAATTTCATCCAATGTTGAAGAGAAACTGAAATTTAAATTTATTTTTGATTGTATTGAAATGTCAACATTAAGTATTCAATAATCTCAGAAATTTTAGATCTTTATGGCCACTATTTGCTTCCATAGTCCAGTCCAGACAAAGAAAAGAACAATTCAAGCTTTGAATTTGTATGTTTACAATTGTTTTCCCAACTGAATGAATGACTTTGCTAATGTTGCATTTGAAACATAATTGCTGTCATCCTAACGTGTTACTTTCCATTTTGCAGGTAATGAACCATCGCCGTTGGGCACGGTGGAGAGCTACAACCCAGTAAAGCGGCGCTGGGAGTATGTGGCGCCCATGCCCACTGCACGCTGCTCCTCTGCCCTCCTGCAGACAGCTAGCATGCTCTTTGTCATTGGCGGAGTCGCCCAGGGACCCAGTAATGCTGTGGAAGCCCTCTGCTTACCGGAAACCGTGTGACAAATGCAGACACACTAACACACACACAGGAATAAATGCAAACCGGCGTTTTAATTCATGTATGTGAATAGGTACAGACAAAAACACATGAATTGGATCCACAGATCCACAGATACTTTTCTACCTTCATGTCCAACTGATGGATTCCTCTTGAACACTGGGATGTAAGAAACTATTTTTCACATTCAACAAGCATTTTCAAATGGGGGCTGCAGAAAAAAAATGTGACAGAGCTGGACAAATACAACATTAAGGACATTCAAGCCGACTGCTGTGAGTGGCAAGGACAGAAAACTGACAGCTTTTCTACACTGGGGAAATCAGAGGAAGACACAAAAAAAAAAAAGAGCAAAAAACAGACACACACACACACACACACAGTGTCTGAAGAAACAACACGCCTTTGAACTGTTGAGCATTTTTCAGAATAAAAGCAGGGTACTTTTCTGGATAATAAAGGAACATAGGGCCATATCTGTATCTCTTCTCTGCAGCAGCATCGCTCTCCCCTGCTGCTGCGACAGCAAGCTCGGACACTTTTCTATGAAATTAGAAACAACACTTAGTTGAGTTTTAGACCGTGACATTCTGGGAATGTGAATGTCTGTTTTGGTTCTTCTCTTTTTGTTGCAGTGTTGTATATGTGTGAAAGTTAGCACTGCTAGCAACCGCTACCACAGAGTCAACAACAGTGGCCCTTAACATGCGTTCACACTACAAGCAACTCAAGCAACTGCTACTCAGAAATGTATCCATTTTCAACGACCAGTGAAACGTTGGCTGATGTTGACCACAGTCACTGTGTTTTCTTTATTTCTAGTTACAGAAAAGTTGCCTGTGGTCAAACTTGTCGGTACCCATCAATCCACCTCTGCTACAACATTATCAACACAGCGATCAATCACCAAGCAACAGTCCTTCATTCTATAGTACAGGGATGTAGTTGCTCGTGGAGTAAATGCAGTTACTCATACCTGCTGCACTGAAGCAGAGTTTTATCTTTACGATTATGGTTACATTGATTCAGTGTTTTCCCAGGAATATAATTTTTGGCAGAGTAGTGGAAGGGATCTGCTTATATTGGTCTAAGTCTAACCCTTGTGTAGTGTAGGGTATCATTATCGTAGTTGCTGCCTATTTACATAACCATAGAGTTGTCTATTTAAGGTGTCTTTTGAGTATAAAATAGTCAATACATGTAGGCTTAAAATGAGACTGAAAAATTAGTAGCTTGCTCAGGAAGGGAGCTGTAGTTAGCTTGCAAAGCTAAATATATTAAAATGTCCATATAAACTTCTTATTCAATCATGCAGCATATTCCACTTTTCCACCATTGGTCTGTATGTTGAGTATGTTTCAAACATTTGTCACTTTGCCAATAAACTGCGAAATATGCTACCTACAGAGCTTCGGAGACATAACATGACACATAAGTAGTGTATTTAGCTGTTAGTGTTGGGCAAGTTAGTCGAAAAAACCTACCTGCTTATCCTTTAAAGGGTTGCGGGGGGCCTGGAGCCGATCCCAGCTGACATTGGGAGAGAGGCGGCGTACACCCTGGACAGGTCGCCAATCAACAGCAAAGTAATTGGTTGCATTACGTTATTCAGCCCATCTCTGATACCTTTAAACAACTCAAAAGCCTCCACACCCACATGTCACATCATCTGTATTTAGAAAGTGTAGAAACAGAAAACGAGATATTGCGGTTTAACAAGCAGCCAGCCTACAGTTTGGAGGTACTTACTGACCATCAACAAGTCCTGTCCTCATGGTGAAGCTGCTGTTTACACACACAAAACCCAGGTGATTCCCGAATGTGTGTTTACCAGTGGCTAATTTTAGCTAACCAGCAAAGAAGACACAACATGCAAATTAGACAACTCTGGACTCAGTGGGAGGCGCATTTCTTTTGGTAAAACCTAGCCGCCTTCCACATCCAACTCCTGTGCCAAGCTAACCCGTCCCGTAGCAGTCTGTCCACCGAACGCACAAGACGAAACAGATGTCAACTCTCGCACACCTGGTTACTGACTACACTAAATGCTACTGAAAAAAACACATTGCTGTAACTCGTCACTAAGTAACTGCTGCCCAACGCTGTTAGCCCCATGTTGCGTGAAAACTATATATGCAACATGCTGAAAATACAGATCAATGGCAAAGAATTATGCTGTGGGAGTGCTTTGAGAAGTTTCTGTGTAGATACTGACACATGCTTTTTGCCATGACTCTGGGTCGCCATTGGAAGCAAATGTGACTGCTGTGAATCTAAGTTGACTACTGCTACAAACTTTTCAGAACTACCTTTCAATTCTACAGTGGGTGAGCCATTGATACTCAAAAGACAGACTTTTGGTGAAGATTTTGTTTGTTTGGGCTGAGGTGAGGCTTTGTGTACAGGAGTTAGGGATGAAAGAGAAAGGGATTTTCGAATATGCACTTAAAGAGCCAGTCCATTCAGAATGAATATACTGTAACACATGAGTTGATTGTGGCTCAGCTACTTTGATGGTGGTACAGCCCAAGAATAATGGGCTACAGCCTAAATTAAAACATTTTATTGAGGCAATACAGTGTAAAACTTCAAAAAGCTTGAATCTATTCAGTATGTGAAAGCCATTTTTCCATTCCAACTGAAGCAGTTGATGCACTTAGTTGTACTTTTACTAAAATTTGCATTATTGGGTGATTGGTCTGCCAGCTTAATTGCCCTATTCTCTTCCTCACTAAATAGAATACAGGTAATGATATTTACCATAATAAAATTTCCTTTAACTCACCAGTTTATTTGACAACTAGGTGATTAAAGCGTCCTAAAAAAATTATATATAGCTGTGAGACTCACAGTAGGAAAGAATCTTGAAAATGAAAGCTAAATTGTATTGTCAGCTACGATTGGACAATTCACAGCTATTTTACCACTCTAACACACACAGAAAGATGAGATACACCCCTGCTCGGTGCATTCGTCTGCTACATCCAAACAATTTTGAATAACTGAATCAGTGTTGCAGGTACATGAGAAACAGCGTGCCTACGGAATTTAACCACCATGTCTCCCAATACAGGAAACTCTATTTAAAGAGTTCCATATGCATTCATACATACAGAGAGAGAGAGAGAGAGAGAGAGAGAGAGAGAAGGACTGTGGATAAGTTCGAGACACAGATAACTACTGCACAGAGAGAGAGCTATCTCTGGCCCCCAAATATAAGATTGTTTCTTACACACACACACACACACACACACACACACACACACACACACACACACACACACACACATCCTTTTCACTGTCTTGCCCTACTTCATATATTTTTCTGGTCTCCCTGGCAGACCTTGTTAACAGAGATTGCTGTGGGAGAGCACTGAAGTTACTGGAGCTCAGATGAGATGCCAGTTGACAGTTGGTTATTTCTGGTGCTGCATTGTGTGCACCTAATTGAGTGTGTTAGGTACAAGCCACACACTTATCACATATGTACGCATTCACACACAAACACTTGCAGGGCAAGCCTGAATGCATGCCTGCAAGAATGCAGTCACAGTCTCATTCACTCACTCCTCACACAGTTCTATCTGGCAACAATCATAAAAGCTTGGAGAGAATACAGAGATCAGTTTGTCAGCAAACAGCTCTGTTGGTTGGGGACCGTGGCCCTCTACTGCATCCAACACTGATTAGCCTACTTGAATCAATTGCAGTTTGTGAGAGTGTGTGTGAGAGAGTGTGTGTATTTTTTGTCATGAATGTAATTTGAGAAGTAGAGCACATACACCCAAAACATTTAAAAGTTATAGTACAAAAAAGTCATAATTTTGTGGTGTTTTACAGATGCCTCTTTAACGGAGCCACATGGGATTTTTTTTGTGTACCTCAATTGACCATTGGGGAGAATTGGCAACAAGGCTGACCTTGCCAGACTGGATCTTAAAGCTGCATTAGCTGATTTTTTTGGCCACTTGTGGGCAGCAGAACAAGTTGTAAACACAACACTGACATATTATCACTTAAAGGTGATATGGTTAACTTGTCAGCAAACCGTTGCTTATTTACACATTTAGCACACCAGGATCAACTTTAGCCTTCGTTTGGAGTTGTGTTTCTGGCCACCCAAAGAATGTAAGTCCAATATTCACTCTCTTTTAGCTCTGTGGTCTCCACCGGTTCCTGAGGAAAACATCTGGCTCTTTAGCTGCTAAATTCTCGACTATGTTCACCAGCTAACTTTGTCTGTCTGCCGTATGGTGCTGGGCAGCTAATTGATAACGATTGATAATTTTTGAATCACGATTTTCATTTTCACTGAAAAAACTATTAAAATCATGATGATGTGACATTTGTTGGGGTTTGTATCAGACAAACATGTTTTCTTACATCTGGAGAACAAGATTTGTAGGCCAGGGCATCTCTGCAGCACTACAGTACTTCATTATTACGCTATTTTGTCACACATTTACCTTTATCAAAAAATTGCAGCTTCTGCGATTTGGAAATTTCACTTGGCCATATTGTGATTTCGATAATATTGCGATTATTTGTGGAATGTCAGTCCAATATTCATTCTCCTTTTATCTCTGTTTTGTCTCCACCAACTCCAGCTAACTTTGTCTGTCTGTTGTTTGGTGCTGGGCAGGTAGTGTACAGTAGATTTATCAGAGCTTTGACACAACAACTGCCTACTGCTGCTGGAAAAGAGTTTGTTAAAAACAGAAATTTGCAGGCTGTAAATGAGCTAAAAGAGACTAAAAAGCATTTTAGACTTTTTTTCTCTCCAGGGTTTTGTCACTACAAGCAAAACCTTTCACATGACACATAATCATTTCATCCATCATTAATATAAAAAGATATTCATTAGTACAGCTTTAACGTATGATTTCCTGTGTGCGCCTGTGCTTGTATGTCCACATTCATGGTTGTATATGCATTTGTGTGATTGTGACTGCATATGAGCACACGTGAGCACGATTGTTTTTATTCTTGTGTGTGGGTGCATGTGTTTGTGCAGATTCTTGACACCAAGACCCACTCACCATCTATTATTGTTTGAGCTGTCTGGAGGATGTACAATGTCTCCTTTGCAGTCGTCTGTTTCTCTGGCTCTTTGATACAGTTTACATGCCACACTGCAGTCCCCAAGGAATTCTGGGACTTTGCCAGAGATAGCTCTCTCTTTTGGTTGTCTGTTTTTTTTTTTTTTTTTTTTTTTTTTCTCTCTCACTGCCTCTCTGACCCTGTCAGTGTCATTCATAAATCTACAATTTCTCTTTCAATAGAAAAGATGCCTCATGAATCACTTTTTCTGGCTCCTGATGTGATGTACATGTCAGGATTTTTGCTCATTTGTGTGAAATCCCTCTACTGTTTCTGACAGCAGGTTGAGAAATGCAGAACAACAGAGCAGGATGCTTCAGTACAGGTAGCAGCTAATTACATGCTATACTTTTTTAGCAGGCCATGAGTGGATGATGCACAAGCATGTGTAAATGTCTACCTAAATGTGTTCTTACAGGACTAGTTGAAAGCCAACATGTATTGTGGGCCTGCTTCCCATGACAAGAGCATTAATATGGTTTTAATTAGCATGACTTTCTAGGTGAATATTTTCAAACTGAAAGTCTGAAATATCTGCAGAACCTGAGGCACGGGGCAATTTTACAAGCAATAAGTGCCCTAAAATGATACACAAGTTTTTAATACCCTACAGTATAGAGCGATGTTGGCTGGCAACAAATGCACAAGTACAACACTCATTTTCAGGCACGTTTTTATTATCTTGAGCGAACAGATGAGAATTGCATTGCCCCAAAAAGTTGCCTTGTGTATCATTACCTCTCAAACATTTGTAGATACGGTATGTACCCTCTTGTCCAAGACACATTCAGGGCCCTGTTTTAGTGTAGGCACACTGTGCATGGCATGTTCTGTGCCTTGATTCACAAAAATAAGGCCCACAGACTCAGGTTCTGACAAAACAATGGGGGTGCCTTCAGCACAGTGCAATGATGGGGATGGAATATACTGAATTTACACTTTTTTTCAGTTTTATGAATCCAATGCATAACTGTGTCTTATTTTTGACAATGAAAAGCCTCTTTACTTTTTTCATTTATTATTTTGTGCGGGCAAACTTTAACACAGTTTCCTGGGCAACAGGGAACAGTGTCAAAACCCGCAGGTAGCATAAATGTGTTCCTCTCACACCCGCATACCCATGTGTTCTTCTTGTTTCCTCTTTGGGCCTGTAGTTGAAATAATATGTATGTCAAACACCCCCTTGATTATTATTGATTAGATTATCAGGATTAGATATAATAGTATTTTTTGTGTTAATTGTTCATGTTTGTTCATTATTTTGCCCTGCGGTTGTTTGTGTTGGTGACAGATGTGTCGTGGTGATGTCCAGATCTGAGCTGGGTTCCCCAAAGTGTTTGTTACTAATTGTGTTACTATGTATTCTTGCAAAGCTTTACAGCAAATATTTTTTTAATAGAAGTATATACATGAATCTGTTTATTTTCCCCATGTTGTTCAGATGAGATGCATAGGAGCAAAGTTTATATTATACTGAGAATGACGATATATGTAATATATGGTTCTTAAGTAAAAATGCCTACAAAAGTTTATATTTAGTATGACAAGACAGACAACAGAGATATATTTGGAATGAACAAGTTGGCATATTTTATTTGTATTTCAATCTGTTGAGTGGTTTATAAAATTCTGGGTTTTCAGACAAAAAAAACCCCAAATTAATTTCAACACAGAATAATTATTTTTTGATTCAGTGATCAAACCAAGATGCTTCAAATAATCACTATCTCAAAATCCACGCAGCTTGAGAACCACCGGCCATCTATCATTTTAAATGCTGAGCGTGAAGGTGAAACTAGTTTGTACAGACATTTTGGGAAACACAGACCCAGAATCCCTCTCCTCTTCTAATCTCTCTTGCTGTACTGTGCTGTTTCCCTACAGTGACAATGGTAGAAACCTGGTAAACCGCTTTGTGGTCTCAGTGGATCAGTATTGCCATGTGCTCTGTATGTGCTAATGTGATTTGGGAAGTTTACTGAACTTAATGAAATGTACTGATAAGAAAGAAAGAAAACTAAACATAAGGAAGGGAGGACTCGACTCACTCAGATAGTGTGTGTGGGGAGGTGTAAGGCAGTGTGTGTGAAGCACTAAAAAGTTCAATATATCTTTACTTATGTTCTAATGCTTTACACTTTGCATTGTTATCCCTATAATGACTGTGTAAACATTTAGTTGTAGAAACACGAGCATAACCCTTTCAGTCAAATAAACTCACCCACACACAGAAACTTCTGCCACCTCAAACTATGCACTTACAATAAATCAAGCCCAAGCAGCGCTGACTTCAGCCTCAAGTGCTAATAACAATGACTAGAGTCAGATATGACCCCAGTTTAACAGGACTGAGAACATAATATATATATAAACAATGTAACACAACAGATAACAGAAACAAATAAATACAACATAAATATAGATTTATTTTTTTAAGTTGTACACTATGATATAGTTTGTTACAATCAGATCATGTTCACTGAGACAAATAAAATTATGTTTCAGTCAACTCTAGATGAGTGACATTCTGAGTTGCTTTACAGCAGTATTGTCAAAACACTAATTTCTAAAGATTTAAAGGGGCACTCCACCAATATTACACATTAAGATCGGTTACTTCTCATGAGGCGTACTATTAAGCTAGTGACAACAGTTGTACAACGTACTCTGTGGCTTAGGATGGCGCTTGTGTGTTACAAACTGGGGGCGTGGAGATTGAAAGACGTGAGCATTTACCAGGCAGGGCCGGTCTATTGAAAGACACTATTGATTTCATTTTAAGTATTGTAGGATCTAGCATTTTTTTGCTCTACCCATTTTAGGAACTAAAAATCAGGATATTTCGGCCTCTACTGAACCAATTCTGACCACACTTTTTAAAATCTGGCTTTATGTAGTATAATAGCAAATTGCTGTGGTATCCCTTTAAACAATAACATCATTAAAATGTGATTTGTGGTCAGATCTGACCACATGTTCAAACTTGAAACCATGTGCTGATCACTTGTTCAATGGCAGTCATATGCATTACATTTAAATGAAATAAATGTTTTACACGATTATAAAATTGTGTCATAATATAATATACCATTATACAAATATCCAATTACACATTCACAATCACTGCCTCTGAAACATGGCGTTATAAGATAATGGGGAGACCATTTCTACCTTTAAAGTCAATTTTACATAATTATAGAAATGTAATTTCCTGACCAAACGAGATATGATTATCCTTTAACTGAATAGATTGACGTTTTGGGGAAAAATGTTTATTCTCTTTCTTTATGAGATTATATGAGAAGATTAATACCACTCTAGTGTTTTATGGAGCTAGAGCCTGGAGGCGATTAGCTTAGCTTAGCATAAAGACTGGAAGCAGGGGGAAATGATTAGCCTGGCTCTGAAAGAAAGCAAATAAACAACTTTCCTAAAATGTCAAACTATTCCTTTAATCAACACACATTGATTTTGCTTATTTGACTGGGGTCATACTGTAGGTGGGCCTATAACATATATCATCACTCTGCAAGCAGAAACCAAGGCAAACTAGAAACTATGGCATGGGTTTCAAATACATCTCTTTTGTGGTCACATCTGACCCCTGCTGGTCATTTAGGGTTAAGCATCACTCAGCAGCAAACAGACGAAGCAACGCTTCACATTGTTGATCGTTCTTATGTGAGGTGCTTATTCTGTGCCACAGATGTACAAAATTATTATAACAGAATTTATGCTACTTGATAATCCCTCTAAGCAAGATTAGGCTACTGCCTGTTTACAGGAGCAGGAACGTTTCCTTTTCATTACCCACTCACACAGACAAAGAGAATGAAACAAGAGGGGATATTTCGGCCTTACTTTTATTATTATAATTCTTATTATAATAATAATAGTAGTAATCATAATAATATTTATTGTGGTTGTTGTTGTAATAGATCAATGTGACACTGTAGTGTGTTCTTAAACTGTTGGTTGCGATGAGACAAGCAAAAGAGAACAAAAAGTGTATTTGGATGTATTAAAGAGTCCAGGGCAAGGAAAGAGTGGTAGAATGATGTAATGTACACATGGAAAGGCTGCCTTCCCTAACCAAAGCCTGCCAGGCACATTGGTACACCAATGATACAATTAATGAGTTTTCAAAATGGTAAGAAGGGTTTGGTTAATAACTTGATGATGAGAGTTTACATAGAGCTTCATTTTCCATCTTATTAATACGAATAAGAATAATCACCTGTTTACCACCAAAAAAAGAGCCTAAAAATGTCTTCTCAACATTTATTCAGATTACATGCTTTGGTGCAAGTAGATCCACATCAGATCACTTAATTTAGCATTTCTACAATATTTTGGAGTCTTGATTTGGCCAGAGGTCAGTCAGGGTGATGAGATATTGTACATGTAGCTGTAGCCAGCGTCAACGTGGCTGGCAGGCTTTGGTTTTCAGACCGAGTCTTGGCTGTGACTCCAGTGCAGTAGTTCAGTGCCTATACTAAATGTGAGGTAGTGCCTCGACTATGAATCCTGTTCTATAATAAACTATTTTGACTTGCTGTCTGATTCCCTATGTCCTGTGTACTCTTTTTTTCTCCTGTCTCACTCCAGCACCTTCTCCTGGGGAAAAAGTGGAGAAAGAGAAAGAGCAGAGATAATGACAGGAAAGAGCATATCGGCATCTATTTCCATGCCTATCTCTGAAGAGGTGTATGGGGGCTGTCATCAGAAAAATGTCACCTGATCCATAATAGATGAAGTTGACATCAAAACCCACTTCAAACGCAGTGCATGGATGGAGTGCTCCTATAGAGAGAGACAATTAGAACGAGCATTTCTTTTTTGTCAGTGTAATAACTGGATGTATGACTCCTCCACGGTCAGCTGCGTCTCCAAATGAATCTCCTCTCTTCTTCACACTCTCCAAGGGAACAGTCTGTCACACAGAATATGTGTCCTATCAAACAAAAGCTGCAGTCCTCAGGAAACAGCCGTTAACACTGATGCTATGGGTGAAATGAGGCTTTCAGAGCGTTTCCTACATCTTAAGATGATCACGAAGCTTTTCAGCATGTTAAAGCAGCGAGTAATTGACCGCAAATGAACTTCAGCCTCCGGTGAATATTCACCAAGATTGGGTTGAGCATCACTTTGTTGTTCTAATTTAAGTTTGGCTGCAGATGAAGGCTCATGCTTGCATTATATGGACTTTTTGAAGTGAGAGTTTGAGTAAAACAGAGTTTGGAGTAAAATTGTAAAAACAGGCGGATGCAAAGAGGCGTTAATTATAATTTAATCATTATAATTGACTGTTCACTAAGCCCTGTCCCCCTTAGTTACTGTTGCTACGCCTGTTAAGCTTTCCATTCTCGCCTGGCACATAATACACAATGATAATGGTGCCAGATTTACAAGTCAAAATGTTTCCGTAATTTTTTTAAACCATGGAGCTTTGATGTCAGGGTTCTCATTTTGATGGCTGAAATGACAACTGTCGCTGTGAGAGTTTATCAGCTGTAGCTACTACCTAAGCTAACATTAGCTCCATGAGTTGGTTGAAAAAGCTGCCTCTGGCTGACTGTTGTAATGTAATGTAAGCTGTCTTGTTTTAAAATGAGAATCTTGTAAATGGGTGGCTACATACATGATATTGTGCTCAAAGACTAAAGAGGCTAAAGCTGCATGTCCCAGGCAAAAAGTCAGCATTCTCTCCAGTTGGTGATCCATGTACTGTAGAAGACCTAGTTAAATAAAGAATAATACAAGCTAGTTACTCCTAGTATTACAGTAGGCCTATAAGTAGTGCTGAAATTGTTAGCTGATTAATCAATTAGTCAATCAACAAAAAATTAACAACAGTTTTGTTAAGATTAATCGTTTAAGTCATTTAACAAGGAAAAAATGACAACCGTTTGCTATCTCAAATGTGAGGATTCGCTGCTTTTGTCTGTTTTACATAATTGCAAATTGAAAATCTTTGGTCTTTATATTGACAAAACAAAAAAGACATTTGAAGACAGTTTGGACAGAAATATGGTAGGTTTTTTTTTACTACTTTTTGACATGTTACAGACTAAATTATTAATCGATTCATCAAAACAAACAGATTAATCGATGATGGAAATAATAGTTGCTAACCTAATTATATGTGTGAAAAGGAAAATTTCTTTTCTGTTTTGTTGCTTAGCTGACTTGTTCATTTTTATATTTCAAAGAGTATATTGTCATTTTTAATGTGAGATTCAAGATTCAAAGATTAAAAAAAAGAAGGTTTTTTGGATGCGGACATACAGTACATATGTGTTTGACAAACACAATCTCGGGTGATGTTGCCTGGAGTTGCTGGAGTGTAAACTTCCCTAAATCCAGCAAAAGACAAGGGCAGAGCTGCTAACATTAGCATTAACACTGATATCATCCAGGAACGGCTTCCACACAGTGTGGAAATACATTAAAGTGGATATGCTAGTCAGGAACAGCCCCACAAGCTAATGTAGTTAACTAGTTATGTGCTCACTGGCCATGGAAGTAATGCTCTGTTACTACTACTGTAGTAAGCTAGTTAGAAAAACAATAGTATACAATTCACTAAGTAAAATCCATTTTCCCTCAGTAATCTTGTCGACTGAGCAGATACTGTTAAGTGACAGGGAGGAAAAAAGGTATAACTTGAAGGACAAAGCAATTAAACTGATGAACACTACTCTCAGTTACTTTCAGTTGGCATGTGTGATGCACTCAGACCCTGCGGCAGGATTATTGGGAAGGGGGGCATCAGATTTTTTTTGGCGGGCACAATAAATTGGTACTTTGAATTGCGCTATCAAATGTACTCCATATGTTGCCTGTTGCCTACAGCCATACAGATATATAACTGTAATAAAAATAAAAGAAAGACATAGCCAAGTAACATTTCTGAAAATTTTAAAAACTTATGGGCTACCTGAGCCAACACTTTTTTCCCTGAAAGATCATAATGAGTATAACAAGAAGTACACAGCAATTTCGACATTTAATAGGATTTAATAAGTACAGTCATGCACCCGCACAGACCAGCTTAAAACAAACAAAACATACCCATTCCAAATCAATAAAGCAACAGGCTAAATTTACATAGTGAGCCCCAAAATAGGTCAGAGGTCATCCAGGGCGGGCCTGGCTCCTAAATGCCCGCCCAAAGTGGTGGGTCTGGATGCACTGCAAATTAGAGGAAACATTTCCCAAGCAGGTCTTTGTGGCCTCTTGTTAGCACAAGTCAAACGTAACATTATGTTGTGGTTTTGGGGTTTAGTTGTGTTATTTCCTGTTTTATTTTGTAAGTGTTCTGCCTCATGTGTCTTATGTAGTTTTACTTCCTGTCTTTATTTGCTTTTCCCTTCAGTTCTGATTGTTTGCCCTGCCCTGCTTAGTTTCACCTGTGTCTCATTTTCTCCCTTCACCTGAGTGTATTTTCATCTGTGTTCTTCCTTTGTTTGCCAGTTCGTCTTCGTCAGCCTGTGTCAAGTGTCCCAGCCCTTTTCCTTGTGTTTTCAAGTTCCTACCCCAGAATTTGGACTTTCTGCCTGACTTGTTCAGACTACGGATTATTTGCCTGTTGCATTTGGATGTGTTTACCTGATTTGAAATGACTTTTGGATTGGGTCTCTGCCTGCCTCAGTAAGCCTGTTAGCCTTTTGTTCGCAAATAAATCATTGAAATATACCAGCTCTGCCTCTGTGCCTGCGTTTGGGTCCAACCCCTTGTATTCCCAGTGTTCCCTGCTTGACAACCCTCGACACATTAGGCTGCAAAGTGAGAGGTACATAAATGATTAATGATAATTAGTAATTTAAAGATTAATAATCATCACCTTTTCCCCCCAGGCAGTCCCTGGTGTCTGGTCTGACACAGATTCATAATTAGCATTATTCCAATTATGTCATGTAATTGTGATGATAAACATGTTGTTGAAGATCCTTATTTATAGCTCAACAGGGCAGATGGAAGATGAACAATGCAGTACAATAAGGGGGAACACAAGGAGTTTTGGCTGTAGATAATAGTGTCACATTAAACAGCACTCTAATATCTTTTGTCTGGGTTCCAATTTTTAAAGGCTGATAAACAAGAATAATGAGGGTTCTTTCTTATGGGGACACATGCACACTGACTTCGGTAGCTGTCTGGCTACTGCAACCTTATTATTTTTGCCCAGGCAGAGAAAAAACCCCAGAAACCCCAGGAAATCATGACTCTGGGTCTGATGAACATGCTGGCAGTGTGAAATGCTTTCATCCAAGACACGTTGTTATTCTTTCCCTGCAACCCACGGCATCATGAAGCTATTTGTAACGTCTCTGTGGTTCAAAGCTGATATGTTTTGTCTGGTGTAGGCATACAAGCAGGAAACCAACACATACACATCATGTACCACACTGTACAAGGCACATTGAAATATGCAGGTGCATACATTCATGTCTGTGTGCATAAACCAACCTAATGAGCATTTATCAACTTGCTAACATTGTATACAATAACGTAAAATATTTAGTCATCAGGTCTGATTTGTGTGCAGGTTTTTCAGCACAAAAGCAACTAATTAACTCAGATTAAGATAAAAAATAAAGTGTTAAGCATAAAACCTTTTAATGATTTCTCAACTGTTTGGTCGACATTGGTGACATTTTGAATTGTGATCTTGTTGAAAAATTATTGTACTGAAAGAATAGATTCCAATTTGTTCAGATCTGTCTTAAAACAATACTCACATACCCATATGTACATTAAGGGGTATTCTAATCTAAGTGATGGAGGACAAAATCTACAGTCCTCATTCTGGGTAAAAATACATATGGCTACATTTGGTAGCAGTTGTTGAGCTTGCTATCTTAAAAGGTGTGGTATGCGATTCCGTGCGATTCTAATCCAATACATCGTCTTTTTGTCAAATTCAGTGAATATCTCACTAGCTGTACAGACCGAGCCACACAACGCTATTCCAGCCATTGCAGTCATGATTTGTGTCAGGTAATGTTAAATGACTTGCCTACGGGCATTCAGCTTACTTTCTAGTTTGCCAAGATATGCTGTTGTTGTGATGTTAGCTATAGTAGCAGGAGAGTTGTGAGTATCGCTGTCTGGAGCTGATTTGCCGGCTCTGGGAAACCGTCTCATCCTCTCTGGATGTTAGTTTCACAGCAGCAACTGTAGGGACAGTTTGCTAACCCACAACCTAGCTAATGTTAGTTACATTACTTGTTGTGTCATGATTTCTCCAGAATCTCATACCCTACCATTAAGAGCGGCAGGGGTTATGTGATTGGTTGAAAGGTGAGGGGGCAGTGACACCACTGTCATGAAAAGTGACATTATGAAATAAAACTTAACATGCAACACGTTACGGAGGAAAATGTCACAATGAAATAGAAACAGACTTTTGAAAAGGGGCATTTTGAAATATGTCTATAATGAAATAAAAATATCCAATAAAATTCAGATATATTATTTCATAATAATGAATTGAGTTTTAATCATTTCTTTTCCCCCCACAAATTGGTGCATTTTTATACTTTACACAATTTATTCATGATTATTTATTTCATAATGCCTTTTTTATTTATTTAATATTGAACGTTTTGATGTTCCATATGCAGATAGTTTGAAGTGCACTTTTACTGTAAATAAAAACCAAAACTGGGGGGGAAGTATTTGTTAATGCCCAAAGGAACTAAGAGGTGCATGACACACTTTAACAAGACCTATCACTAACATAATGCACATCTATGTAGTTGATAATACAGGATGTATCAGAGGTAATATCTACAGCACCTCAGGTACAATGACATGAGCAGGGCAGCAGCTCAAACCCTCCCCAACCCGGTGCACCACATGTGGACTATAGAGGCAACATCATCTTGAACCCTGCAGGTGTTGTGACCCCCAAACCCCCGCTCTGAGGTGTAGAGCATTTATAGAATCAACAAGCACAGACTGCCTCTGCCTGCTCCGCTCCGTTTCCATTAGGGATGGAAGTCGATAAGGAAGTCGCTTTGAATTTCAACAACTCCCATTATCTCTGGCTTCCATGATTCTATTCCTCCCTTTGTGTTTAATAAGGTTGACATCAGGTCATGACCAAACTGAAAGCCAGGAAAATGATTAGATTTAGATTTAGAATTTAGAAAAGTTGTTTAAGGCAGGAGGTGAAAGAAAATTAAGTGGTACCATGTATTTTCTAGCAATAACCTAGCAATATCTGCTTCCTACATTAAGTAGAAACAAGGCTTTAGTATAAATTACGTAAAATACATTTTTTATACACATTTCCCCCAAATGTATAATGTATAATTCATTAAAAATAATTTAACTAAAAAGGATTGACATCAACAGTGCTTCTCCTGTTGAGTTGATTCAATTCCAAGCAGTTGGCTGTTTCTGCCACCTTGTGGTCTAAACATGCTTTTGCAAAGCCCCCCTGCTCAACATCAACATCTTCAAGTCTCCGAGTGCATCTGTCTGTGTGTGTGTGCCAGTAGTAAAAGTCCTGCATTCAGAATTTCATGAAGTAAAAGTACAAAAGTATTATCAGCTAAATGTACTGATAGTATAAAAAATAAAAGTACTCATTATGCAGTTGCTCCTTTCAGAGTGTTATATCATTACATATTATGTTGTTGTATCATTATTATTCATGCATTATTTTTTAAGCAGTGTTTTAATCATGCATTATGGTTTACAAGTTGATCATGTGTTTATACGTAAAACCTTCATCTGCAAAGTGACTAATAACTATAGTTAGATAAATGTAGTGGAGTCAAAAGTTCAATATTTCCCCCCTGAATTGTAGTGTTGTAGAAATAGAAGTAGAAAGTATGAAATGGAAATACTCAAGTAAAGTACAACATTGTACTTACTTGTACGCACACTCGAACATGTTACTCCCATACTTGAATAAAATAATAACAATTACTTTATTTATATAGCACCTTTAAAAACAGCCTAGCTGCTGCACTCTGGACTAGTTGGAGGCGAGAGAGTGACTTTTGGTTTATGCCAGAAAGGAGGGAGTTACAGTAAATCACATCACTTGTCCTGGTGTGATACAGCAGTGTACCCATGTACCCCATGGGGTATTTCCCCAGTTACCAGTGCTCAGCTAATTTGAAAAAAATAAAAATTATGATTTGGTAAAAAAAAAAAAAAAAAAAAAAACATCACTAAAAGTAGCCTAATGGATATTGGTTGAAACATCCAATTTCTGCCACTCAAAGTGATAGTACGAATGCAATCTTGACAGAACCTACGAAACAAAAACCAGAATCAACTTATAGTCTTTAAAGCACTGTTTTGTATGTAACAATTGCCAGAAATACACTGAAAGAAAGAAAAGAAATAATGAAAAAAATAAACAATGTCACATCGAAAATTAACAGATTAGGTGGCAAAGTATGCAACGCTGTGGAGGCTATGTGTTCTTCTACCTGAACAGTTTATTGATTTTCTCTTCTAGCTCTGTTGCAGGGTCTATGCGCTCCCTCTGCAGATGCAGCTCCAGCTTTGTTAAGGCACCAGTATACTTTATCAGAACTGCTTGTTGGACCATCGAATAGCTTCGAACTCCCCCTCCCCACACACCTTTCTGATGTTGGATAAGGGGGGGGCTATGTCTGACAATTTCTGTATCTTTCTGAAACCGACAATCCAACATTCACACTCACTTCACGCCATGATTGTCCAGGTGTGCAGAGGTGAGAAAGTAAGCTTGGTTTGAACTTCTCTCTCAAGTCGTTTTTTTTTTTTTTTTACCCCACCTTCAAGTCCTGGGGTCCTTGAGGCATTTGAGGATTTTTGCAGTATTTTGCCTCCTTCTGCAGCAAGAATTAGATATGCTCAACCATCTCGCTTACAAATGCCCAGTTTTTCTGGTGCTGCAGTTTGTAGAAGGCCTTGCTATTACCTTTAACCAGGACAATGCTGTGTCTGGAATCCCATCTGGTTTTACAGGAACAGAGTCACAGGAGCTGGAGAGGATATCATGAATGAAACATCTCAACTCTAGCATTCAAAGCCTCAAACCACCTTATGTTCACCTCCTCATGGAAATCAGGCACAACGTACTTCTTGTCCACCCACACAACATCTTGATTGGACAGACATGGTTTGGTGACATGTCAATGGTATTCCAGGATATCCTCATCTGTTATCCTGGAAAACACCTTCTGGAAGACCTTGGTGTATCTGATCAAGGTGCCATACTGCTCTAACATTTTCTCACATTCAGGGAGAAATTGAGTGAACACCTGGCTCTCCATCTCCGTCTCCACTGGGTGCTTGGGTCAGAGTTCAGTCAACTGCAGGCTTGTAGACAGCGTCGAGGATGAGATGAGGGATTAAGCTGAGGAATGCAGGGTCTTTCCTCACCAGCCGCTTCCTCACCTAGAGCGACGTGCCGAAAGTCTGAGTCTGAGTAATTAGTAGTAGTAGTAGTAGTAGCAGCAGTAGTGCACTGCGCATGTGTCGGTGTTTTTGTGTACCCGCTAGAAGCTTTGTCTTAAACCATCATAAATTGACATTTTATCGAGTTTTTAAGCCAAGTATTCTACGCCACACTGTTTTACCTAAATGTTTTTACTTGGTAAAGTTTTCAGTCATCAGACGTATGGATCCTAAGTGATTTTAAGATGGCTGCAACTCGACGTGGTTTACTTTTTTTTAAAAATATATCTTTATTAAGTTTTAACAAGTTCCTTCCGACTACCTGTGAACTCAGCTGCTTTTAACCAGGACCAAGAAGTACGACCCTATCACACCTTTTTTAGCCTCTTTACATTGGCTCCCTGTTTGTTTTAGGATTGATTTTGAAGATCTTATTGATTACTTTTAAGGCTCTTCATGGCCTGTCTCCAGACTATATTTTAGACCTTGTAATCCCTTATGAACCCTCACGTAGCTTGAGATTTTCGGGCAGGGGTCTCCTGTCTGTTCCTGAGTCCAGGTTGAAAACTAAGGAGGATGGAGCTTTTGCTATCAGGGCCCCGGGGCTCAGGGACAACTTGCCTGAAGAAATGAGGTTGTCTGAGTCAGTGAAAGCAGATCCTGATTTTACCTGAACTGGCTGTTTATTTTATTGCTTTTGTGTATTTTATATTTTTATATTTAATCATTTACTGTGGTATTTTATTTCTCTTGTTGTGAAGAACTTTGTACTTTGTTTTGATAAGTGCTCTATAAGTAAAGTTGTATTATTTATTCTTTTTATTATTTTTCAGTGGCTGGAAAGTAGTGGCCAAAATACAAAACTTTACATTTCAGTGAGTGATTGTGTGATCAAAATCAAAACACATAACAAAATCATAAATCCAAGGCCAGCTGACATCTTTAAGGCACAATCCACAGTACAAATGTAAACAAAAGGGCTTCCCCACCACCAAAATTCAAAACACAAGATTTGGAACCTGCTATCACTCCCACATCAATTGGCAGGTATTTTTACACATTGGACTAATAAGAAAGCAGACCTGTATTTTCAATTATGATCAGTTGAGAAACACACAAATGTTGATTTTTCATCGTCAGGTCATACTGTTCAGTTATGTATGTGAATATAGTCTGAATGGTTTGCGTGCTTAAAACATTTCTGACTTGCTCCCTGGGGGTGCTTTTGGTTACTTTGGTCCTGTTCTGTAGAACAAAGTGTCTGATGATCTGAGATCAGTCACAACTGTGTCCACATTCAAAACTAAACTGAAAACATTTCTATTTTCTCAGAGTTCTGATTGGTTATTGTGTGTCTGTGTGTCTGTGGTTTATGTCTATGGGGTGGATGTGGTTCCTTGCACATGCATTTTAATGAAGCACACTGAGTTCACTTGAAATTAAATATGCTACATAAATAAAATTGCCCTGTCTTATTGTTTAAAGGCTCTCCATTAGCGTCCACCAATGCGGCTGCTTCTTCATAGGGCCCATAGATTACATGGGACAAAACTCTGGACATTAACCGGATCTATGTGAAATAAATCAAAAAGAAAATCCAACAGAAATGAGAAACACAAATTAATTTTAAAAAATACTGAATTAGTAGATCAGATTAGAACAGTTGAGCTAGCATTATTGCTTCATGTAGCCTGTTATATGCCACATCTATCAATATTTCTTATGTACTGTAGAAGCACCTTATTTCACACTTGCAAAAAAATACTGGGTTATTTGCACACTAACGCAGTAAGTTAGTGTACAAATACACTACAAGTACACTAAGCCAGGTTAGTGTACAAATACACTACAAGTACACTAAGCCAGGTTAGTGTACAAATAGGTGCTCACCTGTACCAAATTATAAAATAGTGTGAGGTACAGCAATTGGTAAGTTTTTACAAGTTAAGTATATGCTAACTATCAGTACAAATATTAATTAGCGATTAGTAACATGAGTATGATGTAGTAATACACATTTATTTCAAATTGCTTGCCATATGGTAAGTGCCTTGAATGATCATATTTTACTGTATGTGTATATATATAATGTGTATTATATATATATATATAAGGGCTCAGAGAAGAGCTGGAGAAGGCCTGGAAGATGAAGGCAACAGTGGTGCCGTGGTCATCGGAGCACTCGGGGCAGTGACCCCCAAACTGGAGGAGTGGCTACAGCAGATCCCTGGAAGAACACCAGACATCTCGGTCCAGAAGAGTGCAGTACTAGGAACAGCAAAGGTACTGCGCAGAACCCTCAAGCTCCCAGGCCTCTGGTAGAGGACCCGAGCTCAAAAGGATGAGACCACCCGCGGAGGGTGAAGGACAAAGTTTTTTATTTATTTATTTATTTATTTATATATATATATATATATACACAACCAGATCACAAAAGACAATTACCATGTTCTGCATATTCTGAAATATACAAAACATACTGTGTACAAACATATATAAATACACTTTAAAAACGGAATATACTTTTAAACTCACATTAAAGAGACATTTTTTGTTCTTCAGTGGTGAGAGTCTGTAAAACCTGCAGTGAAATCTGCTTCACTTTGCTAACACAGTTACATGATTTCCATTAGCGTTGGTTCAGTAGAGAGTGTTTCCGTCATTCCTCCAGAGGATTTCCAAACCTCATGATATTTCCTTTTCGACATTAAAGGACAATTGTCTCCAAATCCACCAAGACCAAAAACCAACAATGTGTTAGTCAGTCTGTCAATGCGATAAGACTGCCCTACCCTGTCTGTGGCTCTCAGCCCCAAACTCATTGGTTCCTACTGTAGACGTAAATCTTTAAAACCGGGTCTCATATAAACTTTCATTTTTCATAAAGGTTGGAATGGACAACATTAGTCCCGACCGGCTATTGTTTTAACTCTGAGTAGATAAACTGCCAGTGAAAAAATCTGAGTAGATAAACTGCCAGTGAAAAAATCTGAAAGTGGTCTCTTGGTTTGTGCACTGACTTTCCATGGAAGCATTTTGTCTAGCTGCAGTATGTGGTAGTATGTTGTGGCCAATATAAATGTCACACTGTCTTGTAGGATGTCACAGTGTGTGTGGGACCACTGAGGGTTATGTATTCTAGTCACACTGTGAGACCCTGAGCACTGGGATGGCTGCTGTTGAGAGTGCCCTTTATTCAGTTTGATGAAAATAATAATAATGAAATTCACGGATTTCCTGCAGCAATAAAACATTATAGACAGGTGAAAGCCCCAGTGTATGTACGCAGCTATTTTTTCTTCAAATAAACTCTAATAAACACAGTTAGGAGTCGATACTTTAATGTTTCCTGAGAATACATCTGAGGCAGAAACAAGTGTGAGATCTCTGTTTCCTGCCTAGATAGAAGATTTGGTTTCAAAAACACAACCCAGAGTTTTGTGGCTTAATTTCTGCTAAGCTACCTCCGCTCACAAACCTTGTGGTTAAGTCAGTTATACTTAATCTCTGATCGCGTCACTGATAAATGTAAAATGCGTGGTCTAAACTCCTCTGCATGAGTCATACACGTAACTGTAAGATCAAAGGTTCCAAATGTTCTGCCGTAATAGTCGACTGTTCAGTAGGGGGAAATTACACACATTTCGTACCAATTAAAATAACTATGCAGAGAGCAACTAATGTCAAAAACATTTGTTTACACAAGTTGCATTCAAGTAATGATTGCTGATAAAGATGAACTCTATACATTTGGGCTGTGTCTAATTATCGCAGCTCAGTGAACCTGACAGGAATGAAAAGGCGGATTTAATAACAATGCACGTGCATACATTTTCCACAGCATACATATATACATAAATACATTTAGCATGCATAAATCATATACCATATGTACATACTGTAGCATGTCTATACCATGTATGTAACTTTATGTATATGTACTGTATGTAACTTCTTCTAAAACCTGAGCTATACTGTGCATCTGTACTTTGAGTTAAATAAAAAAACAAAATAATAATCCACTGTCAAAAGCAATTATAGCAATTAGCACACATGTTATAAGCTGAAACCATCACTTATCACACCTACAAAATTATTCATATATAAAATTCATGAACATGCTGCAAATAATCCTGACAATAAATACAAGCCCATATACAGTATAATATCAATACATTATATAAACAGATTAAACTAACAAAAACATTTTTTTATTGTACACAGTGTGATTGGATATGTAACCAATACCTTCTATTTGTTTATTAATTATTTTTCTTACATTTGTTTGAATTTTGATTTTGTATTACATGTTTTTGAATCAATCTCAAGAGTGTGTCATAATTTTACACCTTTTACTAAATGCATCTATATTTAAAAAAAGTTTAAAAATAAAAATATTATATAATATAATTATTAGAATGATATAATTCATTATTATTTATATTCATAAATTACAAAATTAATTAGAAAAATGAAATCAAGCCAAAGCAAAAATTGTTTTAAAAGTATTTTTAAAGGAAGACACTGTGTTATCTCATCTTGTGGGCACAAGGTTGTGATGTCCGGGTGTACTGACATGCATACGCATAACTTCATACAACTTTGTTGTTTGCTCATTTACTCAAGTACTGCACTTGAATACATTTGAGGTACTTGTGCTTTACTTAATGCCACTTTATACCTCTACTCCATTCAATTTTAGATTTAGCATTTATAATACGTAGTTGTGCACAGATGTAAGGACATTTGAGACAGAGTTTATTGATATAAATATTTGTAAACAATTATAACTTCTCCTATGAGGACTTATTTTACATTGTTAAAACTGTGTTTCACTATATTGTCATTCATTATCTGTTCATACAGCAGCCTTCACTTATGGTGCCCACAGGAGGAGTTATAGGTGTTGACTAATAAATCACTAAACATTTATATTTGCCTACAACTACATTAAAGTGTGTTATAAATCATTTATTAAATGTTTATATATGGCTTATAAATACTAAATAGGGGCCATGAAAGTAATGTGTTACCTGCACTTTTTACTCCACCACATGTATTTCACAGGTAAAAATTTTGATTTTACATAGAACATATATGAGCTCATAGAATACAATGAAATGTTATAAATTAAACTACCAAACAGTTTTTGAATTATTAAAAATGACCTCCAACTTGACCAGTTACAACTGTTAAACACTACTTAAAGAATCCGTAATAATAATCTAATGATATAATATGCAATAGCATAACACTCACAGGGGTCATTTTTCTGCAGTGAGTAGTTTTACATTTGATACTTTTCATGCATGTTTACTGATCATACTTATACCTTTACTTAAGTAAAATTTTCAAATCAGGACTGGTAATATTTTAGAGTATTACTACCTAAGTAAAGGATCTAAATACTTCTGTCACCACTGAGAAAGGCGCACCTAAAAATACAAAGCTAAAAAATGCTGCTCAGAGTGTAAGTTGTCCGTCTTGCCAGATAACTTTTGCAAAACGTTTAGGCATAAGTTTTCCAGTAAACAAACAGTGTTTTACTGGTGTTCAGTACCACCAGTAGCAGTTGGAGGTTAGTTGCTAGAGGTAAGTGGCCTTAGTGTAAGTGCCCTTTAGAAATGTTTTTCTAATTTGTGTGTTGTTGATTTTTGCAGACAACGTACAGCTCTGAAAAGTCTGTAGCCACAAAGCCACAGCCCTGCGCAGCTCTGTTATATATTTCAGAGTCCACATCCAGGCAGCATTCACGTGTAAAATCTGACCCTTGCACATGAAGTTGCCATTATTTTGATTCAGTAAGAAGTTTGTTTCATGGCTGAAAATTGTCGTGGTATTTTATCATACGTATATTTTAAGTAAATGAATGCATCCACCTCTTGCTACAGCACAGACAAACTAAACATGGTAAAGTGCCCTACTTTAGTTGTTAGTGGTGAAAGAAATAGTCACATCCTCTACTTAAAGGGACAGTTCACCCCAAAATCCGTAGTGCTATTTATCCATCTAGATTGTTTTGGTGTGAGTTGACAAGTGTTGGAGATATCGGCCATAGAGATGTCTGCATTTTTAGATTAGAATGGGACTCTATGGAACTCGGCTTGTGGTGCACAGATCTGTGGATTATCTTGACGTTATCTTACTCGGCAACTCACACCAAAACAATCTAGATGGATAAATAGGTAAGAGGAAAAAAATGTATTTTTGATTTTGGGGGTGAACTATTCCTTTAAGTAAACGTATCAAACAACAGCTAAAAAATACTCCAGTACAAGTAAAAGTAAAGTGCATTTAAATTACTACTTAAAAGTAAAAGTAAAAGTAAAGAAGTATTATCAGCAAAATGTACTTTGTACTAAGTATCAAAAGTAAAAGTACTCTTTCCACAGAAAAATAGCCCCAGTGACTGAAATATTATTATATATTATTGGGTTGTTAATGGTTTGAACTATTTTATACACAGTTTGGTAGTTTAATCTGTGGTTCCCAACCTCCAAAGATAAATCTGAGGAGTCGTGAAATGATTAATGGGGTAGGAAAGAAATTCTGCTACACAAATTTGAATTTGTTTTTCTCTAATCTTTGCGTTTTTTGGATTCTTGGATACTCAAGGAAAGTAAAAGTACTGTCCTTAGTTACTTTCTACCACTGTTGAATCATGAAATCAGTGTTACAATCTTTATAAAAAGAGTTTATATTGTTATTTTGAGAGAAGTGGCTCAATGAGGAGATTAGGTACTCCTTGTTTGTTATTTGTTAAGATTTGGGGTCCCTTTACTGAATGTATGGAGCGCAAATGCAACTTAGTTGTGAATGCTGGTTTATGTGCCCCTCTGGGTGTGGCTCTATGTATTGTTTATTTAAACTGCTTGAGGTTTCTAAATCATACTCACTGGACATCCTCAGACTGTGATAGTGTACAGAAAGTTTCAGCCAGGATGGACATTTCCATTATAGCGGCTATGGCCACTGGATATACAGCATACCTTGGCATGCATGGACAAATATTCACTACTGTGGCAACCTTCTTTTGTTTCCTTTGACTGTATGTGGGCGTATCGGGGTGGAAGTGGGGGGGTTTTGATCTATGTTTTGTTGTTTTTTGGTTGTGATTTTGTATATACTTATTAAAAAAAGTTCCAAATGAAATCCAAACAAGAGTTCACATGTTGTTCGGTATCCTTAAATATGTACACATTTTCTACAACTGTGTCCAGGCTGGACGGACAGTTATTTGGTAAAATAAAATAAAAAATAATAAAAAAGGATTTCTTTAACACTTTATATTTTAGCATTTGTTATTCCACCTCAAGAAATGACAGCGTAAATCAAATCATCTTTATATTTAATGTAATTACCCTCATGTTATTCAAAGTCTTGTTTAAAATATCTTTCTGAGGAAACCAGACATTTTTTGTACCCCTGTCAGAGCTTTTTATAGTTTCTAGATGCTTTTTGATAACAGCTAGCAGGAGGATGAAAGTTTCTTTCTTTTTTCTCAGTAAAATTATTTTTCATTTCTAAGAATATTAATAGCTTGACATTTATCTGATGTATGTTGACATTTGGCTCCCTTGATGACTGCCGAGTGTGTTGCTCCTTAAAGCTAAGTCTTTGTATTTGAGGGCCTATATTTTGTCAAATTCAGATGTCAGTGTTACTGGAAGCGGTTGCTACTTAAAATAATTGAACTTTATTAAAGACAGATGCTCAGATGCTCTCCCCGTCATATTAACAATGTGGCATCAATTTTACGACAGCTATATGATATGTTGTCTGCTATGTGTGATGACGATTAAGATCTCAGTTCAAACAAAACAAAAGGTCATTCATTTCTGAATTCATTTAATCCTATTTCTTAGTTACAGAATATTGTATTTAATGTTTAATTGTTGTAATTAGTTTTGCTGAGCAGTCAGGCCCTAAAATAAAAAAAAAATGAATTTAATTTTTTTGTTTCAAATCAACTACAAACAGTTATTAGCTAAATTTGATTTACCCAGTCATTAAAGAGTTAACATCCATCTGTATTGCCATGTTTAAAGAAATAGTTGTGATCTTATAAGACTTTTTAATCAGATGCAACTTAAACATTTTTTAAAACATTTAAGAAATCAGATTTTGTGCATTGCATCATTCTCCAGGTATGGATGTACTGTGCTTTCTCCCCTCGTTGAGGCAGATAGTAGAAGAATATAAACTTATCTATTTAATGGGTGTAAATTCAAGTCTCCATCACAATTAAAAGTCTGCATCGTGAAGAAAATACTTCTAACTTTTTAGTGGCATCTTTTTTTAGAAGAAAAAAACAAAGCACAAACATTTTTGAAAATGCGTAATGCATGCCACTTGTAAAACTTTGACATACGCCTTAGAATTGATCAACAGCCATCAATTTAACAATCTTATGAAATCTGTAGCGTGTCTAAGACAATTCCCACAGCTCTTTCAACTATTTATTTTTAAATAGTGTTTTGCATTAGTTTTTTCCACCCCAGATCCTCCATATAAATAGGCTTGTCTGTCAGTTTTGTCAGTTTTCCTTCATTGTGTGTACCATATGAATGTAACAGTTCATATCCTTTTCTGATGGGCAGATCCTTGGCAATATAAAGCTGAGCTGATCTGATCTGCCTCATTCTCTAGTTATGAGCTGTGGTGATGATGTGGTTCCTCCTTCTCCTCTACATAGCGCACATTGAGCCGGTGATCTTAAAAGGCAAGTTACAGCTATTCTCTTAAGATTTAACTAATCAAAATTGGACAGTGGTTTGCCCAATTCAACACAGTTTGAGGTAAGAAAGAAATTAATCATCCAGTTTTTTTTTTTTTTTAAGATTTAGCCTTTCCATAATATATATTTAAGTCATTGATAGCTATTTTTGGAAGGTAAGCACATGCAGGCACTGCAGGAAATATCTTGCTGAATCTAAAAAAAAAAAAAAAAAAAAAAACGTTTTGTCATTTCCTGAAGGTAAAAGCTCCAATGAAAAAATAAGAGGTTCTTTGAACAGCGCAGTAGCAATTATTCTAATTATACCTGCAAGCAACAATATAGCGACCAGGTTTCAGTCTAGTAGTTTAGTCATGAAAGTTTTAGCATTTGCTCAGAACTCATAAAGAGTACAGTTTGAAGCAATTCATCCTTTCATTGAGTTATTTTTTAAATCAATATTTAAAAATGTAGATATAGATATATACAGATAATTGTATTGATAATCCTATAGACTGTTCTTACAATTTTGTCACCATCGACTTGGATGACACAACTATTCTGTTAAGTTTGGCACATTTTCATGTCAGGATAAAAACTAATACTAATAATAATGGAACAAAATAATTGATTGATAATTTATCACAAAATCAGGATTTAGGAAGCTAATCTAAAAAGAATCATACTTATACTATATGGCGTTGAAACATATTTGCTGTATGTTGTTGTCAATGTCAATATCTTGATGTGTAAATATATCCCATGCATAGTCAGTTTTCCATTAATTTCCATTATGCAATCAGTGAACATGTAAATATTTTGCCACATTTTAATTTTCCATGAAAAATGTATGAAAATTACCAAAAGTTACCACACGTCCTTTGTCTGACAAATTACTTAAGATTATGTAAGTGTTGAGTTTAGTCTCTTGATTTAGAAGTTACGTCAGGACACTTTTGTCTTTTAGCTAAAAGTTTCATAACTTAAAAACAAAATCTGTACATAAAAAATCTTTATGAAGCCATATGTTCCTAAAGCAATTTGGGTGATATTTGAATAAATTCTAAAGTTTTCTTAAATAGTTTTAAAGCGCCACCATCTGGCCGCTGTGCAAAATTTCATGACTTTGCAAAACTAGTTTTAATAAAACAAAGAAGGACAAAAACAGGAGAAAAAAACTGAACAAAAAAAAAAAACAAATATGAAAAAGTAAAAGCTGTCTTTGAATAACATTTGGCATTTAACACATTTAACATTTTTTCGGTAACACTTTATTTTACAGATGTGTAATTTTTTCAGAATTTCCTAATTAGTGAAAAATGTGTACAAGCACATATATCATTAAGCATATAGAGGGAATAAAGTTTCCAATAATTGATACTGAATTAATATTTACGGTTCTTGGGTTTAAATTGAGCTTTTCTGTCAAGGAAATTCCTATTTTTCTTCTAATTAGTACCAAATGACATACTTCTAATCCAGGAAACCAAAGAGGAAATTATTTTGAAATTACAGATTTGTAAAATAAGCCGTTTATTTCTCTATTACATAATTTCTTTAATTTGTATGAAAAATTGTGTTAAATGTATTGGACTGACAATATTGTTAAATAGCAAGACATGAAAGGGCGTTTAAAAGAAGAAAAAAAAAACCTTTTGCAACACTGTTATAGAATTTGACTCAATTAAAAGTCAATTTTGCCATAGCAAATGTGAGTAGAGCGCTCAGAAGTGGGCATGGACCAGGTATAAAAAACAGCAACCTCAAAATTCACAAAACATAAATGAATGAAGACTACAAAATGGAAGCTTATATACTCTATTATATTTACATACTTCTATAAACCTCCTGCCATGTAACCAGTTGAGAACAGGCTGATTCTAAGGAATGGAAACAACCCGTGTGAAGGCCACATTGAAATCTATCATGGTGGCGAATCGGGCTACCTTGGAGATAAACACTGGAGCAGGAACACTGAGGAAGTGGTGTGCAGGAGCACGCACTGTGGAAAACCTGTGGAGAACTCAGCACGTGCTGTGCTACGGCCCATTGATAGCAAAGTCTGGCTCAATGAAGTAAAGTGCGAAGGAAGCGAGAGTCATCTGTGGGACTGTGATTTTCCTGGTTGGGGGATCAGCGCTTACCAAAAGGATACCGTGAAAAAGATTAAATGTACAAGTAAGGCTAAGCAAAGTTTTTACATGAATTGGGATACATATTGTTGAGAAGTTGGCCTTCACCTTTAAAAGGTCTGAGATTCTGTGCTACAAAATAGCTGATAAGTGCAATCCAAAATATAGAAAATGACATGATGATGATGATAATGATGACTTTGGCTGTTCATTTTATTTGTAATTGGCTGTTACTTGACTTTGCTCTTCTAGATACAATCGAAATAAACCTGGATGGATTTAGTTGTGCGGGAGCTGTCCGGTACTCCACAGATGGGGGAACACCTTCAGGTTACTTTTGTGATGAAAACTGGGGTAAGAGTTAGTAACATGCATACAGTGCACTTCAACAGGATTCAGTCTTTCTAAGTGCTGGCAGTGTGTGAGTTCAAAACAGAAATCAGGACATTTTGTTCATGTGACGTGCAAATGAAGTATGCAATATGGAGGAACACAGAGTGGCATGGCTGTGTAATGAATATTACTCAGTGGGGGAAGAAGTACTCACCAATGTAAAAATGCTCCATTACAAGTAAAATACGGGCATACAAAATTCTTCTTAAAGGTCCAGTGTGTAACATTTAGGAAGAGCTATTGGCAGAAATGGAATATAATATTTATATTTATGTTTTCATGAGTGTATAATCACCTGAAATACGAATCATTGTGTTTTCATCACCTTAGAATAAGCTGTTTTTATCTACAGAGGGAGCAGGTTCCCTTCCACAGAGGCTGCCATGTTGCACTGCCATGTTTCTACAGTAGCCCAGGAAGTATGAAAAATGGCACTGTTACGGAATTATCATATATTATATATAATTATTAGATCATTTTTTGGGACTTTTCTCTACTCTTTGCTTTTTTTGGTGAAATATTAGATAATTTTACCACTTTGGGTCTCAGACATTTATTTAAATGAAACCATGTAAGAAGTTTAGAGTGGAAATCACTCTTTGGTGCAACTGCTGAAACATGACAAGGAGCTGCAAGGTGTCACAAGCCAAAAGGTTGCAAACCTCAGGTTTAATCTTTATCGATGCATTGTATTTTATAAGATGATCGTGTGTTTTTTAATGGGAAATCTTAATCTGAAAATACTTAGTGACTATAGTTAAATGTAGTGGAATAAAAAGTACAATAGTTCCTGCATGAATACAGTACTTTTAAGTTATTTAAAGCAGCGTTACTGTTTAAATGGATTTGTTTGAGTATGTAATACTACTGGTATCATTATTGTGAAATGTTTAGTACTATGATAATGATAAGTAAATACTGTTCATATGATTCCTCTCACATAAAGGACAAGATGATGCCAATATTTTGTGTGAAAGCCTTGGGTGTGGTAAATCCAAGGAGATTCCTAAGGAGCCATGGAAGGGTTGGAAAGAATTCCAAAGCTTAAAGAAGATGACTATCAACTGTTCGGGCATTGAAAACGTAAAGAATCTGTGGCAGTGTGCAACTCAGGAAACGTCATCATGCAAAAATCCTGCTTCTGTCATATGCACAGGTAACACACACACACACACACACACACACACACACACACACACACACAGTAACTAAGTTTACTCAAGTGTTGAACATTTCAGTGAATTAAGAAAATGGTTCATTTAACAGGTTATAACAGACTGCAACTCAAAGGAAACACATCAAATGTATGTTCTGGGCAGCTGGAAATAGAGCAAAATGGCAACTGGAATCCTGTTAAAAGCAACACAACCAGTCCTGATGAGTGGTGCCAGCAAATGCACTGTGGTGCCAATGTCAGTCACAGTCAGGATGACAATGGCACAACGCTGACATGCACAGGTAAATCAGCTAATTTATGTTAAACCACATCTTTTCCACAAGCAACCTCAAAGCAACCACTTTGTTATTGTATTTCCAGATCAAAACAACACTTTTTTATCTTGTATATTATTTTATTCTATTCAACTGACAAAATTATACATCGAAAAACTGTCTTTCAAGCAGTATTCATATTTTATTCACCCACTATCTTGAGCCACTTGAAAATCTAAATCAAGAACACTTTCCTATATTTTTATTTCCCACAGACAATGTTAAAGTACTTCTGATGGACAAAGGTAAACCCAGCACGTGCTATGGTGAGGTTTATATTGAAGTGAATGCTGACATACATCCAGTGTGTGCCTCCAGCTGGACCAGTAAGATTGCTCAAGTAGTTTGCAGGGAGCGAAACTGCGGGGATGTGAGTTCTCAGTGTCCAGTTTCAGTAGCACTAATAAAACAAATGTTTTATTTAATGCAAGCCTATACAACTTTTGCTGAACAGCAGCCACTGTGACAATTACAGGATAATGCGAAATGTAGTGTATCAGTAGCACAAGAATAGAAGAGTCATAAAGTCAGCAAACTGACCCAGTAATGTCAGTTACTCAGAAACACGGATGTGTTTTATGGCGTATTGTATTTTAGATTATTATCGATTTACCTTTTCATTTATTAAGGGAAGAATATGTTTTTTTTTAAATTACATAGTCTCGCTTTAAATATAAAAAGAAATAATTTGACATTTTGGGAAATATGCTTATTCACTTTCTTGGTGAGAGTTCGACGAGAAGCCACTCTCGTATCTGTCTGCTAAATATGAAGCTAGAACCAGGAGATGGTTATCTTAGCTTAGCATACAGACTGGAAAAAGGAGGACACTGTTAGCCTGGCTCTGTCTAAAGGTAAAAAATCCTCCAAGCACCTCTGAATTTCACTAATTAACACATTAGATGTTTGTATGGATTAAACAAAGCATATACTGTATATTGTTTCTATTAGTGCGCTTTAGAGGTGCTGGGGTGGCTTTTATTACCTTTGGACAGCGCCTAGCTAGCTGTTTCCCCCTGTTTCCGGTCTTTATGCTAAGCTAGGGTAACTGGCAGCTAGCTGTAGCTTCATATTTAACGGACAGATATGAGAGTGGTATTGATCTTCTCAGCTCTTGACAAAAAAGCAAATAAGCATATTACCCAAAAGTATTCCTTTTAAGTATTTTATCTATATCTCTAATGAGTTTATCATTATTATTGTTGCTGTTGTCTCAGTTTCTCTGTAACATATTGCTCTTTTTAGTCAAAGTTTTCTATATGGCACAAATGAATGACTTAATATCTAAATGATCATAAATTCTCTCTTCTAGGTGATTCATACTAATAAAGTGGATGCTAACAGAGTTGGGAACATACAAGGGATAATGGACTATGTGAAGTGTTCAGGCAATGAGTCCTCACTGTGGCACTGTAGGGCCAAGCGTAACGAAAACCCTTTCTCATGTGGTTCCAAAGCCTACGTAGTCTGTGCAGGTGAGATGTGGCAGCGATCCTATGAAAATAGTCTCGTCCTATTTTTTTTAATAACAATTATGGCTTTTGAGATTTAGAAATAATACCTGGCCAAGACAGGGTATTTCTTAGTTCATTGATGAATATCAAGAAAAAGAAACTTTACTTTGGCATTACGATGGATGGAAAAATGTGACAGCTGTGTGATGTAATGTTGATACAAAATATGTACAATTAGATTTCTTTCTGCCCAAATGAATGCATTAAGAGATTTCTATTTAGTATTTAGTTAGTGTGTTTGACAGTTCTCTTGCTGTCATGATGCAGATAGTATTAAAGTGAGACTGATGGACAGTCCTGGAAGATGTGCTGGGAGAGTGGAGATCCAGCATAAGGGCCTATGGGAAAGAGTCAATAAAGAACAATGGCACCACGACACCGCTTCAGATGTTGTCTGCAGACAACTGGGATGTGGGAATAAAGCAAATCCCATCAGTCCTGAAAAATTCAATCAGGGTTCCGGTGATTTCCTGGCTAAGACTGTAAAGTGCAAGCCAGATGCCTTAGACATATCTCAGTGTCTTGGTGAGTTAAGCAGCCAACCCATACGCATACCCAAAGAGGCAGAGGCATTGGGGATAACCTGTGAGGGTAAGTGTTATTTTCATTTTGTCTGTTTGACCCTTTGACCTTCTCTCGTTGTGCGTGACTGTCATTCTCCAAGTCCATGCTGTCAGTTACAGTAGAGAGCTGTGTATAAAATTAATTTATCAATTTCGCCACCTGGGGGCAGCAGCTGTAAACATTAAATTGATATCACCTTAAAAAGTTGTTGTGGTTAACATGTTAGCTGTTTAATTACACATCCAGCAGACGCAGAGCAAAATTAGCATCCATTCGTGTTTCAGGCTACCTGATAAATGTCCAGTCCAATATTCACTCTACTTTTAGCTCTTCGCCAACTCCAGAAATATCTGTCTCTTAAGCGTCTAAATGCTCCACAATGCTCACCAGCTAGTCGCTAACTATGTCTCTCCTGCCGTGCTGAACAGGTAGTGTACACTGGGTTTACCAGAGCTGTCTTGCTGAAAACAGCTGTCTGCTGCTGCTTCTGAAAGCGAGGTTAATGATGTTGTTGATACCGAACCAAAACAGTACAGTTACAGACTGTACAACCAAACCAATTAGCCTAAAGATGCTAAAATGCTCTGTAGAGTTGAGGGTAACTGCAGAGTCAGGTGAAAATTCCAGCCCGTCCTGAAAAACGTCCGCATAGGTTGCAAGCAGCTTATTACAACCCATTTTTACGTTTATTGTTTGGCAGTGACCTCTAGTGGCCGTAATTATTATGATGGGAGCAAAGGAGGAAGTCAGGTGACGTAGTATAAAGCGCATGAAAGTCCATATTAGTTAGTGGCTGGGTGGATGGGTTAAACAAATAGAGGGCTTCCACCCAGGAGACTTGGGTTTGTGTCCCGTGTGAAACCAAAAGTCAGCGTTAACATATTTAAAAGTTACGAAATGTGACTTGCGTCACGTGATGTACTTATTTTATCCCAAACTGTGATCTTTTCCTAAGCCTAACCAGATGTCGCTAGAGTGTGTGTTTGAGACAAGTCTCGATCAAAGTTAATTTTCTCCTGATTTGTCTGTCTGAAAAATGCCATATTAGTGTCAGAATATTTGTGGCTTGTGAAAAATGGGTCCAATATTTACTTTGGGGTCTATAGGGCGAAATAATCTGTGCTCACGTTCACTTCGCCCATTGGATTGAAAAGACTCAGGACCTGTCGCTAGTATCCAAGAGGGGTGGTGCAGTGGTGAAAACCACGTGACACAGATACAGGAAATGGCTCTCAAGTGAGCCATCTTCCTTCTAAACCGTCTCTGGACCTATTCTGTTGTTTAGGTATGAGAACATGATGGATAATTCTCCGTGGGTTTGCCAGTACAAGTGACACCTTTCACATTACAGAAAAAATATTGATTAGTGAAACTTTAAAACCACAAAGTCAACCAGAAGGTAAACTGTTAATTGTTGCTTTGTTGAAACTTAAGTAGTGTTAGCGGTACTAACCTGGAATGATGAAAAACATTTCAAAAATTGCCAGAACATTATACTTTTGGCTTTGAAAACAAATTTCAAACAATATATCACAGTTCAATTTACTCAACCAAATTCTTGAGCAGACCATTTAAGGGCTTAGGGAGAAACATTTCAAATCAAATTTGCCATATGTTTGTTTAGATTTTCAGGACTGAAAACAACATTTACAACAATTATTCCTTTTTGGCATGTTCCCTAAAAAATAATTAGTTTCAACAACGTATGGTCCAGAGTTCTTGTTTAACTTTAAAACTACATCTCCACATTTTCCTGATTCTTAGGCAAAAGTAACTTTCTATACTTGCTAACCCTATTCAGGTTTGTGTGGGGGCTTGAGCCTATCCCAGCATACATTGTGAAGGAAGAGGGAGACACCCTGGACAAGTTGCCAGTCTATCACAATCCTAACACTGTATATCTCTATAAAAAAATTTTTTTGTCCCTGTCAGACCACAACATGGTATTTCTGAAGGGAAATGATTCCTGTTCTGGCATGGTGGGGGTCGCGCACGGCATCAAAACCTACTGGCTCTCCGGGTCTAACGAGACATGGAACCAAGAGTCTGCAAACGCAGTGTGTCGGCAGATGCAGTGTGGGAAAGCCTCTGCACATAACTTCATCTCTAAAGCTGATATGCCGGAAGATGTTTGGACTGAATCATACAACTGCTTATCCAACTCCACATCTCTGTTTGAATGTGAAAAGACGACACTGCCATCTAACCACAGTGACACTATTGCCACTGTGAAATGCTCAGGTAATGTGAGACGGTGTTGAAACATTAAACAAATTTAATTGAAAGCTTAAACTTATCCTTTATTCGTCATGGAATTCATTTTGTCACTCGTTGTCCTGTGGTCCAGTTTGGAGAGATGTTTTATTTCACACTATGCCACACAAATTGACCTGATAGGGGCGCTATAAAAGTTGTGACTTTTAAGGGTCATAGCTGCACTATCGCTGACAGGGAGACTACAATCAAGCTCCACTGGTCCATTTTTGCTGAAACTTTGCAAATATCATAGATTTGTCTTAGACTGGTGTAAGAAATGCTTTAGTTGTGAAACTATCTGCTGATCATCCCTTTTGCTTTTTGCTTTTTGGTTGCTACAACAGGAGAAATCAAAGTGAACCTGACCAATAAGTGTTGGGGGTATGTCAACGTTTGTGTGCAAGGGAAGTGTGGAGGTGTGTGTGCAGACACCTGGACAGAACAAAAGTCTGTGATGCTGTGTAAAAACCTGGGCTGTGGAGATATAATCCTAAAAGCCAACAACCCCAAGAAATATGAGGTGATCATAAAGAGTTTGCACACTACAGAGCAGACTACCAACCTGAACCAGTGCAACTTGGTCAAATATGCTGAAAATGATGACACCTGTAACCAAAAGCCAGCCTATGTTGTTTGCTCAGGTAATGGATTGTTTGAAAAATATTGATATGTTCAAAACATATATTAATATATGATCATAATTAGATAAAAATAGTAATAATATTCATCCTTTTGGTCAGCTTAAATGCTTCATGGATTCCTACCACCTATTACCTATTTATTGTCCTATTACCTTTACCAAGGGGGGTGATGTATCTTTTGTCAGTCTGCTACATATATTCATTTCTGGCGATCTGTCAAGACAATGTAGTATAGGCCAAATCATTTTCCACCTTAACAAATTTCCCTCCAATTTGGTTAGAAAAAAATACAAAAAGCAAAAGAGTTTATTTTTCTCTCTTCGGTCAAATTCTTCTTCACCAAATTTAATACATAACAAATTTGTACACACTAAATAACTTAATTTGTTGTTGTTTTTTATAATATGGCCCTTGTTTTTCCATAATTCTTCAAAATTCTTAAAGGTGTGTCCTATTTGATATAAACTAAGAAAGCTCTTGAACACAATTAAAACCAAATTTATGTGAAACAAGCACATAATAATCAGAGCACAAACATTAATGCGCACAGCCACATGATCAGTTCAGGTCATAACTCAGAGGTCATGAGTGTGACTTTTTTAAAATTCATTTGGTATGTGCACAAAGCTGACATTATTGACCATCAGTGTGTATTTTAAACCAGTTATGATAGATTATATATATAGATATTTTTTTCTTGTTTGTGTTAAAATAATAAATGACATGAAAATAACGTAATATAAGAATGACAACTCTGTACCTTTCATTGTTGTGTTGCAGGTAGTGTCAAGCCCAAAATCAGCCTTTCCAGAGACAAATGTTCTGGAAATGTGAACATGCACTTTGCGGGCAATTGGCTTCCAGTGTGCAAGGAAGCTCTTGAAGACACCAAAACACAAAACACAATCTGTGCGGAGCTGAAATGTGGTCAGGCTGTCAGCATGACTACCTTTGGACCTAATTCAACAGAGAAAGTCATTTCACAAATACAGTGTCCTGCAAATGGCATGAAGTCATTAACAGCATGTAACATCACTTCTAAGAAGCACTCCTGCCCTCCTGGTGTCCTCCAATGCTCCAGTATGTGTAAATATTTTGTCTCATTGATCACTTTCAAAATGTCATCATTATGCCTATTTTCTGTCACCACGCTACCTAATTTGAGCATGCTGAAGTTTTTCTTCTAGCATTCAAACATATCTGAGATCTTCCTCTAATGGAATAGTTCATTATTTTGTGAAATACGTGTATTCGCTTTCTCGCCGAGACTTAGATAAGACGATTAATACCTCTCTCATGTCAAATATGAAGCTACCACCAGGAGACTGTGAGCTTAACTTTGCATAAAGACTGGAAACAGCTAACCTGCCTCTGTCCAATGGTAAAAAAACTAAATCCACCCACCAGCATGTCTGAAGCTCACTAACATGTTATATATTGTTTGTATCATCCATACAAAACGGGGTCCAGAGCGGCTAAAGCCCTGCCTCCCAATAAGGAGAAGCGATCCCCGGACCAACATAACATGGAGTTGCATACCGTGGGTTCTTGTTTCCGGCTTATCATCAAAGACATGCATGTGTAAAAACCTAAATTGCCCGTATTGTGAGATGAATGGTTGTCTGTCCTGTCTGTCCATGGATGGATGGATCCATACAAAACCCCAAGTGTATAAACGACAAGTGGTTTGACGGGTGATTATGTGATGGACTTTTTTTTGGCCGGGCTTAAAGTCTTGAAGTCACTGTCAGAGTCATTATGCTAAGCTAAGCTAACCGGCTGCTCGCTGTAACTTCATATTTGACGTAAATTTACGAGTATATCGATTATCTTATTATCTAACAGAAAGAGAGCAGATAAGCATATTTCCCTAAATGTTGAACCATTTCTTTACCATCAACGCAAACTTTAATCAAGGATATATTGTTTGCTCAACCGTTAAAATATAAAAGAATCTATAGACGTAACAAACATGTGCAAGAGTCAGGTTAAATTGGTGGAGGATCACAGTGTAAGCTAATTCTCACTAGTTTGTGTCCACAACATGTTATCTGCATCTTTGAGTTCCTACTAATTACATCAAGTTTTGTGAGTTTTGTATTTCCTGAATCTTATCTCATCTGTCCCCGGTGCTTATCTTAGGCTGGAGCAAGATGTCACTGAAAGACGGCGAGTCCTGTAGCGGAAAAGTGTATGTTCACTCGGAGGGAAAAATAATTCCTGTTTCCACTGAAGGCTGGACACAAACTGAAGGGAACAGGCTTTGCCAGGATCTGGAATGTGGCAACTTAAAGTCAAATAAGAATGATACAGGGGATTATATCGAGAGCAGAAGCTTCAGCTGTCAAGGTGTAGGGAATCCAGAAAACATCTGGGACTGTGAAAAGCAAAACTCGATCTCACAGCAGCAGGTCATTGTTGCATGTGAAGGTAAAATTTGTTTCTGCAGGATTGCTGGACTTGATATGATCTCCCATATTTAGCCATTTGGGTCACAGATAATAAAGACAATCAGATAAATGTATCCTTTACTACTTTCCTTTTTTTAATCTTGTTATTTTATTGCTTTCCTTCCTAGTTGAGCCACTGTCACCCTTTCAGAGAAATGCCACGGTAAAGTGAAGATAAATAACACTGAAGTGTGCAACATGGACTGGAAGACAGACTTTCAGACTTGGTTTGTCAAGAACAGAATTGTAGCAACGCTATTTCCTTAAAAGTCTGATCCAAATCCAAATGACATGTACTACCATGTCAGATGTGAGGACTACCATCACAAACTTGGCCAGTGCAAGCGGTACAAGGCAAAGTGTGAGGAAAAAGTGGCGTCTGTTTACTGCGTTGGTAAGTACGTGCTTTCTCTACCATGTAAGATGCGGATTATTCAGCTAATCCTCCCGTTGCCCTGCCTAAAGAAATGTTGACACATTGTCTTCCCATAATAGCTTGTACTTGTGTTGATTCATCAGAGTATGACAGAAGCTTTAACATGTTCTCTAGTTCAGGTAGCACAGTTGTTCACAGTTGAGTTTTAGCATCTTAGTTTTAGCATTTAACATCTGCTTTTAGCCAGTGATTCTTATTCATTATATTTTCTATATATTATCTGAATATTAAGAATTTACTTGATCGCCCATTAAATGTGAAATACATGTTTAAATTTTTAACAAATAATCTTGTGCATGTTTGAGTAAATTTTCATTTTCATGATCCAGCAGTGAACTAGTGAATCCATTCCAATAATTAGTGTTACAGAAATAGTTGCTAAGCTAAGCTCACCGTCTTCTAGCTCCAGCTTCATATTTACCAGACAGATATGAGAGTGTTATGGACATTCTCATCTAACTCCTTTCAAGAATGCGGATAAGCCTGTTTCCTAAAATGTTGAACAAAACACAACCAACAACTAAACACTATTTTCTAAAATTGATGAGTTGAAGTTGAATTATTTTTGTTTTATATATTTTGCAGGCAATGTCAAGTTCAACACCACAGAAAAATGTGGAGGTCAGATTGAAGTCAATTATCAAAATAAGTGGGAAAAAGTGTGTCTCCCGGAATCTATTTCCTCTGAATTTCAGGATCAGTTGTGTGAAAAGCTTAATTGTACTGGTGCCCTTCCTAGACTACTGAGAACTTATAAGAAGGAAGAGGTAAATCTTTGTTTATTTGTTTCTTTGTGGCAAGGTCCCACTCATTAGTCTCAAGTCTCTCAGTTTGCCAAAAGTCTTGTAACTTCTATATAATTTAACTGAGATTTTTTTCTGTTTCACTATATGTTGTCTTTATAATTCATTCAGGCCTTATTTTTAGCTGTCAGACAAATCTCTATATTGTTTTGTATGGCTGCATGAAAAGGTTTTACTCTAAAGACGAAAGTTTTAATTTAAATGTATAGGTCAACTTGGATACAACACTGAATTGCAGCAAAGACCACAAGGACATCAATCACTGTGTCCACAACAAGACTTGTCAACAAGTTCAACCAGCTGAGATCTACTGTCACGGTAACCAAAACCATGAATCCTTTCCTGATACGTCAGGCTGGTTCCCAAAATATTAATTCAGTTATTTTGTGTGAATCAGCTTTTTGTATTCTGTAAATTAGAGTCCCACTATCTGAATGCAGAAAAAGCAATCTGGCTATGTGTTTGATTTCAGGGTATGTGAGGCCAACGCCTGGACCAGTGACGCCAACAACCATCAACATAGTGCCTATAATCCTGGGAGTAGGATTCCTTCTGGTTCTGATGATACTGATTGTTGTATTTATACGAATCTGCATTGTCAAGAAAGCCAAGAATATCTCGTGTGAGTAAATGTTTTTTTTTACACCTATCTTCTGCTAGTTGTTACAGCTTCAGTTACAATTAAATACTGACTGATAATTAGTTTCACTTTTAATGAATTACCTTGACAAGCTGTATCATTCCAACAGACTGAAAACAAAATCAACCATCCTAACCATTCCAGTGTAATGAAAAGGTGTACTGGAGCCTGTTTGCCACAAGAGGCCAGTCTTTCTGCGTGCTGACTAAATTCTGACTACTGTATGAGATCATTTAAAATAATGCTCCTTTTTTCCAGCAGTTATGTTTCAGCTCTTAGCAACGCTTAGAAATTGAAATGACAGTACATCAGTTTTGCTCACCAATGCTTATTGAACAAAATTTTTTACAGTCTTTAAAATGTCCAGACCTCTTCAGAGTTGAAATATGTGCATGTGTTGTGTAGAAACTGTTCTAGCTCTTGTGCCCTCCTCTAGTAAATTTAATATGAGACAGTTGTTGGTCATATACCAGTAAATGTATAATGCTTTTTTGATGTAGCGAAAATGTTGTCAAGAAAAGAAGTGGAGTTTGAAAGTGGCGACTATGAGGATGTCACGAATGAAGCAAATGAATTGGAAGACTTCGTTCATGGCAGTGAGTCTCAAAACATATTCATTCACTTATTTATTTATTCTTTTTTATTTTCTTTAACAGTTTAGAGAATAGTGAATCCTACTCACAGGCTGCACCTTGTCTTCAATTATATATCACCAGTATTATTATTAATGGGAGTAGTAGAATAAGAAGTAGTAGAACATATATAACACTATTTTATCTTAAATTGCATTTGATTACTCATATCACTATATAATAATACTACATTACTGCTATGTTGATATTATTGTGCTTTTAGATTATTATATAAATAATATCATAGTATTCTTTTCAATTACTATTATGCTTCATATTATTGTATTATTACTCTATAGCATGTGTATATCACATATACTACACATATATTATATATATAACATTGTACATTTTATTATTATATCATTATGTATATTGTACTTATTATTCATACCTATACCTATATACTTATACTATATATAGTTCACAAATCATAGCTGCCATAATTGCACTACTTGATTTCATTTGCACATTTCACTCATATAGTCAAGGTATTGTAATCTATATTGTATTGTAGCTTTTTTAATGTAACCTCTCTTATTTCTTTAATCTCTTATTTAAATTTGTATTCATTTCATTCAAATAGTTCTTTTTCTGTTTTCTTACCTCTCATCTTGTCTCTGTGTTGCTGTAACATGTGGATTTCATAATGGGGCTCAATAAAGTTTTTATCTTAATATTCAAACTTGATTTGAAAGTAAACATACGCACAGACAAAAAATATGGTGAAAATATCTTTCATGACTGACATTGTGATTTGAAATGTAGGACAATGTGAAAGTGTCTGTGAGAGTGTTTTATTTCGGTTGTCCGTGCAGGGTTCAGATCAGATGCTGAAGTCATCATGGAGAGCGACGAACGGAGCAACGCCTCTTTTTCTTACGATGATATTGATGAAGCTGCTAAGGCTCGGCCTCTGACCTCTCAGGCCGCCACTGCTGGTGCCGCAGGAGATAACTACATCCACGAGCGCACCCTTGATCTAAGCACAGGAAAGTTTCGAATCAGTTTATTCATATCTTTTTCACACTTAAATACCAAATCGTGACAAACCCTCACGTTGTCAGCACTCAGACTAAGCTAATTTTAACATTCAGCTATTTTTCTTCTTAACAGATGGGGTGACCTACGAGGTGGACGACCCACAGGAGAATTACGACGACATCGAAGCCAGCCCTGAAATGACTCAGACTAAAGCTGAAGTCCACGACAGCCCCCAAACCGCACCTGAAAGCGCCGCAGCGGCACCTCCAGGGTTGGTACAGGCGGATGAGGACTACCTGGTGCCGGGCCAAGACTGGTGAGCCAAAACTGGGTTTAGAAGCTACTTAAATAAAATCCAGTCTGGCAAAGTGGAACACCCCACAACCCAGCTCCCATTTACTCTGACAAAAACTAACTCAAAAAAGTCCAGATTCCCTACAGTATTACCGACAAACAATATTACAGTAAATAATCTTTTTATGCTGCAGACATTTGCTGAAGTGGTTAAAATAAAATTACAAATAAATGTACCTCCCGGTGACATTAAGTTAGCTTTATCTCTTATTTAACGCAAGTGTGTACTATTAAATGTACAAAGTGTTGGCCTGCCATCAAATCACTGGTGAGGAAAATGAGGGGTAAAATGTTCTTTCTCTTTAAATGTACAAAGTTAAGAGTGATAAGAACTTCAATCAGAATGCAAAGTTGCAATTTCATGTTTATATAATTCTCTCTTTTTTTGTCTACAGTCTACTGCCTGTTGTTGATTTTATGGCTTTCATGAAATGTCCTCAATCATATATGATTTTTTGATTAAAAATAGTAGATGTATAAAGTAGTTTAGCTTCTATGATTTCCGCAATATTTTACGAGATTACTTTTGCAGTAGTTTGTCAATTTATCACTCAATTGCAATCCATCAAAACACCTATATGAACAAAGTCTATAGCAGTCATAAAGCACAGAGACAGCGACAATAAAACAAATGTTACATCAGTCATACTCCTTGTGCAACACAGCTGATACAGCAAACTCTGGTCATATTAAGATTGCTTTCATATTGCTTTGTATGTTTTTTTTTAAAGGAATAGATGCCGAGCGTTAGATGAGAATGTTGATACCACTCTTACGTCTGTACGGTAAATACTGTATGAAGCTACAGCCAGCAGCCATTCAGTTTAACTGACATAAAGACTGGAAACAGGGGGAAACAGCTAGCTTGGCTCTGTCCGAAGGTCAGAAAAGCCACCCAGAAGCATGTCTAAAGCGCACTAATTAACACATTATATCTTGTTTGTTTAATTCACACAAAAAGTCAAATCAACAAGTTTTACAGCGGGTCATGTGCGAGACTATTTCTTGACAATGTGTTGTCTTCAGTGTTTGCACGGATCAAACAAATAAGAGTATGCAGTATAAGTCATTAAGATTTCAGAGTGGTATCAATCTTCTCATTTAATTCTCTGCAAGAAAGTTAATACTGTATGTATACTTCCCAAACTATTCCTTTAAACATATTCTCTAAAACATTAATATATAATGTTCAGTTAGCCATGATTGTCATCTTTATTGTTTGAGTGTCTTCAACAACAACGCAGGTGTTATAAATTACTTACATTTACTAAACTGATTAAAAAAAAAAATAATAAAAAAACAGTTAACTGTCTCTTTTATATGATCTCTTTCAGGGTATGTTTAAATTCAGTCAGTGCATCATAGCATCATCTGTGCAGCAATTACTGCATCTTGTGGCATCAGAGCAACAAATAGCACTGCTCCATTGAAGAAGCTGTTAAAATTAATATGTACACCTAATGTGTGAGCCTTGTGTTTGTAGAAGTTTTGTGCAGAAACAACAATTAAATTCTTTACCGTATTACCACTTTTAGATTGTATCCTCTACTTGCATCTAATGATGCATCTGAGAACTCCCGAGTTTTAGAAATGGCTCAGATGTTGAGTATCAAACTGTATGTTATATATGTCATATATAGTTTGATACACAGCACAATAAGCCGTTTTCTTCATAACACATCGTTTGTAGAGTGACTCAAGATTGCCTGAAATGTACTGAGGGTCTCAACTTTAACAATGCGATAGTGTCTTATATAGCTTTCAAGTTGTTTTTTGTTCATTGATTTGAATTTGTTGATTTACTATTAATTAATTGTTGTGACTTTGCTCTGCATTTACCTCACAAAGCCAAGCCATGCCCCTGGACGACAAAAGAAATCCAAACCCTCTGGCTCTGCTCAAAACATTTTGAATACAGTTTCATCTCCATGCACTTTAACATTCTCTATAATCACTTGAACATTTCCCCCAATGGTCAAGATATATATAGAGAGAGGCTGCTTCCTACAAATGTTAACATGAGTAAGGCCATCTGAAAGGGACTGACAGACATCCTGGTGCTGCTTTTAAGAGATTGACAGACCTGCTAGAGCCTCACATGTTTAGTCAGGAGTTAGCCAAGGGCCACTGAGATCACAGAGCGAGCGATACACCCAAAGGGACTAATTTATAAGCAGCAGCCAGGGTATGATATGTAAACATTACACCCAGCCTTGCTGTCAAGGGTCTTACTGAGGGATCACGATGTAGGATTAAGTCTGTTGTGTGGCTGAAGCTGAAATAGATACAGCGGAGACGTAGTGATCTGTAAGTGAAAGAGGTAACGTTTTCATTCAGTATCAGGTGCCACTTCTTCACAGCAGGACCCAGTGGGTCCAGCAAGACCAGAGTGACCTAAAAGGCTTAAGCATTGTGTTGTTTAGTTGAATTTGTAAGACTCTAAAAAGAAATCCTCTTTGTCTACAACAGCAATGATCTCTGTTGATAAGGTGAGGCAGTTGTGAGTAAACTCTGGTCAGCACTCTGGCTAATGAAGTGATCTGAGGAATCCTTGTCTCTGTGATCCTCTGACCCTCTTTCTACCTGGCATTAAAATATCATACTGGTGATACCTCAAATCATGTTTAATGTATCATTTTCCAAAGGATACTGTTTTTAGCCACACTAGTTACTAACAGTGTCAGCCGTTCGGTTGGTCCACCACTTTGGTCCAGACTGAAATATCATCAACAAGTAGGCTATTGGATGGCTTGCCATGAAATTTGGTACGCACGTTCATGTTCCCCCCAGGTTGAATTGCAATAACTTTGGTGATCTCTTAACTTTTCATTTAGCACCATCATCAGGTCAAATCAAATATTTTGTCCAGTACTTGTAATTTTTCCTGTTCTTTGGTTTATGACCAGGTACCTGCAAAACAAACGACATTCCCATCAGCCTCACTTGCTGTACTTTGAGTTTAGTGCTAATTAGCAAATGTTAGCATGCTAACAAGCTAAACTAAGATGGTCAACATGGTAAACATAATATCTGCTAAATGTCAGTATGTTAGCGTTATCATTTAGCATGCTAGTGTGCTGACATTAGCATTTAGCTCAGTGAAGTACAGCCTCAGAGCTGCTAGCATGGCTGACTCGTACTCTTTTTTTTGAGAATGATTTTCCTTCCTTCAAGGTAATCTTTGTCATCATTTCAAAATAAAAATCCACTTGCATACGTATTCCAATGAACATTGTGGTGGTTTTCATTTTTAGTGTTTTGTTATTGTTGCACTGTCATGCAGTTGAAAGTGCAATAATAATATGTCGGGACACTTGTAGCAAGCAACAGAGAAGATGAGGCCACTGTCTATTTTATGTATGTAAATATTATGAAGCAGTAATGTGCACAGCAATTTTTTAATTATCAGAATTGATTGTGTTTACAATCACAGATGGATTATCAGGCGCAATAAAGTCAGTCAGGATATGAGAATCTTCTTTATGGAGGACCTTTGACACACCTTTATCTTATGCGAGTATCAGTTTTAGTCTGTCATCTTTTCAGACTATTTCATGAAGTTTTAGCATGAATGTTACATCTTTTGAAGGTAACTTTTGATATTCTGAAAGAACAAGGATCAGCTTGTCTTGAAATGAGCCCATTCTCAGACACCTCTGACCAAATGTTTATAACCTTGTGTTTCAAATATTCATTTAACACTCTGACCTGTCTTCTCTGCTGGTCCTAATTTGTTCAAACACAGATCAATGGTGATGAAAGTTTCTTTAGCCACCTCATGCTGGCTTTTTATGGAGGTAACAGATGAGACATCTGCTGAGGGAAAGGCCCCAGTTGTGGTGATTTTCCATAACACACAGAGTGGTATTATTAATAGTAGTGCTCCCATGTGTATGGTGTCATACAGAAAGCCTGGTCTTGTCTACAGCTCTGTGTGTGCTCTCTGTGCTCTCTGTGATATGTGAAAATCTCCCAGTTCAGTTTAGGATTATTACCAAATAAATATCCAGAAGCGGGGCACTTTTTAGGCATAGCTGATCTAGTTGGTTACCATGGGTGCCATGAGTCAGAGGAGTGTCAAAAGAGAAAGAAAATCATTTCGTAATTAATTCTACAAAGTCTGTCACAATTATATCTAGTACCTGCATTTCATTTACTTCTTTAATATTTTAAATACAGGAATACTGTAAGCTAAGTGGGAACTTTAAGGTGTATTATGTAGGAAAAAAATAAATCAGAATTGGATCAAAAAACTTGTTCAGCACGTCCTCACCACGGAATGTCTGATTGTGGTAATACCTGTACCTCAGTAAGTATAGGAATAACAAAGTCTGGGAAGTTGCAGACATTAAGACCCCTTCTGCACAGACAATCGGAAACCTGGATAATGTTAAAATCATGTATACAGACATGCGAATACCCTGATTACTTAGGTTTCTATGGAAGCAAATAAGGGTCATTAATCTTTAATCTTGTGAAATGATGTTGATAATTTCACAGCCTGCAGTTGCATATCACCTTATGTGTGCACGTGAAAAAAATGTGCATGCATGTATCTGAATGTGTGAATTTGTTAAAAAAATAAATAAATGTTCTCACAATTTTAAGTTTGTGAATGTGTAATAAAGTTTTGCAGCTGTAGAAATATTTTGTGCATGTGTGAAAAAGGTTTGTGCACGCAGATATAATTTGCACATGTGTAAACACTTTTGTAGCTGTAGAAATATTTTATGTATGTGTAATTTAAACTTGTGCAGGAATATTTTCAACAGTGAGGTTTCACAAAGTCAAACTGTCCAATCAGGGGGCAAAAGGTTCTAGCGCGTTCTATAATAAGCCATTGTGCCAGCAGTTATAAATGGTACTAAATAATAAATAAAGGTTCATTAGATAGAGTTTTCATGTCAATGTCAGAGCCAGAAATGGCCCTTTCCAGGACATGTGTATCTATCACAGTGAATGATGATTTATGAATGTGTAGTTTGTAATCAAGTATCACAAACATGACAACCACATAGATAAGGGGAAAGTCCATGACCACAGTGCCTTTCATAACAGCACGAAACAATCTTTATTTGGCAGGGAAAGGAAATCATGTGATGATAAGGGTTATGATTCTCGTGCAGATGTAGTTTCCTGGAAATTATACTTCGCTCATCTATTTAGTCTGCCATCAAGAGTTTGTACTGGTACATTTAGCAGGAAAGCACAAACTCTCACTCACATGCAAACAAGTGAAAAAAAAAAATCTGCATTGACAAACCTAAAAATAATATATATTTTTTTAAATTAGGTTATTTTGTAAGGCAAGATTTTCCACAAGATTGATACACAGGATGTAATGCCTCATTACACAGAATAGGCATGCAAAACATTATTTTAATCTTTTTAAACACTGGGTCTGTTATGTGTGTGAACGCCAGCACAGATAGTTGGTGAGTCAAATGCCAACACAGGCTTTGCGATCGGATTTACCTTGGCTGTATTAGTGTTTGTATGACAAGCCTGGATGTGCAGTCGGGCCCAGGGGTCAGCTGAAAGATGACCCTGGTTAGTGTAATGCCCTAAATATGCTGTAAAGCATGAGGGGGCCAAGCAGAATCAGACCCTGGGCCAAGTTTGGGTCTGCCCTCTTTGGAGTCCTACATGTCCCGTCCTGAAAGCACCTGTGGCGTCCTCTATACCCAAACAGAAGCAGGACATTCATCAGTGGAGAGCCAGCTGTGGATGGATGCATAATTTTTATTTTATTTTCCATCTGCTTTCTCTCACAGCATGACCATATATACAACATTATGAACAATGATACAACCATCATGTGAACTGTGTGGGGGACATGGTAAGAACCGTCATCACCTGTGCACACTGTGCAATACAGATTTTTAACATATCTTTGATTTTTAATAACCTCTGCTTTTTTTAAAATCAGAAATTGGTGGGTAAACTAACAAGTTTGACATAAGAACATTTTTTAAACAAAAATAATTAAAATATTACAACATAACAAAAAGTTATAAATGTGAAAGATTTAACTTTTTGTTGTTTTTTACAAAACGTTGATCAATATATAATGAATATACATGCATCCTGCATCTATATAAAATGTCAGACTGTAAGATGTGTTGCAGTTGATGGCAAAATGTGTCAGTGAACACAAACCCTGTGTTACTTCCTCTACACCACTACAATTTCATACTAGGAATTTCATACTATAGCACTTTTTTACATGTTCTCAGAACAGAGCAGGAGCTGAAAGTGAAATCAAATTGCATAGACTTGAGCAGAACTGTCAAAAACAAAGCAAATTTGACAAAAATAAGGATGAAGTTGCAAAAAAAAAATAAAAAACATTGTTCATAAACTTTTAAAATGCTTCTTTGATAAAAAACTAGAATTACTGCCCTGCGGTTGTATGCCTCCACCAACCAGTCAAGTTGCAGTTTACATCCATGTCTGTCCAGACTCATATAATATATGTAGTGACTACTTGGAAGAAACTGATTAAAAGGTATAAAGTGTATTTTTTGGCTAAATGGAAGTTATCACTTTATTGATGATACATATGTATTATTATACATTGTTGAACTGATTAATGAAGGATTATCATAGATGTATTGGCTAAACAGGATACATGTGTATTTGATTACTATGTAAAGATGGATTCTTATAGAGTATAGCTACACAAAATGTCTTCTCCTGGCATTTTTAGAGGCAAAGACTCTCATTGAGCTGTAGTTGAAACTCACTCACTCACTCACAGAATCACGATTAGCTGGGCGCGCGCCAATACGTTGTTTTCAGTCACGTGATTCTGATGACTCTCGAAATTCAGAATGAGGCAGGAAGTGAAAGGCAGAATGGACGAGATGGAGGAAAGCCTGTACTGTGCTAGTTATTGTTTACTCATTGTGTCATCACAGTCAATGTGTGTAAAATCTGGAATCACCCAATTCTTTCTTAAAATTATGGCTAAAAGCCTATTATGAAATTATATATGAGGTTACAATGACGCAAAGTGTACGACCAACTGTAACTCTCACAATTTCCCCTTCTATTCCTGAGTTATGGTGTTAAATAATGTACATAAATGTGTTTTTCCAGGTCATTATGATGTCATAGTGAAGTTGACCTTTGACCTTTTAGGTAAAAAATTTTTATCACTTCATCGTTGTATCCCATTAAAGATCTGTGTGAAATTCACAGTGAACTTTGACCTTTGAGTCAAAAGTGCCACCAATTAATTGTCCAACCAACTGTGAAATATGTTCATCAATTCTTTAGTTATGGCCAAAAACGTCTTTTATCAGGTCACAGTAACACAACTTGACCTTTGAGCACTAAATTCTAATCATCCTTGTGTCCAAGTGGACGATTGTGTGTTCTTGAGATATCGTGGTTATTAGAATGGGACAGACGGAGGGACGGACAACCCGAAAACATAATGCCTTCGGCCACGGCTATCGCCAGTGCACAGGCATAAAAACGCAGTCCCACTTAATGGGCTATTTCTTCAGTCATTTTAGACCTGATCATTTATGAAATCAACAGTGGTGGAAGGTACTGTACTTAAAGGAGTACTCCAGCATTTTAGTATTGCACTTCCATAAAGTTGGGGGACTCACAAGAGACAGATTGAAAAACAATGGTGCAACAGAGGCTGAGACATCCTGACTTTTAGTCCCTAGTATGGGTCATGCTCCAAAAACATTGTACCTACATGCCCATAATGCAACTTGACGGCATCTTACATTAGACCCTCCCTGCCTCCTAAGTGTCCATTTCTTTCAAACTCCATGAGTCCAGTTTTTAAAGCAGGCTTTCTGTTAAAAATGGAAAAGTGTAAAACCAAGATAACCCCAGTCACCCCCAATTTTTATTATTTTTTCAAAAAGCTCCCTCCGGGGCCACAGAAAACATAATACTGTTTTCACAGGCTAAGTTGTACTCCTCATGACGAGTAAACTGAGCTTAATTTGTAAAATCTGTGGACTGCCCCTTTAAGTACAATTTTGAGATACTTGTACTCTACTTGAGTGTTTACATTTGATGCTACTTTATATTTCTACTCCATTACATTTCAGGGGGGCAATAATGTACTTTTTATGCTATTACATTTATATGACAGCTGCAGTTACTTTTTTTTTTTTACATTCAAAACATAGAATTATCTATAAAATAGATCTGGATCTAGCTGGATTGACAATTGTTTTTGGGCCCCTCCTTCATTTTATGACTATGACCCCGAAACCAACCAGTACTCCTATTCTAGAGTATGACCTGTTCCCATGTGAGTGCAGTATAAACTAACATTTAGTCTTCTACATAACACGGCCACAGAGATTAGATAATAATGCAGGACCCACCTTAGTTGATATTGTACTTTAGTGGTGCAAGTATAAAGTAGTTAAAACCAGCTCTATCTTTACCAACTAAACATTATAATCCTACTTACATTTAATGCATCAGTAATAATTATCCAATAATATAATGTATAATAAGTATTTTAACTTTTAAGATGTAAAATAAGTTAGCATTTTGCATATAATGCTTATTTTCTTACTAAGTAAATAAGTAAAATGTTGAATTTATGACTTTTACTTAAGTAAAGGATCTGAGTATTTCTTCCACCACAGGAACTCCAGCATCTGTAGACTCTTTGTTTATGTTGTTGACACAAGCTTTAGAATAATATGTCACCTCTCTATATGATGTAAACACCATAGGTGACATCACTACAAATGCTGCTACATGCCTGATAGCAGGCAGCTATGATTTAATGTCTATATTGTATATTTTACATGCTGTCAAGTCATATAGAAGCTATGGATTATATAAAAATGCAGTATGTTACTAAGTATTAGGCTGATCCTCCACCTCGCCATTCCCAGGATTATTCCCGGAGGCACTGACTTTTACTTTTTCTGCTGTTTGCTGCTGCACGGTCCCATGTGCCTTCTTCAGCCAGTCCTTCTCCACATACGCTCTCACTTCCCCCACTGTACACCTCTTTCCTGCATCCAGAGCCAGGAGCTTGCCAAACATCTCCATGGCTTCTGGTGTGAACCTTTTCCACAAAGGAGGAATGTCCTCTTCAGTGTTAGGTCTCTCCTCCGTTCTACACCAGTCTGCAAACTCCTGGTAGAAGTCATCTGAGTCCATGCAGCGCTCCCAGGGGAAGTAGCCTGTAAGGATGCAGAAGATGACCACCCCAAAGGCCCAGGTGTCCAGGCTTGGCTCCACACTAAGTGGAGGAGTGGTCACTTCTTTCTGGCCCTCCAGCAAGGCCAGGGTACAAAGCTCTGGGGCCATGTAGGGCAGGGTTCCTGTGATGAAGCGTATCAGAGTACCTCTCTTCTGGGCCAGACCAAAGTCTGCCAGCTTTACCTGGCAGCAGTGATTGTCCAACAGGAGGATGTTTTCAGGCTTGACATCACGGTGGACCAAGCCATGGCTGTGGATGAACTCCAAAGCACTAGCGATCTGGAGGACACAACGTTTTACTGAAGATTCTGGGATACCCACCTACAAGAATCAGACAAAGGAGGGATAGTGCTTTTTGTGTCGTTTGCAAAGGTACCAGAATAAAACGTGAGGACATATAGCACTCATCACAAAGCACTGCATAAACAAATATATTTGTATTGCATCTGTATTGCAACGAACATTCGGACTACAGGAATTTTGGATTTGGACAGTCTTAGGCACTTGTGAACTTCTTGGCAACGCCTGTTAAGTCTTTAGTCTGAGTTTGCAAGGGCAGTGAGGTCTGGACCTTTGGATTCAGCCAAAAAAAAAATCCCACCATACTATGCGTATTTTGTTTTTTAGCCACAATAGCAAAATGGCACTAGCGATGCTAATGCCGATGTGTCGGTCAGTTGTCAGTTAGCAATTGGGTGAATTGCCTTGAAAGTTGGTACACACATTCATGGCCCCCAGACGATGAATCCTACTGACTTTGGTAATGCCCTGACATTTCCTCTAGCTTGACATCTACTGGATGAATTTTTTTTGCTTTTCACTGGCTGGTTCAGAGAGCAGCTTATGATAGCCAAGAAGAGAAAAAAAATACTAAATAATTGCTTCTATGGCAATCAGAAAATAGCCAATTACATTTACCCAAGTAATATGCTTAATTACTATATGTGGTACATGTAATTTACTTCAATATTTTCATTTTATACAACGTTGGCACAGACATTCAAGTTCCCCACAGGATGGATTGTAATATCTTAACTTTTCATCTAGTGCTGTCACCAGGTCAAAACTTTAATTTGTTAAATACTTAGATTTATGACTAAATATCTTCAAAATTAATTATACTCAGCCTGAGCTGTTGGTGGTTAGAGCTAATTGGCAAATATTAGCATGCACACTAAAACACGCTAAACTAAAATTGTGAACATGGTAAACATTATACCTGTTAAATATCAGCATGCTAGTTTTGACATTGTGAGCATGTTAGCATTCTAACATTAGCATTCATCTCAAAGCACCGCTGTACCAAAATACAACCTTACAAAACCGCTAGGGAGGCTGTATTCTTAGTCTCTTAGTCTTGTTTTGCCAATGTTTGATTCACCTTTGGCTGGATGACAGCAAACAGGTCCCTCCCAATGACAAGCTCCTGGGCAAAGCAGTAGTGCTCATTAGAGTGGAAGGCAATGCCAAAGAGGCCCACGATGCAGGGGTGGCAGGACAGGTGTAAGGAGATGCAGTACTCTCGCAGAAAGCCCTGCAGCTTAGTCGAGGCTTTGGGCATCACTTTCAAGGCCATGGGAGTCCCTGCAGATCATACTTTGGCTATTATTATCAGTGTTCATGCACATCTTCTTTGCCTTACTATGAAATGAAGTTTTACAAATATTTATGACCACTTAAGTGATACTGTACTAATATTAGGTATTCACTGTATTCTGTGACAATTATCTAACATACTGTAGAATAGCTTTTCAACAACCTTAAACTTATCCCAGGTCAACCCCAAACTGTAACATTAAAAAGACAAAAATACCAATTCTTCTACTTTTTACCCCAGACAACCTACTGTTACTAATGCTGGAGCCATGAAACACATCACCTCCTTACTTGCTTTTTTCTGGGGGAAAAAGGGCTTCATATCAGCTAATGTAAAATATTTTGTGAACATGATTATATTACTGTAATTGGTGATACAAACAAATTCTCTACTGAAAGAGATTAGAAATCGGAGTGCAGTCATACCCCTGAAGCGATGTGTGACCAGCAGCACTTTGCCATATTTCCCTCGACCGATCTCCTTGATGATGTTGAAGTGTTCCTGGATCTCCAGGTGACTGAGGCTCTGTGCCGTCAGCTCCATCAGCTCGTCGATTAGGCTCCCATCAGCGAGACCCAGCTCGATCATCTTTACCCACACACTGACGGGACAAAACCAACACACATAGTTATCAGACTGCCATAAGGAGCATTCTTGCATATATTGTACCACAAAAAACTGAATATAATATTTTCTAAAAAAAATCTCAACTGTCAGTCAATCCCAATATTTAAACTATATCACTTCTCCACCCTCTCTTTGACGGCTTTTCACTGCACCTTCAAGTGTGGCCGTTCTGAACAACTAAACACTTTTGATTTCTGTTGCACTTCTGAACATGTTGTACAATCTAGTTTTGGTTGAGCATAAACTGACCCTAAGAATAGCTATACTATAGTGTATTTATCCCTATATATTAAAAGACAAAAATGCAACAGTATGTCATTATTAATGTATCCAATTATACATGAAATTTATAGTATTTTAGAATTTTGTCTCTGCCAGCCACATCTATCAAAGTATTCCGAGACCTGTACTTTCACATACAATTTTAATAAAAAAGCATAAAGCATAAAAATCAATACTTCCCACGAGAATAAAATGATTTTTGAACTCATTTAGCACAAAAATGCATTTGCCTTAGCACTTAATAAACATGGTATAATTATCATTTGCACAACTGCCTCTTTTGGACAATAAGCACTGATTGGGCCTGGTCTGGTTGACCTGATATGTCATTTCTCAGTTATATATTCTATATACACAATTGTGTAAACTATACAGTGTATGTAAAAGATAAACAACTTATAGAAAGTTTATTTAAGTTTTCATTTATGTAATTTCATGTGTTATGTCTACTGTAAGTTTATGTTATGGTATTTAAAAGATTTGGTGACAAGCTAATACATTCGCTACATTAACCCTTAAACCATCGTTAATGGGGCATCCTGGTGGCCTAGTGAGTAAGACGTGTACCATCTAACTGCAGTGTCCCCGGTTTGATTCTGGCTGAGGACCAAGGTGTTGTGCATTTCACAACACATCTTGCTATTGTGACGCATACTATATATGCATGACAATATTTGACAAATATAACCTTGAATCCTTATATTCTTGAATAATAATAACAATCTGTATACAAGATGCAGAAAGGCAAAAAGATGATTGAAATTAATGTTTAAGCATTTTTAGTACATGTTTTGTCACTGGTAATTCGTACATAATTGAAATTACACGAAATATTTTGTTATCCTGCTATTAGAATTTGCCATTAACAGCAGTAGCAGTGATATCATTAAATAGTTGCAGTATTGGATATCACTTTATAGTAACTATGATTAGATACTGATCATTTTCAAGTCTTACCTTTTTTCAGTTGGTTCCCAATATAATCACTGGAGTCTGAAAACAGGCAAACCAAACACACAAAATGACACACACACTCACACCGCCATGCTTGGAGCTGACAAAATACAGCTAATCAATATGCCGTAGAAGTGCAGGTTGAATGTCGGTCCTGTCCGTCCTTCACCTTTGCCGCTGCTGCTGCATGGATCAGTGTGCAGAGTGGACTTGAGAGCTTCTCACTGCCCAGCACACAGCTCTGCTCTCAAAAGCTGCGATGGGGACAGAGCCCACTTTGACAGCTGATTACAAACTGCCTCTGCAAAGGGCACACACACACACACACACACACACACACACACACACACACACACACACACACACACACACACACACACACACACACATACACTGGCCTACATACAGTATGATCAGCTACACACATGCATATTCACGGTAAGTATATGTAATGCATATGCATATGAAAAGCACTGACATTAAGTTTCACAGACACGGATAACAATTGTCACTCATTCACATATTTCTTTATATGGAAACTTAGTTGTACTTGACAGATTCTTGAGTCTGTCATTACTAATATGCATGTGCACATGCATGGATACAGTGTAGAACAACAATAGATTCAGAAGTGCCTTTGTATTAATGCCTATGCTTACAGTATTGCATGAAATTAGCATACCTGTCACACATGGTGATTATGGCCATTCAACACAATAAATCTTTACAAGTCATGCAGGTGAGTGTCAAGCTTTATAAAGATTTTTGTGGCTTTTTTGCTGGATTAAATAAATAAAACACTCTTATTATTAAAAACACTATTACTAGTACTGTAAGGCAATACTTGTCACTAGAATTGACCAAATATGTTACTGTTCTTTTCTCTATTTTCTATTCTATTCTGAAGCATATAAAACATTTTAGTATAAACCTTGGTACATGTTTTAGGTACTTGTACTTTAGTTGAATGTTTCCATTTCATGCTCGGTATTTATACTTCCAGTTTAAGTACAACTAAAAATACTAACACTACAATGTGGTATTAATAATTTGTACTACACTACAATGTGGTATTGTGCTTTTACTTAAGTAAAAGATCTGAATTGTTCCTCCACCACTGACCTTTTTGCAGGGATTTGTTACCACCTCACAAACTGAGCTGAGATGTCTAAGTAAATATATAGTACAACACATAGGTCTGATGCTCCGATTAGACTACACATTGCACTCAGACATACTATCAGTGACACACACATATGAACACACACATCTTGCAAGGTCCCTACCACACTGTGGTTTAACTGTCAGGATTAGGAAAAATGTCTTCCTTGTTTAGACAAAAGACTCAGTTTGCTGTGAGTGATCAGTATTTGTAAAAGAGATAGCAATTCACCATCATGTGATATCTTACATCTACTATACACTAGTACTATACTGTACATGGTTACTGGTGCCATCCCACATTTGGTCTGAATCATGTCCTACATAGTTATAATGTGGCTTTTATTTTAATCTTTTTTCTTAGAAATTACAGAATTTGATTATTACTGGAGATCTCTGAACTTTAACTTTTAAAGTTACTAAAGACTTTCTAGAAGGAAATGAAACATCCTATCCTGCAACAAGTAAAGGAAAATGGTTTCCATGATGTAAAGACAAACGAGGTTCAAACAGGTATTTTACAGTATTAAGTTACTCTAATGAATCCACTCCACCCAATCAAGGTAGGTGGAGTTGCAGAAAATCTTCAACTCAAGCCTATTAATCAACCCTAAACCTAAACTAAATTATAACTCATTCGAAAGCCTTGTTCTTAGTCTTTCACACCCAACCTGGAAAACACGACAGCCAGCCAATTGGCTTATTTGTTGTAGCAAACTGTGATCCTGTTATCTGAATTGTCAGAGTTCTTATCAAGTTTAGTCCTTAAAACAGATAAAGTAATTATTGTAGGTGATTTTAATATTCACGTGGACGTTGATAATGATAGCCCTAGTACTGCGTTTATCTCAATATTAGATTCGATTGGCTTCTGTCAGAGTGTACATAAACCCACTTATTTTTTTAACCACACCCCAAGCTTGTTCTGGTATATGGCATTGAAATTCAGCATTTTATAGTCTTTCCACAGAATCTGTCTTCATCGGATCATCATTTTTGAACTCCTATTACTGAACTACACACCATTAGGCAAAAACTCCTACATTAGATGTCCATCTAATAGTGCTCCATCTGCAGTTAATTCAATGCCATGTCTTAATATAAGTGAAAAAAGAAGACAATAAAACAGAGAAGGTTAGCTCTATGGTACAACCTCCAAACCCGCAAATTAAAGCAATCGCGAAAACTTGAAAGGAAATGGCGATCCACCAATCTGGAACATGTTAACATGTTCTCAGTTTGAACATGTTAACATGAACGATGAATCCTCCATGCACACCAAAGTTAGTCACGGAGTTCCACAAGGTTCTGTGCTTGGACCGATTCCATTCACCTTATATATACTTCCTTTAGGTAATATTATTAGGAAACACTCCATAAACTTTCATTGTTGTGCGGATGATACCTAATTATATCTATCAATCAAGCCAGATGGAACTAATCAGTTAGCTAAACTTCAAGCATGCCTTAAGGACATAAAAACCTGGATGACCTACAATAATAGCAACCTAAACTGAAGTTATTGTACTTGGCCCAAACACCTCAGAGACATATTATCTAAAGATATAGTTACTCTAGATGGCATTGCCCTGGCCTCCAGCACCACCATAAGGAACCTCTGAGTTATCTTTGATCAGGACTTGTCCTTTAACTCCTTTAACTTAACAAACTTCAAGGTGTTTTATTTCATCTAACCTTCTTTGTTGTGAATTGTGCTTTGCTTATTTTGGAGAGTAATGGACTGCCGGGTCCTAATTGCTGTGTGTTTTTCTTTGTGATCACCACGTTCCATTTGTATCGGTACCACGCCATTGGGCCCGTTAACTGTGTTAACTTTAGCTGCTGTGGGAGGTAATAACTGTGCTTTATCAGACCAAAGTCCAGTAACAGAGCCGTGGAATGAAAGTCTGCTGCCCGATTACTGTGTGATAAAGGAACAGCTATTGTGCTCTGACATGGCATTTGAGGTTTCTTGTACCTTACTCTGTTAGCTTTCCTTTCTCTTTCCTCTCCATTAACCCACACACCTTTACATGTACATTTACACATTTACACACATCTCAAATGACCCAGATAGTGAGAGAGCATAGCTAGTTAAGCTGCCCTCTATTTTGAGGACAATTAGAGCTTGTCCTTCCTTTCGGCTCTGTCCCTTTGTTTGAGTTTCGTCTGCCATTTTGGCTCTGTGCGTGACGAAGACCCACATGGTCACATCCACCATCTTCCTCGCAACCCCTTCTCTATTGCCCACACACATCTTACATGCTTGCTGATTGATGCTATTGTAAGAGCAGTTGCTATTGTGTGTATGTGTTGTGATAACAGCTGGTTGCGACGGTCAGTGCTCGGATCTCACCCTTCACTATCCCCCTTATTAATGTAGGATAGTACTGTAAATATTAGCATTTTTAGGTGGACAACCACCTTTGAGACTGTTTTTCACATTTGGTTATTGGTTCCTGATCCCAGGGTGGTGCCACATAATTATTAATCCAAATGAATAATTTTGATAATATTAATAATTCATAAATATCTTTGCTATTTCTGCTAATAACCAAACCTGCCCTACCTGAATCCCAACAAGTAGTAAAGGAGAAAATGCTCTAAGGAATCAAAAGCTCAGGCTTGTGGGCAAAGGTCTGACCTTCATGCCCCTGAAATGGAAGCCATGAAAGCACTCAAGCTGTGGCACTCATACAGACAAATCCCCTGGAGGGTGGCCTACAACTTGGGCAGGCTTAATGGGGTGATGTTGTCTGCACCTGTAGTGTGTCTGTGTGTGTGTGTGTGTTGGCCTGTTTCATTTACTGTGAACTCACTCAACACTGTGACCCGTGGAAGTTATTCTGGGGGCACCAAGCGTCCACACGAGCAGGACTAACAAATACTTGTGTGCTGTGTTGGCCTCTTCAGAGTGATGGAGGGTTAATGAGGTGTGGGTCACTGCAGTCCAGGGCTGTTGGCTTTCTCAAAAGCTACAAAGGTAATTTTGTTGGAAATAACTGGTACATAGCTTAAATGCTTTTGGCTGACCCATCCAAGTGAAGTGGTTAAACATTAGAATGGAACAAGGTTTTAGAAATTCAAATTAGCTCATTATAGTCTACTTGAGACAAAGTTTAGATGCGGCTATAAATACTGTATCTATTTTTTCTACTGCATGGATTGTCAAAACATCCTGTTATGTTCTGTAGCAGTCCACTAACATCATAGCAACCCTCCCCAGTGCTCAGTCAGGCTGTGTGAGGCTGCCATCAGTGATTACAGTTATGTTGTGGAGCGTGTTTTGAAGTTTGTGATCATCATGTTACGCTGTCACCACAGACATGGGGTCATGTCATATTTGGGATCTTTTACATCCCAGGATGGTGCAGAGTAGTCTTTGAGGCGCCAGACAGGGTCCATATCCCAACTTCTAGTCCCATCACGATACCGCTGCTGTCCTCATAGTCTCACAGGAATGGAATTACAGAGCTGTGTAGACTGACAAACTAGCTCTGTGTAGGCAGAGTTCTCGCTGCTCCTTTGGCAAACATTTTGAGATCAATTTTAAGAAGATACACCATGCAGTGTAGTCTCAGCTGTCAGTTCAGGGATATCAGTGAGAAGAGTATGGGTATTTTCCACAATTAATATCAGAGAGGCATTCAAAATTGTCCTGTTTTTGACATGCAATGAAAATGAAGCCATGACTATCAATTCCAAAACAAACTGGAAGGAATATTAACTGTGATGATTGTTCCCATCTCCACATCATGGAAAGTTCATCAGGAGCAATGTGGCCAATATTTCCAAAGAATTATCTGTTTTCTGCTGACATAGCTGAATAGACCCTGTGCCTAATTAATCAGTCATGGTGTCTTCAAATTTATAGTGTCACAGTTCTCTGAGGAAATCTTTTGGGCAGGAAAACTTTGACATTTGGGAAACTATGCTTCATTGCCATATTATACAGAGGCAGACCAGAAGATCAATATCAGTTTCAGTTCTGTGCGTCTAGAACAAGATAGGTCTGGGACAGGATGTGAAAAACTTTGCTTAGCTCAAAGCCTTGAAGCAAGCAAAAACAGCTCAGCTCCATCAACAGTGAAAAAGTACACATTGCAGCAACTCCAAAACACTTAGACAAGCTTACATCCTGCTTCCACTCTCAGCAAGAATATATCCAAAAGCAAGGTTGATGATATAGCAACCATAATACCCATTACCAAGATGTTTTACAATATATCTACACTTGGATAAAAACAAGAAATAAGAAATTGAAGGTAACATATTTTAATCCTTGTTCTATAAGTATAGGCAGTGCGCTCTGGTGGACATTATACTACTCTCTTCTCTGGTGGAGAGAACAAGTTACTAGCCAAGACACATTCATCAAAGTTCAGCAACTATGTGGCTGTGCTCGTAGTACTAGGGTTACCATGTGTGACCATTTTCTTTCTCATATCCTTTCGTCCTATAATGTGCTCTATAGGCTGAGGAAACATTGCCCCATAGCTGCACCTCTGCCTTGACAAGAGCACTGACATCACCAGCGGCAACGTGCTTGTCATGACCATGTCCATGCAACAAGCTCAGATTGACCAAAGTACAGGAATTTGGGAGTGAAATTTTGCACCTTTCCACTCTGCTACAATTATGTAATGACAGTAGTTACTAGTAATTCTCCAGTATTCAATATTTACATGCTAAATACACAATAAACTAAAAAAAAATAGGACATTGTGTTTTGAGGTGTGGTGTCACAAGGGCCTGCTACAATCTCAAAAATCTTCTTACAAATTAAACCTGCATAATTGATATTTTAGCCGCTTGGGGGCAGCACAAAAAAACTGTACAAACACTGACATATCATCACCTTATGAAAAACAGTTGCCTATTTAGCCCACACATCCAGCAGACTCTGTGAAACATTAGCATTCATTTGGAGTCATGTTTTTGGCCACCACATGAATGTAAGTCCAGTGTTCCCTTTCTCTTTAGCTCTGAGTTTGGTCTCAACCAGCCCTTGAGGGAAATATCTGGCTTTTTAGTGGCTAAATAACCTACTATGGTCACCAGCTACCGTAGTTTCTAACTTTGTCTACTCTTTAGTGCTGGACAGGTACAGTAGTGTACAGAGGTTTTATTGGAAATTTTACACTACAAACAGCTGCCTGCTGCTGCTGGAAAGAGCGGCGATGAGAGCGGGTTGACTGCACCAAAAAAGTAAAGTAAAGGACGTAAAACCAAAACGATGAGCTCAGAAGATGCTAAAACACTCACTCCACTGTGTGAGCTGAGGGGAACTGCATAGTCGGGTGGTAATTATCTCAGGGTTTGTCACTATCAGTGGCCTCTTTCACATTACATATAGTCAATTCATCCATTGTTAATATAAAAATATTGATAACAGCTTTAATGCATCAATTATTTAACACTGTAAATGAAACAGAATCGACTTTAGCTGAAAAAAATCTTAAATACTAGACTTTTCATCAAAGGTATTTTGCTTTTACTGATCTGAATCCCTAGTAAAATAGACAGCAAGTGTTTTGAATGGGGAATTCCTTACAAGCTGCATATCTCACACAGCTGTTCTGAACAATAGCCAAATAGACAGGAGGCTGGATGACATATGACATTTAGTTCAAGGCTTGAATGTTAAGATTGAGAAATTTAGCCCTGTGTGAAATTACATTAACATGTCATCATTTCCAAAAGTGTCGCTCTTATCACAGACCATATCTGACAGCTGTTCTGAACACTGGCCAGAACATTAATGTGAGGTTGTGACTTCACTCTTTCTAGACGCACAAATTGCCATGATGTTTCAGTCATTTGGCTAGTTTACAGACGCTTTCTTTTTATGTGGCTTAGCATGTGTGTCTGCATGGTGTGCGAGAGTGCTTTCACCCATTCTACAAGAGTGAAATGCTTCACCCCACCACACATTAAAATATAGGCATGTTCAAGCACTCGGTGTAAGCACCTGCTGTGGAAGAAAAGATTTATTAATCACCAGTAATGATTCTGGGTATAGGGTTCTTGGGCGTGAGAAACTGCATCTTTACAGTCCAACTCTTGGTGACAGATGGTTCATCTTGTACCATGGTATTCTCACACACACACACACACACACAAACACACACAAATGTGCAAAAGGCATGCAAAACATCAACACACACGTGTACATACACACGGCTTTAACATTCCCAACTACATTATTCAGCTGCTGCTTTCAAGTTTTGAAGGTTCACGATTATCACACCCGCCCGAATGATCATCCACATAACTATTGTTTAATTGTCATTATGTACCCCCTGTAATCCCTGATCATTGATTTAGTATCCACAATTACAAAATTATTAGCCTTAAGCATAAGCAGTATATAGACACTTAATAAATGGTTTATAACACACTATAATGTAGTATAATATAATTAAGTTTGTATTTCACTTGCAACGTGGAAGCTCATTTGTTTTCCGCGTTTTACTGTGAAGCACATTGCGTTTACCTGTGTTTGAAATGTGCTATTCAAATAAAATTGACTTGACTACTTTAGTACTACAGAATACCTCTGATGAAATGTGTATGTAGAGCACTCTGATGTCAAACAAGGGCAGGGGGTCATTGGGCCTTAATATAGAAAGGTTAGTAAGTGGTTGGCGTAAAGGAATGGGGTTTACAGCAGTGCTAGTGTTGATAGAGTGGGTGAAGACGGGCTGCTAAGATATGGTTTCAGATTGACATGTCACTTCATGGCTAGAGCGTTCTGCCTAAAAGAGTTGTACCCATGTAATTTTGTCTTTAATATGCTTTTGTATATATTTTTTTCACTTCTATTCTTACTTTAGTTTTATATACTTCTTATTATTTATTTTTTTACCTTGTCTATTTATATGTCTGTCCTTTTGCTGCAGCAAACTGAATTTCCCTTCTGGGGATTAATAAAGGCTTAACTTATCTTTCCTCTGAACTCAGTTTTACCTCAACACTACAGTTCTTTATTTTCCAGTTAATCAACTAATTTTGACAACAAATGTACAGAGTTTCCTTTTGCATTCTTTAGTGACAAATAGAGCTGCAATTATTAGTTTAGTGTTCAATTAGTTCATTGACAAAAAATGTACAATTATATTTTTAATAATCAAATAATTGCATTAGTCATTTACTAAGTACCAAACAAATTTGTTGCATTTCTCTGTCTCACGTCAATGAAAATGTATTAGCAGTAGTAGTAGTTTTAAGACTTTATTTTGGGCAAATTATTTTAGACAATTTCTTAAGCTATTTTTTTTAACTAAACAATTAAAAATAGTAATACATTTTCAGCCCTAGTGATAAATTAAATAATAGGTTAACAAGGAATGATGTAATAAAAAACAGTACCTCTCATTGCTGAAACCCTTTAAATTAAGGGATCTGCCTGATGTGTGCCTGACTCCCCGCAGGACCTTTGGGACCTGTCTTCTCTGTGATTATGTGTAGAGAGTCAGTAATGTCACTCGTCTCTTGGTCATGGACTCAAATATTTAGGATAGTCATGGACATGGCTGAAATGAGGAAGTAGTTTGACGTCTGAATGATCCAATCATTACTAAATACAGATATAGGCAAGACTTCATTAACAACTGCAGATACTGTATGTATGTGTTCCCACAATAGTACTGCAAATCTCTGACTGTAGACGTAGAGTACATTAGCACTGTGTGCAGATGATTCGTTAAAGAGCTACTGTGTAATTTCGATCCACATATTAATCTAAGCCCTGCAAAATACAAAGAGAGTGGACCAAATTTTGCATTGTGAACAAGTGTTGTTATTGACTAAAACCGATGCTGACTAGTGTTGACTGGATAGTGTTTTGGTCACTAATAGGGATAGTATGATTTTGGGGCAACTGTTAAAATCAGAAAGCAACTTAGTTTATGTGGATTTCTAGAAGCACTGGCATAGTGTTGATTTTTACCCACGTTAGCAGCTTGGCTCTGGGGATGGTTGGTCTCTCAGTTGGTCGGTCCACAACTTTGGTTCAGAAAATATTTCCAGAAAATATCTAGGTGATGTCAACAGGTACAACAGGTATAAAATATCTATAACTATTGGGTGGCTTGAGATGAAATTTGATACCGGCATTCATGGTGAGAGGATGAATCAGAGGATGAATCCTAATGGTTTTGGTGATTCCGACTTTTTATCCAGCACCACCAGCTGTGACCACTTATCCTGTGAAACAACATCTCTGAGATGGATTGGCCCACCATTCAGTACAGACATCCATGGTCCCCAGACGATGAATCCTACCGACTTCGGTGGCACTCCTCACGTTTCCTGTAGCGCCACCATCAGGTTGACATTTGTACTTTTGAATGAAATCTCATAACATTTGGTACAGACATTCATGTCCCCCTGAAGATGATTGTAATAACTTTTATTATCTAGCGCCATCATCAGGTTGGAGCAATGGTTGGAAGGTGCAATTGCTTTCATTATTAAATATGGCACTGCTGTATTTTGTGCAGTTGCTGTACTTATGTTATTTTATTCAATGTAATAGAGAGCGGGGGCCATGGTGATCAGAAGGTTTGCAGTGGAAATGGCTTTGTTAGATGTGTGCTACTGAACGGAGGTCATTACTTACGCTTTCTTCAACTTGCTTAATGTTGTATTCTCTCTGATCAATCTCTATTAGCATCAGAAACTTGTGGGAGAACACACAAGACAAGCAAGTTTTGAGGAAGCTCAGGTAGCCTATGGTGTAACCTGAGAGCCTATGCATGTAGCTGCTGTAGGTACAGCATAGCCTCTTAACACAGAAGTATAAATCCACCATTACTTGTTAAACAGGTTGATGATACTTGGTACTTTAATGGCTACTGTTTTACGGCGCTGCATGTCTTTTCTAATCTTGGTACTTCTAGGGCAAAACGTCTCCAAAAACCCGACTGGGACAAATGATAAATTGAGTGGTGATAGCAGCACAGGTGGCTGGAGGCAGAACGATATGATGACTGGTAGGCTAAGTCCTGGTGGGTTTACAGAAGTTATGTTCAGGATGCATGTTTTATGACGCCTCGTGTTCCTGCCAAGGCAAATATCAAACAATGGAATGAGGAGCAACAACCAAGGGGGTCACACCAGAGTCGTGTTACAACATGAACTCTGTCTCTTTCCTCTCTTCTCCCTCCTCCCTCCACCTTTTTTTCCATCTGATGAATCCAAAACAGCACCCACACAATGCTGTTCTCTCAGGCTTACAGCAGGCCCCGTAGCTGGTGTTAATTGAGATAATTGTGTGGTATGAGCCTGAGCCACCACTATGCCTGTCCAGTTATTCCTATCATGGGGTAACAGGGTGGCATGCAGATTCCGTAGAGGTTTTACAGGGAGCAGAGTGTTGGAAATGTATCCCGGCACAGCACAGTGGCTGTAATCCCCGGAGGCCTTCCAAGTTGCTGGATACGATGTGTTATGTTTTGTCAACAACTACTGTTATAGTAGAGTTGTATCTTGTCTGATGTGGTTGATCTCTAAAAATAGCTCAATGGTACTAGTTTTTATTATTTATTGAGGTTTAATTATTTTTTTTTATTCTATTACTGCTGTGTTTTATTTGTTTTTATGATCATGTTTTATGTGTTCTTTGCTTGCTATGTGAATCACTTTGTAACTTTGTTTTGAGAAGTGCTATATAAATAAAGAGATTATTATTATTATTATTACACTGTAGCTGATATTCTGTCAAGTTGGCCAGTAGTAGTGTGGCAATACTTAGGAGGTGGCAATATAAGCAAATGTGTCAGTGACTGAATCTCAAAAACAAAAAGATTTGTCAGTTGGCAGTTTGTTCTTGACATTGGAAATGACAGCTCTTTTTTTTTTTTTTTAACTTACAACTAAGACAAAGGAAACACCAGACAAACTCTGTTGAAGCAGCAGAGGTACTCTTAGCAGGCCAGAAATGTGTTACTATGTTGATACTGGGATGCATGCAATGAAAGTACCTAGTTTTTGTGTATTTGAATACTGAGAGACATAGAAGAGTTAGCATAGAGAGAAGCTTTAGATAACTGTGGAGCTGTGGGAGGAGGCTATACTACCTTAGACTTAAACTGCTGCTAACACCTCAGCAAACAGCCATGTACTGTAACTCTGGCACTGACATGTTGACATATAGTTGACAAAGCAATCTCAACTCAAAGTCCACTCACTTGCTTGTCCTGGAGCTTTTAACCGTATACACGGACTACATGAATGTCAGTAGATGGAGTTTGCTCAGTTGAACTCTATTCAGCACATAAAACAACTGCCCTTAAAAAAGTTGTAAAACTTTGTACAGCCAAAAGAAAAATATAGTAAGCCTGTTAATCAATCTCTTGCGTTTCTTTATTTTTTCGCCTCTGTAATTTTGACAAATTGTGATTCGAACACTGCAAACAATTTCTAATGTAAAAATTATGATTATCAGAGAAACAAACCTCTTTCGAAAATATTATATCAATCCATTATATCCATGATGAACATTCATGCAAATATAATTGTTGTTAATCAGATTTTGAAAACTGGATTTAAGGATCCCTTCAATATAAATTACTTTCTAATTTATGTATTGAAGTTCACCACAGGATTTTCCATCTGATTCTTTAATGTGTGGGTCTGTTGCCCAGTGAAAGACTTACAAAATGTCAAATATTAGATAATGAAGAGGGCAGCTCAATGCCACTGTAGTAAAAAACAACAAATGTCATTTTCAATAATCACTTCCTCCTGACATGTGTCCAATGTAACATTTTTCGAAATAAAAACTCAAAATGACATTATCAAAGAGCAGGAAGAAAGAGAGCATACAGCACTACAATGCAAATTCCACAAAGAATTTTAAAATAATAATAATGTAATAGTAGTGGTAATATTAATATTAAAATTATTAAAATAACAATAGTAATAATAATGATAAGACTACTAATAATAATTGTAGTTGCAGTTGCCGAACAGGAACATGGGGGCAGCAGGAGGCCCGCAATCATAGATCCGGACTCTGCAGCTCCGGAGGCAGAAATACCTGCTGAAAACAACAGAAGGAGAGAGGAGAGAGACGAGAAAGCACAAAACTACGGGAGAGAGAAGATGTCGATTTTGTAACATGCATTATTGGGATAAGAATGCATACAGATGGAGAGGGAGAGGAGAAGAAAGGAGCTCAGTGCATCATGGGAAGTCTCCCGGCAGTCTAGGCCTATAGCAGCATAACTAAGGGATGTTTCAGGACTCGTCTGAGCCAGCCCTAATGATAAGCTTCATCATAGAGGAAATTCTTAAGCCTATTCTTTAATGTGGAGATGGTGTCTGCCTCCCGAACCCAAATTGGGATTTGATTCCACAGGAGAGGAGCTTGATAACTGAAGGCTCTGGCTCCCATTCTACTTTTGGTGACTCTAAGAACCACAAGTAACCCTGCATTCTGGGAGCGCAGTGTTCTAGTCGGGTAATATGGCATTATGAACTCTTTAAGATATGATGGTGCCTGACCATTAAGAGCTTTGTAGGTGAGTAGAATTATTTTAAATTCTATTTTGGATTTTACAGGGAGCCAGTGCAGAGGAGCTAATATGGGAGAAATATGATATCTTTTCCTAGTTCTTGCCAGTACACATGCCGCAGCATTCTGAATGAACTGGAGAGTCTTAAGGGACTTATTCGGGCAACCTGATAATAAGGAATTGCAATAATTCAGCCTAGAAGTAACAAATGCATGGACTAGTTTTTCTGCATCATTTTGAGACAGGATGTGCCTGATTTTTGCAATGTTAAGTAGGTGAAAAAAGGCAGTCCTTGAAGTTTGTTTTATGTGGGAGTTAAAGGACAAATCCTGATAAAAGATAACTCTGAGGTTCCTTACAGTGGTGCTGGAGGCCAGAGCAAGGCCATCTAGAGTAACTATATCTTTAGATAATGTGTCTCAGAGGTGTTAGCCAAGTACAATAACTTCAGTTTTGTCTGAGTTTAACATCAGAAAGTTGCAGGTCATCCAGGTCTTTATGTCCTTAAGGCATGCTTGAAGTTTAGTTAACTGGTTAGTTTCATCTGGCTTGATCGATAGACATAATTTTGTATCAAGAGTGAGAGTATAAGTGTTTCCTAATAATATTGCCTAAAGGAAGCATAGATAGTCTGAATAGAATTCGTCTAAGCATAGAACAGGTGAGTAACTTTGCATGGAGGATTGATCATTAACATGTACCAACTGAGATAGATTTAAACCAGCTCAGTGCGGTTCATTTAATGCCAATTAAATGCTCCAGTCTGTGTAATCGGATGTGAAGGTCAATGGTGTCGAATGCAGCACTAAGATCTAACAAGACAAGTCCATTGTCTGATGAAATGAGAAGGTCATTTGTAATTTTCGGTGACTGCTTTTTCTCAAGGATCGTAGAGAGAAAGGGAAGGCTAGATGTAGGTCTATAGTTGGCTAAAACCCCTGGATCAAGAGTGGGCTTTTTAAGAAGAGGTTTAATTACAGCTACTTTAAAGGACTGTGGTACATAGCCTGTTATTAAAGACAGACTGATCATATTTAATAAAGTGGTAACTAAGGGTAAAAATTCTTTGGAGAAGGTCGACAGGAGAAAAGCAGTTGAATTATGCATCAGGTTTTACAGCTGTTTCTAAAGTTCCTGTCTTCAAGGATAAATCGTTGAGGGCAGGACGTGATGAAATTTGTCTCTAATAATTAAAATATTATCATTAAAGAAGCTCATGAAGTCGTTACTACTGAGGACTGGGGTTGGGGTTCTCTCTGGGGTTGTTTTTATTTTCCTCTGTTAATGATGAGTAGGCTGCTCTGGCATTACTGAGGACCTTCCTGTATGTTAAGACTGATTTGCAAGACTGAATGAGATTCTTCCAGATTGGTGGAATGCCATTTCTTTTCAGGTTTTTGCAATGTTTGCTTTAATTTGCTGGTATGGGGGTTATACCATGGAGCTAACCTCGTTTGTTTTATTATCTTATTTTTGAGTGTCATTCGCAGTGAGCCTGCGGCAACATCAACAAGATGATCAATTTGGGAGGAACTGAAATGAGCATAGGAGTCCTCTGTTATATTGAGACATTAAATGCAGATGGAATCACTTCCTTAAATTTAGCTACAAAACTACTAGTTTTTGCCTAATGGCGTGTAGTCCAGAATAGGAGTTCAAAAGTTATTAAAAAACTTATTAAAAAGTTTCTCCCTGGTTTCCCGGCTTCTCGGGAGTTGCCGGGGGACAGTTAACAGGTGCTACCTCTGGTCGGTCTGCACCGGCTAACTACAGCAACTAATGGTTCACCTGGTACAGAACTGTGTTTCCAATTCACTAAGCCTTGCCTCCATTGCTACAATTAAACTACATTTATTGCATGTATGATTATCACTAAAGGAGGCAGAGGAATAGCTAAACATTTGACACACCGGGCAAGAGAGAGCAGGAGAAGGAGAGGGAGAGAGAGAAGCCATTGCTAGCTGCTAAGCTAAAGAACGGTAGCTAGCAAAACTGAATAGCATATAAACTGTGGGATTAGCTAGAAAGTTGCTGATAGGAGAGCGCTATGAGTGCTTGAGCAGAACTAGTATACATTTAAATGTATAGCAGATAATTGGCCGCTGTCATGAAGAATATAACAAAATTAACTGGAATGAGCTAGAGCAGAAAAAATACGCTACCAGTAACACGCAAGCACCGGCGACCGGAAATGAGACAATACGCTTACCACAGCACGTCAGTAAAGAGGACTGTCATTAGATGACATTGTAATAGCTCACACAGCAATGGTCAGCCAGCAGTGAAAACATACTAGCAGATTAGCTCGCTAGCGGTGGTGTTAGCATGGCTACCACCATTGTTCCAGGTTGCAGCAGTCTATCCAGAGTACCTGTTGACGTCAACTTCATTGCTTGTTACCTACCTATCTACATCCATGAAAAATAGTAACAGAAATATGTCAATTGTGACAAGGGTGGATGAGATTGAAGCAGCTGAACAGTGTTAGGATTTACATTGGTAAAAGGGGGCCCCAACTTGTGTGGTGCAATCAAGTAGTTATCAAAGATAATCATAAATAACTTTAATGAATAAAGTCCTCGGGGGCACCACTCTCCTTAAAGAAGAGAAATGATAGCCAATTAATTGATTGAGTCTCATGAAATACACTAAACCATCAATTTGGAACTCTGATTAATAATTAAATTAACTATAACCAAAATTACCATTAATAGCTAGTAGGTTGAAGGATTTGGAGTTCAACATAGAAGAGGTTGACAATTACTCACTCTTGTGAAACATTAAAGAAACCAGCATAATTATATACAAGCATTTCTTTAAAAGATAAACAAAGCAAAAAAACACAATGTGAAGTCTAACTCTAAATACTGAACTACAGAACAAAGGGATGTGTGTGTGTGTGTGTGTGTGTGTGTGTTGCCAATCTTTGAAGATGATTTAAGATTAATAAACGCTAGCACCTATTGAAAGTATAATGTTTAAAAAATGGATTTACACTTCATTGTGCCAACATTTTGGGTCCTGAAGAAAACAAACTGAAGAAAACAATCTCAACTCAAGGTCCACTTACTCGCTTGTTCTGTGGCTTTTGACCATGTCATACAGTCTTAATCAGCAGCTAGAGTTTAAGTTTTAGCTTTTTAAAAAAAACTTTGAATGCAACTCGGATAATGGAAAGTTTGAACATCTACAGTTCCTTGATATCTGAAGAAACTCCATCTGCTGATAAAGACTGTGATACGGTCAAAACCTCCAGAGCAAGCAAGTAAGTGGACCTTGATGTGAGATTGTTTTGTCAGTCTCTGAAGATGATTTATGATAAATCAACGCAAGCACCTACAGAAAATATAGTCTTTAAAAAGGCCTCGCACATTCTGTGCCAACATTTTGGGTCCTGAAAAACAAAAACAACAAAAACAGTCTCAACTCAAGATCCACTTACTCACTTGTTCTGGAGCTTTCGACCATGTCCCATACTCTTAATCAGCAGACGGAGTTTAAGTTCGATTAATGGACAGTTTGCACATCTAAAGTTCCATGATGACATTGTGGTCAAAAGCTCCAGAACCTGCAAGTAAGTGGACCTTGTGTTGAGGTTGTTTTGTCAATCTCTAAATATCATTAAGGATTAAGTGAATGAGTTTTTTTTAACATGAATAACATTTACATTCCTCTTAAATCATTTGTCAACAATTCTGCGCCTTCACAACCTGACGAACATTTTTAAGCCTTTTTCAACCACTCCTATGGTCAAAGAATTGTAACTACATTTATTCACATTCTCAAAGAGGTGTGAGTAGCTTCACTGAATATTTATAGTAAGGGGCATCTGGTTTATGAGCTCTGGTAATGAAGTGTAAAGTGCACTGACCCATGTCATGATGACACGTCAGCTTTGGAATTTACTGTGTTTTATACATGGGAGATTCCTCCCTTTATCCTCTTTGTTGAATGCTGCTGGATAACAATGCTAATATTTAAAGTTATACAACACACTCACACAAACACTCACTCTATCAGTCAAATATGTTGTTGATTTACGTTAGATCCATTGAAACAAGCAAAATGCTGCCATCTAGTGACACTAAAGGCAAATACATTTTCCACCTTCTGCTAAAGGGAACATTCAAATGTCTGCAGGCCTTTTTATATATATATATATATATATATATGAAAGGAATGCCCTTTTTCGAGACATGCAACGCTAGTGTAGATAAACCTCTCACTACATTTTACAGAATCCTTGTCAAGCAGTCAGCAGTGCTATTCTGGCTCTGTCTAATGTGCTGAACACTGAAAGAAGAAACTAGATAGCTAACTTGACACCCCAGTCAGGATTCTTCACGTTCTGCACACATTAACATCTCAACAGTCTCAGGACTTTTTTAGTTCCCCTTGCATCAACCAGATTCTGTAAAAACGAAACATCGTTACAGTTATAGTCTTTTCAATTGTTACTTCAAGTGCAACTCTGAGTTCTGCCACATGCAGACGTTCTCAGATGACACTGCAATTGTGGGGTGTATTGGGGGTGGACAGGAGGGCGACTACAGGAGCCTGGTGCAGGATGTTGTGACATGGTGCAGGTCAAACCATCTGCATCTGAACACCGCCAAGACCAAAGAGATGGTGGTGGACTTCCAGAGGCCCCATCTGCAACTGGTCTCCATTGAGGGGATTTATGTGGAGGGGGTCAGGACCTACAAGTACCTGGGGCTGCAGCTGGATGATAGACTGGACAGGTCAGCAAACACTGACACACTTCACAGGAAGGGGGCTCTATTTCCTGAGGAGGCCGGGGTCCTTCGACATCTGTCGGAAACTACTGCTGATGTTCTAGCAGTCAGTTGTCACCAGCGTTCTCTTCTGTGCTGTGGTGTGCTGGGGAGGCAGCATTAAGAAGAGGGACGTTATGCGGCTGGACAGGCTGGTGAGGAGAGCTGGCTCTGTGGCTGGCACGGAGCTGGATTCCCTGTTTTTATTCTTATATTCTTGTGTGTATTGGTGTTTTGTATGTGTCATATAAACTACTAGATGCCTAAATTTCCCTCGGGATCAATAAAGTATCTATCTATCTATCTACTTACATGTGGTTGATGAGTGTGTGTGAGGGGGCTGTACGGTCGGTTTTATAGAGCTAATATAAGACATTATATTTCCTATACGTATTTTGCATATTTTTTCACTCTGCGTACATTCATATTTTACCTCTTTGTTTGGAAAATATACATACAGAGTGTGACATTTGTGATTTCCTTATTTTAAGTTAAAACAACACAATATCGGTCAAATATATCATTGTCCACTGTGAATAATACCTGTACAGAAAGGCCACAAAGTGATTTTAAAGACAAAACATTACAGGCAATATGTCAGAAGGTTTAAAATTGTATTACAATCAATAGTCTCCAGTTTTGCCTCTATTTTTTTATTAGCCGCTCTAGCATCATGGCTCTAGTGACGGCAATCTCGGTTGGTTGGTCGGCCCACCCCTTTCAGATAGACTAAAATATCTCACTATCTCAACTATCGAATAGATGGTCATGACATTTTGTACAGACATTCACGTTCCCCTCAGGATGAACTGTAATAATTATGGTGATCCTCTGACTTTTCATCTAATGCTATCATCAGGTCAAAATTTTTATTTCTTCAATATTTTAGTTTATGACCAAATGCCTGCAAAACTAATGCCATTCCCACCAGCCTCAGCTGTACTTTGTGTTTAGTGCAAATGTTTCCATGCTAACAAGCTAAACTACAATGGTGAACATGGCAAACATTAGCCTGTTAGCATGCTGATGTTAGCATTTAGCTGAAGCCACCAGTGTGCCTAAGTACATCACAGAGCTGCGCAGTAGACTCGTTTGTTTTTTACAGAAACTTAAACTACCTTGTGTACTCATTGTCTTTACATTTTCCTCAGTTTTCCTAACCACAGGCAGTGGTAACGCAAAACAAATGAACGATACAATACAGTAGTACAAGCATGAGATTACATTTCATTATGTTTGACTTGGCCATCTAAAGTAATTCCTCTAAATAACTGATACACAAAACATGCATCGGACAAAACTTGATATGATTTTTTACTACTTGTCTAGAGATTAAGGTAAATTTGTTTAGTAAGGTGCAGCCCTTGGTGGGTTTGTTTTTCTGTGTTGCTCTGTTGACCTCTGCTGACTTCACACAGCTGCTCTGTGTTGATGATGGAGCTCCTGGGACAACCCTTGATGGGTTAGAGACTGTGTATGTTGCACCCACGAATCACACCGGACTCAGGATGGACATATTTTAAGAAAAAAAAGGGGAAGTTTTTATTCTAAAAGAATAAATGAAAAATAAAAACACAATTGGTTGTTCTTCAGTAGCTTTATTCTCTGGGTGTAACTGCCAACTCAACTTAGTTGGAATACAAATGACAATAACAGTATATTATTAAAATTACAGTATTATATCAAAATGTCAATATTTTAAAATACAGTAATAACCTGTCAGACAATAACAATATACTATTAAAATCCTGGTATTATATAAAAATCTCAATGTTTAAAAATGCGGTAATAATCATACATTCACTAAATATTTCCATATAAAATCAATAGGCCAATAGAATCACAATAAACATAAAATAATAATAATAAAAGTATGCTATTAAAACGATACATTTTACATAAGGATTTTGACAGTGCTCATTCTATTTCATTCTATTATCTACAATTCCTATCATTACCAGTATAAATCTCTCTCATTCATTCTCCCTGTTTACAGGTGACGTATCAACCTGTGAGGTGCCTGGTTGCCTTGGCAACAGTCAACTACAGCGCCATTAGTAGAAAACGAATTAAAACAGACAATATGAACTACCAAACGCGCTAACATTAAATCCTATACTTACATATGTATCAGTGGAGTCAGGCAAACGTTACATCGGACTCCCTTAACATGACAGGTGTAATTTGACAGCAACCACTAGTAGACGTTTATAATACAGTGCTAGCGCAAATACCACTAACAAACTACAAACTAAACATCTCCAGTGAATAACGGCACGCTAAATAGAAAGCCTACATTACTGACAAACGGTATCAATGCTTATGTGACATTTACCCACCTGAAAGAATATATGAAAAAAACAAAAAAAACAACAACAACACAATGATGTGGCTGGTCTTCCGTAGCGTTACTCTCTTGGTGTAACTACCAACTGAAGAACGCAGCGCATACCCACAGGTGCTCTCGTGCCTTTTACTCAAATCGGAAATGCATTAAAATAAAGTGCATATACTGTATATAAAATAACACATAGCTACAAGTGACTGGGCAAATACATAAAATACCCCATACATATGTATTCCGGAAAAAGGTATGCGAAATACATGCAATAAAAATAAAAGAATCATGGCACTGATTAATCTTTATAATAATACTAATAATATATATAATTATGGTCTTTCATTTCCATAGCTATTCATCTCTTTAGATGACATACAGTATTAGGTGACCTGACAGTAAGTGCAACCTTTGAAAACCTCAAATTATTTATTCATTTAGTTATCTTTCCAAAATGACCAATAATAAGGGGGACCGGGGTCAAAGTCCCAGTGTCCTGCCAGTACACACTATGTAACAAATGTCCCTATGTTTTTAAGTCCAGCATCAGTCATCAGTCCTGCTCTGTTTCCACCAGTCAGCTCCTTGGCGCTGATGCTGCTGACGGGGCTGTGCTCACCAGCAGCACCTGTGAAAGATGCTCTGTCTGCTGGCCCAGGCTCTGACCGCCTACTAAATTGCTGTTCTGGGACTGTGGTTGAGTGTGTGTGTGTGTGTGTGTGTGTGTGTGTGTGTGTGTGTGTGTGTGTGTGTGTGTAAGTATATGGATGGGGTCTTGGCTGGTATCCTTCTCTTTCACGATCTAGAGGAGACTTTTAGTCCCTAGTAATTTACATATAGTTTACATATAGTGCACTACATACTGTAGTGCTTTGTTTCTAGTCAGCCTCTATCAAATGAAATTGTCAATAAAATATCCATTATAATCAGACAGCTGCATATTCCTGAATATTAATGTTTGTCACATAGTTAAATCAGCATTGGCCTATTTCTCATATTTTTAAATCAATCAGAAAATAGGCAAAAAATAAATCATTTCAATAATAAATGTCAAAAACTGCATTCCTCTTTTATATTGTTGCACAGTAAAAGAAATATTACAGTCAACACACATGTACTTTGCATGCATACACACATCAGGTACACATACTAGTGTAAATACAATAATATACAAGCATATATTTGTCTCTCTGTCCAACAAACCACAATATTCCCTGAGAGATGAGTCAGGGCTGTGGGAGCCCGAGGGCAGCTTGAGACTGTCAGCTTTGTTAACTGGCACAGGGGGAAGTGAAGCTCTGAGTGACAGCTTTACACAGAGAAACACAGTGAGCACTGTCACCTTCACCACATGGGTTAGGGTCAGTGTGCGTGGGGGTGGGGGTGTGTGTGTGTGTGTGTGTGTGTGGGGGGCATTTATTTGTACTTATGAAAACAGGAACAGGAATGTTGTGAAAGTGAAATATGATGGGGTTTTACTTCTACAGAAAGAGGAACTGTGTGGCGTTACTGGAAAGGTGCCGCCTCTTTTCCACATACATCTTCCTTTTTTTCCTATTGTCATTATTGGTCTCTCTCGTTTTCTCTTTAAGGTCACATAGAACAGTTCACTTTTCATGTAACGACAGAAGCTCATGTTTTTGAAGAGGTCACGGTAAACTCAGTACTGCTTTTTTGTCAAGCACAGTGAATGTAAGCTGAGAGAAATATAAGTAAAACTTACAATATCTGTCAGTGTAGACACAAACACTGATGCTGTGAAAATATATTATGTACATTCCAATATGTACAGTCAATAATTTCTTGCAGAGGCAAATAATACCTGAACAGTGCATTCTGGTAAAAGCAGTGACTCTATGGGACAATCTTGAGGATGATATAAAATGAAGTGCAGCAATCCATAAATTCAAAAGACTGTTCAAAAACAAAGTAATGGACAAATATAATAATCATGCTTTGTGTACGTGATACATCAGTTTAGTTTGTTTATTCTTTGATATAATAAATTGATACAACGTACCATTGTGTATATGTGTGTTAATATTTGTTTGTATATGCTGTATATGTTCATGTATATAAACATGCTTGCATTTGTGCACATGGGTATGTAGACATGTGTGTATGTGCATGTGCATATGTGCAAATATGTCTGTATACATGTATACAGTATATGCACAACTAACATTTACTTCTTGTCCGGAATGTGCAGCTTTTTCATACATGTACATTTTGTATCATGTAAAGGGTAGGCCTAATAAGCCATGGCTTCAGCCAATGCATTTTAAGTCATTGCTAAAATGTATTTTGTGACATTGATATATCATCGCTGTCCAGTGAAAACCGTGGGTCTCCAAATTTGGTTATTTAGGGTTTTTTTTTTTATAAAGTTACAGATTATATGTTCCTGTTGTGGGTTGACACAATTCTCCTTCCTCTTAAGCTAAAGAAGAATAATGCATTGTCACAAAGCTTAAAACAGGACTGTTTGTCTTAGCTCATGAGAAGTTGACATTTCGGAGACATACATAGTTTTCACACGGCAGCGATGACATTATTTATTTTTAACTTAAAGACGGAATTAAAGATCTGTCAAAAAATCAAGCATTACCTTTACTATTGGGAACCAAAACTTGCAAAAAGTCATTGTTGTATTTATCAGGATTAAGAATATGATAATAAATGTGTAGATTTTTCTCACATTCCATGAATCCCTTATCTTATTGCCCAATGGTTGGCATAATTGCCCTTGGGTCTCCAGTATAATACATGTACTGAAATAGAATTCATTTTTAGCATGGTGGAATGTGAAGATAAAGTCCTAAAGTGTATGTACTCAACTTCAAAGTCATGCAATAGTTTATTGGACCATTTGGTCATTATTTATTTATCCAGCAGGAGGCGCTCTGGTATAAGTAAAGAGAACAATGCTTGTCAGTGATAACCAGAACGTTCACAGTAATCTCATTTTCAAATAAAACATATTCAGTATGAATAATTGTCTACACTGCACTTTTATATCTCTTAATCTCAAAAGCTCTCAATGCTGTTATTTGGTGAATTAAGTTTCTTGCTGACAAAAATGAGAAAATGCAGTGTTGGGATGGCCCTGAGCTAATCTAAATAATAATATGTGCTCTATATATGTGCACCACTAAAAACATCCATGAACAATATTAGATGCAAACCAATAATAAAAAAAAAAAAAAATGAAAATAGCGTCTAATTTCATGTAATGTAAATGAAATGAATTTAAGAGAAGCAGTATAGAAAACAGGCGTCCTTATCTCTTCCATCCAGAGGGTAGCATGTCTACTGCTGTATCTCAAAGTTCAGTGTTGTCATGTGGCTCCTTCCTTCCTCTTTTGACTGACTATAGTGTTTGGTTTCTATGAATTCATTCTGAGCTGTCTCGCCGCAGCCTGGTGTTATCCCACACACATCTCTGACAAATTTGAAATGATCACTTCTCTTTCTTTGTTTGTTTGCCACTTTGCTTGCCTCACAGTATGCTGTCGATACTGGATTTGCACTGTCCATTTGCATTGTACGTGCGGATGTGTTGTCTTCGTTCCAATGTGTGACAGCACATTACAGAGCGAGACGTCGGTGCTACTGCACCAGTTGCAAGAATCAGCAAAAAATGCACATATTTTACTTTCTGATTTGGCCCTTATTTAGAGTTTTGATGTATATTCTTCCATTTATTTTTTTACATAGCCATATTTATACTGGAGAGATGCTTGAAAAAAAAGTTTGCATCTCTGAAGGCCAATCCTATATGGTACAGACGAATCTGCTTTAAGTGCAGTGGCCATTACTTCATTTAAAAATCCTAAACACAGTTTCATTGAGATGTTTGTCATAAATTTATGACTATTAGAGTTCATACAGCCATTACAAGGTATTTAAAATATAAAACAAATAAGATGTTAAAAAGGGTTACATTGATAAAAAATGTGTCTAAAATGTAACACCTTAAAATGATGCTTGGGTAAAAATGTAATTCTTTTCATGTAAGGTTTTCATTTTTATGTACTGAAGAGCGTAATGGGTCACATGACCAGAGTTGAGTTAAGGGCGTAAGGTGGCATTATGGGTAAGAGCCAACATGGATGCAGAGGAAAGACATACAGCCCCAAAATAACCTTATTCTGCACTTGGTCCAAGAGGCACACACGGTAATTGTCATTGTCATTTGTTTTATATTTGTATATAATGTTGTGTAATGTGCCTGAACATGGATAATGTGATACATTTCAGTAATTTAATTTCATCGCATTTCTGTTGTGCTAATGTGTTTGGGCCTGTTAGCAACGGACACTAGCTTTCAAATGACTGAGAGATACTTGAAACCTTTCATGTCTTTGTTTTCTTGTAGTTTTCACGGTGTCTGCTGACGAAAGAGAAAGAGAGAGAAAATAAATCTTCAAAAGACATCTGTATGATGCGTGTCCAATATTTTACGGACCAGTGTAGCTACAACATGATTTAGTAAAATGAATTTGATGGAGCAGCTGATAATAGTGCTGAACAGAAAAAACACCTAGCTGTCTGTTAAAACTGGACTAAATTTCGTTACAAATTTTAAGTTTTGTAGATTATAACCTTTATTTTAATGATTTTGATGACTATATTTTCCACATGTAACAGGTTCTACAGGATCTGCTGGACAGATATCTTGACATGCATTACTGTATTATACCCAGGTTAACAAGTCATGTGCCGCAGTGATGGAGGCTTGTCTACTTTCCGTGTATAGCCAGGATTCATCTATAAGAGACACTACTGAACAACTTCATTAATATTGCTGAAGGTTACATTGTGTATGAAACTTCCTCACTGATAAAGGATGTGTGTGTGTGTGACCTTTATGCCTAAATGTACAGCTGTACAGTATTAGAGCTCTGATGTGGGCCATAGACAGCTTGCCCTAGCGACAATAAAGGGCCAAAAACTGTTAAATTAGGTTGTTCCCCTTGGATGCCAGGCTGCAGCATGTTTCCTTGGTAACAGAGGAGTTTGGCTGGCAGCCAGACCCTGCAGTGTGGAATCCCACTGCATTGAAGCCAACCTAAATATACACCCATTTCTCTCACTCTCTGTCATAAACACAGACTCACTTGACTGCAGAGACAGACACTCCATAGTGCATAAACTTACAACACAGACATGCCCACATATGGGCATATAGTCCTGGCTGTAGCACACACATGTGGTACAGAAAATACACACAGATACACATGTATAGCAGCACAGCTAGACATGCCTGTGAACAACATGTCTCATCCACCCTCTTCCAACCTGTTTCTGTCTTTCTACCTCTGTCGATTTCTCCCCCATTCATGCAATCACACCCTGATGCGCACAAGTCTAACCTCTATCTATCTACAGTCATTGCTCATTTTGGCTGACCTTCATGCCATGTGAAGCAGTTCTTTAACCTGCCTATCCTGTTGAATAATGAGCTAATACACTGTAGTGGAGCAGCAGCAGTGCTGTGTGTTGTGTGTGTGAGAGAGTGAGAGAATGTGTGTTTTTGTGTGTGTATATGGGTTCCTAAATTTATATATGTTTATATGTCTTTGGGTGTGTCTGTGTATGCATAGCCGTGTGCCTTCTGACAATTACATAATATTGACAACCACATCTGCAGGGCAGGTGATTTTGTAGACTAGTTTGCAGGTGCATATGCGTGTGTGTGTATGTGTATATACTACTGATGTCAAAAGAGTTAGTGTGCCACTAGGCCAGCATGGGTTAGACAGCTTGATGCCATAATGTCCTGTTAATCTGCAGCAGCTCCACAGCTTTCCAATTCTCATCACAATAAATCTATTCTGGCAGTTTGCTGCCTTTGCCGAGAATCTATACACATGATATGGCGCTTAATCTTATCCCCCTCACAGTGAATATTGATTGCATAATTCATGGAGTCCTGTATCATCCATGTGTGGTAAAATCCTTGTGTCTAGTATTGCCATTAAATGTCACAATTCCGAAAGCAAACCAATAGCCTTCAAATTTGAAATTTGAAAAAACAAAACAAAAAAGAAGGATGCAATATGCTCAGTATATGCACAAATACAGGGACTTATAGTAATGGTACAAAAAACACAAAAAGATGTGGAATTTGTGTTAACATTGACCTGTTTTGGAAGCAATTTTTCACAGTTTTTTGTGGATTCCTGGATACAATTTGAAAATCAACCAGTTTTTGTAAAATCCTTTTGTCACATTGGGAATTTAGGTCATGCAAGGACGTTTTCATATTTTTATCCTACACCTACTTTTTTCTGTGAGACTTGCTCGTACGTCGAGTGTTCAGCAAACTTCCGCTCTTTTTTTTTTTTACTTACCAACTTGTCACACATTGCTTGACTCAACCCATATTGCTGTGTAAGGCTGCCTGTTCTGCTTTGTTTGTGGGAAAGTTTCATTTACAAAAATATCACCCAAGAGTATAAAGAAGAATTTCACACTGTGGAGCTTCAGGTCACACTGTTGGAAATCAACAAACAAAACCATGACAAATTGTGTCGTGTCAGTAGATGTATTCGCGGACCCAACAAAATCTGAAAATATTACTGTCAATGCGGTGGAGCTGTACCATGACAAAAATAATGAAGGAATGATATGACATGACATTAGATGTTGACAAATCTGTTCGTACGAGTGGTTCTTGCATGAAGCCCAATGTATTCTCTCCTGCTGGAGCTTAAAAAATGTCTACGTCTTGGATAATGTCTATAAATTACAAGTGTGAAGACTGAACACTAATGTCAATGTGAATATATCAAATATATAATATATTTAAAAATAAAAAAAAAACTCTTTCTATCTCGTATTGTTTCTAAATCTAGCACTTGAAGCAGTCAGCATAACTGATGAACTTGATGTACTTGATGTATGATTCTTGTAATTTTTGTTGTATCTACATGGCTGAATGCACTTATTGTAAGTCGCTTTGGATAAAAGTGGCAGCTAAGAAAAGTAATGTAATGCAATGAATGAAATTATATGCAATGTGACAGTATATTACACATTTTCTACATTATATTAGATGTAGTGGTATTAGAAAACCTACCAGTGATACACCTGCAAAGGCAATGGCTGCCAATAGCAGCATGTGGCCTTTTGCTCCATTTTATGAGAAAACCACCTAAAAAGTGTCTGTCATGTCGCTGCAAATTATTTGGTTCTCTGTGTGAAAACATACACCCTGGGGTTTAGTTTCATTTTGGAATATCCATCTTTTCAGGAAAATGCTTTGTCTTTCTGAGCTTATTGAAGTTCAGCTCCTGTGGTTATCCTCTGTGTGGAGGAAGGGAAACGAAGAGGGGTGTGGTTTGGAAAGAGGAGAAGAGGAGAAGAATCTGAGACAGAGAGGACCACATGGTCAAACTCACATGTATGTAATGAGGCCCCCCAGTTCCAACGTCAACCTCAGGCACATGTTGGTGTCCACAGAGAACTGAGGTCTTAGAGGGGATTTAGCTCAGCAACAAACATGGGCATGTCTGTTTTTATGTGCAAGTGTGTGCATGTGCACTTGTCTCAGGCACCATAAGTGATGAGAGTACATGCGCACCTGCAGCCTTTGACATGCATGTATTTATTAGCATCAACAAAAGTAGCGCTGAAAAATGCATATAAATCTAATAACTTACAATTAAAAAAGCCAAAAATAAGCAAATACTACTCACTTTTAGTAATTCACTCACAGTATAGCTGGAGCATGTAATGTATACCTGTAGCTTATGAACCATAAACTATGAGAAAATATTTCTAATTTAAGATTTGCCCTGGTTGGACAAGCATTTAAAATGGTAAGATTTTGTGGCAAAATCAATTAATTCCAATTGAATCAGTGGATTAGCTTGTGTTGGCGAAGTAAATCCGTGAGAATTGTTCACGTTGAGTTCAACTTTGACATGCGAATTTGGGCCGTTGACCCATAGCAAGTCTTCTTGACAGTGCTGACTGTTGAGGAAATTGAGAGCCAGAGTCCAAAACAGAAGAAGCAATCATAGCTTATTAGCTGTGTTGCACCATAGACTTTTATGTAACCTCCTGTCAGAATATAAACTGCTCCACAACAGTTATTATACAGGAGTCAGGGGTACGATATGTCTTTCGAAAGAAACTGTTAAATTTTTCCGTTAGCAACCAAGTTAAGAACTAGCCTGCAAGCAACTGTCAGCTGAGCTTTTTTCCCCCTTCAATAATTCTTTGCTACAGCAGAATAAACAGCATGCACAGAGAAAATTGAAAGAAGCTTGGAAAACTGAAAAGTGTCCAAGCGAAGATGCGTGGATGAATTTTGCTGTGCCACTTTCTGGTTTGACTAGGCCTTCAATCCATAGTGAGAACTTAACAGCACTTCTTCATATATTATTTCCCAATTTCTATGGTATATAGGCAGCTTCACATCTTCTCCAAAAGATTAAAAGTTGAAGATGTTGAAAAGATCATTTGATGCCTTCTCTTTGTTATGGTCTTAAATTTGAGATGCCACTCCGAAGGAGACAAAGGTCTGTGCTCTACAAGACACCCTAACCTAATGGCCCTCATCACGTGCCTTCAAATTCATTTTGACCCCAATTTCATCATGCCCTTCGAGTTCTCTTTGGGAGCCCAGCATCAGCAGTAATGGGATGTGACGGATGTTTGAGGGCAGTACTGTGTGAGAACAGGACCTGGTGTGGTTTTGTGCCTGTACAGACCATGGGAAGAGGAGTGGGGTCCAGCCTACCAGCCTCCCTCCCCTCTCTCTCTCTCACGCACACATACGCATGCATACCTCCTCTTCCCTACCTTCCTTTTTTGTACATCCTTTTGCTCGCTGTTTTTTCCTTGCCTTGTCCTATCTCCTGCTTCTCCCTCTCTAACCCATAATCTCCCCTTCTCCTCCCTCCTCTTCTTTCATGCCTTCACCTCCCCTTCTCTTTGCTATGCTTTTGTTTCTCGGAGTCTGAGCCGTGGAATGCTGCTGGCAGCCTCAACCCTCCTCCTCCTCTGGTATTCCCATGCTGGGTCATTGTGGGTAGGATTGAACGACCGGGGTCACAGCCAAGGAAGTGAACTAGGAAGTTTTCACAAGAGTTTAGCTTCTTCTACATGCAACCAAGACTCTGTAGAAACTAATTCATTGCAGTCCTCCTCTTCCCTGCCCCCAGGCCTCCAAGGATTCATTTCAGCACACAAATAATACAATGGTACTTTTAGAGCACATTGTTAGGGATACATAGAGGCACTTGTGGTCATTTGTTCAATTCATGGAATTAGGGATTGCTATACCTTAGCCTAAATCCAGATTTAAGCTTATACTGTCAATCATTGCAACAGAGAGTTGAAAGGTACGGGAACTCAGAAGTGAAAGGATGGTCAGGTGTTTTCACCATTGCTAGTAATGTTAAGATGCTTTATTTTGGACACCTCCATCTCATTTTAGAACTCACAATTAATTTGATTTAATTTCAGAACAAACGTTGTTAGTGACAAATCTCCTGGCTGCTGTTGTCAGCCAGCTACACACAGGAAATATAAATTGCCACATTGGCATTTGGTAATGTTTAGGTTGTTAACATTTAAATTTCCTTCTCGCAGCCACTTTTGAAGATGTGTTTCTGTTAAATCTACCTGCACAAAGCTTCCCCAAAGAATATAACAATATATATACGTATATTCTTAGATAGCAGCTTGTGAACAGCTTTTGCTAGCTGTATTTAGCCAGGTAGCATACTTATATTAAACTTTACATTCATTTTAAGATAAAATAAGATAATCCTTTATTAATCCCACAATAATGGAAATTTGCACTGTTACAGCAGCAAAAGGAATAGCGCATCAATATAAAGATATAATAAATAGGTAAACAGACTCAACGGCTGAATGCACATTGTTGCACATAGGAAGTATTGATTTTGCACATGAGTGAATTTGTCAGTTTTGGTCTACTGGGAGCAGTGTTGATTGAAAAGTCTGACAGCAGAAGGAAGGACGGACCTGCGGTACCTCTCCTTTACACACAGCCTGTCACTGAAGGACCTGCCCAGTGCTGTCATAGTGTCCTAAATGGGGTGAGACATGATCTTCATCACCCCCCCCACCCTATCCACTGGGTCGAGGGGGCATCCCTGGACAGAGCTGGCCTTCTTAACCAGTCTATTAAGTCTCTTCCTATCAGTATACAGGGGTTGCAGATGATGGGGGGTTACAGAAGGGAAGACTGGACAGGGGAGGGGCAGATAACTGATCAAATCTACTGAAGAAAACACACTTTTGGTCCGCAGGCTGGGAGTTGGGTTCCTTGTAACCAAAGATGGTTTTAAGGCCCCTCCAGACTCTGTGAGATGTTTTTTTTTTTTTTTTGCTGCAACTGGTCCTCCATCTTCCTCCTGTCACTGTTTTTTTCTTCCTCCTCAGCTCCATCTGCACATTCTTCAGCTCCTCCTTATTTCCTGAGGCCCTTTTCTTTTCCTTGTGAAAAGCCTTTATGTAATGTTATTTAGGAATAATCCAGGGTTTGTTGTTGTAAAAACACCGTACAGTCCTAGTGTCCGTTATAAAGTGTGTGAGTCTGGCAATGTCCTCCACATGAGCATCACAAAGTACTTCACACACAGCTGCATCGAAACAGTCCTTCAAAGCCTCGTCAGCCTCGTCAGACCATCTTTTTACTGTGCAAGTGACAGCTGGTGACACAGGAGGTGCACCAGGTTGTGATCAGATCTTCCTAGGGGAGTACGTTGCCATAAAATAAATCCAATATTTAATTGTCTCTGGTGTAGCATGTAACATATTGACTGAATGAGTTAAGTCACCAGAAATAAGGAGGGCATGCAGGTGCTGTGTCTGCAGCCTGCTTGTCACTTAGTGGATGACATCACAGGCCGCGTCAGCGTTAGCAGAGGGGGTGCGATATACGACGCTATCGCAATAACATGCGAGAATTCCCTCAGCAGATAGAATGGCCTCATGCTCAATGTCCTTACTGCGGAGTTGTTCTTTAATAGTGATGTTCCCAGAGTTCCACCATCTATCATTAACAAATACTGCCAGCCCTCCTCCCTTCCTCCGACCGCTCTCCTTTGTCCTGTCCGCCCGCATCATCTTTAAACCTTCCAACACAGCGTTTGTGTCCAGAGTTAGCACGGTTAGCCATGTGTCCATAAACTGCATAATGCTACATTCCTGGTATTCCCTCTTGTGCCGGTGTTGTGCCGAAAAAGGACTGCCTGCTGAAATAAGAATAATTTACATTTAAATTTATTATTAGTAAGATGCTATATCATCATCAGGGCAGCATGTTTAATGTACAATAAATACGTTCATGTCGGGTGCAGTCCTTTTTTTGGCCACTAACTCGTCCATCTTATTGGGGAGAGATCTCACATTCCCCATGATGATCGAGGGGAGGACAGGTTACAGGTTTGTAATGACTCCTCCTCAGCTCGCGGAGAACATCAGGTCTCTCCCCAGATGGCACTGGCATGTAAGGGAGCGCTTTCAACTGATCCCTGGTGTAGTTACGGTTGTAAACAATGCAAAAACCAGTAGAGAGACCAGCATATATACATACATATATATATATACAGTATATGCTGGTCTCTCAACGAGCTCTCAACGAGAATATCTGCATTACATAAAGACAGAATGTTCAGAAAGTAAGAGGCACACTTGAGGATTGATCTCTTCATGTTCATTATGTGTGAACACTCGGTTGGGGGTTCCCCTGTCAGTCACATCAGGTAGGTGGCAATTCTTTGTGTGGGGAAAAAAACCTCAGAGAGATTTTTGAGATTGTCCAATCCTGTGTGAATTTTGGCAAGTGTGATGTTTTTAGTGAGCTCAACCTGCCAAACCAGTGTCAAGCACATGTAAAAAAAAAAAATTTTTTAAATTTAAATTAAAGAGACTATGGGAGAAAAGCTCAACAATGAGCGAGAGCTGCTGTAACAGGCTGCCACTCATGCGGTGCCAGAAAAATTTACTGAGGAGCTTTGATAAACTATGATCTGTTTAAGTTATTGAGTGGCACATTTTCTGTAATTTGAAGTTAATTAATCATGATAGAACCTTTCAGTTCATTTAGAAATGATGGTATCGTGTTTGTGCCTAATGTGTATTTCCTAGAAACACTTGCTGTGTTTCTGATCAATGGGATTCTGCTTCGTTTGGTGGTCACATTCCGTTTTGGCTTCATGTGGGAAGAAGAAGCCATAGATTACATGAGGTGGGCGTGTACACACACACACACACACACACACACACACACACACTAGTGTTTGTGCATTGGGTTTGTGGCTTCAACGGCCGGCTCCAGTGAAAGGATCTGTGTGTGGCGGTCACAGCGATTCTGGGGCCTTTCTCCTCAGGAGCCTTTGTGTCTCATCCAAGGATAGCAAGTTCACAGAGACACAAAGAGACTGGGAAAAAAGGAGGGAAAGTGAGGGTGGACAGTTTTTTTCCACCCTTTCTACTCAATGCTTCTTTCTTTTTTGACTTCAAAGGCTACTTACTCTCTGGTACTCGAATGCCCATTTTGAGCATGTTCAGGCAATTTTGAAAAAGCCTTGGAATTTTTGTCATGCACACTTTGCTTTGTAGGTCATGATGAGGAGATAAAAAGATAATGCAGACCGATATGCAACATGAACTTCTGTTTAAACATGATTTGACAGAACTGCATCACACAGTGGGTTTCTACTTTGTGATACAGCGCAAATGAGTTCATTTAATCTTGTTGGTCTTGGGGATATGGATCATTTGTACATAAAAACCATCCAATCAGCTCCTCTATTCGTCCCTTTCTGCTATCTAGTTGCATAGAAAATAAATAACTACTCCCACTATGGGAAAAAAAACTCCACTAAAATACACAGACCATCTGCTAATGCTCCATTTAGCTTTCCAAGAAAGCAGGCCATCTTGGAATAGAAACACCAAGAGGATGGATCTGTGTTTGCATTATCGTCTGGCTGAGTGGTGTAAGTGTCTCTTATCGAATATGCTCCCATTAGTAGGTTAGTGCGTGCCAGTTTCATAACCTCACATACACATTCATATATAAACTCTTATATAAACGTGCACATTTTTGCAGCAATAACAGTGGACATTCACATACACAAATATGCATGGATGAAAGCACATGCACCTACATAGACAGTTAGACATTTCCAACTGCTTCCACGCATACACACACACATCAGGACATTGACTCTATGGTGTTTAACGACTATTTTGTCCTAGACTTGTTGCTAATGAGTGGCTGTAAGACGGGAAGCATTTCCTCTCTGGCTTTTCGTTTCCACAGTGCTCCATTAAGGTTCTCATCAATCACTGGATCACAGGCTGAGACCCTCTTCTGTGGCTGATGGCTAGATGGATCTAGAGCACCTCTCTCTTCCTGGAGCTGTAAGGATTAAGGGCCCATTTTGTTCACGGCCATTTGGAGAATGTCTTGAGTACCAAAATTCCACTTTCGTATTCATTTATTTCATGCACTTTGGAAGGTTATGTTATTTTGTCTTTATTTTCACATAGTAGATACCAGTTGTAAAATTTGTTACCATTTTTTGGACTGTTGGTCCTCTGCTGTTATCTGTACTCTACACCAGTGAAAGAGCCATCCAAGAACTACTGTAACTTTCCAGAACCAACAATCACACAACATTTCACCCCACCTTTGAATTTGGAACAGCTATAAACACTTTTGCCTTTAGACGTGGTTGGACAACACTTGTACGAACCACTTCATTTCAAGCATTCTGACACCTTAAACATTAGGACATGGCAGAGCATCCTCTCTCTGAATTATTTATATTCTCTCTGCATTTCCTCTTTTACCGATCTCCCACAATAATGTCCCATCATAAATCAACTGGTGACTGCACTGTACATTTCAAACTGGTGGTTGATTTCCAAATGAAGTGACTGAGTATAGTAAAGTCAAATCTACTGACCTACTGACAGATCTTTAACTAGTCAACACTGTGTTTTGCTGGATGACATTGCACTGCAGCAAAAGCAGTGTCAGGACCAACACAGTTTATTGCATAGTTTTCTATACAGATTTTTAAAAAAAAATTACCTTCAAGTTCTCCTTTTTCATTCAGCTTTTTGGCCCATATAATGACCAAAAACACTATTAGTAAAACAAGACAGGAACTGCATCTGTACACACATACAGGTATGGTAAAATAGGGAAAGATTCCCCCCCGGGGCACGACACCCACCCACATGTAGCATGCCTGTGCCCAACAAATGCCAGTAAAAGTAATGCCTGTGTGTTGCGTACATGCAGTAAGAGCTGCCTTTATAAATGTTCATCTCACTTGCTTCTATTGTGGAATTCTGCCCAACAACAGACTTTGACTTGAAAAATGTCTTGAACATTTTTTTCCTTGTTGGTTTTTAAAGATCAGTGTGTTAGATAGACACAGAAAAACATTTTGGTAATCCAATGAGGAGATTCATGTGAGGAACCATTCATTAGTGTCAAGCAAAATATAAAATTGATTTTTCTGATAATTATAAAAATGTCAAAAATTCACATCTGGTGCAAGATAGCCCATATATGATTTGGGGCAAATTGCCTTGAGGCATCTTCCCCCAACCATACATTTGTATATGTAGTCTGGTTTTTATTAATGTGTAAAAATTAATGAAAGACAAAAGTACCATTCTCTCAGATATATATATATATATATATATATATATATATATATATATATATATATATATTCTAATTTAGTCATACTAAAAATGTAGAGATGGTGACAGAAATGAAAAAGTAATTTGTTTTGTTTAAAACCTAAATCCTTTAAAGCTAAAGCCTCGTAAAAAGATGTTATTTTAAAGATGTAAGCGAGAAATCAATGAGAAAACCCCCCCGAGATACTTTCAATGAGATATTATTCATTATGTAAATTATAAAATCTGTAGGCACCTAAAATCAAAATTACCTCTAGTGATCCCCCAGATAGAGATAAGTTGCCCCCAGATGTTTTGTTTTTTTTGTATTTGCTATAACAACACATTACCCCCAAAACTATGTTGGTTTTATGATACTGTACACACTGAAATGGCTTTGGGCTGGTTATGGATCCCTACTCTGTCTTCTTCCTCATGTCTCTCTTTTTATCTCTCTCATTGTCAATCTCTCTGTCACCCTGCGTCTCTTCATCTGTCAGTGTGACTCCCTCTCATCTCTCCTTATCTCCCCTGCCACCCACCCTTCCCTGCATCACAGGATTCCCGCCACTTCAGTCTCCAATCTTGTTTCATGGCAACTGGCTCTCAACGAGGGGCTCTGATGGTGCCGTTGGAGGAGGTGAAGGAGGCGGTTGGGGTTGAGAGGAGGTGTTGCTCCTTGAGAATGGAGAATATCTGCATTACATAAAGACAGAATGTTCAGAAAGTAAGAGGCACACTTGAGGATTGATCTCTTCATGTTCATTATGTGTGAACACTCGGTTGGGGGTTCCCCTGTCAGTCACATCAGGTAGGTGGCAATTCTTTGTGTGGGAAAAAAACCTCAGAGAGATTTTTGAGATTGTCCAATCCTGTGTGAATTTTAGCAAGCGTGATGTTTCTAGTGAGCTCAACCTGCCAAACCAGTGTCAAGTGTGACAATGTATTGCATACAGCTCAGACTAATTCCCACAGGGTTATTACACTGCAGGTGGGAAAGATTTCTCAGATGACTTCAATTGTGATGTATTCTGTGTAATGCATTCTGTAGAAAAGCACACTGACAAGATCATTTTACACCTGATTGCTCTGGATGAGATTCCTGATTTGCAAAGCTCTTCAACCCACACATGAGCACAATAAAAGGTTAATAAAGGTAACTAATACAATATGGATTCTTCAAAGAGTAGCTTTCATAGTGAGGACAGGAGAGTTCTGTATAAAGGGCATCAAAGTTATTATTTACATTATTTCTTCAGTGGGAAGATCAGTATAAAAACCACCATGATCATCTAATATCACATGAAACACAGTTGCAGGCACACATAGACTTTATAAAACATTGATTATTTGACAGCTAAGTGAGGCTTTTATAGCTCCTTCCCGCTGCATTTCGATAAGTCCCAGCCTGCTGACCGACCCACTGCAATCCATGACCCTCTGCCACCCAGAGGGAAGAACTGCAGGTTAAAGAGCTTTACCCTCTATTAACTCTCTGTCTGCCACCTAGTAAGTCTGTGTGGGAGTGTGTAGTATTATATATGCACATTTGTGTGTTATTATCACTTCCATCCAGTCCTTGTGTATATATTTGTCTGTGTGCGAAACTATCTGAGGATGTATAGACGCACATATGCTTTTACTTGTGTGTGTGTGTCATATTTTAGAGGCTGTGCGCTTGTATATTAAGCCAATAAAAGGATATGAGAAGAAACAGACGTAAATTCTATCTATGCAGTGATGTACATTAAAGGAATAGTTAAGACATTTTGGGAAATATGCTAATTCCCTTTCTTGCTAAAAAATACGAAATGAACTAGAATCCAATCACAACACGGTAGGGAAAGTTCAGAGTCTGAGCTGTCACGCAGTCACACGCCACACACAATTGGTTGGTGTGTAATTTGTAAGGTAGCTACCGCTAGCGCCGTCTGTACAGTTGGTACAATGACTGTTTGTGGCACATGCTCACAAACTGCACACAATAGTTCAAGTGAAAAAACAGAGGCAGAAATTCACTTTACGTTAAATCTGAACACACCTTTACGTAGTATTTGTGTGCACATGAATCTTTGTTGTCAACATTGGTGTGCATTCAGAAATGTGAATGTGTGCACATATCGGTGTAGCTTATGTATGTGATTATCTAAAGAAACATACATTCAGTATGTATCCATATTGATACATTTGCAAGTGTATGATGATATACGCTATATGTGAATGTGAGCGAATGGTGTTTCCTGGTGTGTGTGTGTGTGTGTGTGTGTGCGTGTGTGTGTTCTGTGATGCGGCCTCCCATGGTTAGCAGCAGCAGAGTTGAGGTGAAAAGAGAACGGGTCTCTGCTGTCGGGGGTCACAGATTATTCAACTGACCGCATTAACTTGTAACAATGTGTGAGTGAAGTGCTTAACACAGATGGAGGCCTGTTTGCCAGCGTTCTAGTTAGTGAAATAAATCAAACCTTTAGTGGAGTATGCAGACAGAGGGACTGGCCGCAGAACAATCAGTTTAGGGCTCAATAAGGGTGAAAGGGACAAGGTCACATGGCTAACCCCTAAAAAGATGTGAGGGGAAAGTGAGGCAACGAAAGAGGTGAGAAAGAGGTTTTGCTTCAGGAGATCTTCAGGAGGGAGGAGAACTAATGGGAAAGGGGAGAGAAGGAAGAGCAAAAGAAGAAGCGGGAGAAGAAAAGCAGTTGCAGTTTAACCCTGATGCCCTGTCTTAAAGGAGGAGAGGAGAGAGCAGAGACTGGAAGCACAGCAGGGAGGGAGAGGGGGGGCAGTGACCTCTCTTTAGAGGGTAGTTAACACAAGGAAATTCCTCATGTCCAGAAATAGAGAATGGGTAGTAAATGTGTTTTCAGTCGAATTAGCAGTAAATCTGGAGGTTTATGTACGACCAAAGGTGGATATGAAATAAAAGGAAAAACGATTTGGTCTTTTCTTCCTTTATAGTGCCTTATGTTATGGACTGGTTTAATTCTGCTTTCATCTTGGTGTAGTAAACCAAGGCATACACCTTGCACTGACAAATTTGTGAGTTTGAGTCACTTTCTATTGCATACTAACTAAAAATTGTGTCCCACACTAAAGAGGTATTTTTAAATGCCTTTGCTGTATTTTACACTATCATTATTTCTGATTTACAGTGAAAAATTGTACTAATTTAATTTCTCTAGCAACATAATCTGTAAAACTGGAAACAGCATCTCAAACCACCATCTCAAGGGTTAACAAGCCTTACTTTCCCTCCTCATACATGCAGTGATTTATCCATTATTTATTTTCATTATTCTCAATGTGCACAATTATTCACACATTCATATTTAAAATGAGAAATTTCTTAGGAACAGCCACACAAGAAAGCAATCCCATTTGAAGAAATAATCCAATTACGCTATCGCACCTGATCAGAGACAACATGTTTTAAAATCTGCAAGATTCATTTCTTGTTGCCTGCCTCATTGATTTTTTCATGCATTTATTTATGCCTCAGTAATTAGGTTTGAAACAGTACTGCTAAGTATTAATGTGTGTACATGTAAAATGGAAATCTAAAGGACTAAACACCTGCTTGTGTTTCTCTCACCTGAATGGCATTTTAATGATGATGGTGGTGCTGTTGTGGTTTTCATGTTGCAGCCAGTCCCAGATCTGTTCTCCACGTCCTCTGTCCTCTGATAGGTAATTGCTTTGTGGTAATGAGCTGAGGGATTGAGTAATGAAATGAGAGCACTGTGTGTGTTTTGTATGTCCATGGTGTGGTGGGGGTGTCCCTGTGTGTATCTATGCATATGTGCACATGTATTCACTTCAGTGGTTGGATAGAAGATGGGGAATTAGTGGGGCGGGGGAAGGGGAAGAGAAGGTGTGCGAGTGGGGGTGTGCTTGAGAAGTAATGAAGAGGAAGAAACAAAAAGAGCCTGTCTGTCTTTCAACTGATTTCTATTCTGGTGTAAGCTGCTGTCTGCAGTACAAATGGCACACGAGAGCAGCCTACGCAGCAACTAAGATGACTGACATATTAACTCGCACACACAAGCGTGCACTTTTGCACTGTGACCTTCCACCCCTTGCTCGTAAGTTACAGTTAATGGTTGGCTACCTTGCTAACCCTGCAGTGGTAAGTCAGCAAGCTTTCAAATTTCATGCACACACTCGCTCGCACTCGAGGAATACACCCCCAGATATATTCCAGAGTGAACAAATCTCCTCACTCCCCCCTAAAACGCTCACATCAACCCCCTTTGAGTTCAACGAGGGCGTTGAACCCGCTAGTGTGTGCGCAAGGCCCGCCTTCTCAATGTACATAACAATGTCTGCAGATCACCCGGGGGTCATGCTGGGTGCTTCAGATGGGTTGGTGGGGGCTGGGGGGTGGGGGGTGGGGCAGAGAGAAAGATAGAGACAAAGAGAGAAACCTAATGTTAAACAAATAAAATTGTTTGTTACACGAGTGCAAAGTGCTTTACAAATGTAAATAGTAATAAACCATAATTTTATATAATCATTAGTATTTAAAATACATTTTTTTATTTATTACATAAATGACAAAGATAAAAATAAAGAAGATATTTTAAAACGCAATAAAACATTAGAATACAATCCAGACCTCAACATATATCAATCCAAGGGGGAAAAACGTGAAATAATTAGAAATAAACAGAAGCAATTATAGACATAAACAGATTAGATTCGATTAGATTCAACTTTATTGCCATTACACATGTACAAGTACAAGGCAACAAAATGCAGTTTAGGTCGAACCAGAAGTGCAATAAGCAAGTACAGGATATACAGTGTGTGCATAAATGCAGGATAGAGCAGTATTGTGAAAATAATACTGATGGACAGGATGTCAGGATATAATGTCAGGACCTAGGGACCCATAGTTAAACACTGTCTTATAGTACTGTCAACTAACAGGTAGCAAGCTTGACATTTATAATCAAAATCTCAAGACATACATTGTTTTCAAGAGAATGTTCAGGTTGTGGAGGAAGACACCCCTGGTGTCGATTTGATCCCCGGCTCCTCCTGTCCGTGTTTGCATGCGTCAAGCTACGGATCAGCCAACGAATAAAGGGGCCCCTTGAATCGTCTGGCGCCTGACCACTTGTGACCTGAGCCTCGGGCTAACACTGCACTGCTGCATAAGACCACATACAAAATGCTCATTCAGCAGCAATCATGTGTGTGTAACAACATAATATGCTATTCTAGTCATGTACAAGTGTTTGAAAATGCTAGTAATTCACAAATCACCATAGGCCTTGCCAGCCACTTTTGAGTCTGAAAGGTTTGAGTTGTTTCTTGTAGGTTTGAGTAGTTGTATGGCAGATGCTGATCCGGCCATATGTCAAGGCTTGTTCTTGTTCTGCCCCTGCAGTCATAAAATTTGTGGGTCATACTGGATTTAGATTATCTGAGTTTCTTTTCCGAGCCTGGTGATAGCAGACTGGCGGCTACTGAAGATATTTGAGTTTCCTCCAGTGCCTCAAAAACGAAGTAATGTGATTTTCTTATACAACTTTTCTTTAAATTATTGGGCACAGTACAGTCTGACAGTTCTGCGGTGCAAGGGTTGAGCACTCAGTGGAATACAGTGTTACATTATCTGCACTATCTACAGCCATTGTACCAGTACTGGCAGTGAACTCTTTGCTTCTCAGGGGTTAGGCATCACTATGAAAAGAACACTAATCTTTATTTGTGTCTTTAACATTAAAAAATGCATTACATTAATATTCATAATGAGAAAGTCTGACATTTTGTAGTATTTTAACCTGAAAAGTAGTGGACTAGGCCTTAATGTCATTTTAATTATGTCACTTAATAAACGAAAATGTATGACGTTTGTATAATCTGTTGCTGGGACAGTGGAGGTTAGGACATTTAGTTATAAATTCCTGGAACAATTCCAGAAATCACGTTGTTTGCGACTGTGCAATATAGTATCTTTATATCTACTTGGCCTAGTAGTTCATCTGTTTGCACCTCTATATTACAGAGGTGTTACACACTCATGCAAGAGACAACAGCACAGCACTGTTAACTCACACCTGGCATCATTCTGCCCTGATCACCTTCAACACAAACCCAGATCTCACAAGCTCCATCTCACTCTTCTCTTTCTGTCTCTAGCTGTGTTTTTTCAAATGAAGAATTGTCGCCACGCACTTCCTGAGGTGGTTATTTGGCCGGGGGGTTCCACAGAAAGGAGGCTACAAAAAGCTGGACTTATTGTGAAAAGCTTTACTCACAATAATTACACATCAAATTATTATTATTATTATTTAAAGCCTTTTGTGGCTTCTATTTTGGAGCTGCACTAGGTCTGGTAAATTGAGCCAGTGTCAGTTGGCTATAAGTTTCAAAATGAAAAAGATCTGGGGGTGTGGAGCTAGAAAGAAGTGAGCTCACCTCTGTAGCCTGCTCCTCACCTCTGCTTGAGGCTTGCAGCTCGAGGCTACACTAGTCGCTACTAGCATAACACACCCGAATTGCATTGTGGGTAATGTAGGCGCCAGGTTTTGACAAGGAAGAAGAATGTGTTGAATAAAAGAGACGATATCTCTGGTCCTGCTGCATTGATTTTGACCCTTTTAAAACAGTCCAACGGGACTCTGACAATCGGTGGAGTACTATTTTAAACGAAAACGTTGATTTAAGTCTTAGCCATTCCACAAACTCAGACCTAACATGACCAGGCTAACGGAAATGTCCTAAAGTTCTTTATTATCATATGCACAACAATTACGGTGAAGCAGTCATTGGCAATGAAATTCTTAATTCTCAACAATGCTCAAACAATATGTATAAAAAGAAAATCACGCAAGTAAAATCAAGACATAAAATAGTGCAGAAGAACCTGAGAGCATGAGAGACAGATTGTATGTGGGAAGTACACATCACAGTTTTGAAGCAGCAGGGAGTGGGGGTCGGGCAGAGATGGGATGGGAGGCCACGTGTTTTAGGAGATTGTCCTTGACATGAGATTTTAACCTTTGCGTCGGGAGGCACCCACCATGCATAAGTGTCCCTGAAGAGCTGCCATTCTGTATCTGACCCTGACCTCTGACCTTCCTAAAGAAAGGCAGGAAAAAGGGGGAACATTCAAAAAAATATATCATGTTATTGAACAAATCATTTAGAAAAAAATCCTTAATCCCCACCATGCAGCATTTTCTCTTTACTTGTCGTTGTTTTCTCAGCAGTATATCTATCATCCTTTCCTGACGTTAATTGTAATTGAATAATAAATTAGGCATGTTGTTAAACCCTGTTTCTGCTCTCTGGAGCACAGGGGCAGGCAGGCAGGAGGGGAGAAGAGAGCAGAGGAGCAGGTTAATTAATGACTTGAGCTAGGCCTGAGTTCAAGCTCGGCTGGTCTCTGGATTCACCAAACCATGTTGAGGTACTGCCCGGTCACTACTGTGATACCTTTGCAGAAAAAAAAATGCTAATAGATGCTGACCTATACCTGCAGTGCTATAGTACTCGAATGCAGTCTCTGTCTCAGACCTAACATGACCAGGCGAACTGAAGAAGACAGAATTAGAGAAATGTAGTGTAATGTTCATGGCCATTGCACAGCAGTAGACTGTAGAATGTAGACTTTGCTACGGCGAAGAAGACAGTAAAAGGCGAAAATCAGAGTTGTAGTGAGTTCATAACTCTTCGTACTCTTTGTTGGGAACAAAACACACCACCATAGTTGCTGAATTAATCCGAAATTGACTTGTAAGATTGTAAAATCTATTTTCTCAAGTGTGATCTTTCGCTTCCACTGGCCATTAGCAAAGTCTGGATATTTGGATATAACATGGATATTTCTTGCCAAAATGCACCCTGGGGGTTGTAGTTATTTAAAGATATTTTTTTATCGTATCAGACTTGTCTCTATCTCAGGGGTGTTTATATCTGTAATCTTGGAGACAAGGGACGTCTTCTCCTCCTCAGACATGTATCCTCAGCAGGTAAAGACTAGACCTCCTGTTCCACCACTGCATCACTTTTTTGTTGTGAGTTTTTTGTCCAATTACTTTGGAGCTGGCATGCAAATTTTGCCTTCAATTTTTCAACATTTGACCTCTCCATTTTTTCGCACCACATGTCAGACCATGGATGTATTAAGAGAGCTGAATACGGCTCCACCACTCAGCCATGCGGCCAATTTGTCCCAGTGGCGACTGGCAATGTAAATCTCTCAGTGCCTTGTGAACCAGTTTGCTCATGTGTCATAGAAAATTAATAACTTTGCAGCGTGACAGTGGGTCTTCATGGTAATGTTAGCATTAGCAGCTACTCCCACAGCTCACCATATAACACTGTTGAAAATACCATATTTAGATGATGGATGTATGGAAGGCACTGACCTGGGAACAGAGGTACAGTAAACAAACAGTCGGCAGCATTTCCTCCATGGGAACTGGCTTAAGAGTTACCCAGCATATCACTGCCCATGTTTACTTATTATTTATTACTGATGTGACAGCAGACACAATTTTGTAGCACATTCCTAATTTACTACTTTGAAATAAATATTGAGTGAATATTGTTCCTTTTTCTTTTTTAGCTATTCTTAACTAATACACATTACTTTATGAACAAGTAAAAATATCCTGAATCAAATCATATCGAATCAAGTTATCTGTATAGTTTTTGTATCGGATCATCGACCATATATGTCAATACAAATCAAATCTGAGGATAGACACACACAGGGCCGTGGGCAGGATTTCAGAAATACTAAGGTCCAAATTCCCCCAGCACAACCTTCTTAAGAAAGTTCATTTATTCATTCAACTGAAAAATAATGTACATTTATTGCAAAACTTATCTTCCAAATAGATTTTTTTCAAAAGAAAAGCCAAGGTTAAAGATACTGAGTCCAAAAAAAAGATCAGTTTTCAAAACCCGCCATGTGCAATTTGTGTGGACATCACCATTATGTTCTCCCTGCTAACTACGTCCCTGAATGCACCCCTCGTGGAAAGATATCAAACTTTCTTTGTTAGTTTGTAACACTGTTCCGAATTTTGTTCCAAATGAAATGTATATTTTTATCAGACTGAATGAGCACGGTTTTGTTTCTTTGACTCAGTCCTGACTCAGACTAAGCTTAAGTGGTCTTGACTACAGCCCTGTGGACCTGTAACTGATTCTCCTGGCCCTGATTAAAGAAAGATGGAAAGAGACAACAAGTTTACACCAAGCGGATGAACACAAATAGAGAGGAAAAGAATAGGTCAAGGAGTGGGAGGGCAGATTGAGGTGGAGAAGTTGAAATGGCAGTGGTGAAGAGTAAAGAGAGCAGATTAGGCCGGGACATTTGATGATGTTTGACTCAAAAGCTACATCAAACACAATTAACACTGTGTAAAGTTTACTTAATGCTCCAAATGATTTCAGAGAGACATATTTGTCTTCTCAGGGCAAATAGGACATACAATTCATTTGACGTTCATCATATGAAAAACATAATTGCCTGTCTACATGAGTATGAAACTGAGCTAATCTTCCAAGTGAAGGGTTAATAGAATAGCCAGGTAGCCATGGCAACAGAACAGATAGGTATGTGTATGTGTGTGTTTTCATGCACATGCATCAGAGGATGTCCTCAGCAAATATGTGAGATATGTTTAGCAGACCACACAGCTGGAGATTTTTCATTTCAGTGCCAAAATTGGACAATTGAGTCTGAAATAATTAGAAATGTAGATGATGATGATTAAAATCTTCTAAACAATGTGTATTGGTGGTTTCAAATTACTTCATGCACACAACTTAGATGCTGTACATGACATATATATATATATATATATATATATATATATATACAGTAATGGCTGAATTTTCACCTTGCAATTTCAAACACGTTAACACAAAATTCCAGGGCTACCCTGTCAGAAATGCATCAAACTGTATGTAGTACGGTGTCAGCCCAAAGGAGAACACGGGAAAATTATGTATTTTTCTCTTATTTTCTAAGTATTATCTAAGCTACAGTATAGTTGGTTGAAATAAAATATAGGATAAAATCCTACAAACAAAGTCATGTTTAAAATATCATTCAATATAATCCTCCCAAAGCTGGTGCACAAAACTGACACATATACAGGATATATAGAGCAAATATGCATAATTAACATATATTCTGCATGCATGCAACATACATCAGTCATGTCAGCATAGTGCATAAACAAATGCCCTCCCCTCTGTCGAGCATCTTTGATCAGCTAATGTTGACTTGTGCAAAAAGTTAGTATATGTTCATTGCACTTATAAAAGACATACGTAACATGTAAATGATCTAGTTAACATTACAACAGTTGTAGTACAGGTCTATTTTGCAATGTGAGTAATGACTCTTCATTAGAGCATCATTAAAGGATAAGGCTGGCGATATTCTATATTTTTGTTATTCTCAACAAAACTCATGAAAAGTCCTTCCCTACTCTCTTTGTGGGACTCAGCTCCAAGCCCACTAGCTCCTACAGTTATATATACAAATACATATACTTTCATTATCAAAAAAGACAAAATAATTTTCTAAAACAGCTGGGGAGTAAAAAGTGCATTTGCCGGGGACTTTTTTCAGCTGCAGATTTGGTGTGACTCACTGATGTGATTTTAGCCATGCTAGCGGCGTAGCTCCAGGGATGGCAATGTCGGTTTGTCGGTAGGTCCACACCTTTGGTCCAGACTCAAATATCTCAACAACACTTATTTGGATAACCATGTAATTTTGTGCAGACATTCATGGGCCCCAGATGATGAATCCTACTGATTTTGGTGATCAGTGAAATGTCTCAACAACTACTGGATGAATTGCCATGGCATTTGGTTCAGATATTCATGTTCTCCTGACTTTTCCTTTAGTGCCATCATCAGGTCAAAATTTTAATTTGTCCAATACTTTGGTTTATGACCAAATCCTTACATAACTAATGACATTCACATGAGCGTCAGCTGCTTTATGTTTCGTTCTAATGAGCAAATATTAGCATGCTAACACCCCGATGTAAGATCTTGAACATGGTAACCATTCTACCTGCTACACATAAGTGTTTCAGCATTGTTATTGTGAGCAGGTTAGCATGGTGATGTTGGTTTATGACCAAGTATATTCAGAACTTATGACATTCGAATCACCCTCAGCTGTACTGTGTTTTGTGCTAATTAGCAAATGTTAGCATTCTAACATGTTAACTAACATGGTGACCATGGTAAACATTTCCTGCTATTGCAATGTTGGTTTTGTTCTTTTAATGGGTTAAATATAGAAAATTGCCAGTCCATACGTAGGCCATTTTTTGGGTCAAATTACAATAGACTGTATATAATCTGAGTAAATCTATTGTCAGGGGCAATGGCCTGTCAGACTGCTGAATGTAACTGTGGCCAGCTACAGTGTGGAACACACCTCCTTCCAAAAATAGGGGCTATGAAATCAGCTGATCATTATACTTATCTAATTGATGGCCTGGCCACTGTCACCTGATGAAAAAATACCATGGTCGCACACACACACAACCACACGCGCACACACATATCACTGTAATCATCGGACCTAAATCAAGAAGCCTGAATGTCTCACATGATCTTATCAGAGCTGACAGGATCCACGAGACTCTCACACCGGTCCTGATCATTCCTCACATTCCTCGTGGTATGATTTGCGGCATGGCCATGCTGTGGGCTCTTAACAGTTTATGGCACCATGCAGAGCTGCCCGGGCCACAATGCACCCACCCCGCCCTTCTTGTGACTCTCTATCCCAGAGCTGCTGACAGTCAGACCTCTGAAAATAACGAAGACCGGCATGCACCATATGCATGCAGCGGCTGAGGGAAGAGTGAGAGAGGGTATGTACAAACAGAGAGCGTGACGGTGTGCAGGCCTTTTTAGTGGAGGGTCAGCCTGACATTGATGTCATCCGTGACCGTTGAGCATGAGATAACTCCACTGGTCCCTGCCTCCGTGGCTCCTTTGCCATATATGGACGTCTCCATTCATATTACAGCTCAGTTATTATTAGTAAGGCTACAGCATTGGCTTTCCAGTGCGGGAAAGGCAAATTGCAGATATTCACATCACTGTTGTGTTTTGCCAACACAGACCAAGATAAATACAGATGGATAAAAACATATTATAAATGAATGATTTTGTTATTGGTTGATATTTGGCTTGTTGTGTCACATGATTTACTCTTTCTAGTGATATCACTGGTTGGATAATGGATGGATGAACTCTGCTTTTCTTTTCAAGATAATGAAACTACATACAATCCCACGGTTGACAACCAGGGGACTACCATCGTCAATGCCCCTCTGCCACAATGCCTTGTAGCATTGTGACCAATGACCTTCAGCAATCATCATGATCAGAGCGCCTGACACCCTCATCCTTTCATTGGATTCTTCCTAAATGGCACAGATGAGGCATAAAAGGTCTTCGTGTCCCTTTCATCCCCTTTCGGTGTGTATATTCCCACTGACACACGCACACTCAAAACATATGAATTTGAAATACTTCCCGGTGAGTCTCTTTCGTTCCACTGGGGGCTCCCTCATGCCAGATTTGGTGCTGTCACACACAAACACAGACACACACTTACATCAGTAGTGAAATCTGACCTAACGTCTGCACTTGACAGCTGCACCCCGGAGGGAGTGGGTAGGAGTTATGATGGCATAACTATGCATAACCATCAGTGCTAAACCTGAGACTTCCCTATTAATAACACAGTGGTGGGAATCTCAGTTTGGCAGATTCAAATCCCAAACTCCTCTCGGCAAAGGTAAAATTAGGTGAAACGCTCAAAAACAATGAGGAGCTCAGAGATTCCCGAAACCACCTCATCATATCTGTTGTACAGCACATTCAACATTGGTTGTGCTGTGAATAATTTAATAACAGTGGGTAACAGAAAACGGGACGTGTGGTGAACAGTGAAAAAGAGGGATTCCCTCTGTTTGTGTGTGTGTAGGTGGGTGGGTGGTTTCGTGTGTGTGCCCCCCTCCCCTTGTTTCTGCCTCTGCAGTTAGCCTCACCCATCCAACAGCCAATCAGGTCACAGCCAGAGGAGAGCAGTGAAATGATGGGGGAAGCCATGCTAGAGATGGTGCTTGCCCGCAGTGATGGGCGTAGGTGTCTGCGTGTACATGTGCAAGGTGTTTATGTAAATGTAATGTTTACACCTAATATTTCAGTTTCTACTACAAATTTGACCTGCATGACTCAAGTGTGTGTCATACACACGCACATGCATGGAAATACAGGGAATGAGAAAAGGGAGATGCAGAGCTGAAGGCAAACAGAAGGAACTGTTTGAAATGTGTACATATCCCGGTCACCTCTACTACTGAATGACTATGTGATCTCAGTCCTGAGGAGGATTTCAAGGACACTGCATCAGTGCAAAAAAAAAAAAAAAAACCTTTCTCTATCTCTATTGTTTCAAAAATGTAGCACTTCAGTTCAAGCAGTTCAGCATATTTGATTAACTTGATGTACTTGCATGATTCTTGCAATTTTTGGATTGTATCCACATGGTTTAAATGCACTGATTGTAAGTCATTTTGGATAAAAGTGTCAGTATGTAAATAAATGTAATGTAATGCGTCAGCACCACTACAGATTGGGAAAAGGAGCTGACAGCTACTTTCATGTTATTTTATTTAACATTTTCAGATCAAAACTGGCAAGCCTGCATTGTTTTGCACAATGTGTTGAAAAGCAGGAGAGGCAGGAAATAATGTGGGTATGGAGGGTTGCAACCATCAACTCCCGGAGCTAGTCTGGCTAGCGAGCTAACAATAGCACTCCACAAGTTGAAAATTATACACCTTTAAATCACATACATGGCTGTAGTCAGTGACAGGTTTAAGTAGTTTTAAGATTGCGTCCAAATGGGCGTCTAATCAGAGTTAAGTCCAAACATGCTCAACACCAAAGTTGAGACCAAGACCAATAAAACAAAGCAGTACCCATTCAATATTCTCCATAAACTGTGCAATTTAACACTGAGTTAAGTCCTTTGGATTTAGAAAAGTTCAATCTAAACAATTGCTGTGTATGCTGAGCAGATATAGATGTATTTAATGCAGAGGCGAAAGGGTCATGTTCCATCGGAACTACAAATTAAGGATTTTTATATGTAAATTTGCCTAAATGTTGTGAAAATGTTTGATAAAATTATGAATACAACTCTGGGAAATAGAATATAATCATGTTACAAACAAAAATTATTCCACAATGTTGTTAGCAAACTATGAATGTATATCTTTGCACACATTTGTGCATAACACTATACGTCTAAAATGAGGATGCCCGGTTGTGACATGGTAAAGACAAACTAGGGAAAATAAGCATCACTTGCACCTTAAATCCTCATGCAGAACAGTGCATGAGAATTTTGCGTCTCTATGAGGAACTAACAGCTGAGCACCTTCTCCTACGAGAGCATGCAAAAATGAAAAAGAGTCTACAGCCACACTAGCTGCTCTGTGAGGCTGTACTGCTAACATCAGCATGCTAACATGCTCACAATAACAATGCTAACACACTTAAGTTTAGCAGGTACAATGTTCTGTGCAATGTGCCGGAAACCGAGGCCAACTCCACCCTCTCTCTCAAACTGGCTGGACACCGGTGAGTCTTGTTATTTTGTAGGTCAAAGGTCAGTCAGATTGAACTCGTAAAGACTGACAGGAAGCAAATAAATCTTGATCCCTTCACTTATTTAAATGGGAACTGAACGTTGGTGTGACCGTGGCATTACTCTTTTTTGCCCCGTGGAATTGGCAATAATTCAATGCTTTGTTGGCTTAATTGCCCAACACCTATGGTCTGTGCACGCATGAAGATGCTGTGATCTGCCATAGTACAAAACAAACAATGCCAAATTTTCCAAGACAGTACAGGCCTACTCACCTATTTAAAAGCTGTGTAAAGGCCCCACAAGATGTGCGAAAACACTTTTTCAGATTTTAGAAGCTAGTGGCGCTAATCTGTTTATCCTCCACTAAAACCATGAATTAGTGTTGGCATCCCACATTTCCATCCAGAGCCACTATCTTAGGATTAATCCAAACACCGAATCACCAGGCAATATTATATTCACACAAAAAGCACTACATCTCATGCACGCAAAACATTTAAACTTTTAAGGACTGACATAGAAACAACAATTACATTTCTATTTAGTCTAATAGAAAATAGAAACTTCTCAACATTCGAGCGAGCCCTCTGGGGAAATCTGGAGATAATCAGTGAATTCCAGATCTGCTCGGCTCTATCTCTCTTTATGTCCCCTGAGACCTGGACTTGTCAGTGTGTGTGTGTAAGGACTGGGCCATGAGGGTGGGGTCGGCCCACAATTAAATCCTTATTATCTCCCTCAAAACCAAATTAAGAAAATTACTTAAGTGCCCTATGAGGAGAGATGGGCATGACCATAGGCAGTTAATGACCAGGGGTTAAGGTTAAGGGTCAAACTGGTGACCTGCAGGGCTGCTGTTTCCAGAATGCTACTCTCTCTGTTCTCACTTCATACCTTGCATACCGCAAAACTGTGGTCTACCCATTGTCCTTATTTTTAGATTTTTATTGAAAAAAATGTTGCTTCATAGCGCTCTTCAAAAAATGTTTTGAATGCTAGATTCACATGCTCAATTGAATGGTCTGTTTCAGAGGCCAAGCTGATTGTGGTGTGTTTGGCTGAGACCCTGCTTCCTCGTGGAAAAGTACAACATAATTGCTTCCTCACAACCATGAAAGCTTTGGATCTCATTTGAGATGGAGCTGACTGGTATAGTTATGAGAGAAACAGAAAAAGCTACTAAAACTAGGGAAGAGGCTCCTACGCATTAGTTATCAGGAAAGGACATGTGCAAGTGGTGAAGTGTCTTTCCGCTGTTAGTGAGCTAATTATTGTGCACAAATACAATACAATCAGCGCCTCACTGGATCTTAAGAATAAAAGAGCGTCATCTCAAACCACTCAGGTGCTCTTCGTGATGTGGCAAGTAAAACAGAGATAACACATGTTATCTCCATGGGCGGAGCTGAGGATGATGTGTTTCTATCGACTGACCACCCAAAACAAAAAGTGGACAATGCAGATGCTGATATACTTCACTGCTTGCTTGAGTCAGTAGTTGGGTAGTGCACCATAAAGGACATGATACAGATCCTTCACATATGCACCACAGACATTCCAGGAAATGTCACTGGATCCTTGTTGAGCCACATATGTCAGTCGAAACAACTTCCTCTCAACAGACGGCTGCTCTTGTAAATTGGCGGTTCGATCCCCACCTCCTCCTGTCCGCATGTTGAAGTGTCCTTGGGGAAGACACTGAAGCCCGGGTTGCTCCCCAGCCACTGGGGGTACACAAGCCAGTGCATTCCTAAATGCCAGTCCCAAGCCTGGACATCCGGCATAAAAAGCCTATGCCAAATCAAATATGCGGATCATCCAGTCTCTATGCCGGATTGGGCGGGGCCCGGTTTGCCAGCAAGATGGAAACAGATGATCCGCTGTGGCGACCCCTACATGGAGCAATGTTTTTATGAGTGGGTGTTTGTTCTGTGCACGCTCACAAAGACACACATGCACACGGGTGACACAATACACATTCCTGCCGATGATTACACACTATTTCATGGATCTACAGTTAACAAAACTCTGCTTGCCGCACTGTTAGAATCAACCAATGATTGGCTGCACCACCAAAGACATAAATAAATGCAAGTAATTGGGCGAGATGCAACAACATGACGAGACAAAAGAGTCCTGCCCACTTGCGTTCATTAGATTGAATAGGTATAGACTATAGAGTCTGTCTGCACTTGTGTCCACAAAATAATAAATGATATAATAATAAATAGGAGGCACTCAAATAAGATTCCATTTTTAAAATTCTTGGTTTTATCAACATTATCTGCGCATGGCATATAGGGCACGTTACTTCCTGCACTGGCACTGACAATGGCGTTCGACGTAAGTCGTGATGTGTGAAATCGTCACATGTGAATGTAATTCCTAGGACATTGGGAGGGGAAAATCTTATATATCTTTATTGCAGTTAAATTGGACAAATTCAAGCAGTGTTTCCTCTATCCCTAAAGTGTTACATCACTGTTACTGGCAGGGCAATGTGTGGCAGGCTTGGGGTGATTGCAAGTGAGTTACAAGGCCTTGAGGCCCATGGGCCCATCTCCATCCCCGCCCTGATTCCTTGCTTCACTCTACTCACTGTGAATTCCTGGGAACTGGGTGAGGGATATAATGTAGCAGAAAGCGTGCCATGGCAGGGCGGGTTGCTGGGCAGGAGCCACATCTAACTCAGTGACCCTGCCTCAACGGATGTACAGTAGCTGGCACACACTGATGTCAGCTCGTAATGATTTATTAATGGTGCCATTAGAAACGGTCATGAATCCAATGTTAGGGAGGGAGTATCAATCAGTGTCAGTGTGTAGGGATTACAGTGTGTTACATCCTTCTACTCACCTACAAAGCTCTTAATGGTCAGGCACCATCTTATCTTAAAGAGCTCATAATACCATATTACCCCACTAGATCACTGCGTTCCCAGGATGCAGGGTTACTTGTGGTTCCTAGAGTCTCCAAAAGTAGAATGGGAGCCAGAGCCTTCAGCTATCAAGCTCCTCTCCAATTGAATCAGGTCCCATTTTGGGTTCGGAGGCAGTGCGTATGAAATGTATTTTTATTAGTCTTATTACTATTATTATCATTATTATTCCTATCACTATCACTCCTATTATTATTACTTTATTAATATTAATATTACCACTACCATTACATTATTATTATTCTAAGATTCTAGGTGGAATTTGCATTGCGCAACCGGCAGCAGCAGATGGTCGCCCACCATTGAGTCTGGTTCTGCCAGAGGTTTCTGCCTCTTAAAGGAAGTTTTTCCTTGCCACTGTCGCCAAGTGCTTGCTCATGGTGGGATTTGTTGGGTCTCTGTAAATAATATTATAAAGAATACGGTTTAGACCTGCTCCATAGGAAAAGTGCAATGAGATAACTTCTGTTATGAATTGGAGCTATATAAATAAAATTGAACTGAATTGAATTCAATGGGTGTTTCAGGTTTTGGTATGAGTTTAATGGTCACCATAAAAGCATTGTGGAAGTGGGCGTGGTTTAGCAGTCAGTTGCAGAGGGAGAGATGGGGGAGTGGCTCAGGTGAGCAGTGTCAGGGAGAGCTAACTGCCACAGCTGTGGCTTGTTCCCTTCAAAAGCAGTAGCGTGCTGGACCTGGGGATGCTCACACACAAGACACGCTGCCAGACCGCTGGAGACACGGTGGATCGTCATCAGACTGGACAATGAGAAGCAGCAGCTCGAACGACGCCATGAGCACAGAGATGTGGGAACGAGCACGTTTGAGACTTTGTGTGAATTGTTTGTGTGTGTGAGTGGTGGATTCAATAAAAGACGTTACCGGTACGCTGCGTTCAGGTGTCAGGCGTTTCGTGCCAAGGGACCCACAAGTAGCTCAGTCTTGCTACAAACATATTATTAGCTCTTTACCTACTAAAGATACTGTGATATAGAGCCCTTTATTCTAGCATTTTCTCAATTTGTATTTGTCTCTTTTTCCACTTCTCTCTTTTACTCCCACTGCGGAGGATTGTCTGACACATGCAGAGCCTTGGATCTGAATGACAAGCACGTTCAGCATGAATTAGAGAGGCAGGAGAGGGGGTGTCTGCGTCATCAAAGCCAGCAGCAGCTCCACATCTGCGTCTCCCTCTCTCTCTCTCTCCCTTTCTACGTCATATTACCTTTGTAGCCTTTACATATGATTCACACTCTCTGGTAAAGACATATTCCAGGCCTTTCGCTGCTTCACGACAGAGAATAATGGGGGTGAAAGGGGGTCGGATGCTCTAGGGAGAAGCTGGCTGTTCTTACTTACTGGCTTTCTAGCCACTGCATCAGCAACGCACTCTCTGACGTCAGCACAGCCTCTCTCCTGCGTATTCATCCATAGTGCATTGGTGCTCGGACGAAGCTCACACACATACACACTCTTCTCACTCATCCTCCTTCGTAGCTGACTTGCTGCTGTTGTGAGCATTGAGCCCGTGGCAACTTCAGTGTGCACTGATTATTAGCGCAGCTTGCTTTTGACACACTGGAACGGAAATGATTTACACACGACAGTGTTAGATACAGTACATGTCCTTAAACACTTCAATTCACTCTCATATAAAGACAACACCATCTTTGTTTTTCACAGCAAAGCATCTAGATCAAATGGAATTCACGACACAACTAACAGTGTTATTATATCTGATCCTTTACTCATTTATCATATTTTATGAATTTCATACACACAGCCCAAAACCACATGCTTGTAACCATTTGTGAAGAAACACACTTTTTCCAGCCTACCATCATACAGAACAGATTTTCTCTCTTCACTTATGAATGATAATCAATTTCACGGGATGAATCATGATGAGACTCACATCTGAGGACACAGTTCTCATCTTCCACACATGGATTAAACACGTGCTATTCCTCCCCTGTAACCTTGACAGTGTAGCATTGAAAGTATTGATTGCATCACATTAAGCTTTGCTGCGCACGTCGATGCTCTCCATTCGCTGCACAACATGTGCCATACACAAGCTAAGGACCCTGTGGATGACTTGTCCAGGCTGTTATTGTCCGACAGGACACGGATGGCTCTGTGGGTTAGAGTTGGGGGGGTGTAAATGTCCTCTCCACAGGGCCGGGTAACACACTAGCCCAGAGAGAGAAGATCAGCTGTAACTTTGGCCGTGCACACAGGAAGTTCCCAGCATGCACTGGGCTCCCTGGAGGCTACAGAGGTCACACAAAACAGTCCTCTGTCCTTGTGGCCTTTTGAATAAATAATGAATGAAGAATAAAGACTGGCTGTGTGGAGAAAGAAAAGAAATCAGAATCTGAATCACTTGCATACTAATTCTAGAAATAATAATAATAAATAACCCTACAGTGAGAGCTGTCAGTGGAGCATTGTAGCAATGCACCTGGGCAATCACAAAATTCAAGTTAAAGGTGCGTTAATGTTATCTGACACTTCAGCTGCTCTTCTCAAGCTAAACCCAGACAATGAACAGTACTTTAGTGATGAAAAGTCGATGAATCCAGCTTCTTAATGATCAGCTATTCTGCAGTGGAGAGCACAGGTAGCTGTGATAATGAGAGAGATTGGATTGGGAATTTTGTCATAGCACAGGCTCAGTGAGCTAGACAAAGAGGGAGCCCACACAGGATTTACAGTCATTTTAACAATATTTGTATTCGAAACTAAGACAAAAGCAACAAAATAAATGAATCTGCAGTGTGTAAGTCATTCGTGGTTGCACTTTTCACTTTATGTGTGGTGATGTGAGGGCAAAACAAAAAGGAAAACCAAAGACGGTGATATGAGAGAGAGGGGGGCAGCCTAAATAACCCAGGCCCAGGTGCAAGACATCAGGTTAGATGGCTCCGCCCATCTCTACCCAAAGGCAACCTGCAAAGGGAAAAAGCACAAGACAGCAGGAGGAGCACTGTCAGAGTCAGAGGCTGTCACAGAATCTAATTTGATTTGCTGAGGAGAGTGAGTCCAGCCGTCTTACTGAGAGGAGAGTGACATTGGCACTGTGTGGTAACCTACAGTCTGGCAGGTAAACAATGCCTTTTCCGGTAACTTCACAGTAGATCAGAACAACACCTGTAACCATAACCAAAGATGGCGACAAGCCTCATTATTGTTTAAAGACATAAAAATTACAAATGTTAAAAAACATAAACATAAATTTCACTGGCGAAAACTAATCAAATGACTAAAACTAATATTAATACAATACACAGATCTGGGAACATTGGGGGCATTGCAACAACAACCTCCGACAGGCCGAGAAACATGAGCAGATTAAATCGATTCAAATCAGATTTAAATCAAATCTTTTTGGGAGGTAAAATTTAAAGTCCAAAATGGAGCATAGCAATAGTTCAGGCAGTACACTGAAGTCGTGATTACATTATCCGATTGCCATGAGCGGTTTTACTCATGCTAAAGAATGACTGGCTCATTCATGAGCTGTTTGGCTACCAGCTGAAAAGTAACATCCAATCATATTCATGCAGGTCTACAGTGCGGCCATTACAACCTGACTCTTCTCACTATTACTCTGATGATACCTGCATGCCAATGCTGTCTGCTGCCACAGCTCCCTCCACCACCCCAACCTCCTCCTTTTGTGCTATATTTTTGGCACTGTTGATTTAACTAAGCTTTAATGTTTACGTATGTGATTATCAAGGGGGGGATACTTCTCCCAGCAGAATCCTCGTTGCTGCTCTGATTTTTTAAGAGCTCCCTCAAAGAGCAGAGCATTTTCCACCAAACCGAACTGCATAACCATTTGCTATAATTTCTTGGCAGAAGTGTTTGAAATGCCAGTTATTATCCTCCATTTCACAGGGAAACTGTGTGCACACACATCTATGGCATGGTCTGTCACTTTTTGTCACGTTTTGGGTAATCATTTTACTTTCCGCCTTTGTTTTTTCTTCCAAATAACCTGCCTGATCATCTGGCTGCTCATGTTACTTGTCCCACTGGATGTCTTTTTAGCGACGGCCCCTCGTTCCAAGACCTCACCTATTAACTTGATGAGTACAATGTTATTATTATGGATAGGAATGATGGCCAAAACTATGAAAATTAGAAACAGGTTGTATGACACCAGAAATTCTGGCTGTGAACTATGAGATGACTCCATGTTGAAAAGGAGCCAATCATCTTTTCTCATTTTAAGCCTCTGCTAATTTTATTTATTTTTTAAAATACATTTTTCTATTAAGGTGTGTGCTCTCACACTGACTGTCTATAACTGTCTGACAAGTGGAATAGGCTGGTATGAAATGGACCCTATGGTGGTTTGCTGTTCCTCAATCTTCCTCTCTACTGGTTTGGGACCAGGTGTGATCAGTGGAATTTAATTTGCTTAATTCCCATGCGTTCAGTCTTTCAAAAAGGTAATTTCAGGAACTGTGGAGAGTTCTTCATCTGTCCAGATCGACAGATCGCTCTTCAAATGAGAAACATTTGTGAGGTGTGTGTGCATGAATGTGAGTGTGACATTACACATAAAGCAGTCAGTAGCTCTCTCTCTCTTCGCCACTGCCGACAGAACGTCAGGTGTGACGACTGTTGTATTAAACTGCCCCAGCAGCCATCTCTCGTTCCCCCACCCCCAACACACAAAGACACACACACGCACAGAAACATAATGAGCTGAGACCTATTAAAAATCAATTTTATAGCTGCTTTCCCCGCTCTCTTTATGTTCCACTCTAACAGCAAAGCCATTGCCGAAATTGCCCAAAGCATGAGAAGGGAGGGGAGGGAGGCTTTGATGGACAGGCTGAACTCACAGTTACAGGTCAAGTGCAGTAAGTATATGTGTGTGTGTGTGTGTGTCTGAATTTCTGATGTCTCTATTGTACTCAATACGTTTATATTAGAGCTGATACTTTTTCAAAATATCACTTCGAACTAATTCAAATTTACATGTAATTTATTTGAATTACTGTAATTAGAAAGCAACCCACATTGCGGAAATGTGTTGTTACTGCGGTTACATTGGATTTTGCTCCCCATTCATTTCTATCAGATATATTCTCTGGTGGTCGCAAATTGAACCCGTTTCACGAGATGCAGAATAAATCCGCCCATGGAGTTCAGATACTGGTGGTGGTGGCTGATGATTCTGCTGAGGGCGATGGCTGAAGAGGTTGATGGAATGATGAGCTGATGGATCTGTGAAGACTGGGCGGAGATGGGGAGGTGGAGGGGCGTGCAACCGTGGCACGAACATACTGAAAGCTGAGAGAGAATCATATTTAAACAGACGGTGGTAGGATGATAGGTTGACAGTGAAGGTGTGTCACTGTGCTATTGGATGGATGAGACCAGCTGATTTGACAACCCCGGATAATGACAGCAGGAAATATATGTGAGCATGCGTGAGAGGAGTGAATTGCAGGAAGGTATGAGAATTACTACACCTAAGCATGCAGAAGTCTAGTCTTCCTGACTGAACTTTCGCTAGAGCTTCATTTCAATCAGACTGAGCAGCGAAGGAGGGACTCTGCTTTGCTGAAATTAGTGCAAGCACATTAATAGAGGGTAATAATAATAAGCTGGTTGATTAAACACAGTATAATTTTCAACTTGTGGACTGCTTATGTTAGCCTGCTAGCCACAATTTATGCTTACAATCCCGCCTTGCTATTTTCCTGTTCTGCCTGCTTTTTGCTCCAGCACGCAAGGAAATTTCAAAATCTGCTCAGTTCGGCTGTGCCTCAGCTGCCTCACTCGAATGACAAGCTAACGTTACAAGACAGTTGTGTTATACAAAGTCAGCAAATACATGGACAGCGCATTTCAGAAAACGCCCCCGGACTTTGGAGGAAGCTAATGATGTGTTTTTGTGCACTAATTGATTCTCACATGGACAGCATGATCATTAAAAAGAGCCCCACAGGCACTAGTAAAGTGCTTCCACACTTATGTATGTAGTTTGTGCATTTCTGTATAAAATCATGTTCAGTTTAAGTTGTTATTTTTGATCAATAAAATCTAGCCATGTTCCCTTTGCTGTTAAAGGAAATTTACGGTTTATTACAGTGTTCATTTCATCAACAAAAACTATGAGGGGAAAATATTTGTCGAACAACCTTTTTTTTTCTTTTACGACCAAAACGAGACGTAAACCACTTAAAAACAGTACAGTTTGAATTTCAAATAAAAAGTGACAGCCCTAATTTATGTCTTGGTACTATAGTTTAACATGTGTGCTTATGGAAAGTAAGGGGGTATTTTTGGTACAAATGATCATAATTACAGAGAAAATGTATTCCAAAATTGGTTCCAGGAAAAAAATAAGGTCACATTGGTGGTCTGTGCCCCTTGTGTGCATGTCAGTTAATCTGTGCCATGCAGAAAAAAAATACTGCCATTCATACTACGGAAGTTAATCTTCAAGAAAATGAACTCAGTGGTGAAAACATGTTTGTCTGTGTATGTTTTTGTGTGTATGTGTGTGTGTGTGTGTGCGTGTCCTTTCTCAACAGCTGACAGTTGCAGTGTTTGTCTTTAAGTTCGTAAGCCTTATCATCTCTTCCTTCTCTTCCTCATCTCTAATGTGCTTCAGCTGTGGGCTGATAATGGACGTACTCCCTAGATGCAGACACACACACACACACACACACACACACATACACACTTAGAAGGACACAGTGCCTAGCTGGTGACAGTCACTGTTTCATAATCGAGCAAATTTGAAACCAGACTGAATATCATCTTAAATGTAGCAAACTACTAAAACATGACTTAATAGGGTTTTTTTCTGTTGAAACAACAGAACAACAACAGAGGGTGCAGGTGTATCTTAAATGAAACAGTTTCAAAGTGTTGTGATCAAAGACTGATCTTGGTTTTGTTTCATTCTTTCTCTATGAGGCCTCTATGAGTATGAAGAGCTGTAGGATAGTGTGACACGCGTGTAAGGGATTAGTACTGGACGGATGGATGGATGGATGAATAATGCCACAGGGTCTCTCCTGCGCCTCTCACCCATTTCTTTCCCCCTCTCTCTGGAAACCAATCCCACTTCAGTAGGCTTAAGGGTCCACTCATTCACGGAAAGCCAAGCCCATACAACCATGTGCTGGCTTCTAATAATAAAGAGTTCTTCATGTTGGAAATTATTGAGTTGACCAGATAACAATAACACTATTTTCATGGTCCAAGATGTATCGTACAAGGCACAGAGACATCAAACAAGACCCAGCCAGTATCTGTGGACACACTATGAAAAATTCTGTCCATCTCTTGTTGAAAAAATTCAATTTGTTGGAGCACCATCAAATTGATCCACACATCTGTCACTCTTCCTTTTCCCCAGTCAGCCCTATCTCCTGTTATGGATGAAGTCAGTCTGCAATTTGGGGACACTAGTTCACACTCAAGCTAATGCATAGTATATCCTCAGATCATGAAAAAAATATGAACTCTGGTAACAGACCAAACTTTAACATCCTAAATCTACAGTAAATTGTAAGTTTCTTACAATTTGAAGTCAAAGTGGAGCAGCAGTTGACATGGTTTTCCGAGTTTACATCTAAAGAAAGCGTAACTGTATTTTTTTATTTTAGTGTTTTTTATTTCTTATCTTTTTCATTTTTTGTATCTGTTTATATTTTATTTAGATATCACCTCTATGCCTATTACTTTATTTAACTTCCTAATGACTTCAACGCTACATGCACAATTGTAAGGATGAAAATGAGTACTGAATGTATATAAATGCTCAATAAAAAAGATATACAAATATGCAGCATAACTATTAAAACAAAATATAAAGCGAAACCACACAATGACAGACTGACAAACAGTGATGATGTTCATACAGACATTTAGCAGTTTTACACTGAAAATCCAGCCCATTATCCTCTGAATTGCAATTATTGGATGATTCCATGGGTCATGATTTACGTTCAACGCCGCCGTTCAGTGCCAGTACAGGACGTGGTGTGTCCTTTATGTAGAGAAACGAGCAGTAAAGTCTCAGTCACACCAGCATTTAAATTTTGCTGCGCAATCAATTTATTGGAATGGAATCGCTGCGATCAGTGGGTTTGCCTACAAGGGCAAGTCAAACCATGCAAAGTTTTCACATCGAGTTCAACTTTGGTGAGTTCTAACACACAAGTTTGCGCCGTTGATTAATAGCAAACCATCCTGACATTGCTGACTTTGAGGGAATGGAGAGCCAGAGAGTCCAAAATAGAGGAAGCTATTGCAGCTTACTAGCTGTGTTGCACCATCCACTTTTATATGACCTCCTTTGCCGGAGCATAAACTGGCCAACAGAAGAGGAATGGTTTGCCAGTTATGAGACAGTAGTTGATGGTACAAATACATCAATTGAATAAAGTGCCTGAACTAATTCTCCTGTTAACAACCAAGTTAACATGTTGGCTAACTAATAGTTAGTACACTAGCTAGCTCGGAGAGCTTTTACGACCATGATAGTGAGATAGTAGATAGCCTGTTCCCAGCTGGGAACTAGCATGTTAGCCATTAGCTTACCAGGTAGTGGTTCCAGTGCCAGTGGTTCCTCCATCACCAAGCTTCTAGCACTGCTGTTTCACATGGACATGTGGATGAACTTTGTTGTGCCACTCTCCGGGCCTTTAGGATGTGGGGGTTGAGGAGTGTGTGTCCTGTCACAGACCTGCAATGGATGCTGTTTTCACCATCTTTCCCTAACCTTATCACTCACAAAGTGGGAATTATTATACCCTATATAGTATCCCAGAATGCATCGTGAAAAGTAACGTACAAACCGATGGTCACTAACCAAGCAGTATATACCATCATGCATTGCGCTGAAAGAAAAACGATGATGTTGATCTGGCACATTTTAATTGTGCGACAGCAATGACGTAATTAACAGCGCAGAGAAAATGACCCGAGTAGTGTCCGAAAGTGTTATTTTCGTTTTGTCAATGAGCTCAGTATAGTCTTCTACATAGAACTCCCTAGATAGTGAGTAGGGAGTAGTGGATGAGTGATGAAGTGTTTTCGTTGCCTAACCATACCCTAACAATAGTTTATCTGCCATAATTATTATCTTTCCCTAACCTTGGCCATACTGTAATTTCCATGCACAGATATTGTAGAAAAAAATAACTACTAACATTTGCATTGAACATTAAAAAGCATCATTGATCGTCATCCAGGGTTTTGCAGAATCGTCCATTATCAGTGTTCTGCAATATTGTGGTGGAATACCAATTACATCCCCAGATTGAAAGAATTTTTGACATATTTCAGTGGCAATTTGCAGTAAAATCCTGCAAGACATCATGCAAGTTTGATTTGATTTTGTTTTGATGTTAATTTGAAGAGTAAATAAGACAAAATCACATGAGAGTGAAAATCCGGTTTCTGATGGCAGCAGGCCGATGGATGTCATCCCCTTTCTCTTTATTCTCTTTCTGTGAAGTGCTGTTCAATAAAAAAATTACAATATATTAAAGTCTTTGAAGTCACATGCCCTTCCTTAGTTCTTCTTCAAAGCATACTCCAAGATGCCAAAAATATCTCAGTTTCTCAAATTTCATCTTTAACCAATGTCAGGCCTTGTATTACAAAAAGGAGCTGAAGATGAAGATAATATTTCTAATATTTGATACACTTTTGAAACATTAACAAGCTACCACAGATGGCTATAAGAGACTCAATCCCCTCTTCCCTGTGTCTTTAACCGTGTCCCAGTGGGTGTGTGTATTGATTGTGGAGGAGGCATTAGTTCTCTGGTTATTAATAGCCTGAGGAGGGAAGCTCTACTTCCTTCAACTGGTTTATTCATAGCAGGATTATTACTACCATAATTGACCCCCTTCCTGCTTGTCTGTCAGACTGGCGGACTATGAAACACACCATGTGTGTGTCCTGTGTCCTGTGTCTATGTACCTGTCTCTCGCTCTCTTTATCCATCTCTCTCTCTCATTTACACAAGGACATGAATGCATTGATGCTACACACACACACAGACACATCCATTCCCTGTGCCCCACGCTGTGCCTCTCATATATTCTTATGTATATAATGTAGAATAGATACTTTATATTCTCTATAGTGCATTCTTGCAAGTAATTATGTGTGTTTTCTTTCTCTCCTATTCTTTCTTGTGAGTGTTTCTCTCTCTGGGATTTCAGCTCCTGCTCTTTTCCAAATCCAATATTCTGACTGAGGGTGCCCTGATCCCCGTAAGTCCCTTGAGGCAACAAATTATTCATAAACTATTTCCTGTCTTTATAGATATGCTTTCAAAAAGCTTTTCCTTGTCCGCTATTTAATCAGCATTAAGGGTGAGCACCGAGTGCATGTGTACATGTGTATGCAGAGTATCTTGCCTGCCTGCGATGATGAGTCTTGGCTGAAGCACAGTTCTCCCCTCCGGCTTACATCTCGCAGTAGCTATACACACAAAGCTATATCTTTCCTTCTCCTTGTCTATCTTTTTCTGTCTCTCATTGCCCACTGGCCTACAACTCCCTACTTCCTAACAAAAAAGCTGCAGCAGCAAATAACAACGAAGCTGCCTCAATAGGAAAAGCAGGATGTGACAAAATTGTATTGTGGGATTTTCTATTTCCATTCCATTGCCTCAATTCTTCAATTTTTTTAATTTTTATCAGCAGATGAAACTATTCTTTCATTACTAATTCACTTCCATCTGCCTCTCTGCCCACAAATATCCTGTTGTAAAGCTTGATATCCACTAGCTTCCTGCCCTGAGGCACAGCTTGACACAAGTGGACTGTAGTCAACAGATGTTTAACAATTCACAGTGCATGTGTTGATTTAAAAACAGAAATATGTTTGTTCTGGTCAGTACAGGAGAAAAATGCATAAATCTGACTGAAAGTGGAGAATATGAATTAAATATATTCAAACCAGTGTTGTGTGTTGCCAGTATTAATTGTATGTGTTATTTATATCTGGACACAGAATTCCTTGATGAAAGGTTTGAAAAAATACAAAATAACAGTTGAGATGTACCGAGCCGATCCTAAGGAGCCGTATCGGGGTCAATCCAGGCATCTTTTAAAGGATGGTATCGGTTAAAATAAAGCCAAACTAAACCTGATCCTTTCTGTACTCTAATGTATGCCGTCCACCTCAGCCTGCTAGTATTGCAGCACTGCTCTCCTTTAAGATAGCAGTGCGAGCATTTTGCCGCATGTGCGAGTGAATATTTTAGTGTGTAAATGTGAAACATTATTTGGTGCGAGTGACTCGGAGTCCTGACACTGAGGCTGGCAAAATGACATGGATTTGCTAAGCTCTGAATCTAACTCTTACTATCTCATTAGCAAAGAGCAGTGTAAAAAAACATTCAGGCAGCAGCTTCTCATTTTAGCCGCCACTGGCCGTCTCTTTCATCGGTTAAAATGACAAACGTCCCCAGCGGCAGACCAATATCAGATGTCGCTAATTAGCGTTAATTCTGTGGGTAACCTGATAACAGGCAAAAATGAAACTTGGCTGATGCACCTCCACTCTGTAACACTGCTGTACAACCGTGAGTGAACTTTTGTAGAACAAACAACTCCAACAGAGTGATGCATCTTCTCTCTAGCATTTAAAATTTTGGCTGCCTGCTATGTGTCAATGCTTGACAGTACTTGCTGGATTTTACAAAGAGTTTGCAAGCATTTGGTGGACAACAATATAAACAGTCCATTCTTCATGCATATATTGGGGCATTGTAAAGCTGTGGCCTATTTGGTATTTCAGAAAGGCTGATTTCACAAATGATGCATGCAACAACAACAGGCAAAATAATTTAGGCATTTTGATCAAATGGTTTTTGTACATGAATAAGTATATATTTGTATGTCTGTGATCAATGCATTTGTGTTTGCATGCTTGTGGCATGAGTGTTTTCAAAGAGCATTGTGTGTGTTTTTTTCCGCCCTGTAGTTTTAGATCCTTCCTGTATGGAACAAGGAAGATGGTTTTGTTGCTTTGTTTTATGGAGCGAGCAAGCTCTTTGTTCAGTAGTGTTTGTCTTCTCTCACCTACTTATGTAATGGATACACACACTGGCAGGAAAAATGAGGAAACAGGATTTGTTTTTGCCGGTTTTCACCTTAGAGTTCCCTGTGGAGTCCTTCCTGATCTGGATGTAAGATTATGTAAAAATAGACACTCAAAGACGCATAGAAACATAGCAACAAACCTACACATGTGTATGCATCCTTGTGCACAGATAAACAGGTGAGCATACACCCATGCAGACACACAGATGTTCATACTTAAACAAATACACACACATATACGCATGTCTTCCTTCCCACTGAGTCAACAAGTTGGTGGTGACTTTGGAAAAAAAACACAAGTCAATTTCCCCTCCAGCTTCCACTCAGGATGTGGCAGTTCCTCTGAACACACAAAGACAATGTCAGCATGAGTAGCCATTAACCTCTGAGCCACATTCATAAAAAAACACAGCAGCTTTGCTTCCACAACATGTTTATCTAACATGGGTTACAGGATGGATTTTACTGCAAACACAAGTCATGCCTTCTGCACCACTTCCCCTCTTGAAGTTGAATAAACAAATTATGCATTGGGGTTACAGCATTTCTGCTGTTTGTAGCTCTTCCAAACGGCCACACTCAAAGATGAGGCACAAGCCGGCCATCTAAAGCCCCTTTCAGTCACGCACCTTGTTATATAAATGAAAACTTACATGTCAGTTTTAATGTAGTTTAAATGTTAGTTGGGCCTAGTAACATTTTCATAACACGCCACAAGTCTGCATAGAATGCCGTCAGCAGCACAAGGTAAAACATGCACACAGAGAGATTAAACACACTCCTTGTTAGCCTGATTGTAAGCACTGTAATCACTTAATTATCAACCCTTATGTGCACAAAAATAGCAGTTTAATAAATCAGCAAACACTGTGAAAGAGCCAATGTTGAGTTGTTGAGGAGATTCTTCCCATCTCAGATCAGTCTATAAAAATGATTTTACTCCTCACATTGTGGGGTAAAAGAGAGCAAAAAGCCCCACAGTAATAATCAGACTTGCGCTCCCTCACTATATTTGAGATTTTCACTCAATCTGCATGGATGAAATTATGAATATCCAGTAAAACACTTTACAGACAGTTTCAGACAGTCTCTCCTCACAGACATTCATGGTTTTGCACTCGGTTGTACACACAGAAAGCATCCTGACCCCTTATGGTGTCTCGGCTGTGTTCTGGCACATAAGAACCAAATGGCTCTGGCCCATTTATAGGTTTTCAGGAAGGAGATTTAGGCCAGCATTTAAGCTTGGGAAACTGACAGGAGCTGGAGCTGGACCAGTGTACGGCATCATTCATCATGGTAACAAAGCATGCCTGATCTGGGGAACTGCAGGGCCAAGCCATTTTGGCTACCTTGCTCTTTTCTAATATGTATTTGAAAGAACTTCCTTTTCAGTGCTTATGATATAGAATATATAGTATGTACAGATTCTAATTAAATTCTTGCATAGCCCGGCATACTGTGAAAAATTCCAACTGACACGGTTTAAATACATTTTGAACTATTTGATTTTTTCCTAGTGACAGTAGCTGTTAATCCATGAAAATGCTAAAAGTATCACTATGATTTTTTTTTTTAAATCCCAGTGCTGCAGGCGTGTACACCACAAAGGAAATATGAATCCAAAACAAGGACTCTCAAAACTGAAAACCCCTTCACACTGAGGTGTTGGAAGCTTTTTACCATGCATTTGCATTCGCTCAAATGAGACAACACGCTGTGCAGCTCCACTACTTCTGTGTCACTTTTGTTCTTTTTCTATGCATGAATTAGATGAGTTTGTGCTGCGGGCTTGTGGCTTGTAGTGAACAACTCCACATGAATGCATTTTTGCCATCCATGTACTGTGGCGTTCATGATTCTCAGGCTATTAACTTTCAAACAACAGTATGATGTGAAGGCTCATTATTATGTGTGCTCACTTGTGCATGCCAAGGTCTTAACCCAACTACAATCTCTTGGTTAACCACATGTATACTAATATTAGATACCTGCTAGCTCTATCATTAAACGTATTACTGTGACATGGAAACAATATGCTCCTCTTGCTTTCGGTTCTTGCTCTCGGAACAAACGCGTCATAAGATACACATCATGTGAATCCTGTAACACACTGGTAACAACCAGGAATGCAGAGCAAACAAAGCATTCCATAATGCATATTAAAGGTCCATTGTGTCACATTTAGGAGGAGCTATTAGCAGAAATGGAATATAATACTTATAAGTATGTTTTTATTAGTGTATAATCACCTGAAAATAAGAATCGTTGTGTTTTCATCACCTTAGAATAAGCCGTTTGTATCTACAGAGGGAGCAGGTCCCCTTCCACAGAGGCCGCCATGTTGCACCGCCATGTTTCTACAGTAGCCCAGAACGGACAAACCAAACACTGGCTCTAGATGGGGCCTTACACGTTTTTCGCAAGGTTTGCAGTCACCACAGTTTCTCCTACACGCTTGAAACGGGAGGGTGAGGCTAGCGGTATTCAAATGGTTGCAATCTGCAATTTCACCGCTAGATGCCACTAAATCTTACATACTGCTCCTTTAAGATAATATGCATAATAATAATTTTGTGCTACCCTGGATTACGTACTCTTGTTCATAATTTCACTCGATTCTTGAAGAGCCAAAGTGGTGGACTGACAGATGGGCATTGCCATAAATAAAGCCAAGCTGCTGGAGTGGCTCAGAATGCTGCTTTTTTTGGAGCTAAATTGGACAGTGACATATTCGGTTGCAGGGTGGTATGTCTCACTTGCACCAATGAGTGTGTTTACACGCAAAATTATAGGGGTAGCTTTGTGACCTGCATTACATGCTGTACACACCTGAAGCTGTAATCTCAGTAGGCGGAACATCAGGAGGGAGGAGGTGTGAGGAGATTGGGTTCCTAACATTTACAGCCAGTGCAGAGAAATGGAAGACAGGGAAAAGCGGCTGGAAGTGTGTTTTTGTCTGTGAGAGGGAAAAGCATGGAGCCAAGCTATTTTTATCTTGCTCAGGCAGCCTGATAGGGCAGGTCTATATATAGTGAGGCAGAGGCAGCTCGGGTAACCGCGTGTGTGCGAGTGTGTGCGTGCATCGAGAAGCCATTCAGGGTGACTGTGACGCTGCGCCTCTCTAGCTGTAACCAGGATACTCCCGAACTATACACACACTCTAGTGATGGTCATGCTGTCGGTCACAAGCTTCACTCAATGTATCGAGACACACAACAGTCTAATGTTACCTTTTCTGAACCTGAAAGAATGCAGCACACAAAATCCAAGTGTTAAATGTATTAAACTGAACAGATGAATTAACTGTCCCGGAAAGGCAAGGGTAAAGTCAAAGAGTCTTAAAGCTAATTCAACACTGTTATTTAACTGTATACTACTTTCTCTACCTTTTACAATGTGTTCTTCCTCTGCTACAAGCATCAGTTTCTGTCTGCTTAGATGGGAATTTAAGCTGGACCCTCAGATCTGCCAATAAATGTGTTTGTAAGGTCTATTGTTGGTTTTATAGCAATAACACAATTGGCAGGTGTCTGTGAATGTGTGCTCATATCCAAATAGCGGAGGGGGTTAGCCACAGGGCAGCTGCTGGTGTGGTCATTTGTTGTTTCAGGTGTTTTGACAGACAGACGGTGAGAGCATCGAGGAACAGCTTGTCTGGACACATCAAAGCCCAACTCATACTGTATTAGCTCAGCTGCAATTGTATTTTTTCACAAAAACACACACACACACACACACACACACACACACACACACACACCACAAAGCAGGACTAAACAGTAAAATGTAGAGCACTCCAGTCACCATTTTGGTGCTGTGATGTCATTGTCAAGGGGAGTGAAATTTATTCTTGAGAGTTGCTCTTAACACAAATGTTATTCTTGGCCATTGATTCGATACATGTCACCAATATTAGCTGGCGCAACCACAGCCAATATTGATGATGGGTAAAATCATATGTCTGTTATTCCTTCAGTCCTTTTGATCATTAATTATTGAGGAACTATGTCAGACAATTTGACAATTTTTCATCCCAGACTGACAGACCAACCGAAAGAGAAATAACAGAAAGAACTGGAGTTCCTCATGAGTTCTGAGGTCGGTCAGAGGCTGAGCTGCCACACAAACAGCACAGGCACACTTCACAGACACATGGTCAGAGCGTACATTGCTAGCGATCTTACAGCTAACGTTTGTTCAGTAGGTACATTGGCTGTTTGGGGCAAATAAACACAGACAATGCAAACGGTCAGACGGTAAAATTTGCAGGAATTGTAAGAATTCTGTCTGAACACCTTTACATGGAATTTCATGAATTACGAGCAGCAAGTCAAAGTTACCCTCTAGAGTTTCCTTGTAAAGAAATAAAGTTATGTTTACATTCAGTGTTTCTCACCAAAACGCACTGTGTGTAACCTTGAGGTGTAAGAAACATGCTGAATGCATTTTCTTCCTCATAAAACATTTTGCGAAGATGATTTCTTTTTTAAATATTGTGCATCACCCTGTGGTGATGTGTCACTCATGTGCTTGCACACACGTGCATCTTTGTGCATGACACAAACAGAACAAGAACCCACTCCATGCTCCACTGCAATAATAACGGTCAAAAAGGGTACCTTTAAGTGACATAAAGTGCATAATAATCACCCAAAAATGAGCAAAACAACAAAGGTTGCCATCCAGTCTACCAAGTCTGCCAAGAAAACTGCAAAGAAGTGTTCAGTTAAGCACTCTTAAACGCTTTTATGATGGTCTGTCATTTGGTTGGACAGTCTGTTAGTTCATCTGTTCAACACTTTGGTCCAGTGCAAGACATTTTAACAACTACTGGCAAGACTTCCATGAAATTTGGTATGGATATTAAAGGTCTCCAGAGCTGTAGCCTAGCACCGCCCTCAAGGTCCAAATTTTATTTTGAGCAACACTTCCATAATGAGTTATCTCAATAAATAATTGCCATATTTCCATGAAATTTGCTGTAGATTCATGGTCACTTGAAGACTAATCATAATCATTATTGGCAACTATCTAACATGTCTGCTATTGTCACCACCAGACGGCAAAATTCCACTTGTACACAAGAAATATCAAATTGAGCCGATTACTCATGTTTCCCAGAGGATGAACCGTTTCTAATTTGGACACTAACTGAGCTATACTCACGCACCACCTCCAAGGTCAAACTGTTTGCTTGGCACACAAGATATCTTATGATCTAATAGGCAGACTGTCCTAAGATTTACTGAGCACAATTTTCAGGGAGATTAAGTAAGGTAAGGCTCCGGTACTCAATTACTAAAAAGAATACTTTTTAGTAACACTAAACTTTTTAGTGTGTTTGTTCCCTCCAACACTTCCATATTATGGAGTGTAATAAACAGCCTCACTTGGAGGGCTTTAGACTATGATGTGGATCAGCACCAAAGTTAACTGACAGCCGCGTATTGGGATTGTTTGCACGTTATTTGAGATAAATGAAAAGTCACAATGTCAAGGTCTCCATTAAATTTTACACGAATTAGATAGGAGGCACAAAAGAGACTCTCTGCGGGAACAGAATATTTGCAAGTGGTTTAATGTCAACCCCTCCTCCTGTTTTAAGATACACACTTTCCACTTTAGGTCGAGACAAAAGCATTAATCATTCAGCAGAAGGCCACTCTTCGTGTGTGTGTGTGTGTGTGTGTGTGTGTGTGTGTGTGCAGCAAAGAAAATACCATGGCTGAATATCAAATAACAGTCCTCCTGACCCTGGCCTTTTTACATGAGCTCCAAAGGTCTCATCCCTCTGCATTATCACACCCCTCATTACTTATTCATGACCAGGAGTTAGACTGTGAATGTTTGCCTGCATGTGTGGCTCCTTGTGTATGTATGTGTGTATGACTGTGTCCACATAAATACATTTTGTACATATCCAGTATGTATTGGAGCAGATACTGACCTTATTAAGCCAATCAGGTTTTGGATACCTGTTTCATCGTCATTGTCATTACAAATCCGGTGTTTCCGCTATCAGTTACATTCATTAAGTCATAGTGGGCTGCCAGCTCAGTTTTTAGTGTCACAGCATCCCTGGCCTCATGTTACCTTACCTAAAAATAACCCCAATGAGTTCCACGCATTCAGGTATACAAATTTCAAATTTGGGACAAAGAAAGCCCTTATATCAAATCATAAATTGGTATCAGCAGATACCCTGAGTTGAGGTATTGGAATTGGTATCAGCATGGAAACAGTGGGATTGTTGCATCCCCAGTATATACTGTTTATACAATGTTGAGCAATCGACAGTCCATCATTATGATCTTTTGCTGTCTTTATCAACATGATTAGTGTATCCAAATAAAACATGTAAAAGATTCAAGCAAAGAATTCACCATATATAGTGGATAGTATGAGTACTATAAAATAGCATGATAATGTTTCTAAAGAACATATCAAATTCAAGACTGATATAACAAAGCTATAAACAAGAGTATATAGCAGCAGCAGTTCTGTGAGGCTGTACTCAGGCACAGCCCTGCTTTGAGCTAAATGCTGAAGTCAGCATGCTAACATGCTCACAATGACAATGCTAACATGGTTAGCAGGTATAATGTTTACAGTGTTTAACATCTTAGTTTAGCATGTTAGTATGCTAACATTTGCTAATTAGCACTAAACACAAAGTACAGCTGAGGCTGATGGGAATGTCATCAGTTTTGCAGGTATTTGTTCATAAACCAAACTGGACTAAATCCAATTTTGATCTGATGATGGCATTAAAGGAAGTCAGGAAATCTCTAAATTTCATGACAATCCATTCAAAAGATGTCGAGACATTTCACCCAGAACCACAAATGTCAACCTCATGATGACGCTAGAAGAAAAGTCAGATAATCACCAAAGTCAGCAGGATTCATCCTCTGAGGACCATGACTGTCTACAAAATGTCACGGCAATCCAGCCGGTAGATGTTGAGATATTTCAGTCTGGATAACTGAGAACATTGACCTGCTGGTGGCACTACTGAAAATGTCAGGGGTTCACTGAAGTCATTAAGGTTCATCCTCTGGGCACCATATATATCTGTCCCAAATATAATGGCAACCCATACAATAGTTGTCAAGACATTTTCACTAAAAACTACAAATGTGAACCTCATGGTGAGGCTAGATGAAAAGTCACAGGATCACCAAAGATATTACAGTTCATCCTGAGAGGAACATGAATGTCTCAACCAAATGTCTTGGCAATCCATCCCATAGTTGACCCCAATTTTACACATTTTACACAGGTTTTCAATGTTGATGCAGTTGTATCAACATCTATTCTATGTACAAAGTGTTACGCTGTGTAAAGGAATGTAATGCTTTAAATAGCAACAAGCTAACTTGGATCCTCTGCCAACTGAAGGGGTTTTACGGCTCTGAGTAGAAAAAGTCCATAATCCTCCACCACAAAGTCACTTTTTAGTGCTCAAATTTGAGCCCAGTGAAAACCAGTTGAATGTCACTGTTTACCATTGCTGAATAAACCAGCACATGGGTATCTCTTCCCTAGCTCAGTGTACTTCTGTAAGTCATGATATCATATTCTGTGGGCCTCCTTAACCGTAACATTTGGCTGAATTCAGATCATCCTAGCGTAAAGCAGAAACACTACAGGCAGCTGATCTGCTGTTGCCTTGTGTTCTGCATGTAATAGGGTGCCTTGCAGCTGAGTGGCCAAAGAGATAAGCTCCACTTACACACATGCATGCAAACACTCGTGTGGACACAGGCTTATACAGAGACACAGAAAGAGGCAGAGAAATACATCTGTGCAAGTTAGATAAGACCACTGCTGAACAAGAGCCACTCGCACACACACTCTCCCCATCTCTCTCTCTTTTCACTTTCAGACACATATTACCTGCCATGTCACACCCTGCACAAATGCGCACCATTCCCACTAAAATTTCCAACTGCATCAATCTCTGCTACTCAAAAGTCTCCTGCTGATTTTCCCTTACAGGCATTCTTGTTCAAAGGATAACCCGCATAAAAAGGACGAAGCATTCCCCACATTTGGCTTGCTACTGGTTTTTGTGAGGACTGTCAGTTGGGATTAATGTGAATGTGGATAGGACCACATCAGAACATGTGTGAATGTGTAAATTACATTAGAAATTCAGTATTTCATCATTCATCCTTGTTTCTTTGACTACACATTTGTGTTTGATCTTTTTATTTTCATTTGGGCCAAGCACCCTTTTTTGAAGAGAATTCCTGTTGATGTGACACTTCCCCCCCTGAGCTTTTTAAAGAACCCCCTGTGGCACTCAGGCCTCGGAGAGAGCGATCCATTTGTGTTGCATGCCCATGTATTAATCACACACTGGCATGGATACCCTCCCCAACACGCATGGCAGGCACTTTCAGTAATTAGCCTAGAGAATCACTTGAGCATGCATGCAAGCAGCCCCTTAACATGAGGGGTTTGGCATACATTTGCTCACGCAATGGAGTTCCCTTAATTCTCTGCATGCAAAGGAAAATATACAATGAAACACATACATATTCATAGCACAAACCTGCATACATTAGGAATGCATTTATGTACAAACAACGCAAACATGCATGTCGCATTTTCCTCCACCCTGCCCTCATCTTACTGCTTTTATAGAAGCACCAGTTTCAAAACCAGGCTCAGAGAGGAGAAACACATAAATCATCTGCCTGGTTAGGTTGAGAATGTAATCAAGAAGCTGAATTTTAAAAGAACACATTCATTCTGAGATCTGAATTTTATATTATCAAACTGAGCAAGAAGACAAAAATTACTTTACTGTGACTTGAAAATCAGTTGAACTATGTATTTCTGCTTTAAGGGGTGTTATAATTCCCAAGCCTGACATCATTTCATAGTAAACATCCAACAAATCCAGCAGATATGCATGAAATTTAACCTGTAAAGAATTGCATATTTTAGTATACAGAAATAGAATATGTGAGGCCCAGAATATTTATTTTGATATATGATCGGATGAAAAGGTGATAAAATGGTAAAGTCACTCTGTTAAGAATATGTGGATATTTGTTGTATTTTAATTGATTTAACCTACAGTGAATATTTTTTCAGGGTGGGTTGAAAAACGAGCACATTTTCTTGTTTTCAGTAATGCACTGCTTTACACTCGTTTAGTTACACAAGACTGGCCAATATTTATTACATGCATTAAAAACCAGCCCAGATTGAGATGTGAGGCAGCTTATTTTAATAAACCTGAACATTTGCATAGGCAAATATCCTTAGAACATAAAACATCTTTAAAGTGCCAAAGCTCTTTCTCTCAGCCGAGGACCCAGCAGGCCCCTCAGCAATCACATTGAATCTCTCGCTACACACACAGCCATTACACACCAGGGAATTGTGTGTGTGTGTGTGTGTGTGTGTGTGTGTGTGCATCCATGTGTCCACATTTGAATGTACAAAGTTTCATTTGTGTGTGCATCTGTGTAGATGCATTAACCCCATCCCTTACTCTCCCCTCCCCCCATTTCCCGTAACGTCAGTGCTCGTGGTCTCTGGTGGCCATGAGGGGGAAAACCTTTAGTACCTTCAGTGAATGACAGGAGGAAGGGGAATCACCAACACATTGTTTTCAGAAGGGGGGATGTCTATTCTTTAAATACTATATTTCAAGAAAGGTATTTTGTGAAAACTTCAGAAACAGTCTATAGACTGGTTTTCCGTTTACAAACAAGGAAGGATGCATGTGCAGCAGGAAGGTGAAAAATATGTTATTGTTGCAATGTCATGATAGCTAATATATGGACATATCCAGTATTAAGAAATGAAGCACTTTGCAAAAACTATAGCTCTATAGCTAGCTAACATGAAACATGGAATTCCAGTGAGAAATGGCAGCTAGTAGCAGTGATTTCCCCAGTTGATTTCACTACCGCAACACTAGACGCATAGTAATGTACATGATCAGGATGCTTTAATCATATTCCTTACAGTGTGTTTACATCCTTTCATTTACTTTGTGATACAGAGCAGTACTGGGCTAAACACATACTTATAGAACTGGAGTTACATTCAGGTAATACTTTTTCGCCATGTCTCATAAGAGACTGCCACCGTGCAATCGTTGCATTGACCTTCAACTTTGCTAAACGTGTTACTGAAAAGGAGAAGGCTACTGAAAGTCTTTCGTTAACTGTGTTTCCTCCACTGGCATCAGAAACTTGTAGGAGAAAATACAAGCAGCCCTTGCTGACCAATCACAGGTCTTGCAGTCTCCATGTGGTATGTCCATTGCCACCCCAGCCCCGACATGTAGTCACATTTTTGAGGAGGTGCAAGTCAGCTACACCATAGCCTACAGCGTAACCTCAGAACCTACACACGTTAACACAGACATATAAATCTTCTTTAACCAAAACTACACAAAGTTGGTTAGCTCTTGCAGGTAGTGAGAAATGAACTGAGTCCTAGACCATCAACGAATAGCACAGGTTAAGAGCAAGAAGCCGCCCTCATTCTGGATATTAGAAATGTTAGCATGCGAAATAAAATGATGAAAATGAAATTCCTGCTGTTTTCCAGCAAAGTATACTAGACACCAGATATATGTCAGATGTTAGTGCAAAAACTCACAATGTTAGATATCTCCCTCATAAGAAAATGTGACAATACAGGATATAATAAGTATTATTGATCAGCTGTGGTAGATCATGAAAAGAGACTCTGTGAGCCTTTTTTTTCCTTATCTTTGAAAAATTACAAGTGAAACGAGATGCATTTTCCATCAAAAGCCACCAATCTGCACCTCTGTTGGTGCGCACATTGAAAGTCTAAACATATGTCATGCAAATCACCAAAGCATTGATCCGTAGAGCTTGATAAATTCTTGCACTATTCATTAAACAGCCATAAACACACAGTAACAGTGTGCTATCTTCCTCACCAGTTTCTGTGCAATACAAAAAGAAATTGTAACAATTACTTCCTAGGCTGCTTGCACGCGCACACACACACACACACACACACACACACAGAAATGACAGCTAATCTTACATCTAAGACAAATTCACAAATTCAGGGATCTGACCAGATCACTAGATGCTAATATCTAATTATTCACTCTTTTCCACCCATTACTTCTGTGATTTGTGATGTTTAAGGCACAAAAACAACTCATCATGTTGATCTCCTCATACAATTGTACCTGTTGCACACTGTTCATGTTCCTGGGAGATTGTGAATGGGTGGAGTAGGATAAGGACAAGCAGAAATATAAAAGAGTGGTCACATGATATTTGATTTATTATATTATTTGAGTTATTATTAGCATTTCACACCACTGGAAGATAAAAATACAAACAAACATCAATGCTAGGTTGAATGACTTGATAAAAGACAGTTTTGACAAAGTGAAAATGGAAGGAATGTGATGGAAAACCATGGACAAATGTAGCAAAGGGTGGATGGGGAGGATGGGGAGGGAGTTATAAAATAGGTAGAAGAGGAAAAATTAGATGGAGGTTAGAAGACAGGGTAAGCAACGAGGGACAGAAGAGTCAAGGAAGAGTTGGGGAAAGAGGGTAGAAGAAGATGAAGAAGATGGAGGGATGGAAAAGTGGAGGAGGAACGGGATGCAGAGAGAAGATGAACAAGGGAGGAGGGGGAAGGGAAGGATTGGTACAACAGCTGATGCTAAGTTATAATGGCCTCAATTAGCTGATAGGGCTGCCACGGCAACAGAGTCGTTGTCATGGCGACCCAGATGCAGCATCTTCCCCAGTGTGGCAGGGTGAAAGACTGGGGGAGCTGATGATGATGGTGTTGTGAGGTGAAGGGTTGAAGTGAGAGAGGAGAGATAGTTGAGAGTGTACTGTATCAAAGAGCAGAGATGGAGAGAAAAGAGAGGAAAGAAGGATGGATGGAGTGGTCAAACGGGAGGAAGATGATGGTGGCTTCATATGTTGGAGAGCTGGAAGGAGAAGAGAAAAGGAAGGGAATGGAGAAGTGAGAAGAAATACCATGCTGTAAAAATGGTTGGAGGAGTGAATGAGGGATGGAGTGATTATTGTCTGATTGATAATGATGACAGAGGAAGAGGAATGGAGCTGACTGGAAGACGAAAATGGGGGAAAGGGGAAATCAATTGAGAGAAATAGGAGAAATGGAGCAAAAATTAAGCAAAGAGAAAGAGGAACGGGAAAATGAAAAGACCAAAGTTTAGATGGAAATAATGAAAAAAATGATTTGAAATGAAAGTAATGAAGAACAGAAGTTAAGAGGGACGAGAAAAAGGTGTGAATGGCTGCAGAAATCCGTCAATAGAAGCATAGGGCTTGATACAAAAGAAAATGGGCGGATTGATTGAAATTGCGGATGGAGGTGCTGTTGTGGTGCGAAGGTATACAGGGAGAAAGTGGAGGAAAATGTGGGGTATGTGGAGAGAGAGAGTAGAAGAATAGGAAGAAAATTGAGATATGTAAAGAGAGAGGAATGAGGGGGGGCTTCTGTGGTAGATGTTACCTGGGTGGAGGGATACATCAACTGAAGGATAATGCCGCAGACGTTCATTATCTTACTTTCCTTATTTTCCTCTGTGTGAAAGGCAGGCGTTGGAGGGAAAATGAAATTCCTTATTAATGAACAACAGTTTGTCTTGTCAATAGCACAATGTGAATATCTTCTTTTTCTGATGGCAAAAGCCATCACTTTAGACCCAAACAATGTGCTGTAGGATTTCAATATTAAAAAACTGTTAAATGTTAAAAGAGTACTCCAGCAATTTAGCATTGCACTAATGTAACATTGTTGAACTTACGATGGACAATTAAAAAAAAAAAAAAAGGAACAAAATCTATGCAACAGAACCAGAGATATCTGGTCTGTTTTATCCCGCGCATTCTTCTTCCTTGTTAAAACCTGGCGCCTACATCACCCACAATGCAACTCGACTGCCGACAGTTTGGTCAGGGATTCACGTGTGTTATGCTAGAAACGGCTAATGTCATCTCGAGCAGCTAGCTTCAAGTGTGAAACATAATGTTTACATTTTTACAAGAAAAACTGCTTCTTCTCATATATAATCTTATTGTACTCATGTTTCTTTAAAAAAAAAACAGATACATTTTTCTTAATTGGAAAGTACAGATAAAATAGACTAACAGGGACTCTGGAAAGACATGTTGCTCCACAAATAAAATTCCATTCACCTCCACTGTATTCAGGTGAATTCAGAACTCTCTTGATGAATATCTCAAAACCTGGGCAAATAAAACCAAAACTAGATACAAGGTAAATGAGAAAACTGATTTTTTTTGTAATTTCAACCAACCCGATCTTCAGAGTTCAATTCCCCAATATTGGTCCCCAGACTCTACTTTAGAAAGCAGTGAACAGAGGGATTAACAGGACAGGGAGGTGAACCAGGGTGTGTGTTGTGGTCTTGAAGGGTCAGCTATTTGGCTCGATTCTCTCCTGCTGTGATTGGCTAACTGGGACCCGCAGCCCTTCGATGAGGAGCCCGAAGAGCAATCTGTCATTCTCCCTGGTGGAAGATGGATTGACTCTGCCCTCCTCACACATATTGCCGCAAATTTATGCATGTCAAGTGTGTAGCTTTGCACGTGTGTGTGTGTGTGTGTTTATATACGTGACTATCTACTGTCAAACAGCGGGTGCGCCACCACCAGCGCCACATAATCACTCAATCTTCAATCATGTCAGGGAGAGCAGACTTGAGATGGCGAGTTGGCAAAGATACATACGCACTTTCCATATATATTTATGAAAGGCCATCTTTTCACAGCAGACAGGGTCTTTCGCTCTGTTAGTCATGTGATTTATTGTCCTGCCACGCCTGAAGGTTTATATATGGGGACGGGAGGGAGCGCAGCGCAAACCGCTGAGCGGGCGTATACTCACGGAGCAGCTATGAGCTAAACTCTTCAGCTGTGTGTGTGCCAGTAGTGATGCAGGCATCATTTTACACACCATCAGTGCAGCCTGCCACACCCCAGTCGAGTCAGTGGTATGTGTGGTTTCCCCCAGTCTGACAGTTCCACAGATTTAATTCGACCTTAATATCCTCCTGATCAAACACACCAAATGTGAGTGAAACTGGTCCACGTGTGTGTATTTCTGTCCGAGTCTAAAGCCAGGCGATCACTGTGACAGGTGCTATGATGTAGATCAGGTGGCACGTATTAATTTAATGCCAGTCAAGCACGCGTGCTGATGTTCAGCCAATCAGAATCTCTCTGATCCAGATACGGTCCGTGTTTTATCCCCAACATAAAATGTCATGTGATGCTAAAAGGTCTCGATTACAGTGACACTACTCATGCGCAAGCACACAAATCACATGCCATGCAGAAAATACATACAAGATTACACTCAAACTGTACAGATAGGAAACACACAAACACACACACTCTGTGCTGTTAGGCTTAACTTTCCACGCTGTCAAGATCTTACAGCCACAGTGATTCTCCATGATTCAATATGCAAATAGATACAGCCTCATTGAATAACTTTAATGTCATTAGGATTACAGTTAACGGTCATCAAATGCAAAAACCAAGAAAATGTATATTTTACAAGGTGGTTTCTTTCTGCTACCTTCCACATCTAGACTGCACAAATCAGAAATAAACACAAAAATTGAAAGTTTGCAATGCATTAAGGGTCTTGTAAAAACTGGTCTTTTCATGCATTGTTTCCGTTACCTTCACTTCCAAATAAAGAAACATATTCTGAAAAGACAATAAAATTGTGTTGAAGGCTAAAGTTTTCAAATATTTTGTGAGAGATTCGTGTGGCAAAGAGTCCTTTGTGGGGGATTTTGAAAGGGAGAGTTCAGGTGAAAAGTTAACCATCTCTTGGACCAAATATTTGACAGTGATTCTTAATGGAAAATGTCAAGAAAGAGGTGCACAAAATAGAACATTTCTCATTTCTTTAGGTCGTCTAAATGAAATCTGACCTCAGGTGGTTTGCATAAAAGATTAGATTCCAAGGACTTTGTAATAAAAATATTCCACATTCAACAATTATTCTCAGAATGATTATCAAAGGTATTCCCAGAATGATTTTCTAAAGCAATAGAAAAAAAAATCAGACATATTGTGACAGTAATGTTTGTGGTTCTGTATGTCTGGGCTTGACATAATCTCAGGACAAAGTGAAAGTTACAAAGAGGGTCAAGGTGGGCTCAAACCAAGTGATTTTTGGATTGTCCATTTTTGACATTATGATTGGGGGGCAGCATCCTACAATTTTTAAAACTTTTCAAAACGAGAGGCACCGAATGCAACGATTGGCCAGATGTGCAGACATGAGAAAGTATGCAAGGTTGGAACTTCTCTCTGAAAAAAGCTTTCTTTTTTCATTCTTCACACGATTACTTTTGACACTTTCCATGTGTACAAATGGAAGTAACACAGTCTTCGAGGAGAGACTGTCCCAAAGTGTGTACCATTACCCCCATTTGAGCGATTATCACCTCCCACACCTCTCTGTGATGGCTTTTCACCTGTCTTCAAGTAGTGGGGCTGTAAGTAACGATTACTTTCATTATCAATCATTTTCATTATTTTCCTCCATTAATCGTTTTCTCTGTGAAATGTCAGAAAACAGTCAAAAATGCCACATTTTCACAAAACCCGAGGTGACTTCTTTAAAGTTCACAGTCCAAACCCCAAAGATATTCAGTTTACTATCACAGAAGACAAAAAAAACAGAAAAAAAATATTCACATGTGAGAAGCTGGAACTAGAGAATTTTTCTTAAAAGATTATTTTAAATGATTAATGAATTATAAGAGAAGTTGCTGATTAATTAGCATTAATTAATTTTCTGTTGATTGATCAAACTATTCGTTGCAGCTCTATAGTGTAGCAGTTCATAACAGCTATAAACACAAGCATACCCTGATCATTGTTAGGTCTCAGTCACACGACAAAGTAAAGAGTGAAATATCTGGATTGTCACAAATATAGTACAGGATTGCCAACTTTGGTCAACTATGTGTGGTGAGATGGGTTGGTAGTTTATGTGGTGCTCGTATCTTTACCAAAGAAGTACAATATTAAACATCAATCGCTACAACAATACTTCATTTTGACAGTTAAGACAGTTTGTTATTGTTTAATGGTATGAATTTGCATGTCAAAGTTCCCCAAAGAAGCTCAACACAAAAGCAAAAATTTACTTCACCTTCATGAGCAAATACTCTAAGTCGCTGCATTTCCATGGCTTGCTCAGAGTGGCTTTGAGCAAGCATCATGGGAGACTAAAGAGAAGCACTGCTGACACCTCCATCTTCAGAGTATTTCTAAATGGAGAATGACTGGCCATGAACCGCCTTCGTCTTCTATTAATTATCATCAGTAACACCTCCCTGCCCATTTATCTCTCACACACACCCACTAACCACTTCTACTGAATGTCCCAACCCCCTCTGTTGCACAAAACCCATCCCCATCACACACACACGCACAGCATACATACATGCACTCACATCCATGCACATCATACACAACCAACCCCCATTTCTCCCATACATATACCTTCTTCAATTGTTCATTTCCCCCTCCCCCTCCCCCTCCCCCTCCATTCTCCATCATCACTCTCTGCCATTCTCTTTCTTTACCTCACCCACTCACCATTTCTTGTCATCCCCCACTCTCCCTCTCTCCCCCTTCATCACCCTCCTTCAATAGCACTTATACATCAACCCCAATCTGACTACTACTTTAAGATTTGCATTGCGTTGTCCGAGTAGACATGAGCAAAGGAAGTGAGGCTCTCTTTGGAAGCAATCCCGCAAAAATGCTAATCAGAAATCAGTTGGCATCCTCTCTAACAAAGCATTACGTTGATTCGTAGCTGTCAGCCTATTCAGAATTCCTATCCAATCAAATTCAAGTGTGAGCTGTAGTCTCTCAAGACGGCCTGATCCACATGCAGCATGTCATGGTCTTTCGTTTTGGCGCCACTTTCCAAGTCTCCTTATGTGTGCAAAAAAACTAAAACGAGACGCAAATACAATTCAGTTTTGCGCTTTCGATGCATTAGAAAGATTGCTTTTGGGGGGTTTGGAAAATGTTGAAAAATGACATTCTCTGTGCTGTCGTGAAAAATGGGCTATTGTCAACAAACAGACCAGATACTTCCACTGCGTCATTGGATATGATGGACGAGCACCCGGTTCCATTTCACCTCGACAATTTTGCTGTGCTGTCAACAGAACGGTAAAATATCTGAAGGCATGAATCAAGCATTGAGCTCAGTCCTTACCTAAAGTAAACAATAGTCAAGATCATGCAATATTTTTGGAAGAATTAACATCATCCTATAGGGGGGAATATGAAATGAATATATCAGGAAGACCTTGTGCTGTCCATTTTATCATATCAAACTCTTTCACACTGTAGACAGATTATTTCACTGTAATATACTGTCATGCAGGATGGAGATGAGTGAATTACACATACAAACGCACACTAACATTTATCTGCACCCAAGACAGCATGCAAACAACCCACACATACACACACACACACGCACACAAATATAACATGGATGAAGTGTGACAGCAGTCATTGGATGAGGAGCAGGTGGCTTTCCTCCTGTGGAGCTGACACACAGAAAAAGAGCATCACTTAGACTTTACACACACACACACACACACACACATACAGACCCATGCACACACATGCATGTTCACAGAGACTCCTCAATATCCGCTGGGGGCAGAGCATGCAAGCTTCTGTTAAAGCCGAGCTGTCAGATCCCCCCTCCTTCTCTGCCTCTTGATTTTATCGCTGTGCTTTTCCTCCACCTCTCTCTCTCTCTCTCTCTCTCTCTCTCGGCCACACACTCCAATACACTCCGAAAAACACTCATATGCACATGTATGCAAACACGGACTCGAAAACACAGGCCCACTCATTTGGCGTAGCTTCTGTGCGGGCCTTGTAGCCTCTAGCATGCATAGGCTTTGAGCTAAAGAGCTACTGTATATTAGCTTCTCCATCTTTTTTGCCTGTTGTGCATGTGTGCCTTAATCTATTCACTGCAAAAGCACCAGCGACCAGCATGCAGCAGGTTAAGGTTAGCCTTGGGGCAGCTTCCCTTTGGTCCACACAGATTTGCTTCCTTTGCCAAGTGAATGTGTGTTGATGTGTGTAAATTTTTACATACGTGTGTGTTTGTATTATTTAATGGCATCTATGTGTATTGAGAACAAGCTAGTAGATTAGTGCTGGGGTTAAGTAGAAGGACGTGTGAGAGAGAGAAGCAGGTAAAGAGTGGTGATAGCCTCAAACAATACAGTGGGGCTAAGATCAGAGCCACACTATACTGGCTCTTTGGCTTTCTTGCCACATTAAACTACCACACCCCAAAATAGAGCTTTTCATAAAGTGTAGTCATCAAAAACTTTTTCCACAATGAAACTACGTAACAAGGGCTATGGATCTAATGTTAGCATTGCTTTCAGTCCGCTATCTTTTGTGTATATAGGCTATCGGCAGGAATGAGTTCAGGATTAACATCAGCTGTCAACCATCTAAATCTGAAATTTGAAGCTATCAAAATTTTAACTGATGCAACATTTCAATCTACAATGTTTTCTTGCATTTTAGCTGCTCCTCTCAAGCTAAACCAAGACAGTGTATTTTAGCTGACAAGACAATACCAGGCTAAAACTACAACATTTTAAGTGAAAAACTAAATCGAAATCAGGTACCAAAATTAGCATGGGTTAGAACATTGTCCAGAGTGGCTAAATCTGAAAACATGTTAGGGTGCAGCATCCCAGGTATGACTGTCCTCCTTGGTTAACAAGTAGCATTTAGCTGTGGTCAAATTACTGTTTAATGCTTGTTGAGTTGTCTGACACAGAATATGAGAGGAGAGAGGGAACAGAACGGAGGTTTAACCTGCTTCACCAGAGTAAACCAGGCTATAAAAACAATGTGGACACACAGTTATTTCAGATTTAGCCATTTTAGTGTGGACATAATCTAAGTGAATTGGAGGAACATGAACATCAAAGCTTCTAGATTTGATTAGATTCAGTGGCTAAAACGTCTCTCCTGCTCTATGTTACCTTAATTGTTATTTGGGAACCATTAAAGCACTAAAAAGAATTTGCTGCCTGTTGTTCTTTGTAAAAAATGAATGTAATTAACACGCTCATTATGTGGCGAGAGACCAGCATTGTAATCTTTCAGATTGGCTTTGTGTGAAAACGCTGCATGGTTGATATTTGTATTCCCAGACATATTTTATGTGTGTACTCCAGCAGGAATCCCTGTGTGGAGAGGCAGGTATTGAGGAAAGATCAAGTGCCAGCATTTCTTCTTTATCCTCTACTGCAGGTGATGCTCACGTGAATAGCTCAAGGCAATTAACCCTGCAGTGTGTAAATGGATTTATACAGATGTCGGAGGGATTTCCTTCCTCCAAGAAGGTCTTTTTTTCAGCCTGTTCCTTATCATCATTCCGGTTGCTTATTTGTGTTTTTTGGGGCTCTGGTGCTCTCAGAAAGAGTTTCTTAAGAGCAGTGATGGCTGGAGGGAAGAGGATTTTCCACTTATGGATGAATACCTGCATTAAGCCCAATTCTCACAACCATAACTAAAATGTCCATCACAGTTTTCCAAAACCCCTGGTGACTTTCTTGTTTTCCAACCAACCCCAAAGATATTCAATTTACAGTGATACTGGGCAGAATAAAGCAGCAAATCCTCACATTTGAGAAGCTGAAACCAGAAAATATTTGGCGCTTTTGCTTGAAAAATACCTGAAACAATTAATTGATTTTAAAAATAGCTGCAGTTAATTTTAATTGATTGATTAATTTTCTACCGATAACAAATTGATTAACTGACTAATCATTGCAGTTTTAATTAAAAGTTCTTTCTTATTGCATTAACAGCCAGGCTTGCTTCTGTAATGTACGTTACTCTTACTGTACATCAGATTGCACTTCTGATCTTCACTCTTACAGAAGGCCTGCCACGGTTTCCTTCGAGGATATTGATGGAATATTTACAAACAGCATGTCTGACAATCTATAATTCATAGATGCAGGATCAACCTTTGATCTCTGAGTATCAGGTCAAATTTGTGCACAAGTATTAGAAGATGAATTTGCCCCGCGTTTAAGTAGCAGCACTTTGATTCAGTCTCCACGGAAAAAATAAAAAAGTCAAGTTATGCCTGCTAAACATCAGCTAAACAAGCATGTTAGCTCCTTGACATTAGCATTTAGCTCAAAGCACAGCTGCGCCCAAATACTAGACTCTTGAGCCCTTTTTAAACAGAGATCCCGCAATACAGCCGTAAATAACCATCATTATGCCGGCTTTGCTTTTTTACACTAAACCAAATAATATTCCACGTAAAGTGTAACACAACAGCATCGGCGTCTAGTGTGACGTAAAGCATGTGCATCGGCCAGCGACATTGCTTTCTAAACAATAATAATGGCGGGTGAGTGTTGAGGTGCTTTTGCCATGCAGATTTATGCCACTCTGCAAACGCAAGCAAAGTTGCATCATATACAACATGATGCGAACAATGACGGATTTGTGCGAGCAACGTATTTGTGCAACTGATTTGATGCTAACTGCTGCTAGCTGCTTTTTAAAGCCCCCGGTGGTGGGTCGCACACATAGCACGTTATCAAAACGCCACATCCCTGTCCAAGTTCTTGATTGTCTTGTTTTCCCTTTGAACATTCCCTTAGATTCCTTTAAGGTTATTGGTTTTATTTGGTCTTTAAATGTTCCTTTAACGTTGTTTGTCAACCTTAAGTTTCCTTATAACATCAGTTCTAGATAGTCAGGTTTTAGTTTGTCTTGGGCCCAAGAACAAAATTTTATCTGAGATCTCAGGAAAAAGTACAAAATAAAATAGAATCCTCCTCATTTAGGACAATTTACATTGTCTGTCACATTAAAATTACAAGAATTAAATCTGCACCCCCACTAAAATTAAACAACCCTTACAACGACTATAATAAACATTTCTGAACTAAATAATTTCCCTGTTTTTGTACATATACATCTCAAATCAATGCACATATCCAGCCTTTTACATATACATTAGCTTTTAACCCTCTTTCAAATATGCACAAATTGCCTTAAGTGCTTTCGCAGGGCTACAACAGCAGCTATGCATGTTGCACTTAGCGTAGCTTATAGGCCGCAACGAAGCCCTAGATATGTTCTCTCCACATCACACAAACATTATATCCCGACTGGTTTTTGCTTCACCACACTTCTCATGTCACGGGGCCACAGTGCTTCTTCTGCTGTGTGAAACTGTAAGTCTATTTATTCTTTCAAAAGCACTGTTGGTAAAAGCATGAATTGCTGCATTCTTCATACTATCAGACCCTAAGACTGTAGCATTGTCTTTCTCTTTCTCTCCAAACACACACACAGAAGGTCAAGCACAAACATTCTGCACATATTCTTGGAAAAAGCACCCATCTCACGCCATCACTGAGGCAATATGAGGAAGCCATCCTTGATTCTGAGGAATAATAGAAAAGATTTATTCAGGAAGCAAAGGCATGGTGTAACTCAGGGTTCATTCAACTTGGAGTTTATTCACAAAATCATTTTTTAGTTGTTGGGACATTTCACCAAAACCTGATGGCGCTAGAGTAAATGTCAGGAAATCACCAAAGTCATTAGGATACGTCATCCGGTGACCATTAATGTCTGTACAAAATTTCGTGCCAATCCAACTGTTAGATATTGAGATATTCAACAAGATAAGTGAAACGTTTGACCTGCTGTGGTACTACAGGAAAAGTTAGGAGATCACCATCGTCGTTGGACTCCTAGGGACCATTGATGTCTGCTTGGGAATCCATCCAGTAACTGTTGAAACATGTCGGCCATTTTTCTGACTTTTGTAACAAGTCTGGTACTTGCATCTTGTGTTGTTAGTTAGTTAGTTAATTTAATTAGTTATTAGTTTTTCGTTCATCTTTCAATCAAGCAGAAGTCAACAGTGAATGGCTGCGCCAACAAAGGTCAGCACAGCTCGGGTGAAAGTTGATTCAACTCGAAAGGACCTCTGTCGTTCTTGTATTTTTAGAAAGATTTTCAAAATTCCTACATGCTATCATGAATTTAGAGCAAAATAGTTTAGAAAGGAATAGCCACTCTAGCCTCAATCTCTGGTTCATTGTCTCCTGCCTCCCCCTTGCTCTCCTCTTTCCCTCCCCGCACCCGTCGCTCTGTTGTCATTTCTATCAAAAGGTTAAAGGAGGCTTATTCTCAGTACGTTAAGTCCCAAACCTGACATGCTCCCTAAAATATGACAGTGAGGTAAGCACATCAGCACAATATTCCCAGGGTGTGTTTGTGTGAGAGAGCATGATGATGAGAGGTCAAAGGTTGAATATTTAACATGGTTGCTGGTATTGATTCAGCAACAAATAATACAGAGGTTCAAGGCCTTTATCCTGAGTATTACAAACGTTCAATCAATAATGGATGCTGTTTTGGGTTGTTTTTTTTTTAGTCGAACTGAACTTTGCAGTCTCCTCATTTTTTGTGTAAGGAAATATGATGATACTGCAGCTATTGTGCACAATTTTATATTTTTTAAAAAGGATTACATTTTTTTTTTTAATGGCTTATTTGTGAAGCCCACATAGCACTGGTTATTTACCTTTAGCAATGTAAGCCGTCTGTCCCTCTACAACGTTCAGCATTTGGGACGACACATTGCGCTGTGAAGTTTGTATTTCACTCTGATATTTGAAGTTAGCCTAGTTTGCTAAAGTTAACACTGATTCCAACTTTTGTTTCAACACCTGTTGAGTCCTTACTCTTGCACACTCAGTGTTGTCAGCACTCCCTACGTTACTCTGTGATTCAAATCACAGCGCGGAGTGACTAATGTGTGGATTCACAGAGTAACGTAGGGAGAACTCAAATTACACAATAGCAAAAGCTAACAACATCAGCCCTCCAGTTCTGGTTACAGTATGTGTCTGTATGTCTGCTGAAACTTAAGTGCTATTAGGAACCAACAATTAATGTCCTTAGAGACCACTAATGTAGGAGGCACTATCATGGCAGAAACATTTTACTTAAATTTCTGCTTTTTGGTAATTACAATTTTCAGTCAAAGTCAAAACACACACACACATTCAAATGAGTCATTCAAATATGATTCCACAGTATGCATCTGTATTATCACTCTATACATATATGTGTGTATCATTCCACATGCATGTATGATGAGCCCATCAACCACAGCTGTTAAAAATGTAAATTCACTGCTGCCTTCATGTTCCCTGTCAGAGTTTCATTTCCAGTGGATAGTAAATAAGCAGGCTGATTAATTCTATATATGTTTTCATAAGGAATGGCATGCATGCATGCGTACAGTAAGACTGCCTGTTGAGAGATGCATTGCAGACCTCTTAGCCCGTTAGGCCATCAACTCACAGTGCAACTTACAGCTGACATAAACAACATCCTGAAATGTTTTATACAAGTCTGTGCATCTTCAGAGGGAAAGACAGAAACAATGAATATGAATGCTTCTTAGATGGATGCAGTCACATGTGATTCAGGGTGGATTTTCAAAGATGAGGAGGTTCTACGGAGTTTGTTAAAAAATGTGTATTCATTTATTTGCTTGGATTCTACATTCAACCGCAAGGTTACAGTTAATCTTTGTAGGATTACTGGGGGCCAGTGTAAACTTTACAGCTTTCAATAGCAGAATAAAAGCAAGTAATCCTTATTAAAGAGGTAAAGTGACAATGCAATACAAAAAAAAAACATTAGGAATATTTTTATCATTCTTAACTGTCAGAACAGGATAAGTGTTTCCTGGAGTGCATTAAACCCAAGGGGGCTTTTAATCAGTGTGGTGAGTTCAAATATGTAGGTTTTTCCCCCCCAATTTATATCCAGCCTGATATGTGCTATGTGGGAGTTTAAAAATTGGATATGGAAATCCAAAGTAAAGCACAGAATCAGTTCAATATGATTTGCAGTGGGAGTGATTCATATGATGAATGTACAGTGTCTAGACTCAACACTTATCCCACTGACGCCCCCCATCTTCATCTGTTCCCCAGAGAGCTCGAAATGTATGTGCCTGTGTGCTTGTATGAGTGTTTATATGTCAATTCGTGTGTCTCTCTATCTCTGTTGGTCTGTGTATTCACAGTTTGTGCTACTTGTGCATCGTGCAACTTCCTGGAAAGCAGATCTGACTAATCTGGCCACCCAAACAGTAACAACAACAAGATGACCTCCAACCACACCGAGTATATCACGCTTACACACATACAGACACAGTCTGCATCTTCACCGTCTTCCATATGGCCACGGCCATCTGGCTCCAACGTTAATGATAATATGATCACAAAGGATTTCACATTGTTATTGGATTATCTAAAGGTCACCATGTCACATCCATGTCTCGTTCATGATGTAACAGGTTTCAAATCCCCACAGCTGATATGCATAGGAGGCTCATTTTTACGTTTAGTTATCTGCCAAAATTTGTAAAAAATACACGCATGCGCACACACACACACATAAAAATGGACACAAAAAATGTTTCAGCAAAAAAGGGCAGGTCATCAACACTCAGCCGTTGCTCTGTTGTTTTATTTAGTGTCCATGTCTATTCTTGTTTGTGTGGTGAACTGTGAAGAGTGAAACGGGGTACCTTCACATGCATGTATCTCTGTTTCAGTAGTGGAATGAAGGTCAGGGCCGGACGGAGAAAGGATTACCTAGGATTAACAGACTATCACCAGCCAGCTAATGAAAGCCAGAGGTTTCCTCTCTTAGTCCTGCCTCTGGTGTCAGTGCCAGAGTATTAATAGCATTTAAACCTGCCACACTAATCCATGTCACATACCAATTAACCTAATCCATTTTTTATTCATTCATCATTGGGACCAATGTTTTCTCATTTCTAGTGGTGGATCTGTATGGAAGCTCATTAATGATGGCTTTACTACTCATGTAGTTGATAAAAAAAACAGCCCACTAGGGCTGTTTTTTTTATCAACTACATGAGTAGTAAAGGATGGAGGGCCGTGGTGTATTCCTCAGTTGTCTACCTGCCTGAGAAAAATGCAGTGTTTGATAGATAGAAAATCAGACAATGCTCTGTTGGATCTTTGTTGTGGAAAGCTATGAATTTGCTATATGTTTCTCATAAAGAGGCATTCCACTGGCCTTACACATAGTTTACATGCCATAAGGAGTACAACTCAGCCTGTAAAAACAGTTGTATAAAGTCGTCTGCAGCTCTGGAGAGAGCTTTCTAAAGTCTCGAAAAAATAATGATAATAGTGATGTCATCAGGGTTATCTCAGCTTGGTCTTGACTGCATTATAAACTGCAGGTGTGTGGTTTGAAAGAAGTGGGCATTTAGGAAATGAAAAACATGCATTATGGGAAATGTAGAGTCCAGTTTCCTTGGAGCTTGGAGCTTCAACTTCTGCTGCTTTGATTTTACCATTCTTTAATACTATTTTTTTAATCAGGTTCCTTTAAGTTCTTCAACTTTATGGAAGTGCAATAATAAATCCCTAGAGTGCCCCATTAAATACAGTATGTGCACTGGCTAATAATGTATGATATTTGTCCCATGAAGTACATACTGGAGAGAACTGTACATCAAAAACAACTCAGACTTGCTGTCTGGGCTTTTTTCATCACACGGAAGGTCACCAAACATGCCGTGTGGTCCTGGACGCCATCCACTGCAATTTTTCTCTTCCTTTACAAGCCTGAATGGGCACAAGAAAATGCAAGAGCAGCACAGGGAACAAAGTCTGATTTCACCACATATCAATTCGGAAAAGGATTTTTATCTTGCTGCAATAAAAACACCTGAATTTACAGTTGTAGTGTGGTGCTGATGTCATTGGTTTCTCTGCTCCACACTGTCTTAAAATGTTCAACACAAAATGTTCATTGTCCTGAGTGTAATTTTCTGTCCTTTTATATCTGTGAGTGCACTGACGATTAGAGCTGAAGTGCTCCAAGAACAAGCTCTCCTCATTTTGGATGACAGTTTTGGTTCATCTTGTAAAACACCCTGAGTGCTAGGAGCCATCATTGCACTCTTTAAAAAATATGAAAAAAAAGAGCTGCAACTAAAAAGATGTCTGAATGCTGCACCAAAAACAGAATAACAAGTTGCACAGCTGTTTACAGCCACTCCTGCCTCGACATATTTCTCAGGCAGAGTCACTGACGGCCTGTTTGTGCCGAGGCTTTGTAGGCAGAATGTTTGTGGTTTAGAGACTAAGTAGCAACACATCGTTTCCATCCCTGCTGGTGGTTTTAAAGTCTGTCTGAAAAACCACGTCTGGCCTTGCTTGTCACATCATCCTGACCTATATCCATCCCGTCTCTGTTTCTCCTCCTCTCCCTCTATCTTCTTGTCTGTGAATGTTTTCATTTGGGAGGAATGAGTTCATTCTCCGACCACGAGACAATACCTCATCCTTCCTCTACGGCCCTCTATCTGAATCACAGGCTGAGAGAAGGTGGAAAACATCTCCATCTCCCCTCCTCTCCTAATATGTCCAAAACAAACAGCTGTGATTCAGTGTGAGTGTGTGTGACTTAGCCAATCAGGCCTGCCGTGTGCTAACGGGTTTCCAGCAGACCGCTGTCAGGTGGCCCATGCAGATATCCTCTTGCAGGGAGAGACAGAGAGAGACTGTTGCAGCTCCACTGGTGTCTCTGTGGACGGACGGTCTGACTGAATAAATGGTTAACTGACACACTGACTAGCTGATTGGCTGAAAGGTTGAAGGACTGAATAACTGACTTGTTAAGGCAAGGCAGCTTTGTGTGGAAAGCTTGCGTAGCGGCTCGTGTGTGAGTCACACCGGAGCAGTTGGGCTGTTCATATCAGAAGCACACAGTGTTTTAACATCTAGCAGTTTAGCTGAGTTCATTGTTTTCCATCAGAAAATGCATCAACATCCAAGCCTTACATTAGCATTATATCATCCATTTGTCCTTAGACGATATCCGAACTCAAGTACTTTATTAACATAACACATTTCATACAGAGGGTAAATTCAAAGTGGTAAATTCACTGACAAAGCAGAGAGATATGGCGTCACCTTGTGTAATGTTTACAGTGCAGATCATTGACATTAGGTCTGGCAATACAAGTTAATTTAGTGCTACTTAACCTAGTCCACATGTGCAAAATGAAATTATTTTGGTGGGATGTCTAAGTTTGAATCTGATCCAAATCTTACTATCATTATCCCAGTGATTATTTCGCAGATAAATCTAGTAACCACCGCCCCCTAAATAAAAAGAACAATGAGCCGTTCTTTTGAATGGCTCTCAGAAAGGAACGGAGCCATGAGATCCGGCTCCCTTCAAAGAGCCGTAATTCCCATCCCTAATTGGCAGATTTAATGGCAAGCTGATTGATCCACTGAATGGCTGCTTAATTAAAGCCGTGTGCACACCAGTGCTGATAAATGCAGGTGTGCGTGCGGCGTGACTCTAGATTCAACTGTGGGATGGATTACCATAAAAGCCTCAGCTGTACTTTTTGTTCAGAGTTACGCTAAACTAAGATGGTGAACATGGTAAACATTACCCACTTATTATTATCATGTTAGCATTGTCATTGTGAGCATGATGGTATTGACATTGTAAGCATGTTAGAATATGCTGGCATTAGCATTTAGCTCAAAGCACCGCTGTGCCTAAGTACAGCCTCACAGAGCTGCTCGCATGGCTGCATGCTCAAGTCTTGTTAAAAGCCTGTCAATGTGTCTGTAGTCAAGTTTCCATCCAAATTTAGTGCAAATTTTAACCAAATTTTCAGGAAATCTGCAAAAGAAAATGCTAATTAATGCACGTTTCCATCCACCACTGTTATGCGAATATTAGGAGCTGGTTCATCAATATAAACAGTTAGTGGCTGTAATTCTCCAGTCCAGTGCCATTAAACCATTGCAGAAGAAAAGGACGAAATGAGATGATGTAATTAAAAGAGTGCCAGTCAAATCTCAAATTAACAAAAACGATGTGAAAAATGTAATGGAAAATTGTCATTTATGTTTGTTTCATAAACAGCCGCTATTCTTAGCCTCTTCAGTGGAGCAAATAAGTCATGTTTCATGTACATCATGATTTACTTGCAAAGTCTGTTTCCATTATACTTTGTTGTACTTTGGTTTAATCAATATACTTTTCCATCAGCCAAATATATTTACTTATTTAGTAAAATTTCGATTTTTTTTTTAATTTCTGGCATTTCCACTCAGGTTTGTTTATGTACAAATTGAAATTGTGCATAAAAACAGGGTGGATGGAAACGCCCTGAGTGTCGCCCCTCAAAAACAGCATATCAATTCAGATATTGTCATCCACAATAATGCCAAAATAAACGTCAAAACTGTCCTGTTCAAATTTTCTCATAGGCCTTGTTCATACTGCCAGCCCAAATCCGTTTTTTGGCATATCCAGATTGATTTGAGAAAGTCTGGACAGCCAAAAACCACATGAAATGCATTTTTTGCAAATCGGATTCAAGTCACATTTGGAGGTGGTTTGAAGTGCGATTCCAGTCCGGACTCTCTGGCCGCTCAAATAGGATTTCAAAGTATCTTTAGCGTACATAGTTACTGATGCCTACATCGTTACCACAGCAACCCATGCAGATAGGCTGGTAAAGACTGGACACACAAATCCGATCTGATCACTTGGAAATAATAATGCGGACAGTCTGTCTTAAAAATCTGATTTGAGAAACAAATCTGATTTGCCTGCAGTCTGAACAAAGCTGTAGTCTTCCTCTTTGAGTTGGTAAATGACAACATTTTGCACAACTGCAGGTCATTTGGTAAACAGTGTGCATGAATGGATTTACCATTTTGCACACTCTGTTTTGGGTTTAGCAGGTTGAACCTCTGGTCAGAATGTGATCATAGTGTTTCAATATGGAGCCAAGCTCAGTAACAGCCCAGTATGTTCCTGCATTTGTACATAATGCAGGAACATGTCACCCAGTGCAACGGTCTGGCTCACTGATGGTTTTGTTGGGGTTTTTTGGACAACAATTGAGCTCTATGAGACAGAGGCATAAGATATCTGGCTATGGATACACAAACAATACTTGTTAATAGGATCAATTCATTGTTGGTTTTGGTCTTTTTGTGGGATTTGTTGACAATAAATTGCAATATAAAATGTTTCCAGCCTTATTTGACATTGCTTCTACATGTTAGTATAAAACCAAGTCTGAGAAGATTGACAGCAGTGTTTCTGAGAAACTCGAAAAACATTGGTGCTTTCATGTGTTGAAGCTTTTTCAAAAAGTGCACTTTTTCAGTGTTGAATCACCGGCTAAATGCGGATGCATGGCAAAAATGTGGACGTTTGGTCTAACTTCCTTGTTACCTGCTTGCTAAATGGCTGATTGGATGGTTGGATGACTTCCTGGTATGCTGGGCTGCTTGTTTGTATTTTCAATGATTAAATAAGTCATTTGTCGGCTGACTTGCTGGCTGAAAAGCTGAGATAAATTAATCTTTGGCCAGAGCTGGCAGGAGGCTTCCATACTCAGCAAGGAGTCTGAGACAGAGGAGAAAGAAGGAGGGGAGAAAGAAGACTTGAAGCATGTGGGGTGTGAGGGAGGGTGAGAAGAGGAAGACAAATGAGGTGCATAAGAGAGCGAAAGGGAGGATAGAGTACTGCGAATCCAATATTGTTCTGTTAGGAGTGATTAGCTTTTGAAGACGGCTCTGAGCCGTAGCATAGATCTGGTGGGATTATGGGTAGAGCTACAGCTTTGATGTTGACCTCAGATGAACTGAACTGGTTCTGTAACCCATTGGCCCATTAAGTCTGATAATGTTCGTTTTTGTTGCCTTTCTTTTAGCACGGAGATCTGCTGAACACATGTATTTGTTCTGAGCTCTGATTAGTCTTTGATGAGGTTCCACTTTCTTTGTCAATCAACTGATTCTCTTTGACATGTGTTTGAGGAAATCCTGCAGTGCTGATGGTAAGTGTAGAGTGACTATAATAAATAGTAATAAAACCTTGGATTTTGATGTTTTTATTATGAAGAGAATGTTAATTATGATTACTAACTCAAACTAGAGCTACAGACAGGATGGGTTGGATTAGTGCAGTTTGCAGTAGCAGCTGTCAGCTTCAGCTTGTGTCACAAGAAAAAAAAACAGTATTGGTCATTTGTTCAAATGCCTAAACCAACCTAGGTTAATGTGTACCTAACACATGGTACATGCTACTGTTGTGTTGCCTCAACAGCATGTCCTGAGCAGTGCCAAAATTTAGTTCCAAGAACGCGTCCCCAAAGCTGGGGGGAGTAGAGTGGAAACTAAAGAAGAATCCGTGACAATGGCTACACCTTAAGTTCCAGGTTGTTTCTATAGCGGAGAAGGTCCCGTAGGAGGGAGGGATGTGTGAGACTTGAGACTTGTTCCACCCTGTTTCCTGCCACCAGTCAAAGGTGGTTTGTTGCAACCATGTCCATGATCTTTCCCCATAACCTCTGCCAAGTTTAGTGCCTAAACCTAACCAAACCTAACCAAACCTCAACCATAGCAGCGGCAGACCAGAAAACACTCATGTGAATCACTTTTATAATTGTCATATGTGTTTAGGAAGGCACTGACAAACAATATCGTTCTCCTGTTATGGTTGCCAGAGTAGAAAAACACGCATATGACATTGAGAAAGGCAATGACAGGTAACCTATTCTGCCATTTAGTTCGGAAAACTTGTGTATTGAGTGTGATCATATTGCTAAATAATGTGACCTTTTATAAGTGTTGTAGTGCTGATCATTTCACTGTGGTCAGGTTTTACATGTTGGCATCCAGCAGTTCTTGTTTCTGAGGACAGTAACGCAACCAGGATATTTCTATATACTATAAAAGTTCAAAACACATTAATCAGAGTTTGTTGTCTTCACATAAAATGATTATCTTAAATATGTGTAATGTTATTTATTTGGTAGCCAAAATGCACAAACCAGTAGCCCCTCAACAATATGTTAATGTCACAATTCATGTTTGACATGGGTTCTGTATCGGATCCTTTGAGCAAGTATCGAATAATGGCATTCAACAGCTAGAATGTGAAAATCTCCCAGGCTTTTCCAACAGAGAGGCTTTTACATGAAACCAAGCGCTGGAAAATCAAGTGTGTTTGCAGCTAATACTTACAACCGAGCCAAACTCTCTTTCAATGGCTCTGGCTCTGAGCGGAGAGCTAAATCTGTTCGGGGAATCTGTTGCCGTGGTTCCTGATGCTGTACTGCTGCCATGCTGGCTCTGGTCCCACTACTATCCTCTCCTCTTCCAGGAATCAGCAGGGAAATGTTGGGCACCATGGCAACACCGGTACACCAGATCAGGAGTCATAGTTGGTGTTATTATTACATCATGTCTGTTTCTCAATTTAACGTTACTTTGAGGTTTTCCTCAGATGTCAAAAGGTTGAGAAAACATATTTTGCGATGTTTGTGTGTCTGTGTATGTAAGTGTGTGTAAGAGCTGTTGTGTGTGTGAGAGATCAGACGCAGCCACACAGACTCATAATCACCAAAGCCCAGAGTTTATTAGCTAGTCAGGAAATATTACAGTTGCTGCTTCACAACCTGCTGCTGTCCTTTGGTCACCTTCTGTAGAGAAAAACAATCTGCATCTCAGAAAAAAATATTTAATACTACAATTGATTATTTTTACACTTTGCAATTTTGTGCATACTATATAAATAAATGTGTGCACAGTTTACCCAGCTGTGCTGTTTTCTAAGTATTTGTTTACAATAGAGGTTAAAGCAGGCCTGTTTTTGTGCTCGATGGTATTATCGCTTCGATATATGGGTTCCTGTGTGGTTTCATAGTTGCAGGGGTTAATCTGGGTGATTCTCGGAGGTGGAGTCACTCATCATGCACTTATCAATTATGCAGGCCTCGGAATGCATTGCATCTGTAAAATGTCTCCAGCCGTATACTGTTAACCTCATCCAAACTCCAAGGCTCGGGCATCTCCCCATTAATTAGTAAGCAAACATGCTTGTAGCTTTCTGAAAACATACATGCTTAAATCGATGTCACTTGAATTAATGTCAAAGGTATGTCACAGGTAGGCTATACATAAAAGTCAATTTTACAGAGGAATGCATATATGCAGTTGTAAGTTGAAGTAATTGGAGCAGACATGGTGAAAGCCAGAGCACCCAGAAGGACAGGCGGTGAGCACAAGAGAGATATGCTTGCTAGACAAAAAAAGGAAGCAAAGCAGATGGTGATGGCAGAAGAAGAGTAGAAGAGAAAGGGAGAGGCGGATCCACACTACTAGATGTGGTAGCAGATGGAGACAGAACAGAGAAAGACAGAGTCATTTAGGGACGGCGCGAAGGAGCAGAAGGAGATGAGGAGAGGCAGAGAGCAAGCAAGCAGATGAGTGTGTTAAAAAACCACTCAGCCGCTTTAGACAGCTTGAGAAAATATACCACAGAAAACCACAACAAGGTTCATCTCAGGTGACGGCTGCTGTATTCATCCATACAGCTGATAATAAGACAGCGGTGCAGTAGAAGCATGGCTGTTAGTGGTTAAGTTATCTTCATGGAAGATCATCATCTCTAAAATCACATTGTCAAATGAGGACTGAGTTGTCTTATCATCTGTTATCTTATTTCAATATCAGTCAGTTTGTAAGAGCAGGTTTGTTTTTCTCCAATGGTGGATATCCCCTTCTATAATGTTAAAGGAATAGTTCAACACTTAGCTAGCACATTAGTTAGCACTGTCCAACAACAACAAAATCCACCTAGCACCTCTTTATTATTTTTTGTTTGCTTAATCCGTACAAAAACGTGTATAAAACTACAATTTGTGGTTTTATGGGGGGTTATGTACCGGGAGCAGTGTTTTTCTGGGGTCTTCTCATCACAATGAGGTTTCCAGGCCAAGCTTTAAGGTGTGTTCAGACAGAGAGAGAAGTGAATTTTCGCCTCACATTATTCATTGTGTGTATTCACGTTTTTGCAGCACTCAGAGCACACACAATCACTGTAGTTACATGCATAAAATGTGTAGACAGCTGGACTGATTAAAATAGAAGCTTATCTGTTTCGTCAGGCGTGTGTGACGTTTGACTAAAAAACACGACTGAAACGCCACCCGTATAGAGGTGCTGGCAGAGCAAGGCTAGCTTTTTCCCCTGGTTTCCAGTCTTTATGCTAAGCTAAGCTAACCATCTCTTGGTTGTAGCTTCATATTTAGTGTACAGATGTCAGAGTGGCAGCAATCTCCTCATCTAATTCTCGGCAAGAAAGTGAACAAGTGTATTTCCCAAAATGTCGAACTGTTCCTTTAAGTATGGACCTGGAGTCAGGACAGGAGGGAACAGCTAGGCTGGCTCTGTCCAAAGGTACAGAATACATGTACCGGCACCCAAAGCTCACAAGTTAACATGTGTTATCGTGTTTGTTTTACCTGTACATGAACAGAAATGTAAAAACACCCCTTTGCGGTTTCAGGGGGAGTTGCATGCAAGAACTATTTCTTGGCGAACAACAGCAACACTGGTAACCTGCAGTACAGCCGGAGATGCTGCGCATAAGTAGGCTACTGGGCAAATGGCCAGGTTGCTGTTTATCAAGAAATAGCTCCCAAATGTAACTCCCATCAAAATAGAAAAAAAGTATTAAGTTAATGTACAGGTTAGACAAGAGACATTGTCTAAATAAGACAGCTTTAGAGATGTTGTAAGTTTAACTTTGGACAAAACCAGCTCTATTCCCCTGCCTCCGGTCTGTATGTTATGCCAGGGCTAAGCTAGGCTAATCATGTCCCAACTCCAGCTCCATACTTAAAGGTTCAGGGGAGGATAAGGCGAGCAGTGTTCAAATGGTTGCAAACTGCGATTTCACCACTAGATGCCACTAAATCCTACACACTGCTCCTTTCAGACACAGACGTGAGATTGATATCGATATTCTTATCTCACTCAGAAAGCAAATGAGTGTATTCAAAATGTTGAACTATATTTCTTGAAGATTAATAAGAAAGAAGCCAGGGTAGATTCTAATAACTCACTAAACATCACAACTCTAGGACACATCTGCAAGAAATTTTCCAGCTGCTACATTGTTCAAGATGCCAGCATCCTTTTGTCCTGCTTTGGCAACACACACACATTTACTAGTGAGAAACAGGAGCTGCCTGAATATTTGCTCAGCATGCATAGTTATTATATCATATAAGAGCAAAGTTACAGGCTTCAAATCATCACAGAAGTTTTTCCATGCTTGCAGCTGCACTTTTACTCTATCACCAGAAGGAATTGCTTAGAAAAGCAATACTAATGAAGCACAGATGCAAAGTGGGGACTTTTAAGATGTACCCTACCCTGCCTGTGTGTGTGGTAATGCAGTGTGACTAGATGTTGTTGTTTTTTGAGTCTATGGGTATGTGTGTCTGGGAGTTTGTGTGTCTAAAGCTCGGGTCGTCTAATCCATCAGGGGGAGCACAGTCAGAGTGAAAGTAAGAGCTGAATCATTTCAGTTCTCCAGCTTGAGTTTCACTATGACTGAGAGAAAAAACAAGCAGCAAGCCTTTGATGGGAAATTCAGTCGTCTTGATCAGAAACAGCTTTAGCTTAAGCTTTCATTCCCATTACTGCAGCAAGTTCTGTTTGCTCAAGAAGCAGCCAAATACAGTCAATTGCTACTTCTTTTCATTCAGTTTAATTTTATTTATATAGCGCCAATTCATAACAGAAGTTATCTCATTGCACTATTCCTATAGAGCAGGTCTAGGCCATACACTTTATAATATTATTGACAGAGACCCAACAATTCCCACCATGAGCAAGCACTTGGCGACAGTGGCAAGGGAAAACGTCCTTTTATGAGGCAGAAACCTCGAGCAGAACCAGACGCAGGGTGGGTAGCAATCGGCCACTGGCGAGAGAAGGAGAAAGGAGAGAGACAGGAAAGCACAAAACTACGGGAAAGAGAAGATGTTGAGTTAGTAACATGCATTAATGGGATAAGAAAGCATACATATGGAGAGGGAGAGGAGGAGAGAGGAGCTCGGTGCATCATGGGAAGTCTCCCGGCAGTCTAGGCCTATAGCAGCATCTAAGGGATGTTTCAGGACTCATCTGAGCCAGCCCTACCTATAAGCTTTATCAAAGAGGAAAGTTTTAAGCCTACTTTTTAATGTGGAGATGGTGTCTGCCTCCCAAATCCAAACTGGGACCTGATTCCACAGGACAGGAGCTTGATAGCTGAAGGCTCTGGCTCCCAGTCTACTTTTTGACACTCTAGGAACCACAAGTAGCTCTGCATTCTGGGAGCGCAGTGTTCTAGTCAGATAATATGGTATTATGAGCTCTTTAAGATACGATGGTGCCAGACCATCAAGAGCTTTGTAGGTGAGGAGAAGGATTTTAAATTCTATTCTGGATTTTACAGGGAGCCAGTGCAGAGGAGCTAATATGGGAGAAATATGATCTCTTTTCCTAGTTCTTGTCAGTACACGTGCTGCAGCATTCTGAATGAACTGGAGAGTCTTAAGGGACTTATTCGGGCAACCTGATAATAAGGAATTGCAATAATCCAGCCTAGAAGTAACAAATGCATGGACTAGTTTTTCTGCATCATTTTGAGACAGGATGTGCCTGATTTTGCAACGTTGTGTAGGCGAAAGAAGGCAGTCCTTGAAGTTTGTTTCATGTGGGAGTTAAAGGATAAATCCTGATCAATGATAACTCCAAGGTTCCTTACAGTGGTGCTGGAGGCCGGGGCAATGCCATTTAGAGTAATTGTACACTCTGACAGAAGCCAATTGAATCTAAATAATGAGATAATCACAGTACTAAAGGCTGTCATTATCGATGTCCATATGAATATTAAAATCACCTACAATCATTTTTTTATCTGTTTTAAGGACTAAACTTGATAACTCAACTTAATAATTCAGAATAAGGAGCATGGTACACTATAACAAATAGAATTGGTTGTAGTGTTTTCCAGGTTGGGTGTGAAAGACTAAGCACAAGACCTTTGGGTATTAGGGTCCGATTGATTTACTCCAGCCGATAGTTTGAGTACATCCACTTCAAATGTGGTCAGAAATGGCTTGAAGACTTTGATGAAGCTTCAAGTGCTTTGTAACTATACTGTACATGCTCCAATCTAAACGAAACTTCATACTTATGATAAGGGTCCCGCCCTGAACACATCTACATGATACTATTCAGTTATTGACAATTCAGAACTGTGTTGAACAGCCAGCATCCAGCAAGGACGCCTCTCCTGCAGCATGCCCCAACGTGCATGGAGGTGCGAGGGCCTGATCATCGCTGCTTACAGCTTTAATTTAGTTTAGGTATAGGGTTGATTAATAGGCTTGAGTCAAAGATGGCTGCAACTCCATCTTGTCGACTGGTGCGGAATGTGGGTATTAATATGACTGGGCGGAGTGGATTCATTTAGGCTAACATATTCTTCATGACACAGCCAGGTTTCAGTACGACAAAATAAGTCAATATGATACTCTGATATTAAATTGTTCACTAGTACAGCTTTAGATGAGATCTGATGGTCGGCGCGCAGACACCATTACTAAGGAGGTTTGGGTGGGTAACTGCTCTGGAAGCGTAGAGAAGCATGTAGGACTGCAACTCTGCTTCCTGGTCTCAACTCTGGGTTGTCATGGTCCATGATTGTTTGGTCCACTAATAAACTCGGCCAGATTTCTAGATATGAGAGCTGCTCCATCCAAAGGGGGATGAATGCCGTCTCTCCCAATCAGACCAGGTCATCCCCAGAAAGTCTGCCAATTATCCACAAAGCTCACATTATTTGCTGGATACAACCTCAGCCAGCAGCAGAATGAAGACATGTGGCTAAACATGTCATCACCGGTCAGGTTTGGCAGGGGCCCAGAGAAAATCTATCGTCATCATTATCAGTAAAATTCAGTAACGCCATTTCCATTCAATCATAATAGCTCAGCTGTGATTCAAAGGAATTTTGGTCAGACGTGAGTCTGGACTAAGATCAGCTCTGCAGCTGTTTTCACCACCTCGCTAAATTCTGGGAAGGGATGAGGGGAATCAGCTGCCAGGGGTCAGTGAGTGTGTGTGTGTGAGAGAGAATATCAGCTGTACAGTAACAAGGAGGTCACTGAGTTGATGGAAGGGGAGAGGCAAACTTCCTTTTGTCCATGCATGTGTATGGGTGTCTCTGTCTGTCTGTGTTTGTGTGTGTGTGAATGAGCTGTGTGGAGTCACTGAGGCCTAAGTTAGGGTGAGACAGAACAGAACAGCAGCATTAACCAGACATGGCCATGAAACAGACCCACTGCCTTGAAGATGCAGCGTCTTCCTGGAAAGAATGTGTCCTGTAGCAACTGTCTATCCTGTGTTAGCCTTGGTTTAAAAAAGATTAGGCTTCAAATTAGCACAGCAACTGTGAAATTCATCTGTGCGTCTTTGTTAAATATTTATTTCTTGAAGCTTTGTCAAGACCTAGTGACTATTCACAGGACGAGTTAACGGCTAACACGCTAGCCAGCAACACACGGGAGCACTAGTCAGTCACAACAGCCCGCAAGCTTCTTTCTATTTTTTCTCGGTCGTTTACTCCTCCCTGACATTTTGTTCTCAGAATTGTACATAATTTAATGAAATACAGAGTTATGGTAGAGGTGCAAAAGCTTTCCGAGCTTACAAGCTTGCTAACGGGACAATAAGTTCCAACAGTTTTTATTTTTACCATCCCTTCCTATCTCATAACTGTCTGAAAATTAATGAATGAATTCTTCTTTTGTGGAGCAGTTCATTCTCAGACAGATGGGGGCAACACATCTAGTAAGGTACGATAGCTTCCTGCATTCCCCTCAAAGGTCAGCACTGTTAAGACAGTTTGGCTTTTTTGAAAGGAGACAATAGTGAGGTGACAGAAAACGAGGTCAGATAGATGGGGATGACATGCAGCAAAGGCACCCGAGCAGACCCAAACCAATGATGTTGCGATTACATGGTCAGCATCTAGGATTCTAAGATCAACATTTTTTCTCCTCCGATATGAAGATATGTCAGTAAAAAGATTCTTCATGGCTCCTGCTTTGAGATACTGACCTTTGAACCTTGACCTGGTTTGAAGGCTTATAATCCAGCAACAAAAGAGGCTACAGACATGGGACCAACTGTCTCTCTTGAGCTCTTGACTTCAGATATCATGTGAGCATAGTCAAAAACTGGGGGTGCCATTGAATAAGATGAATTTCGTTGTTCCCACGCCGGGGAAATTTGCTTCTTACAGCAGCTCAAGATTCAACACGTACAGGGAAAAGGTTGATAAATAAAAAAATACACATAAAATAGAAATAGAGAATAGAAAATAAGAGCTATAAACAATATATACATCTGTCATTTATGCAGATATATGTGATGGATAATTGCAAAGAATACTTGCACACTTGACACTTTTATAGCATTATACTACTATACGATAGATAGATAGATAGATAGATAGATAGATAGATAGATAGATAGATAGATAGATAGATAGATAGATAGATAGATAGATAGATAGATAGATAGATAGATAGATAGATAGATAGATCGATCGATAGATAGATAGATAGATAGATAGATAGATCGATAGATAGATAGATAGATAGATAGATAGATAGATAGATAGATAGATAGATAGATAGATAGATAGATAGATAGATAGATAGATAGATAGATAGATAGATAGATAGATAGATAGATAGATAGATAGATAGATAGATAGATAGATAGATAGATAGATAGATAGATAGATATTACCTTGAGAGATGGATGAATTGCACAGGAGGTAGTTGCACAGTGTAAATAAATTTAATTACACTGAAAATAATTTCACAGCGTATATATTTCACAAGTATAATTTTTTAGAATATATATTTGTATATATGGATATGTATGGAGACTGATGACAACACCCTCATTTGGCTCGTCTCTGATGGGGATGAGTCTGCCTACAGGTGCACTTCTACACCACCATCATTGAGTCCATCCTCCCCTCTTCCATCACCATCTGGTACGCTGCTGCCACTGCCAAGGACAAAGGCAGACTGCAGCCATTCGCTCCTCAGAGAAGGTGATTGGCTGCAATCTACCTTCCCTCCAGGACCTGTACGCCTCCAGGACTCTGAGGCGTGCAGGAAAGATTGTGGCCATCCCCATCCCTCATACAGACGCTAAAGGGTACCTTATGTGTCTGTAAGAGACGGCAGTGGACGTGACAAAACGTCGGTATTTGACAACCTGAGAATGAGAACGGATTGTAATGAAACAGAGGCAAAAAAAATTTACCTTGAGGAAAAAAAAAAACCTCAACAAATAAAACCTGCAGCCTCATAGCAAGCTGCCACCTGTTCAGGTTAGCACAGAGCGAGCTAGACCGAAACAAAGCTTTAAAAAAAAAAAACTGAATAACCAACAAAGCATTAATATAAGATTCCCCTGGTACTGATGACATCACAATTTATCCATGCCACCTATTTAAATCCGCTTTGATTCTGTGATCTATTAGCCCCCCTTCCCCTCCTTTTTCACTGTTGTAGTTGTTTTTATACTGATATTGTTTTTACTGTCTCTGTTATTGTCTTGTAAAGTGCCTTTGAGTACCTTTTAAAGTGCTATTCAAAAAAAAAAGTATTATTATTATGAATGCACCAACTATGTAATTTACCACAGAACAGTTTTACCCTTCCTTCCACAACTCGACAGTGCCGAGTCACTCGCTGCTTAGTGTGATGTACAGAGTGGGTTTACCGGTTGATGATAATAATACGGTATAAATGCCCTACCATCACAAAAAGAACGCATACAAAAAACTTACTCACCACAGTAGGGCTGACACAAGATCGAACCTGACTTGACCTGAAATTAAGAGATTATCTGAAACACTGGACTCGATTTCAGTCATTTTAGCATAATTTTAAGATTGTTTTAATTACATTTGAAATAGTAAATGACTTTGCCTAAACTTAATTCATAAGGTAATCAGGCACAGGTTAACAGGACCCCCCTTAACTTTGGAACATAATTTAATGCACAAGGCCTTTACCAATGTTCAGTCTCTCATTGTGTATAGATAAATATACACTTAAATACCAAAAAATAAATGGGCTTAATAAATGAACTTGGTTTTTCGGGTGGATTTTGGCTTTATTGCTGTGAGCGGTGCTCTCTGGTGCTGCCTGGAGACTGTCTCTGAGGCCTGAGGAATGCACTGACATCATTGTTTAGCATTCTGCCAGGACTGAAGAGCTGGGAGTAGTTAGATGTAAAAGGTTGACTGAATCTCCTCAGTGTCCTTCCCATGCAACGTTATGGCATTCCCATCAGCACTGCACAGTGTTGCTATATGAGCACAGAGCGATTCCTTGGAAATCCTAATGGCTGTGGGCTGGAGGTTTGAACTGATGAGTTTGGTTTGGTGAAATATCTCCTTTACATCCATTGCCAACGAAAGAAGGAGCGTGCCGTTTCTTTAGCGATGTGAAAAATAAGGGTCTGGATGTGTCCAACTTTCATGCGGAAGACGGGAGTTTGTGTCCCGTCACAAAGCTATAATTTTATGTTCCCTTTCTTTAAACCTAACAGGCCTTTTTCACAGCAGACATTTTGACATGTCATAGTAGGAAAAGCACAGGTAACATCGCTCAGTTGTACTGAAGTGTCCCAGTAAGCCATGACAGTGTGACAGTGAGCCAGCATGCACAATACCAGGACCCTGAAACAGCTCAATGGAATTCAGCCATCATTAATTCATTTTATTATTTACACCTGTCCTTTTCCTACTGTGACATGTCAAAATGTGCTCTGTGAAAAAGCATTTTAGTTGCCTAACCCTAACCATAAATTAACCACAGCTTATTTATCCTAACCATGATTTTTCCCTGAACTTACTGTTCTCTTTTATGAATTATTTTTCTTCTTCTTGGATCGGTCACAGTGGAGATACAGACAGAAAATCGTGAGAATTGACTTGACTTGACTCTATTCACCAGCCATTGCCATGATACCTTTACCTAAACTCTGTGATATGCAGGTATACTAATTTTAGGAGAGTTTACTCTACACTACACTGATAATTGACAGATTGTGTAGGACAGAATTATATTATATATTAAACAACTGTATTATATGCTAAAATTTATGTCAGTTACAATCTGGTTGTTTTAGGTAAATTAAATAATAAACTATAAAAATCACTTTTTGATGTTGTATCTTCAGTTCCAAGTAGAAATCACTCAGGTCCTACATTTTCCAAAGCTCTAATAAAATGACCCTCCTAGTTTGTCTGTTTACGGTCCATGTACACAGTTCATGTTTACCCAATGAGAAAGGGACTATATGAGTCATAAGTCATGAAGAAAAACAAAACCCTGTTTTTTTTTTGCAAAAGCAGGGGGAAAGGCCTTTGGCTTGCCTCTGTTGATATTCAGGATCTAAATGGATTTTTCGTCACTTATGCATTATAGAAGTAGCCTGTGTAACCCAGGGCTCGGAGAGGGGCTCGTCACTTTCAATCTAGCAAACACGCTAGCGGCGTGAACATGGACGTGTCACAGGGGCTGCCATGATCTCCAAGGAAAAGTGTGCTGACTGCAGGCCACCAGAACCAATGCTGCGATATTATAAACAAACAGACGTGCACAGATGTGCAATATCAGTCACCCATACCACCCCTCCTTCTGGAGCATGTGCACATGGTATACACATGGCTCTGTGGAGGTCTGGTCTGTGTTGGTTTCTGTGGAAGAGGGAGGCTGAGATAAGAATGGGCTGGGTCTTCCACAGAACAAGAAGGAGGCAGCCATATGACAGCTGAAAGACAGCAAGAAAGCACAGTGAGAGGAGGGGGATGTAAACAAACTCTTCCAGGACCTGTTCGTAGTGAATGAGTGTGTGTTGCTTTGCTTCTGTGGAAACATTTTACTGTTTGCTGAGCACATAACGATGAGTCACAATAATGAGGCCAAAGGGTTTGCCAGCATGTTCACTTAAGCTTCCTTATGGTCTGTTTAACCTGCCCTCTGTCTCCATTATTGGTTACAGTCCCAGTTTACAGTCACAAGATTTAATTGACTTATTGACGACCATTTACAAGCCAGGTCTTATTGTCAAACCCTAACCCTATCAGTTATGATAACCTTTTACCCACCACACTTTAGGTCTGAAATATATGGACGCGGTGACATCCCTGAAGGGGTCCAAGAGGGCAAGAGTGGGTGGAATGATGGCCAAAACAATAAAACCAAGAACCAGCTTATAAAATACCAGAATTAACCTTTAAGTTCTCGTGTTTTTAGGTGTCATGTTGCAGAAACATTGTTTGCACATGTTACAATTGTGGCTTGAAATTATTAATTTGCGTGATGTGATGTAGGACAACTACAGATTATGAGGGAAAAAACTATTATATAACATTTATTTAACTGGCCATTGAGTCCACATGAAATGTGCATCAAACATTGGGGAAAATATGTTTTCAAAGCCATTTCTGAAGCCATTTCTCTTACTGTTCCTGTAAGATATTGTCATTCTTACATTTATTTTTAACCTCCAGTTTGTTAACTTCCATTCTATTGTTCTAATACCATATGTTGCTTTTATTTTCTAACCTACCTCATAACGCAATTAGGATGTGTCTTTCTTTTCTATGTCCTGGTTTGGTGAAGGTATTTGATGTTCTGTGAAGCAATTTCCAACTTAAGTTTCAAAATGTGTATGCACATGTTTTACATATGTGTTGTGTATGCATATGTTTTACATATGCATAAACAAATAGGCTTAATAACTCATGGACACACACTGTGGTTCATCAGAAGAAGCAGACGTGTTTGACATCCAAATCTTGTGGTAATGTCAGCATGCCAGATCTGTGGCACACACACTTTGTGTTCTGTCAACTCTCTGTCTGGTTATTGCTTCTGGTGTCAAACCCAGAACACTATTGCTGCTGCCAGTTACTATGGTATTACACTGATAACCTTTCACTCAGGTTATTAGGTTCATACAATATAAATAGGCTTCTATCATCTGGCTGACAGTTAATGAGGAGGGATTACCCCAGGATCTCTTGGTAGAATGCATAAAAATAACCTGCAATATGGTGGATATGCTCTGTGGATTTGGAAATGGAATAGTTTGCTGTGCATCCACTGCATTCATTAAATGTCTGATTTGGGCCAGAGCTAATATCACCTGAGGTGTCACAATCCCTCCTCTTAGGTGTCATGTCAGTTAGAAGATAGTTGTGTCCGAGCACTCTCACATTATCATGGCTGCGCACATGTTTAGCATGGGTGGCCCCCAATGCAAATAACCCCCACCATGCCTTACCCAACATGCACAAGGTCTTCTTGGTTGTCTGAGGTTTTGTTTGTTTTTTGGGGTGATTTTTTTTGGAAGACCGCCGTCCACCGTTTGGTAGAGCACATTTTGAGTTTTGCATATTTTGTTGAAATATTTTGTTGTACTTAACCTAAAAGACATTTCTAGCACCAAAAATTGACAAATTGTCATTTTACAGGGGGTTATGTGCCAGGCTATGAAGTGACTTCCTGGAGTCTTGTCGTCACCTTCCTCCCCCAGGAAATTACTGCGCACAGCCATGAAATTGTCTAGCACGTTTTTACACTTAGGATTTTGTACAGATTAAACAAACGAGATGTAACATGTTAATTAGCGAGCTTTAGAAGTAGATGGATTTTGTCACCTTTGGACAGAGCCAGGCTAGCTGTTTCCTCCTGTTATTTGCGCTAAGCTAAACTAAATGGCTGTTGGCTGTAGCTTCATATTTAACAGACAAATATGAGAGTGGTATCGTTCTTCTCATGTAGCTCTCAACAAGAAAGAAAATGAGCACATTTCCTAAAATGTCGAACTATTCATTTAACCTTATTACTGTAAATGGACATCTGAGATATTTGGTAGAGGCTCATAATTAAAAAAAAAAAAAAGTGTGGTCAGTTGAAAAAAAACTGCCCAAAGGAACTAAGATCTGTTGCAAAACAAAACAAAGAAACCCATAATTTTGCTTTTTTCTGGGTGAGATCATTAAAGGGTTAAAAGTAAAGGATTTGATTGGCTAAAGCTCCAAATGGCTCGTTTACATCTTGAATGTTTAAAATGTAAAACACACTGGATCCCTAGATTATGCCACAGCAGGATATGAAAGCTTTCATAATTTATTTTTCCACCAGCATATCTTAGCCTTTATGATGAACACATCCCCATAATTGGTGCAGCACAGGACAACATAGAGGAAATCCACTCAAAACACTTTAAGATCATCAAAGTGCACAAGTTTATCCTGGAAGTAGGTCTGCAGGTGGAGCAGTGTGGACAAATTTGTTTTCACATGGTAGTGTGTGTGAACTACAATTAAGTAATTTCACAAAACATTGGCCTAAAAAACAAAAGTGCGTATTCAAATTGCCAAAAAAATATGCCACACCTTTTATGTCCTCTGACTCCTTCTCTTCTCACACCCCACCCATCCCACACACACAAAAACAAACACACCCCAGGTAAGTTATCCACTGGTGTAACTCATGCTCTTTGTTTTTCTGCTCCCTTTTCACGTGGTTACCTGCGGTGGATCTATTGTTAAACGGTGCTTTACTTTCACACTTGCACTGTGACTCAAACAGAGAGATGTGTGTGTGTGTGTGTGTGTGTGTGTGTGTGTGTGTGTGTGTGTGTGTAGCCGTTGCTGTTTTCGTACTCGTGGCTGTACATGAGTCACATCCTCTTTGTTTTACTATCTTTAAGTGGAAGCTCAAGTGTAGAGTGTAGTTGTGGGTGTAGAAAAAACAAGAATTTAAAGCAACTGCGGAGGTCCACTTCTCTATTCCTGCTTTCTCTAAGTCAGAAAACCATTTCTGTCCCTTTTTCTGTTTCCATTTCTCTGCCTGCCTGTCTGCCTGTCTGTCTGCCTCCGTCTTTCCACCTGCCTCCCCCTCCTTCACTTGTGTTTACTCTACGATTGTAATAAAAGTGGAAATTCTCTGTCCCTTTTTCCTCAGAAGACTATTCTTATTCTGCAGGTGCTTCAGTTTCCTGGTTTTAAAACGCATCTGCATCTGTTTTCAAAGGCCTTTCCTGGACATTCTACATGTTATTGCAATGAAATCATGTCCTTCTCTTTTAATTTTGATCTTATTTATTGAGGATGATAAAAGCACACAGCATGTTCTCTCTCTCCTCACCACATAATGAGCCATCATTTATACCTGCACACCTCCAGGCAAAGTGGAAATGATATGATCATTTATGACAGTGAGGTTTTTGTTCTCACAGCACCAAGCTTGTGTTATTTCTCCACACTGTTTCTGATTGTGTCTAAAAGTTGAGATTAGTAAATGCCCGTGAAAAAAATATAGGAAGCTTGTATTCCCGTCATTGGCCTGATGATATTGAATAACACCAATTGTTGATACACCTGGTCTGATGCAGATTTGACCTCAATATGAGTGTCCGTGTCACACCTGATAATAATACCAACTTCCTTTTAGCAGTACAGCTCACTTCATTGTTGAACAAATGGAAACTAGGCTGAAAGAAATCCCCATTGACAACTGCTTTCCAGTTCCCTTCCCGCAAATTTAGAGTCACTTCCTCATACTGGGCCTTCTGGATGGGCAGTGACCTATAAGCGAGGTTGCTGTTGCTGTTGACTGGGAGGCAGCTGTTAGGCATTGTTCCCCTGTGTCACCACAACTTCTTCCATGATGTGACGCACATGGAACCAAAAGTCCACGTTGTGGATGTGTTTTATATCTCATTGTCTGTAGAATCTATTAATGCTTTTATTAAATGAGGCCCTGTGTGCTAAAATACTTTGCTTCATTTAAATGTTAGGAAACAAATATTCATTCATATTACGTTAGACAAATTATACAAATTACAATGTATGAGTGTAATAGAATACTATTGTGTGTGTACAGTAACGTACAGTAACATAACACAGACACAGTTGTCACTATGTTCACCAGCAACTAGCTGGTGAACATAGTGGAGCATTTAGCAACTAAAGAGCCAGATATTTCCCTCAGGACTGGCCAAAAAACTGGTTAAAAAACAGCATGGACTTACATGTTGGACTTACATTCACCAGGTGGCCAGAAACACGACTCCAAATGAAAGCTAATGTTGCTCTGTACCTGTGCTGGATGTGTAAATAGGCAACTGTTAGCTAAGTTTGCCATATTAACTTAAAAGGTGATGATATGTATATATGGTGTTGTGTTCCACTGCCACCAAATAGCCAAAAAAAAAAAAAAGTTATTGCATGTTTTTGTTTATGTTTTTGTTGTTACATCACTTTACTACTCCCTTACAGTACTTGTCATTAAAAGAAGAATTGACATTATATATTATATTATGTATTACTAAGTTAATACAATACAGTAGCAAGCAACTTAGTAATGCATTACTGCCCAAAACTACAACAGTGCTACTTTTGTCATTGTGGTGTTTACAATGACATAAACAGCATAAGTATGAATGTAATTTTCATCTAGGAGCAAAACTTATTCTACGCGGTTGCTTCATTTTTTCCAGTTTAATACACTGGTTAAACCAATATAAAGCCACATAAAAGTGTATATTTAGTGTACATGCACTTTTATTGCAGACACATTAAAACACATCTCATCTCATGATTCTGTACGTTAATGCAAGACACTCACATTCTAAGAAAATAAAGCATTACACGTACATAGATAAGGTATGTTAAATGTAAGTATGTGAATTATGTGTTTATGTGTGTTATGTACATGCATGATTGGAAGGAATTTTTGTGCTTTCATAGCTCACCCTGACTCTCAGAATCTATTAATTCTCTCATAAGTGACAAACTATACATAATATTTATTCAACTCAGCTCTGTTTCATACTCTGTATTCAGTTCGAGTTACAAAGCTCCCATCACGGATCCAAATGTTCAACTCTGATATTTCTGCAGTGCCGTCATTACATGATTGCCATTAGAGTAATTGTTGGAAAAGCATCTTTAATTGATGAGTTGCACAAGCGACCTGATTCCCAAGTAGTTAAATGAGCTCAGCAGGGCGCCACAGCAGCCAATAGCACTGAGGCTTCTGCACAGATCAGCATGGAGGCATCGTGATGCTAACTGTCAGTGATCCTCGATTGTTGCTAAATGGCCGCTGTAACAATAGGTCACATTCCAGTCCTGCTGGGCCCAGCAGCCGCAGCCTACTGTATCAGTATGGGCAGATGAGAGGTGTGAGCGCCTGTGTGTTTGTACGTGCGTGTCAGGTTTGTGAGTTCTGTGCAAAAGCGTTGGGTCTTCTGTGTCTGTCTGCAGTGTGCATGTTTGTCTGTGTGTGGCCTGGCTGTGCGCTGTGACCACGCTGTCGCTGGAGAAGCTTCTCAGCGCTTCACATGGGTGAACTCGCCCTTGATGACACCGTTGCGGCTCCATGCTGGGTAGCCCCTCCATCTGCTGCCATGCTAGTTGGCCTCCATCGACCGCCCACATCGAGAATAGAGGGAGAAAAAAGACAAATTACAAGGAAAAATAGCCAAGTGGTGCCAGGGAAGAGGAGACTGCAATTCACAAACATGAACCTCAACAGCAGGATGCTTTTTTATTGTCAAATCAAAGGTTCATGATGGTGCACTAAGTGACTAAAAGACCATAATATCTTGAGATTGTTGATAGTGTTGTTGATCGAAACCAAACACTCTCATTTCTGTACTGTACTACAAAATTCCTGAGTTTCGAAAACCAACCACAAAATGCAGCATCCAACCGCAGTCGATAAAGGTCATAGATTGCCTTATGCTCCGTTAAGCTCTCTCATCCTAAATCTAAAATTTAGTCTCTTGCCATGGGACCCATGCTCATTAAAACATATTACCATGAGGGGATCCATCACTAATAGGCGCACAACCTATTTAGAGTCCTGACCCACAGGAGGCAATCCAAAAGGAATTTCCCCAGAGAAATGTTTCATTTCCATGAAGAAACACCCCACTCTCATTTACTTTTTTATGATATTCTATTGATCCCCTGAGGAGAGATGTTCTAGTCACTTACCCACCTTCACAGTGAGGCCAGAGGTCAGGGTCAGCTACAGAACAACACTGAAGATAGAAGGTATTCAGTATCTAGTGAAGGACACTCTGGCAGGTGCTCGCTGCCTCAGAGTCCTTGAAACAGGACCGACCAGGTGAAGGACAGGCTCTCTGTTCTCAAAGACACTCCTCTACTCCTGCGTGTCAACACGGAGGCTGATTTTCTGTTTCAGTTTAATTAACGGGCATAGTGCAGATATAGCTACAGACTTACTGTAACAGCACAAACCCTCAGGCCACTTGACATGCTAATGTATCCACTGTCAGCCCAGTTCCTCCTCAGTCCTGCACATGTGAAAATCAACATTTCAACACAGCAGAATTTCCAGTGTCTGTCAGTCACTGCTATTTTAAGTTGGCTAGAGCTATATCACTGTAGTATATCACTGTAGTGATACAGCTCTGGGATGAATGTTCAGAAAGTTTAAATGAACTCTTGTGATGTGGACTTCTGGTGCTGTATGAGTTTCACACTCAGAGAACACTAAAACACAGACAATTCTGCAGTGAAAAGTGGTGTAAATGTGGCGAAACACGTGATGAATCATTCATTAAAGATCCATAACATGTCATCATGTGTTTCACCCGCTGACACAGTGATATGCACTGCACAAAAAGAACAACTTGTGTCTGTTAGTAAACCATGCAACATAACAGCACAACCCTGTCTTACAGGCTATGACTGTGAGCTGCTGATTAACCTCAGAAAAATCAAGATACGCTTCCACAGAAAGACATTTAAAGTAATACAACTCCTTGAGGAGCACTTAAATGACAGTTTCAACTTTCCCTCAAAAGTTTTTTAATTCTAATCATTTTTTCATTACTAATTCTTTTTTTTTTTTTTTTGCCAAAGCAATTTTGTCCTGATCTTTTCATTTCATTTGTTTCATTGTGTGGAGACCCAAGGGCATAATTTCCACTGGGGACTTTTCAAAATTGTATTTTTGTTCCCGTCACTTTCATTGTTTCAGGTTGATTTTCTTACTTAAGTCTCTTTGATTGTCCTGCCACCACAGTCCTGGTGAGATCTGAGAAGAGATAAAATGTTGATTACACTCATCTGAGTCACTTTAAGTTATTACTGTGTGCACTGAGTTTAACAAACAGCTGGGAGTGCTATAAAACCTTTTTTGCCCTGGGTTTCGCCTGTCAGGCTGTATACAGTAAATGCCTGACCTTATTGACAAAGGTTGTTGGGGCCGAATGCAGCCTGAGAGGAAGACCTGTAGATAGTAGTCAGGGCTCGAAAAAGGCACTCAGTTTTTGGTTTAAAAACGCATTTAATCTATATTTTATTTACAGTTAATATTCTCCTAAACATATGCTAGAATTGAGTATCAGTCAAAGACAAAGCAGTAAAACGCAGTTCTCTTTGAAGTCAACATGGTAATACAACATTATCTATCAGAGAGTACCAGGTATTTATAAAGAAAATACACCACCCACCCCACCTCCGACTTTCCGCCCTTGTCAAGACCACACGCAAAAACAAAAAAAGAACTCCAGGCAACCAGGCAGTTGTTATCATGGGGTTATAAAGCACACCTGTAGCCAAACATAATGGCCTGGTTACCAAGAGCAGAAGGAAACACATTCATTTACTCACATTACCTTTAACTAGGCATGTTTTGTGTACTTCTGCTTTTGCGGGTATTACATCAAATCAGAAATTTTACTTTTACACAGCTTAAATTTATTGATGTGTTTATTTTCTCACGGCTGGCCTTGTATAGCTAGTACTTGTACAATATCAGTATCACATTTGTACTTCAGCGTAAGAAAAATGTAACTAACCCAGTAGTACTTGAGCAGACTATATGAATTTTCCTTTCATTCCTGCCTGTCACACAGACCCAAAAACCAGGCTAAATGTTAACTAGGCCAGCATATTTCCGTTTAGCTTATTTTGGCTCACTAATATTGCAAGTCATCTTATCCATTAAATGCAATACTCCTAAATGCCTGTCCGGAACACTCTGCACACTAACAGGGATCATGTTCTTCTATCCTCCTGCCTATCTTATCCAACTATGTGTCTCTATTTCATTACTCTCACAGAGGGAAATGGACACGCTGTCCTACACAATGTAAGCTGTGTATGAAGATTTTCACTGTTAAGAAGAACAACTAGTTTCAGGAAAAACACAGCGGAGAGCCTTCATCAAGGTTAGGGAGTGATGGATAATGTGTTACTCTCCCATATCATATATTACAAAGAAAAATAATCAGGGACAATAGCAGAACTCATGTAGCCATCTGTACTTGAGAACAGCTGTACGTGTAACTTAATTTGTAGAAAATGTTGCCTGTATGAGGTGGCAGAACAATCAAAATGTTGCTGGTAATTGAACTTTTGTCTGTAATATTGAACAAATTTCACTTGTTAAATTTAGTCTTTCAAACACTACAAGTCAACATGACAACATCTGCTATTACGAACTAAGTGTCTCTGTTCTTTTTCAAAAGAAAACATCGGAGATATGTCGACACTGCTCTGCAGAGCCTAGCTTTAACGCAGTGGTGGGAAAGTAACTTAGTACATTTATTTAAGTATTGTTCTGTACTTAAAAACCTAAAAATGCTACTTCACACTTCCACACTACATGTCAGAGTGAAATATACATTGGCAAAGTGTTACTACAGTTCAGGCCAGACCAGCTGGCCCCACCTGCCTGCACAGGATTCCTTTTTAAACTGTGACATGACAATGCACGACTAATAGTATAGGAAGCGCACAGTGAGATGTATGGAATTTGACTAAGCTATAGCTCTGAGAAGGCAGAGAGTTTGGGCGTGGCTGGTGACAGCAGTCTATTCATTTCTTCACAGCTCACCTGCAGTAAAAGTTAAAGGTAAACCAGAGTCATATTGGATGGCCTGCAGCTGTCAGCATGTATTGCATAAGATTAGGCCGCTGTCATGAGAACCAGGAGCAGCACTGTCTTTCCACCGTACCCCGAGGACAATACCTCCCGAACAAATCAGAAATTCTAGATTTGTCATGAATACTGATGGAACTGCTGCTGCTGCTGCTGCTGCAGGGCTGCAGAACAGGCAAGGCCAAAGTGGAAAACGGGCAGGACCGTCGCTGCTCCCACGCCCGAATCAGAAAGAATGATGACAGATGAGAATGAGGACGATTGAGTGGGCAAAATATCAATATGTGTGCATGCATAAAAGGCATACGTGAGAAAGGAGAATATGAGCACACAGGTGAGAAGTGAGAACCACAGGGAGTGAAGGGTGATTAACCAAGCTTGGATTTTCAAAATGGAAATCTCTTGAGTCAGCGGTCAGCGTCTGTGTCTCAGGTTACAAACTTTACTTGGACCTTCCCCTGTATTTTTCTCCCTTTCCTTTTGGCTTAAAATGTTTCTTTTCTTTGTGTCTTTCTCCACATAATGTTTTTCCTATCATCTTATTCTCCCCATCTCTCTCCCTCTGCCTTTGTGTTTCCTTCCTTCCCATCTCCTGTTTGCTAAAGATGTAGTTGAGTCATACAGTACTTTTCCCAGGTACTGTAAGTAAACAGGACTCTCCCGTATGGCCACTGTTGATCCACCAAGCCCTACGCGCTGCGCTGACGTCAGGCCCGGAGAATGTAAACAAAGGCTGGCACTCCAGGCCGTGCCTCTCCCGCTTTCCCCTCGTATCAATGGCCAGAGATTATAGTAGGCTTCCCTGCGCACAAGTGGCCTCGATGGCGTGTCAGCAGCATGAAAGGAAAGTTACACATCCGTGTGTGTTGTTAAGACTTTGGCTGTAGAGGGCCGTGCCAGGAAACTTTTGTTTCACCTGTCCCCATTCTGAAGCACTGTGAGTTTAGCAGGCTGTCATCTGTGGGAGAGGAGCAAAGTAAACAGCTGGTTTGACGTAAAACAAACTTTCTTATAAAATATAGAATATTTTACATAACAATGGGTCATTTATATAATCGCAGAACTGAAAGTACTGGAAGTATATTTACTCAAGTACTGGTCCAGTACTGTACTTAAGTACAATTTTAAGGTACTTTACTTGAGTTACTTTATACTTCTACACCCCTATATTTCTGCACGAAATATTGTTATTTGCTGGTTATGATTTTACATACATATGATAATCTAATAAAATGTGAACAGAAATATGACATATGACATGATATTGTTACAGATTAAACTACCCAGCAGTATATAATCTAGTTAAAATTAGCACCACCTCAGCTACAACAGTAAAATGCTGCTTACATATGAATTTCATTCACTTCATTCATAACTACATTTTACTGGTAATACTTCTGTACTTTTACTTAAGTCAAATTTTGAAGAGGACTATTACATACTTGTAACGGAGTATTTGTATATTGATGTATTGCTACTTTTTAAAGGTCTGAATATTTCTTCACTGTAATCAACATGCTGTATTACATAATATAGCTCATCAATCATGCAAAATGCTCCTGCAGGATGCATTTTTGCAATGGTTTCTAATTACATTGCTGACATTTTCTGTCCTTTTCTTTTCCTTCTTTGATTTCCAGTATGACAATTAAATCAGCTAGATCAATTTTGGGTTCAGGTTACTGTGAACTGTCTCATGGTGGGTACGTTATGCAGATTCTAATTAAAAACACAATGTTGACATATACCACATCTCATGCAAGTCTAAATAGAATAAAAGTTTTAAGTGACAGCCGCTACCATCATTCATCCAACCAACCAGCCAGCTGCTGTATAGTCTTTGGATTCCACCGGCAATTTGTGTTTCACCATGTGCTTCCTGTATCATTAACTTGCACAGTGACCCTCAAGGTCAGCAGAGCCATAAAGAGGTTGGTCAGTGGCTGAGAGTTGAGAGTGAAGGCCATGCACCGCAAATGAGAAAGAAAGAAAAAAAGATGCTAAACTAAAAGCATTTCATTTGTGCACTCAAGCACAGTTCACAATGGCGAGTACTTCTGAGAAAAAGACAAAAAATATTGCCTTCCTGTAAGAGCATCGGGAACAAAATCTTCCCTTCCTTAACCGTTTCTATACAGAATACCGGATGTTGCGATCTTTGAACATTTGCTGTAGTTAAAAAAAAGACAGAACAACATGTCCTTCAAGCCCAGCACTAATTGGCTAGAGATGTTTATTTACAAGATTTCCATGAAGCGGGTGGTATTTTCATTCATTTTTATCACAGAGGAAAAAACATCAGACGCAAAGAATGGAGACAGGATGTAATCAGTGGACAGATAGAGGGGAAGAAGAGAAGAAAAGAAAGGGTTAAGAACTAAGAAGGAATGGAACGAAGAGGTGAGGAGCACGGAATTTTTGCTCTGCATTCCCGCCCTTCCCTCCAGGGACAGCACGGCCAGACCACTCCTCATGCTTCCTCCTTCAAGGCAAACACACACACACACACACACACACACACACACATTAGAGTGAAATAGCCATGCTGAGAGGCCCCTAAGCAGCATGTGCTGGCCGCACGTGTGGAGGGCCAGCAGAGAAAAGACGTCGGGGCCACTGTGGGTGAGGCCAGAAAGACGTTTTGTGTCGCGGCCATTCAAAGGTTAATCCACTCATCAGGGATCAGAAAGGGAAACTGTAGGTACACAAACTCCACCTCTTCAATGTGAATGGGAATTTAAACAATAGATTCATGATCTACATTGTAAAATACTATACAATTTACAAAGCTGGGTTGCTGCTGAAGTGTAGAGGGACACTGAATATTCATGAGTCCGTGAAGTTTCACTCATGGAAACACTCAGGTTAAACACCTGTGAACTTTTGAACTGCTAATATCAGAAAAATCATTTGAAAAAAAACTTTATTTACACAGTAATCCCAACTCAAGATCCACTTACTAGGTTTTTCTAGAACTTTCAACTGTCTGATTCTGGCTTTGCCAAAATCACTCCCTTTACTGTCTCGTGCACTACATTTACTTTCTGCCATTTAATTTGAGTGTCTGAATTCTGAGTGTGAAAATTCCACAGGGGAACAAAACAAGTAGTGTCCATGGCATGTACACTACTTTCTGCTAACACTTCTTTTGACTTCTGGTCAAAATTGTAATTACCAAAAAGAAGAAATTTAAGTTTTGTGAAATTTTCTGCAGTGAGAGCACTCCTTACATTAGTGTTTGCCAGGGGGTATTTTTGGTTCTCAATAACAATGTCAATACTGGAATTTGATTGGTGCAATATCTGTGTGGGCAAGCTCTATAAGTAATTTGTACTATCGCTTCAGTTACAACGGCAATACAGGCAATTATCCAGCTGGGGGGCAGACACTGTTGCTCATAGAAGTCCCATCTGTGATTTCAGAACTCGGTCTGTTACTTAGTGACTGAGTGTCATGATTAGAATCATGGGGTAATATACAGAGAGTTACAGGACTAACCATTGCTGTGAGTTTTGACAGTCTGACCATTTACAATACCTGTATCTGAATCAATGAAAGAGAGACAACTTACGCTAACTAGATCCCTGTCTTTGTATAATGAACGAAAAGTAACATCTAGTGGGAATCAGTTCCAACATTAGTAAGCTAGGCTAACTAGCTCCCACTTTCCGACTGGAATACAAACTTTAACAGCACGATGCATCCTCCCAAATGTTGAATGATGTAAAGGGACAGATGTCTTGAATTATTAAAAGTTGATAACCAACGTTATGTGGGCTTGTTGCAAAAGCGGGGGGAAAACTTGTTTCAGTGTCCATAAGCTATGACATGCTCCGGTCAGTAGCACACCACAGTCGGTAGTTGACAGTCAACTGCTGTCATGGGAAACGCCAACCCAGAGGTGGTTCCACAAATATGTCCAAATAGTAATGTGACAAACCCTGTAACATCTCCATGGGAAAACCACCCTAAACAGGAATTCTGGTAAACTGAAAAAATAATTTCCATGCAATTTATACCAGCTGACTTGGACTTTGGTTTCGGTCTGTTAATCCACCTTTGCCATTGTTTTCCTGTTGTCATGTTGGAGATGTTACATTAGGCTTGTAGAATGTTTAAGCTGTATGATGTTACTATATCTACAACAATTTCCTCACTTTTTGTTGCCAAAGGCTGTATGAGCAAATGCAGAAAACAGCAAAACAAACAATGAATCCCAAATAGAGTAAGAGTACTCCTTTTTAGTGAAGTGGCTATATCCATATTATAGTATTTGTTCGACTTGTTTCTTCAGTGAAAATAATCTGTTTATTCTAAAACAAAGCAATGAAAAAAGCAGGGTAGTTGAGCGGTTGAGCCCTGTTGTTTGAGTTCAGCGGGTTCACGCTGGCCATCTCAACCGGCAGTGTATGGGAACCTAATCAGAAACCTCGCAGCCTCCTCCAAGCTGCTCTGCTATAACAATCAAGAAAGGGAAAAAATCGTCTGGACTTCCTGATATGGGCTTTCCCAGGGAAGCAGCTTTGAGTAGTTTCTGAGCCATGACATCACCGGCAGCAACACAGAGGTGTTTTGATTCAGCCAGAGTAGAAGGAGAAGCTGGTGGGAAAACCCCTCTGCAATCACGACAACAACAATAACTGCTTATCCCACACTCTGGGCCACAGTGCAAATCAACTGTAAACAGTGCAGGGGGTTGGGTGTGGGGGAGAGTGAGAAAGAGAGGGAGAGAGTTTGGTGGGGGCTGAATCAAGAGGCAGAAACAAAATAGAGCAGCTGAAAAACTTTAAATGGAAAGAAAAGGCAAAGCAAAACTAGCGCTTTTCTAGTCATGGGAATTTTTTTCTATGTTTCACAACATAACTGAGGAGACTTGTTCATTTGGGACAGGGCTATTTATTGGTAACATCAGTGTAACCTCTCTCTATGTTGTTTCTCACGTGAATAACTGGCACATTTACACTGCCTCCGTCCTGCTCAAAACATAAACAGACCAGCTGATTGCAAAGAAAAGGCAAAGGCGAAATCCCCTATTCTATCACTGTGGGAGGTTTGAAATAATCCCACCGCCAACATTCTTTAACAGGGACTGGCAACAGTGTCACTGGGTTATTTTGTGTGTGTGTTCAGTTTAATATGTCACTACTGTCTGTTTCCCACGTGGATAAATGTGTACAGCCCCCACCAAACAACAACCCGACCCCCCACCCCTCTCTCCTCTTACCCTCCGTGGGAAGGTGACACCAGCAGCCTTCTTCCTGGTTCAGCACATTCCTCGCCATCTCTTATTCACGTTCCAAAGGCACATGGCTTCCTGCTCCCCCCAATCCACCCTCTTCTCTCAGTGACCCGTAAAGCCATTACAATACCACTGGAAGGGCAGTGCTGAGAGAGATGTCATGGTGCAAAGCCAAGGTGGTGCTGCAAATCAGCAGACATCATCTTGGTCTGGTTTGGTTAGCAGAAATCACAAGATAGAAAGACAGATCACCAATTGACCCTTTGCTAAGTCCCGCCCCCCTAAGATACCGCTACACCTGTCAACCTGTCCATTTTAGCATGTCATGTATGCCGTTTGCATTGATAATAGAGGCCGATTTACCACTTGAAATAATTTTTAAACAGTGGGTCCTTGATTTCACACAAAAGTAAACAAAAGGGCTTCTCATTTCTGTCAAATGACAACTGTTGCTAGCAGATTTTATCAGCTGTAGCTAGCTAATTAGCTAATAAACATTAGCGCCATGAGTTTGTTGAAAACACTGTCTCCGGGTGACATTTTAATATTTCCAACTGATGCTTTTTAAAACAAGAATCTTGGAAAATTGTCTGAAATATGCACATTATAGTTAGCTAAAGCTACATGTGCCAGGCAAAAAGTCGGCTCGCTAGTTGATAATCCATGTAGAAGACATGGAAATATATATACAATATTGTTATTGTATTGCAGGGTAGCTAGTTAGCTCCAGTATTGTTAGTATTGTTTCTGAATACACAGGACATGATGTTATAATCCAAAATGCCACCATTTATACTTCCGTGCTCTATCTGCTAATGTAATCTGTAATCCCACAAAATAATTAGCTAATGAAGTAATGCTACTGTAGGTTAGAAGCTAGTTAGCCGGGCATGCTAGTTTGCAGTTCACATTAGAGCGAACAACAAACACACTGTTTAATCACTCACACTTTTGCTCTTGAATGTTTCAAAGCTTCACAGGCCTGCCTTCCTATTTGCTAAGTCACGATTGGTCAATCACTGTTTGGGGGAGGGGTTTAGTGCACGGTAAATTGCACACCAACAATGAATATATCCACCACACTGCTTACTCCAATGCTAATGACAATCCAAAACTTGCTCATGGTCAGTGTTATTATTTATTGTACAATATCACTGGGTTAATTAACTCTTTATGGAATGGAAGATTTTTGGATTGTTTTATTCATAGGATCTCATGTCATCCCTTCTTTCAACAGTGTCACTATCAACAGGAATCAGGGGGATAAACTAGGAAGTGTTATTTCCTTTGACCTGAACCCCCATATGCACAGGTCTAAAGCTGACAATAGTCCTATCATTGTAACCGCTAGCAACCTTAAAAGCATCCTTCTTACACACAGATTATACCCTCCTCCTTAACAAGCACAACAATAGCCATAAACAAACCTTACATGGGCCCTTCAGTAGCCGAACCCCTAATTGAGACAAGTGGGGATAATTTCCTGGTTTCCAGTCTGAGTGGCGCTGGACAGGTATGCCAATAACCTCTGACCATGAACCAGGCCTCTGCTGACATGAAAGTTGACCCGTGGTGACCTTTAGGGCACTCTACAGGCCTTCTGTGGTGCTTTCCCACATAGTTCTGCCTTTGATGTCCATTGCAGCCTTTTCCCATGGCCCCGCCAGTCAAGACCTCTCAGGACCTGAAGAGAGGAGGGGTTAAGAGGCTACCTGAAGAGAGGTCAGGCCACACCGGAGGTTACCCACTGCCCAGCTATTCCTTCTTTCTTTAACCATGCCCCCCCACCAAACCACCCTGTTAAAAAGCCTTTGCGGCTAATTTGTATGCATAACAGATAATGTTTCAGCGTTTGTGTTTTTTTGTGTGTGTGTGTGTGTGTGTGTGTGTGTGTTTCAGTGTGTATCAGCGTCGGGTGGTCGGGTTAATGACTTCCAGGTCCCGTGTTTTCAGAGTGGGCAGCTGCCAACCATAACTTTCAGTTTGCAGTGAGATCAGGGTTGAGAGGATGGGTGAGGTAACGATCAGTGACAGCTCACATGTTCAGGGGGGCCAGAACAGGTTAAACTGCTTGCTTCAAAACTGATATCTCTTCATGTTTATGAGCCAACGTTAAATCAATTATTATTATCAATTATTATTCCTGACCATCAAGTCTAAAGTAATAAGAAATGATAACCCTGAAGGCCTCATTGTCTGGCAACCCAATCAACATAACTGACATGAGCAGGCTTTGTCTGACTGAGAGGAGCGAGGCTGCTGCTCCTGCTGAGCTGCAGGGCAGTATTATGACCCTCCTCTAATTATGGGGTAATCTTTGTCAATCACTATCAAAGCATATACAACACCAATATTCATTCCAATTCTGCAGAGCGCACTGCCCGTCACATATCCAGGATAACGGGCAGTTAGTGAAGAGCATACAAATGACTTTTAGGATGCTTTGAGTGATTTAACATTAACGCTTCAGAAGATGATGGCTTAATGGTTACATTTATTATGCCTGTGTGAAATAGCTTTCATTATGAAGAATGTAGCCTATTCTGTAGATTATATTTCTATTAATAATACATGCATTTGTTGTTACATATGCGTAATAATCCTGATGCATGTATGAAGTCTAATTACTGCTATGAAATGGTGCAAAAAATGTTTATGTGTCATTCAGACCTATCTATTAGGAGAACGTAATTTATCTGCATTACCATCATTACAGTTGCAAGGTTATTCCAGTCCAATGAGAGCACACAGAGCTTCACGCAATTATAATATAAAAACAGCATTTATACTTTAGTTGGGCACATTTATACATCTGCAGCGCTGAGTTGTATTGTATGCTGTAACGTTACCGTCGTGAATGACAAAGCTGCCTGTTAAGTATCAAAACCATTACGTGGGGGAAATTACAGAGAAAATCCATTAACCCTAAACACAGTCATCATGGACCTCTTTAAAGAAAGGACTGTGCGCTTTTACGCGAACCAGCTACAGCAGTTATTTACAATAGTTCAAAGTCTCATTTCCATACAGATAGTTAAAGCATAAAATACAAATAAATAAACATTTCTCATAAGTATATACCCTTCCAAACCAGGATGCTATGTGAATATCTTTGTTTGCACATGACATGCACATGTCCGTGACATTGCCATCCATGTTCTATCCATTATCCATTGTTCAATCCATTGGGGGTAACACCGTGTGCAAGCCCACACTTGTCTGGTCCACCTCCGTAATTATTTTTCCAGCCACTTACAGAGTGGCAGCAGGTGGGATCTGAGGACAGCTGGAGAGGTGATTGGCTGGCCATCATGGCTGGTTAATGAACAAGTGCTTTAAGTGCAGAGAAGTGGCTGAGCCTTGACATCCAGCAAGACAGAAAAGAGCGAGGGAGAGAGGCAGAGAAGTGTTTAACAAAATCTGTGAGGTCACACAGGGGAAAGTGAATACAACTCCATCACAACCCATCAGTATCAACAAAGGGAACACAGAAGCATACTTTTTTATTGCTCCAAATACATGTAAAAAAGTAGCATTTAGTGTCATTTTAATATCAAAATGTCAAAAAATACATTTCAGAAAAATGTCTCAAAAAAAGAAACTTGATATGTTCCAGTGGCTTGTGCACATATTGATTATAGTCAAACAGTCTACATGGAGAAATATAATTTGGTGTTGTGAAACTTTCCTGTGGGCAGGGTTTTCTATTTATCTAGAAAGAGGAAGTAATTCATAGAAGTATTATGTAAGCCAAATCTTTTGGCACGGTGCTCTGTTCCCTGTGGCCTCTGACGTGTCAGTGTGCAGTGGAGAGCCGATATGTAAAGGAAAAGATGGCAAAAACTTGGGTGACTGCGACAAAAGCTCATCAGATATGGGGCTACATGGGTGTCTATGAATCTACTTGGTGATCACTGACATAAAAACTGGGATGTCCTGCTTTACAGTAAGAACCTGTTGCCCTCGCCTCAGGGGAAACTGAGACTTCCAGAGATTGGACTGAGCAGCTGGCCCCAAAGCGAGCGGTGCAACTAATAATGTGTCCTTCTGACAGATGAGGTTAGATGGCTGTCATCTGAGCCCTGCTGATCATGCAGGCAGGGATATCTGCAGCTCCAGAGAGATGCGCTCACTGGCGGCATTTCACACTCATTGCTTTGGACCTCTCCATTTTCACACACCTCTCCAATGCCCCTGACTGAGCATAAACTCAGCGCACACTCCTCTCTGGACCTTTCAGAGAGGATGCTTAAACTACTATTACTAGCTTAACAATATCATCGATGTTTCATATATACAGCTGTAAATTCAATAATATTAGGAACAACAAGAGAGCCTAAAAAGTGACTTAATAGTCTGATCAACTTTTACACACGCATGTACACAAATTAAAAAACTAGAAAAACAGGGTGTGCTGAGGGCACAGTGTACAAATCTATTCTATTATTTTAACTAACACTTTCAAAAGTGATGATTGATGGTTGGCACTCAGGAGTTACGTAGTTCAGCACCTGATTTGCATTTTAAACATCTCAGAGGTATTAAAGGAATTTGCCAAGGGCGTAACAAAAGCAAGTATGAACACTCCTGTGTTCTTATTTCCATTCCAGGCATCCAGGGTGAACTGCAAACTGTTTATGAAATAGTTCATCTGCTTTTTTTTTTTTTTTTTTTACAAGGACTTTATGATCCAGATGGTGTAGGTTTATATTAAACTTACATTTTTGTGTGCAGATCTCTTTATGTTGGCCCATGCAACACAGTTGTATTTTAATAAAGGATTGCTTGTACAAGCATGCAAAATGACTAAAAGATTGGATGATGAACAAGATTAACCTTTATTATCAAATACTGCGCATCTGCCAAAAGTCCTTAAAACTAAATACATAATAATCAAATAAACATTTCTTCCTTATTGAGCTGCTTTTCCCTCACTTTGATAGAAAGACATCATTAGATTGCATATTTGTGAAATACAATACATCTGCATTATGATGGTTAAGCCTACAACTTAACGTGAAATTTCAAAGGAAAACAAAACAAAACTTGGGGGGAGACAGAGCATGCTATTCAGACAATAACATGCGCGGGAAAAGGAGGGCGGAGAGATGAGGAGCGGAGAGAGACGACGAAGAGGAGGGGCGGGTGGGTAAATGGGAGTCTTTTTATCTCTAGTTTCCCACATCCTGTGAACGGCTGCAAACGCGGCCACCCAATTTGAAAGAATGAGTGGAATGCGTCTATTCTCCCCAGCGTGCTTTGATGCGCAGCCAGTTGAGAGGCATTGTCAGGCAACTCAAATAAAGACCATAGTCCCGGACTTCACTTCAGCCAGTAAACCTATGTGTTTAATGTGAAAATAATCAGGTAAATGGCAGGGGGGTTAGAATAGCTGGAATGCAATTGATGAACTGCGCTCGGGTTGTATAGGCCCTGTTTGTCTTTATTAGGCCACGTGGATTCTTTAGTGCAACCAACAGCAACCGTCTGTTTCTGATCTCAAAAGCAGACACAACACCAGGAGAAGAGAACAGCGAACAATTCAAAAACACAGAGACGTCAAAGACGGTGAAACTGTGTCATTTGAAATAGAATAGGACAGACTTTACGTCCAGTTTCAGTCATGTGAAGCACTCCTCGTGTTTTCTGAAGCCTATTAATAATAGTCTGCTCACATATTCTATTCCCTGAGTCAGGTTCCCGCGAAGGGAGGGGGCAAGGGGAGCACTTGGCTTTGAATTTGCATTTCCCTCCAACTTGAATTCATAATTATTACTTTAGTCCGCCCCACCCTCCCGTTTAGCGCGTTTTTATTCCCGCCACGTCTGCGTCTGGCCCGGCCGGTTATGAGGTTGGCTATATTTTCATTCGGTGATTGACGAGCGTTTCGAGTGCGTATTTGCAGTCCTATTGGTGCAGGGAGCGGAAAGGGGCGGAGAAACGGGGGACGTCTGAGCGGATTGTAACGCCCTCCTACTACTGCCTTATAAGTGACCCCCCGCCCCCCCCGGCTCGTTGTTTCCCAGAGCCGGTGTGTGACTTACGCATTGCTCAGCACACCGATTTCTGTTTATATCGTGAATTTTACTCAACTGTTTACAAAACATTGCGGGGAACAGCCGCGGCTTCGCTTTAGGTTTTAATGTGAACTCAGATTTCCATACCCTGGGACGAATTGTTGGCTATATTTAACTGGATCACAAGCGGGTTTTCTTCTATCCGGATGAGAGGATCCCTACCGCATTTTTGTTCCTGCAACGTGGACTTTAAGCTCTACACGGGAGACGGGAGAGTCGCACAAACGGAATAAAATCACTGTTGTAAACCAAGAAAAACGAAGAACAAACACGTTATTGACCTGTGGTGGATATACTGAAAGGAATGCTGCTGTCCAAACTCAATTCTCTGGCCCACATCTCCGCCGTAGACATGCCGGCGAAAATCCAGCTCCAAGTTCATCAAGGTTAGACGCCCTTTTTCTGCTGTCGCCATGGAGGACGGGGCTGCAGCAGCCCGCTTAGCGTAGCCCAGTCCGCACATGCTCGTACTTGCTAATTTTCAAGGACGGCTGTTCATTTAAACCGTACTATCATTTATCAACAGCATAGCATCCGCATTAGTACGTTGTGATATCTTGATACTGCTGCCCTGGTGTTTACCGGCTGTGTTTATGTGCTTTGCAGTGAAGGAGAGGGAGGCTTTCGAGAAGCTTTATCAGGTCGGCGCGGTGCTGGGCAGCGGCGGCTTCGGCACCGTCTACTCCGGTACGAGGATAGCCGACGGGACTCCGGTTAGTATGCCTCATGTGTTATTATAATAAGACGTATTTCATTTTGAACCAGCCGCTTTATATTTTGGGTTATTGTACATGTCGTTTGACGCGTGTCTCTTCTTTGCCCTGCTAGGTCGCTGTCAAACATGTGGCCAAGGACAGAATCTCCGACTGGGGAGAGCTGGTAAGAAACGATTTATACAACTGTTTTATAATGAGCATTAGTGTTAGTATCTACTTAATTAATATATAATAGAGAACTTTTTTTGCTTTCATGAAAGGTACTAAATTGGAATATTGAAAGTATTTGAATTGGGCATCATTTTAGCATGTCTATGTGATGGATGCTAATGTTTGTCATTCTGTCTTCAGCCTAATGGCTCCCGGGTCCCTATGGAGATTGTGCTGTTGAAGAAAGTCGGGACGGGCATCCGCGGCGTTATCAAGATGCTGGACTGGTTTGAGCGACCGGACAGCTTCATCATCGTGATGGAGAGACCCGAAAACGTCAAGGACCTGTTTGACTTCATCACGGAGAAAGGTGCCTTGCCGGAGGAGCTGGCGCGGGGCTTTTTCCGCCAGGTGCTGGAGGCCGTGCGGCACTGCCATAACTGCGGCGTGGTGCACCGGGACATCAAAGACGAGAACATTCTCATCGACCTCCGCACCGGGGAGATTAAGCTCATCGACTTCGGCTCTGGAGCTCTGCTGAAAGACACCATATACACAGACTTTGATGGTGAGTCACCAATGCTCAGAACATGCTGCGATGTATTTGGAAATTATTTTATTTTTAATCTTTTATTTTCTTGGATACAATAGGGTGTTTTTAACGCCATAGCCATTTCAGTAGCCCAGTGAACCTCTTTGGTCTTATGATGTGTGTCCCCAGACCCCAGCAGGAATTCCTAGGTTGTGTCATTTCTGACATCCCCCCCACACACACACACACACACACACACGCACACACGCAGCAGCCTATTAATACTGGCTGAGCAGCATTGCCTTTGATTTGGCGCCCCCCATTGGAGGGAAGCTGCATTTTTACAACTCAAAGTTTGTAAACAAAGTCACATGTCGGCTCCCCCTCCCACACACACACTCCTCTCTCTCACACACACACACACACGCCAGCCTGTCACGCTCCCTGGCACCTGAGCCCACAAACAGGATCAGCTGATAAATCTGCATTCTTTGTTAATCTTTTAACCCCTGTGGCAGTGCTTTCATTTTCAATTTGACAACATAATACAAATATAATAAGTGATTATCAGTTACCGGAGAAAGCATCAGTGCTTAGATATTTCCGATAGGTGTGTTAATCTGTGCATTGTTATTAAATGAGCTTACAGTTTTTAAAGATATGTTTCTCTTTTTATTTCCTCCCACCTGACAGGCACAAGAGTGTACAGCCCTCCAGAGTGGATCAAATATCATCGCTATCATGGGCGCTCTGCCACAGTTTGGTCTCTGGGCGTCTTGCTGTACGACATGGTGTGTGGGGACATCCCATTTGAACACGATGAGGAGATCACAAGAGGGCAGGTCCTCTTCCGGAGGAGAATCTCCACAGGTAAATTCACATTGCAATCCGTGTTCTAGCTTTTTGGTCACAGGTGTGTAATATTTCATACTCAGTTTATTGCTCCAGACTTATTGGTTGTCCTCCCCCTCCTCCCCCAGAATGCCAGCAGCTGATCAAGTGGTGTCTGTCTCTGCGGCCAGCCGACCGTCCGTCCTTCGAGGACATCATCAACCACTCATGGATGCAGAGCACATCCTCCTCTGTAATCCCATCCACAGTGCAGACAGAGAAGACGACCACAGAGATCAGGCTGCACAGCATCAGCCACGAGCCCACGGCCTTCACACCCACCCCGTGGCCGTGGCTCGGTGATGGAGGCAAACAGCTCGCCCCGGACTGCTTTGGTCCGAACTGAACTGCACTGACACAAGAGACTATTACAAAAGACTTATGTAACAGACTTGAAGCAGAGGAGGAGGGGGGGGGGGGGGGCAGCGCACAGGCCGACGGTCCCAACACAGGCGAGAGCCAGGTGTTAAGGGACCACGTACAGAAGAGGCCGAGGGCATGACAAAACCGTCATCCTTTGGCTCAACCTGGCAGGCCAGGCCCTCCCCACCCCAACTACTTGATTTTCCCAGTCGTTGGTGTCCGAACATCATCCTCGCTGGACTCTGTTCTAGGCAATGGGTATTTAGCAGCCTGTAGGAAGGCGGCGTGCTCTGCATGCATGGACACCCGCGGTCAGCAAATACAGTATACGTGCTCGCTGTTCTGCTGAATGACAAGCAGGCAGTCTGAGTTATGTAACCTCTCGCTACACTGGATTCTGTTCTCTCCCTCTGTTCTCTCTGTCACAGTAGAGTGGGAAGAGCGGAGGTGCTGGCGAAGAGGAGTGTGACTTTCAAAAAGTGCCTTCTGTGAGATTGTTGGGGGACCCTGAAAATACTTGAATTTGTGAAAGCAAAAATGGCTCGTCTTCTCGACAACCTTTTTGCCCCTTACTCTGTACAAGGCTTTATATTGTTTATTTCAATTTTTTCCTCTCATGGGCCTAGATCAGTAAAGCCTATGCCATTTACAACCACTACTATCACTACTTATACTACTCCAATGTCATTAGCAACCAGACAACCTCATTGCTCTGGCAGCAACCTGTGCAAACACATCATAAAAACAGAAACACTGGACTCACCTCACTCTCTTTACTACAACATCCACCTCTACAACCTACGCTTCCTCCTCTTCTCGTGTTGTACTGTATACAAACACACGTTTTAGGCAAACGCTCGTTCACATCCACCTGAATGCACACCACAATGCAAACTTAACCACACCGAAATGCAACACTCTCTGCTCTCCACTTAAATTTTTTTTATGTTTAAACAGTGCCTCACACAGGTCTTACAATTCGGTGGGGACAAGAATTGTAAATAATAATGATATTTATTATTGCTGTGACTTCTTTCTCAAACTCAATGAGCGCAGAATTTATTTATTTTATTTATGAGAGAATTTTGGCTGCACATATACGTATTTCATTCCACAGTCACTGAAGGGCCCACAGATTATTTAAAAGAAAAAAAGATGCGATTAATTTTTTTGACCAAATTTATGGCTTGAAATTTTAAAAGAGCAGATGTGTGTGTGTATGTTTGTGTATATAATGTAAATAATGTGTAAATAGTCCCGAAAGTACTTCCATCTTAATGTATCTAAACATTGAATGTCTACTGATGGTAACTGGTTTGTTTACGTTGTATGTTAGAACCTATTTTTATACGATTTCAATAAATATTTTTTTAACTATGACCCTTGACTCCTTTGCATTGCTTCAAGTAACAGTGGGTTGTCATGAGCCCGTGTAGCTCAACATAATCATGTTATAAATGTGCTGTTGGTGTTGCAACACACTTCACATCAAGGTGAAACAAAAATGTATCAGAGTAAAAAACCATAGGTGTGCTAGGATAGAATTTTTTTTAAGATAGTATTTATTTATTTAGAAATATTTAAAACAACAGCGCTACATACAGTATTTTAACACAAATAGAATTTACTAGGTCAGAAGATTATACAATTTTGTCAGCGGGTTTCCTGTTTGACACCTTTGTAGAAAAACAGCGGATATGGAGAACTGATGAAGAGATAAGAGACAGGCTGGTAAAAGGCAGATGGCAACAAAAAGAGGCACGTGCTTATATATTGAGGAGAAAACAAGCTCAAAACAATCCCAGCATTGACTGTCTTCTATAAACTGAGATGTTTAAGAATGGCAAACAGCACTGACTTCATTATTGATAGAAAATTGTCCATTCATACAGAACAACTCCTCTATGATGGTACTTGATTTAGAGGAGCTATTATCCTGATCTGCGTAGGATTTTGTCAAGGTGATCTGACATGGCTGAATAAAAGCATCTACCCAGTGAATTACCTGAATCTATCTCAAAATACAGACATCCAGGAACAGAGGACAATGCAAATGCTTAGCCGCCAACCAAAACCAAAATTGGACATATCAGCTTTGTTAAATCACTTCTAAGGGTTTGAATGGAGAATTCTCAATGTGTCTCTGAAGTATTTACATATAGCCATATGTGTTCTGCATTTTGTAATATCATTTACTAAGCACCGATTGCTCCTCGTCACATAACAGTAACTGAATTTTACTTGAGTATTTACGTTTGATAGTATTTACTTTCTTCTTCTACTCAACTACTTTTCAGAGGGCACATACTGTATATGACACCTTTACGTAATTTTTATACTCAAAACATGATTATCTAAAAAAATCTGGTTGATTTCTATGGGTTAAAATAACCCAGCAGCATGGCTGGATTGACCTGTTAGGGGGCACTGGGGCAAAAACTTGACCTAGAGATTAACCAGTCTGCAAAACTAGATTTTGACACAGGCCCCTCTATAAGACAGGGCCACCAAGATTAGGTAATAATGCAGGACCCACCTTACTTGATATTGTACTTTTTATAATAAGTTTACAATTAACCAAATTACATACAACCAATTGACAGAAAACCTTGGGCCACTGGGGGTCTGGGGGCCCCATGGCAGTTGTCCTCTTTGCCCTGCTGGTACAGTAAGTAAGCATAATGTAGTTAAAAATAGCTTGTCCAACCACATCATTAAAATCCTGCTCACACATTTATGCATCTGTAATAATAATCCGATAATCCAATGCATAAAAAGTACTTTTTAATTTTCATACTTTAAGTACATTTTTGCTGATAATACTTATGTATTTTTACTGAAGTAAAATGTTTAAATACAAGACTTTTACTTGTTCTTTTGTAAAAAGTAACAGTATAAAAACTTGGGAGTGTTTTTACACTGTTAATATTAATGATTTTACTTAAGTAAAGGACTCATAGCATCAGTTATAAGATATACAGTAATCACCCTCTGCCAATTCACAGCTGGAATGTGGGCCACCTCTGGTTTTCATGGGTTTAATCCCACTAACAAACTGCAGATGCTCTTGTGGGTTAATCTAGACATTTGAGCAGTGATAGTGACCAGCAGGCAGCAGCCTATTATGGATCTGCTCACTTGGATAGATAAGAGTTGTAGGTTTAATCAGTTGTGATGCTCCCGTGGGACTTCTGGCCTCACCGCTAATCTTCCTGAAGACAGCACTGCTGGGAACCCACCTACAGCGAAACAAAGATTTACACAACAACAAATTACATGGGGGTTGGAAACGCTGCTGCTCCCATCAGCCTGTCAGGTGAATACAATGTGATTGCCAGCTGTGATTAAGAGTGGATGGATAGCGACTGAAATAAAGGGATACAGATGGAAGCCATAATGCTTTTAGCATCTTTCAGCTCATTATTGTAGTTTTACAGCCCGCAAACTTTACTGTTCTGCTTCACTCTCACCGCTCTCATAGTGTTGTTTTCAGATGCAGCAGGCAGCGTTTTTCAGTGAAAAAGCTCATCATCATTAGTTGCAGGTTTTTGGATACTTTTTAGCATGCTTCAAACCAAAGAATGTTTAAAAGCTTCATTACAGTAGCCGAACAAAATTCTTTGTAGTTTGTGTTTCATCAAACAACTTAATTTGCTTCACCATTGTCTCTAAAACAGATTCCTGTGTGCACACGAGTAAACGCATCAACGCATGTGCAGTGTTGTCTGGTTCTGGTTCCGACTGTAACAGCAATATTTAAATATCAGTAATGAAACAAATATTAAAAATGTATTTATTTTGGGGTGCACATTTTGCTGTTTGCTGTCCATATGTTTTATATGTTAAAAAGTGGTTGCCAATTTCTCAAAATGGTTGCCAGTGGCAACTTGACAGCTATTACTGTCGAGCGCTGGAATTGTAATAAATTCAGGGATCTCTTAACTTTTTATCTACTCTAAGATGGATATCATGGTAAACATTTCCTGCTAAACATCAGCATGTTAGCATTTACAGTTTGAGCATGTTAGCGTTTAGCTCAAAGCACTACTGTGACTAGGTACAGCCTCACAGAGCCACTAGCGTGGCTGTAGACTCTTAGTCTTGTTAGAACACAAGTGGCCAGAAATAGTTTCTCTGTCTACACCAAATTCAATTTTGTGCACTTAATTGTACTCAATTAAGAACCAAAAGAAATTCAGACCAAATGTTTTTAATTACTTCTCTGTCTTGTTATGTTGTAGAATTCCTGAAGAAGCCAGGTCAGTGTTATTATTATTATATTACCCTATGTTTCAGTTTAGGCAGAACTGCATAAGTGACACATAAGTAATTAATGCTTACACACAACATCACTCATTTGTGATAAAGGGTTTGAGTCAGCCTCTGGGGGTCACACTCCTTCTGTTCCCCTTTATCAAGCCTTCAGCCTGTCTATCTAACATAAAGCTTTATCCTTCAAAGACTCTAAGACATCCATGTTTCACGTCACAAATATACCAAATCCTGCAGTGGCTCCATGCAACTGACTGCATGCATTTTTGTACCAGATAATAATAGACGGAGGTCATCAAAGGAAACCAGCCATAAAAATAAAATCAAAAGTCATCTCCAGCATGAATTCAAACAGTAGTGTCAGTCTTCAGTAATCCTTTTGATCTTATTCTGGCTTTCTTCTGCAGGTACTCAGACAACATACAATTTCCCTGAAGAGATTACAGTGTATCGGAGACCACAGGTAGTTTCCACGAATGACATCGTCATTCATTTCCCCTCTCATTCTGAGAACCGCATGCCACATCAAACTCTGCATGTCGGCCTGTGTTATGAAACGTCCTAAAATGCAGCCAAGACGTTCTACTGTTCTAAATGTTAGTATTTAAGCTGGAACGCAGACGTTCTTCTAAAGGTCTGAAGTTCACCGTCTGCTTCTTACGCCTTTATTCAGTTGGAGATGTAAAATGGCTTACAGGTCATTACTGAACGCAAACTAAAGATAGAATCTATTTTTGTCTTGCCTGCTGCTGGTTGTCTACTAAGAAGTTAAAGAGGCTATAATTTTTATATTAACAATGTATCAAATGTCAATGTGAAAACCTGACAGTGAAAAGGGGTCACTCATAGTGATGAACTTACAGAGAAATATCATCTGAATCTGCAGCTTCCCTCTGCTTTGTGCAGCTTTATAGCGAGTTTCAGCTTATTGTTTAGCTGTCCGGCATGCAACTGACTGGTTCACTGCTCTCATAGCATTGTTGAAGGGTAAAAACAGGTTGCGGTTGTATGGTGGGGAGGTTATGTGACACACTATTTGCTGGCCGGACACATTGACTCTCTGGAGTCTCTGCTGGTTGCCTGTCAACCTAAAGGTGATGAAAAACCTTCAGGAAGTCTTGTCGTCAAGCTAGCAAGGCTAGCTGGCTACTTACCCCTGTTTGTTGACCACAGTTTCCCTGTACCTGGGGAAGGACTAATCATGCAAACTGTCTGTGTAGTCAAATACAGAGTTGGGTATTTGCAAGGACTGTCATGACTCATCCCCTCCCACCCCCACCCCAAAAGGTTAATTTGCCTGTCTTAGTTCAACACTGAATCATCACAAAAATAGGACACAGTGAAATTAGTACCAGAGACATTTTAGAGCAACACTGCCTATGTTTAGCTTTCAGAAGAAAAGACACATTGATAACTCATTTGTGTCTCCTCGAAGAGTCCTGATTTGTGATAATGAATCAATGAGAGTCATTTGTTTTGATCACATTACAGAGGCCGTTATGCAATATGTTCTTCTCATCTGTGCTTTACTCATCCTCAGCAGTCATCATTGACCTGATACTTCTTACTGTCTCACCAATTAGAGCTGATTTCCCTTATCTTTATCTTGTTCCCATACGCCGTGAACTGCACCTTCTTCTTATGAGAAGGACACAGAAAGCCCTGTCGTAATGCGTGATCACCCTCCTCCCTGTTCCAACTGTTAGACGCAGAGCCGGAACTGTTGGGCAATGTTGTCAGGAACTTCCTTCAGCCCCCCCACCCCCACCTCTATCTCTCTCTCTGTCTCCATCTGCATGTGTTTGTCCTCTGCCTATCTGCCTGCTTGATAAATACACTACAGGCTCAGGAAGGCACACACATTCACATTCTTACGCACACACAGGCAGGGTTTGCAAACACTGACAGATGAATGGGAAATCATGTGTGCACTGCTTTAGTCTGTAAATTATCATGTTGAAAAGGGGCCTATACACATGCACCATATACTTATGTATCAGTTGTCAAATATGTAGTGTTTGGCTATGCAGTTAAGAATGTGTAATAGATAAAACCAAAGGACAATCATTAAATCAAGACGTTTAATACCTCAATCACAGGAAAACATTTTTATTTTCTGGCTAAACGTCATAATAAAAGCTTTCAAGCACACAGATTAATTTCACTTAGTGTAACTCCTAACTCTAACATAAACCTAATCCCTGGGGTGGAATTTACTTAAGTACTGTACTTAAATGCAGTTTTGAGGTACTTGTACTTTACCTAAGAATTTAATTTGTACAACGCTGTACTTTATTCTGTTGCATTTCAAAGGGGAAATATTTTACTTTTTACCCTACAACTTTTTAGATGTATAAAATGTGATACATTACCTTGGTTCCTCAGAATGAGTCCTCAATGCAATAGCGCATACAAATGCAATTATTTATATATCCCCTCTCTGGACAAAAATATCAGTCCTCTTCTTCTTGACTTGTCCTTGTGGAAAAGCCTATGTCAGTAAGCCAAAAAGAGAGTTAAGAGCTAATGGTGTAGCTGAACGTCTGACTGAGGCAAGTGAGGCCTGCAGTTCTTTGGATGTTGTTGTGGGGTCTCTGAATGGCTGAAGAAGAACAAAATGAAGACTTTGGAGTGGCCTAGTGGAGATATGTTGAGCTAATTGATTGCGAATGTTTATTCAACAACTGTTGCATAATAGCCGAACCTTATATGGATTCAGATGTGAATTTGATACAGCATTATAGTGAGGCTGACAGATGAAGAAGAACAACAAAATGAAGACCTTGGAGTGGCCTAGTCAAAGTCCTGACCTGAATCCTATTGAGATGCTGTGGCATGACCTTAAAAGGGCAGTTCATGCTCGAAAACCCTCCAATGTGGCTGAATTACAACAATTCTGCACAGATGAGTGGGCCAAAATTCCTCCACAGTGCTGTAAAAGACTCATTGCAAGTTATCGCAAACGCTTGATTGCAGTTGTTGCTGCTAAGGGTGGCCCAACCAGTTATTAAGTTTAGGGGGCAATCACTATTTCACACAGGGCCATGTAGGTTTGGATTTTGTTTTCCCTTAATAATAACAAACTTCACTTTAAAACTGCATTTTGTCTTTACTTGTGTTATCTTTGACTAATGTTTAAATTTGTTTGATGATCTGAAACATTTAAGTGTGACAAACATGCAAAAACATGAGAAATCAGGAAGGGGGCAAACACTTTTGCACAGCACTATATATATATATATATTAGAGAAATACCAAGGGCTCAGAGAAGAGCTGGAGAAGGCCTGGAAGATGAAGGCAACAGTGGTGCCCGTGGTCATCGGAGCACTCTGGGCAGTGACCCCCAAACTGGAGGAGTGGCTACAGCAGATCCCTGGAAGAACACCAGACATCTCGGTCCAGAAGAGTGCAGTACTAGGAACAGCAAAGGTACTGCGCAGAACCCTCAAGCTCCCAGGCCTCTGGTAGAGGACCCGAGCTCGAAGGATGAGACCACCCGCGGAGGGTGAAGGACAAAGTTTTTTTTATATATATACCAAAATACCGGTAGCCTACATTAGAAAGGATGAAAGCCGAAGGCTACTGTAGTTATTTCAACTGGGATTCATTTTTATGAAAAAAGGTTTTGATTCTTTTGATCGGTGGACCCTTATGGACCAAAGGAATATAAATAATTGAGTAATGGACACATAATCGGACTTTATGACCAATTCAAGGTATGAAGTTACCACTTTGTTTTCGTCTCTCTTGTTTATCATGTCGGTAAATCTGACTGAATTATACTTTGGTGCTCATGGTTTCTGTAAAATGAACTGAACGATTGAATTGTGAAGAATCTAACCGATGTAACGATGTGTAGCATGTCCATATTGACAAAAGTTTAAACATTTAGAATTGTATGCGCAATCTAAGCACCTTAGAACTAGCTCAAGTGGGCGACCCGGTGGGCTTTAAGAGGTTTTATACATCCAGAGAACATATATAAAAACCAGACCCACGTCTAATTGAGACCTGCATTTATTTGTCAAAACATGTAGCCAGTAAAAGGGACTAGCGTCTAATTGGAGCTCAGCTTTTAAAGTTTTATGGTAGGCAGCTAATATGTATAACTAATATTTGCTAAATCTCATTGGGTGAGGGGTGAAGAGATTTCTTTTGGTGCAGAGACAGACTGCTAACATAAGCTAGCTAGCTTTGCTAGAGTACACTTAACATAAAACTTACATACTGCTGTGTTTTTTTTTTTTTGGACACTGCTTTGCAGATGAACTTATTGTGGTTTAGGTAGCCAAATTTTATTACAGAAGATTTGGCTGACTACTCCTCCCAGACAGCCAGAGCTTCTTCTCCTGTTTCCCGCATTCACTTTCTTGGAGTGTGTGAAGGGGGCGGGGAGAGGTAACAGCCATTAACAGTAACAAAAGTTTCAAATTAGAAATGAGTCAAGTTATTGGTTTTGTTTGAAGCAGGACGTTTTACATCCAGTCACAGTAATGATGTTAACAAATAATTCAGACAATGCACAGGCAATTTATTGATATCCCCGCAGTTGTGGTCTTGACTGGTCTTGACTTGAAATAAAATCCTGAGCCCTCTTTGTCTGAGAGAAGACTGAGTAAAAATGCAGTCGATTACGAGACAAGACAGAGACCTTCAAAAAGTGGTCTCATGACCGGGCTAGAGAACAAGACTGATCTCGAGTACAACAACATTGCTGAGTAGTACTCTGATCTTCTTGTGTAGAAATATTGGTGGACTGCCCCTTTAACACATCTTAATCCTAAACTAACCCTCTGTAAAGTGAGGAGCAGCAACATGTCCTCATTTTGGAGAATTTCTTTAATCTTTCTGTCTTGATGAAGTCACTTCAACCTCATAAAGGCAGAAGTACAGGAATACACACAGACTCACACACAGACACTAAGTGAGTAATGGATGGTGGCCAGCCAGTGTCGGTGTCACTTCTTCCAGCAGAACTGAGGGTACGATGCTCCAATAAAGGCCGAGATGAACTGCCTCCTCATGGAGCAACACAGTGTTCCAGATGTCACCGCTTGACTCCAAACCTTCTGTTCTTCACTGCTTGTCTAAGAGTTGATCCAGACTCTGTGTGTGTGTGTGTGTGTGTGTGTGTGTGTGTGTGTGTGTGTGTGTGTGTGTGTGTGTGTGTGTGTGTGTGTGTGGTTGGGGGATTTTGGGCACCAGCCTGTCGGGACGTCCTGGCTGCTATGCTCAATCAAATGTAGCCTCTAGGGAGTATTTGTCTGTTGGCAGATTGAAAAAATTACTTTCCACGGTTCAGGAGCTCACAGTTTCCATCTCTTCACAGTGGAATGAGTCACAGTGATGTAGTGGTAAAGGTGGGTAAAACTATGGCCACCAGCTGCTGATTATCACAGGGAAACAGCCACCAAAACCTCACTTTATCCTTTTCTCTTTTATTTGTTATTATGTATACAATCCATTCTTATTATGGGAGAGTTGAGAGATTGTAACTATTGGTATTTTACTGTATATTTATAAGATTATAGTAATTCAGTATGGAACTGCAAAAGCTAAGAAATTAATTGTAAAGCTTTGGAATACCAAAGTACCACAGTTTAAATTCTGTCTGACTAAATAATATAGTATGCTGCCAATGAAAAAATAGTAACTATATATATATATATATATATATATATATATATATATATATATATATATATACTGCTATGTGTAACTTTTTGTCATTTCAAGACGGTGTAGTCCCTCATTCGTCCAGGAGTGTTCCATTGTAGAAAAGGTTTCAGTCGTAGTCATCTGGACTACGACTGAACATCTGACTTCGGCTCCCAATCTGGAAGTCATTCTCAATTGTGAAAATGGTTCGAGAACTCAGAAATTTAAGCTACGCTGTGTTGCTTAAGCCCCGCCCTCCGGGAGGAGTCTTCCTGAGTGCTGTTTACCCTGCCTAGTTTCACCTGAAACTGACTTTCTTTGTTTCCACGATGGCCCAGTAATTAGGCCTATTGTTTTCTGGCAATTGAGAATGATTTCCGGATGGGAGCCGAAACGTCTTGAATTTGAAAACATTGTCCAGATGACTACGACTGAAACCTTTTCTTTTTTGTCATTTGTTATTGTTGTCGTTATTATTTTATGTTTTTCTTGGTTTGTGATATGAAGAGCTATAAATAAAACATTTATTTATTATTCATAAAATAAAATTGCATTACTAAGCTCTAAAAATGGCCAATACCCAATGGCATTTTGAGTCCTGTAAACATATTTTTCAAGAAGCCAATTTCAAAATAACTTTACTTGTTTTATTTTTTTTAAAGAAATACAATCTCATCATTTTGTCTTTTAACCTTGTTTTCCTTGTTCTCCAACCTAGGCCTCTTTCAGAAGGTGCATATCTCTTTTGGAAGCCAAACGGGCCAATAAAGAGGCGCCTCCTCTTACAGCAGATCACAATACAAAGACAACACCACAATAATACACTGTATTACAATCGTAGAAAAGGTTTCAGTCGTAGTCATCTGGACACTGTTTTCAGATCTTTCAATCATTCAGATGTTTCAGAATGACTTCCGTTTTCTACGATAGAACACTCCTGGACGAATGAGGGACTACACCGACTGTATTACAATGCAGAGTCAGTTAGCCCCACCCATCTGCTACTTCAAGCAGGACAAAACAAATGCACACAAGAAGAAAATGGTATGTACAGTCAGTAAATAAGATCATAATCAAAAACTAAGAGAACAACAACTGGTGTCCATATGATTTACAGAAGGTATACGGACATGTCTACCCTGTCATACTTTATTATATGTTTTTGTAATTAATAGTGCATTATCCATAAGGTCTTCATTTACAAAGTTAGCTATTGCAGAAGTCATCCTAACTATCTATAGTAGTACAGCTTCAGCACGGAGCAATAAAGTATTCTCAGAGCACCAATGATGATAATTGTATTTTCTGCTAGGTTTACATTTGTAGATTCATTGCAAATAGGACACTGAGTATGAAATTATTGAAAGCAAACACCGCAGCAAAGCATTTGTTCATCAACTGATGTTCCCAAGGGGGTGTTATTTATTGCCTCATTAAGTAAGAATGTTTTTCTCTGTCTTCTGTGTAAAACTCCTGCTGTTCAGTTTAATCTGCAAGACAGCCGGCAGTCATTCTCTTTCTAAACTTGTAGTCACATGAAGGCAGTTATGCTGTTGACTTTGTTTTCACATTTTTATGAATGACTCAGACTTCGTAATGAGACAGGAAGAGAGAGAGAGGGCGGACAGCTCTCCACCCCACCTTAGCATTCCCTCAACAGCTACGCTGGATCCCACGGGTTGTGGCCATCCCTGGACGTGTTACACCTCCATGACTAACAAGCCTGGACATGGAGGGAGCGAGGAGGTCTAGGCTAACGGTATGAGGAGGTTTGGACTGGGTAGGCTACATAAACACACCACCATATTGTGCAAGTGCTCCTGTTGGCATCTTTTTCCCCCGCCCAGATTGTCCGTTGAAGTTCCCTCGAAAAATACCAGAGTTGCTGATAAAAGATTACGAGAACCAGAGAGCATTAACTGCCATTTTGACATTTATGTGGAAAATCTCAGTTTCTGTGACAGAAAACTGCCGTTGCCAGACAAAAGGCACATTGTTATCTCTGTCAAATTGACACTTACTATTTACATTCTCAGTTTCTCATGTCTTGAAATATTCACGCTCCAGATCATACAATTCCCTAAGCCACTTCATTTGGAAATAAACTGAAAGTGCACCTGAAATGTCCGTTTTAATCCGTCATTGCACTTCACTCCTCTAACAACCAGAAGAAAATAACAGAGAGGAAATTCAAAACAGGGAAGAAAATAGTAGTTTTGAGCTGACACAGGCCTGTTGAAGCCTCTCACTGAACACACTTGAACAGCCTCTTTTCTTTTATTTGCTTTAGTTAAAACGTTCAGTACTTTTCCCAGGCCTGGCTGGGAACTGTGGTAGCTCAGTGGCTCTGTGTGTTTGTCTCCAGGATGCCTGTTGGGTTTCCAGGGTAGTGGGAGTAACTTGTCTGAGCCAGGGGTGACCCTGACTTTCTCTTTGGCTAATTTCCTAAGCAGCTGATAGGCTGTGGGAGGAGGAGGCAGCAGATCTCTGAATCGGAAAGGTTATGGGAAGGGGAGGCCGAGGAAGCTCGGAAGAATGGATTTGGCCGAAATCACCAAAAAGGGTTCTGCTCTGCATTCATGATTGTGTGTGTTCGAGTTTATGTCATGACCTCTGCCATGTCATCCTCTTTCTTGTCCCTGTAAATGTCCAATTACTGCACACTGTCACCATAAAGAAATAATTAGATATTTTGGGAAATACTCGCTTATTCGCTTCCTTGCAAATTTTATTTATACATTGCAAAATCACAAATTTGCCTCCAAGGGCTTTACATTTTGTACAGCACAGGACACCCTCTGGTCTAAGGATAGAGTTAGGAGATATACCATACTATAGTGGGCCACTTGCTGCCCCCGTGTTCCTGCTCAACAACTGCTACTACAGCTGTTGTAATTCGCTCTGTTACTGATGCTGACATTATTTTTCCTATAGCTGTCATTTCTATTATTATTGATTTACTGATATTGACACTACAATTACATTTCTACTGTTTTAAAAAATTCTAGGTGGTATTTGCATTGTGCATGCCCCACCCCCACCCCCTCCCCCAAAACCTCTCTCTCTCTAAACCTCTCCTTCTCTCTCTCTCTCTACAAACTTCTCTCTCTCTCTCTATCAAAACCTAACACGGCAGCAGCGGATGGCCGCCCACCATTGAGTCTGGTTCTGCCAGAGGTTTCTGCCTCTTAAAGGAAGTTTTTCCTTGCCACTGTCGCCCAATGCTTGCTCATGGTGGGAATTGTTGGGTCTCTGTAGTTAATATTATAAAGAGTACGGTCTAGACCTGCTCTATAGGAAAAGTGCAATGACATAACTTCTGTTATGAATTGGCGCTATATAAATAAAATAAAATTGAATTGAATACCACTTTTATGTCTGTGCGTTAAGTATTAAGCTGGAGCAAGGAGGCATTTAGCTTAGCTTAGTGCAAAGACTGGAAGCAGAGGGAAACAGCTATCCCGTACAGAAACAGAAGTCTTGTGAACTGTGAAGTTGCAGCCAGCAGAGACCCAGGTAGTCCCTGTGCCAGGCCACTAGCTTGCCAAGTAATGGTTACAGCATGTAACTCCCTTTAAAACCACAACATGTCTTTACATTTCTGCTTGTACAGATTAAACAAACAAGATTCAAAATATTGGTGAGCTTTAGAGGTGATGGTTGGCAAAGTTTTGAGCTTTGGAGTGAGTCAAGCTAGCATTTTCCAGTCTTTAATCGCCTCCCAGCTCTAGCTTCATATTAGCATACAGACAACACTCGGCAAGAAAGCGCATAAAGCGTTTTTCCCAAAATGTCAAGCTGTTCTTAAAAGCAATAAATAAAGCAATATAGATTAGCAGCATGTATAGAGTCACTTGCACATTGGCTACATGCCTAAATAATCAAAACAGAAACTCCACTGAGTTCTACTGAGTTTCAGCAGCATCATCATAGTTATCATCATAGTTATTTGTCTCAACAGAAGTAAAAGCTGCTGCTGGTCTTTGGTTCCTGATTTGCAGAATAAGGTTAGACCTGAGGTTAAGGGAGTGGCAATAGCCAAAGGGCTAAACAAGCAGGCTCACGACCAGGTCGACCAGGTTGACTGGATTCAAATTTCTCGTCCAGCTGGGAGCATCTCGATGGGGCGAATGAAACCATCATCAAACCAAGTGCCTGATGAACATACAGGAAATAGACTGTGTTAGTTCAAAGGGGAGAGTACACAGAGTGTGTTTGCTAAAGGTGCCTCTTAGTTTTGGGTGATTTCTAATCTTTTAGCAGGGGGATTTTTCACAAGAACAGAGCAAATACATACTTATAGGGCCATTTACAAGGAAGATGTCACCAGACGGGACTAAGAAGACAAATATGGGTTAGCTGCAACAGTTATGCCTCCCACAGTCATACCTCCCAGAACTCTCCCTCTAAACACTCCGTCTCTCTGTGAGAATCCATGCGAGGTTTCCAAGAGATGCCGGGGAGTGCCGCATTCCTATTGGCTGACTCCTCGGTTTACACATTGTGCCGGCTGCTGCCACGTCCTTTAAGGGAAAAGGTCACCCTGCTCTCCCTCTCTGTCAGCGAGAGAGACAATGGGCACAGCAACACCAGAGATGGACCTAAAAATACAATCACAGACACTGCAATGCAATGCAATGCAGGGCGAATGGTGAGAAGATTGTTTCCATGTAGTTACAGAAAACACACACATACACACATCCTTGGTACACAGATCAATAAGGTTGTGTGAATAACTGCAGGTCACTGACCTGAGAATCATGCTGGTTTCTGTATGAGTTTCCACACAATTGTGTTTTTGCTGTCTTGCTGTGTGTGTGTGCTGTGCCTGTCTACTTGCACATTTCTTCAACTGGAACAGATTTTACCAACTTTTCATGACATTGTGAAATAGAACACAGTGTATTATTGCCCCAAGCAACACTAACTCCCTTTTTGAATAATCCTTCAGTTTGCCAAATAAGACTCTGGTATGACATTTTCTTTCACAATAACCATCAGGTTTGCCAAGAGGTTGCAAGTAGTAACACAGTAACAATGATAATCCAAAGGCTGGGTGGGTACATAGAGACCAACCGCAGTGTGAGTAAGATGAGAAATGTGATTACCCAGCCTTAAATGTAATTAAACTTTTCCACTTTTGCACTTTGCCTTTATTCTCATCCCTCTCTTCCTGTCTGTCTTAACAAATATTTGTCATAACCTCCCCACCCACATGCATTCCCATTAGCTCCTCCCTCCCACACTCGCTGCCTTCCCGTAAAGACGCTGCCTCACACACTTCCTCATTCCTGAAAAACCAATAAAGAACATTGATGTGGCAATGCTCAAGCTTCTGCTTGCTAGTACTGGCTTTTGGGGCTTTGATCCTCAGTGAGTGTGTGTTTGGAAATGAGACACTTGGAAGTGATGTTGATAACCTGCATTTCTTAATCATGTTGTTGTGGATTGTCACCCGGTGTTGACTGATTCTGTGATGATTTATGATTAAAAATGCTGCATGAAAGGGATCCAGGTGCAGTTAACAGGTTTATTGAGATACAACCCAATGTGTCATAATTACTGTAAGGGTTGGCTAAGTGGTGGAGGAAAGACACAAGGAGGCAGGAATATAATCTTCACTCGGTGTATGGTTTGTTTGCTCTTTTCACCAGACAAAAACAATACAGTTCAAGTGGGTATGGTGTGGTTGTGAAAAATTATATACAGAAAAACAAAGCAAAAAGAAAAATAAACTCATGTAAACTTGTCAAAAGAACATTGAGCATTAGCACATGCTGGATCCAGCAAGACTGCAGTTTTATTGACTGATCTCAACAATGATATGCTGAGGAGCTTCTACCCCTGGTTTTATACCGGAAGCCCCTCCTGCAAGACAAACCAACATTTATTTTCACAAATCAATTGGAATCTCCCACTTCCTGTTTGTGTATGGTGACAAACATTTGGTAAATGCATGTATCAATAAATAAATTTGAATGTGTTAAATTAATTTTAATATGTGTGACAAATGTGCGTGTGGTTATTTCAGTAATAGATGTAAATGATGTCAGTATGCATGCTCTCGCAAAAAGAGAGCCAAAGTCATGACGTCTCGTCCGGGCTAGCCTTTGTTTCACTCAAGAGAACCTGGCTGCACACAAGATGGCGGACGTCAACCATGATGGTCATCCGTATACAGGAAGTCACGTGATGTCAACAGCTAACAACATAAAGTGGTAGCTACTTCCAAAATGCATTCATTCACAGTCAATGAAAGTCTCTGTTACTGTGGTCTTCTTAATCCACCTCTTACATGTACACTATCGACAAAACACAGAGAAACGGGGACAGTTTTACACTACAGCCGGCAATAAAAGAATGACTCACATTCACGTTACAGTTAGCTGTAGCTCTATTAGCTGTAGCTACACGTTACATTAGCTGTAGCTACACGGTGCATTACAAAGCTGTAGCTAACAACTCAAATGCATTATCCACAATGTTACAGTTAGCGTTAACTACATTAGCTATAGCTAACGACTCAAATGCATTATCCACAATGGTACAGTTAGTGTCAGCTACATTAGCTGTAGCTGTCTTCTTCTTCGGCCTCACATACTCATAGCCTACACTGTCTAAAGAAAACTACGAAGAACAACCACTCATGTCTGTTGTCCCTAACCCCTCAGGAATGGAGCTGGGCTGTGAAGCTATTTTGTCATAATGCCCACACTGGGTATGGTAACTTCCACGTGATTCACACTGGCCCAAAAAAACATTTTTTATTTTTGTCATCAGAATTTGATCCATTCAGTCCAATAACATTTTGAAAGTGTAGAAGAGCCGCATGATTAAATTATCATTCACATCCTGAGGTAAAGAAATTCAAAACATCAATCGATAGTCAAAATACTTGGGAAGAGGAATACAGTAGTTTTCTTTATAGATCTGTCAGGTATTTAGACTGTCAGGGCTTCACATCTGTACAGATGTTTCTTTAAGAATCTCCCTCTTCTTACTCAAAGTGACCTCCACACAAATTAATTACAGCTCCATGCTTTTTAATTTTTAGGTCCATGTCTAGCTTTTGCCACTAGATGTCATCATTTCATTATTTGATGTGGGCATTCATTATTTATTGACAGCACTTTGCAGTCATAGTCACTGTTTCATTTCAAATTCAGTGTGCTCAGGTACAGAACACTGAGTGTGGGAATACTTGGACTGCACTGTAGATATATAACATGTTAGTCATAGCTGGTTTATTCACATGGTTTTTGCAAATTTGCAATGTATCTTTATTTCACAATTATATAATTGTTTTGTTTAGGATGGATAATATGAAGAGTGGCCAGTTTGAGGCAATTAAGACTGCCTCTGCTAACTGTGAGAGAAAATTAATACACTTGTGAAATAAAACATTAACCTTCAGGGTAAAAGATCAGAGGCACTACTTCACACCGCAAATGCAATACTTTTCATGACTAAGGCTGTTGTTTACTAGTGACTACACTGATCACAAGAGATAAGATGCTTCTGTATCTGGTACACAAATAATCATCAAAAAATAAAGTCTTATAACAAACCTTGTTTATTTCAAATTTGGTTTAAATAATGTAATAATCAGGTACATGTTCTGTCTTTCTCAGAGTCAAAAGTTCAGTCCCTCTTGAGCAGTTACCATTGGAAGCTATAGAGGGTACTGATGTCACTTATATCACCTCCACCACCAGGTGGCATAACAACGTTTCGACTGCTAGTAGAGCTCTAGCGTCCATGGTAGAGCTGTGAAACAGGGAGGACAACAAACAAATAGTGAGAAAGTAACCTCCATCATCAGTTGACAATGACAGTGAGTTAAACTTCTACTCTTTCACCTGTGCAAACCACGGCCCTTTGCTGTATGTCATCTTCCTCTCTCTCTTCAGCTGTCCCTATCTAATAAAGGCAAAAAGCCCCCCCCCAAAAAAAAAAAAATTTAATTACATTGTTATGTCAAAAACAAAATATTTAAAAGACATTAAATCTGAACCTAACTCTAAACTGTTGAAGACAAACCACAACATTGTTTGAAAACTTTTTAATGAAAGCTGTGACAATTAAACATTTATGAAATGGTAGCACCTATATTACTGATTGATAAAGATGTTCATATATTTTTGGACTACATTATTGTAATTGTTTTTTTCTGAAAACAAAGTATAAATGGATGGACAAAAGTAAATACATGTATATTCTTCTTTATGTAGTTAAACTGTCCAACATTACATATGCTTCAGTATATTGAAGCACGCATCATTATGAAACATGCAAGAAGAAAGATATTTCCACTACAGTTATGCTGACAATATAAAACATGTTACTTAAAGAAGAGGAGACAAACCATTTTAAGTGATCAGTATCTGCTGAGGTCCTATAAAATGTGTTTATGTAAGTAAATAACATCCATATTTAACTGAGTTTGGTTTTCGGAAACAAAGAACACATAATGAAACATCCTCCTAAAAAGTTGAAACTGACAAGTTTATATATTTAGAATCAGTTAATGTAATGTGAATATTAAAAAGAATCTCACTAACATGAGACCTTTGTATTGTATTCATGCTGAACCTATCATTTCATGAATTGTATGATTCAGCCTTTTCATGTTGTGTGGTCATTGTGGGTAATGGGACAGATATCTTTTTATCAATTTATCATCATACATTTCCAGAATATCTTTTCTTTGTTGGACAGTGCATTTCCTCTACCTCATGTAATGTCGCCATCTGCTGGTCTCTCCTAACTGGATTAGGAGACCTCTGGAGCGCTCTGAAATCATTTGGGAGCTGACCTCAGCTATTAACACTTAGGAACATTTATGCATTTTAAAATTAAGCCATTCTTAGAATTTTGAGCATTTAAGACCAACATTTTGATCTGAGTAGCTTTATACACACCGGCCCAGGTGGCCATGTGACCTGAACCCATAGTCTGTACAGAAAATAGGTCCACAGTGGCAAAGCAGTGTAGCGCTCTCACCCTTTAACACTTTCTCTAAGTCAGGAATGTAATCAAATCATGTATGCTACTGGTCTTTTTCACATTTTCAGTGTGAATGCCAGCAGTGGGAACCAGCATGCCACTAGAAGTGTCCCAACTACATGCCACAATCATTCACTGGGGTTGGTTTTTCATAGTGGCATCCACCTAACTGTAGTCCCACAGCTGCCAGAATTGTGTAAGGTGACTAGCAAGTGTGGATGCCACCAGAACTACATGCTGTGGCAACTTGCTTTCTCACTAAATTAAGTGAGATTGATAATAATGCAAGAGAAATCGAGAGAAGAGCAAAAGTATATGGTTAAAATAAAAAACATCAGATGAAACCTCTTCCTTAGTGGAGAAACGTCTTCAAGACCAAACACAATGTCAAACACTTACAGTGTTTATTGAGTGCGCGCGCTGCAACATTCCTTGTGGAACTGTGCGTCTCATGGCCTGCTGAACTCGCACAGCTGATTAAGAGAACAAAAACAATTAGAAGACATTTTCAAGAACATTCTACAATTGAAATAACCCTTTTAAGTATATGAAGTATATTTTATATTCAACAACATTAACTGTTGGGTAAACAGCAAAAATTAAGGGTAAAGTGCGGCACTTTCCTGATGCCTTTCCTTTTCCATTAAGATGACCAAGCATCATCACAACTGGGAAAGGTCATCGGAAATTTTGTGACTTCAGAATCAAGCTCGTCACCAGTCACAGTGCTGCAGAAGTCTGACACCCTAATAAACAAGAGATCCAGAGACAGTAGTATTTATTGCAAAATAAGAATCTGAACAAATAAAATACAACCTTTTCTTTTCATTATGTTACACCATTATATATCCCATATAAGAAACAATGTACAATTGTATTTTTACTTATCAACAGGAATTTGAAATGAATAAGCAGGTAAAATTTATCACATTGGATATTCGTCTTCCACTGTATTTACAATATGCAGTATCAAGACTTGCACTGGCCGTGGCTTTGATTGTTATGATGACCAAGGCTGTGACCCATCCGTTTTTAATGGACGTAACTAAATACATGCAGGGGTTGTGCAGGTGCAGTGAATTGATATGGTTGTGCTGGTTGAACGTTGTGGTGAAGCAGTCACATCTGATTTAAGCGAGTGTTCCTATGGATCAGGGGGAATGCAAAAAGCACTGCAAACCAGCTCAGGGAATGTGACAAGTAGGGAGTCCACGCCAGAGACTTATTTATTAAACTAAAGTTAACACAAATCATAAGACAAACCAAAAGACAATGATGCAGGGTGGATGCAGCCTGGAAGGGAGAGACAGAGTGAACACATGGGCCAGCTTTTATAGCCTAAGGGCCCTGGTGAGCTTAATCAGCTGACAACCCTCCCATGTCAGCCACTTGCCTGCTGAAGTTGCCGGGAGAGCCTCCAAGACAGTGGGAGGGGCGTCACAAAGGGAACACAAGACATATTGAGAGGCAATGCAAAAGTAAATCCCACTGTGACCTTTCAGGGGCTCTGTAGAAAGGCATCTATTCTCATTCTGCTAAAATATATAGGCATACTATTACAGGCCGACTTTTCAAATATGCTGACATATCTTAGTCTACAAACAATTACAAACTACTACTGCTACTACAGACATTGCTTTATACAAGCAACTGAAAACCTATAAAAAATAACAATGTAAAACCTAATAATGTTTAGCTATTAGTCAAATAAAGTGGCCCAGCCAAGTTTAGCCTTGACCCATCCGATAAGAGTAAAACACAAAGGGCCCTGTGTTTGAGTCAAACTAAGCTCAGTTAGTGTTCAGTTAGCAGCTTAGCGACCTACCAAATCACGACACATAAATGCCAGTAGGACAGTAACAACATGTTACAATCAACCAACAATCAGTTTTGTGCTAATGATTACATACACAGAATCCACCACAGTTTTCATCATAAATAAATCAACATAAACCTGAACACAGCAGGACAGACCTTACCAGGTGCAACAGACCGGATGAATTTCTGAATTCAAACTGAAGATCATGGATGTAGCTAACATAAAAACTGATTACAAGAGAGGCACAAGTCAAAGAAATAATACGATAAGTTAAAAAAGGCAGTTTGAGTTAACACTAACAGCTAAAAGGAAGCTAAGAAAACTAAGAAAACTTTAGGGAAAGCAGCTTGTGCAATAATACAGCTTTGATCATCTATAAAAAATAAAAGGTTGGTAATATTATGACATTGAGCTGCTACAGTCTGCTCACCTTATATCACTCTGACAGTGACACGTTAAAAATGGAGGTGGTTTCTGACACAGGGATTCTCATCTGGAAAGAGAAAACCAGGGATCATGGATGCAGGAAGTTGGGGTGCTGAGGGTGGCAGCACCCCCTACTGCAAGGCATGATGCCACACACAGTTTATAAAAAAAACATTTTAAACCTTTTTTGTGGTATTTTAAACAAAGCGTATGCCTAGGATGGTTTGTGGCAAAAACAGCTTTTAGTTCTTTTAATTTGGTTGATTCAGATTCATTACCAAACTAATTTTATTAGCCTACCACATTTCGCTCTGCAACAATTTAGAGAGCACGAAAAGTAATGTTTTGATCTAGAAGCTGTGCAAAAGATTGCTTTATTGAGCAACAAATTCATTAATGTGTTGCTGTCGGACCTGTTGGCGAAAGAGCAAAACACTGCTAGGATGGTTTTGGAGCTGGCTTTCAGGTCAATCAGATTTTTAGCCTGTGAAGGACTCTTAGAGACTGTTCCCATCGCGATGGTGTGTTATGGCAGCATGAGAGTACGCATGTACTACCTGCAGCTCTTGAGTGGCTGCTCAGGAGAGACAATTGGATGTCTGATATGATACAGAATGAAATAACAGAACATCTTGCACATGCGGTTCAGTGCAAGACTGTCTCTCGGGCATCTGACTGTAAATATTCCGGGTTCACTGCTGACGGAACAACAGATATTAATTCATCAGAGCAGTTCTCGTGTCATTTTTATTCTGTTGATCCAAACCTTACTCAGCAGAGTGCATTTTTGGGATTTTATAAGGCGCTAAAAGAAAGCATACATGCACTAAGACAGGAAGAAATGGTGGGAAACTTTTTGGCAAACGTGATGGAATGAGCAGCTGCACGCAACCTACAGTTGCCTGACACAGGCAGGACACCATCTTGTTTTTGCAACACCACAGCAATGGAAAAAGTTGTAGCAGAAAGAGGTGAATCGCTGTGGAGACGAGAACTTTATGCAGCGCTTGATCTGGTGAGGTCAGAAATCGCAGCGCAGGTTTAATCAAAGTGGGATGATAACAGCAGCATGGAGAGAACAAATCCTTGTCGATTCTGTGAGGGTTACAGCTGGAACTGAGAACAACCTGAGCTCCGTTCAATTTCAGAACAACATTTATGAAGCATCTTTACACCTCCAAGGATGAGTGATCCAGCTGTACCTGTGTCTACTGCATCCTCAGAGAGATCTTTCTCAGGGCTTTGTCGACTTAAAATGTGGCTCCGTAACACTCTCACTCAGAGGAGATTAACTCATCTGGCATTGCTGCGTGATATTGACGGTCAGGCTCTCATGAGGGAATTTATCTGTAACACTTTACATTAAGGGACACAACAATTTGAGTAGTTACCAGGGAACAAATGAGAAACAAATGAGGAACTCACTGCTAGTGAACCATTAATTAATGAGTAACTCCTAATCCAAATTTATAGACTAGCTAATGATTAGTTAATGATTAGTTAATTAAGAAACAAGTGAAGAACAAATCAGGAACGACTTGAGGAAAGCTATTTACCAACTGCCAATAAAACCAAAAGAAGAAGATGAAGAAGAACAACTTGCGGCCCCTACTGGCCGGGAGGAGTGAGGAGTCAGCAGTCAGTGGTGGTGAATAGAGAAGTGAATGGCATTATAAAATAGGTTTCGCAAAGGTCGAGAACCACAAGAGCTCCTTGAGCGTACAGCCAACAAACGTGCATAAAAAATATTAGGCTGATGGGTCCAGTGGTATGCGAGATTAGCTGCGGACATAAACACACACGTGCGCGCACACACACACACACACACAGGACCAAACGCATAAGCCCCCCCCGGGCTTACACTTGGTGGAGATAACTACCACAGGACACAACTCTTTTAGCACATTGTTAACTCCCCTTAAAGACTCCTCAATTTGGTTACCTGAAACAACAGAGTCCCCACATTTCTAACTTTCCCCCGAAACCCTGCACTGCAACTGTAAATGAAAGAGTGCACAGCTGTAGAGGTGTGTGTGTTCACAACTGAAGGCATGTGTACAATGTTTTTTTATCGGTCAAAAAGTTTAAAGGCACATTGAACGCCAATCGTGGAGTGTGATTTATATATGTATATATATATATATATATATATACATATATAATGATTCATTCACATTATTCATTATGTGGTCCAGTGGTTGGCTATTTAATCCACATTGTTATGTTAGTGTTGTTATGAGAAAAATGTCCCTAATTCTTGAAATCCAGTATATGAGGTTTGAGCATATGGGCTCAGAAATGTAATGTTAACTGGTGTCCAAAAGGTGGTGCCACTACTCCACCTTTAGACCATGAAACAAAAAAAACATGATTTGCAATGAAATGGAAATGCAAATGGCCAAAAATGTCCACTTATAGCCCTGAAGGTTAGGTTAAATGCACTGTCAGAGAGAGATCACTCTTTACAACACAACTAGACACCCATCGTTTGTAATATTATGACTAATACATATGTCATATGTAAGACTGACCTCTTTTTTCAAAATCAGAGCCAATCTGAGGACTGCCTCTGGATCAACAAGGCCTCGTTAACCACTGATTTCCGATGATATGTTCTTCTTTCTCTCGCCATTTAACACAGAGTTCTGGCTACACTACATTACTGCAGAACAGATGTACCTTGAGGACTGAGTAGAAAAACATGGGTCTAGGGTTTAGTGAGTCTTTTAAGTAAGGCTCCATGTTTCACACACACCTTCCTTTTGTGGTAGACGTTGCTCTCGTCAATCATGAATTCCTTCCGTCCTCCCAATGTCTGCCTCCCTCTTCTTTCTCTTTTTTTAAATTGCATTCTGGCAGACCTCCCTCAACTTCTCGCTCATCTTTCATAGTGTCTAGTTTCATCCTGTATCCTGTCTATTTGTTGTAGTTGCAGCCCCTAGGAAAACCTGTCAAAGACAAATCAAAAGTATTACATACAAATTAAAAAACTTAAAAATAAGGGGCCAAGTTGCTACAAAATCAGCAACACGCTCATGCCAATCGGATTCAGTTTACCTGTGACATGTAGTAAATGTGAAGTGAAGAGGAATGCATTCATTGCCAACCGCTATTATGAGAACTTCATCAGATCAAAATATCAAAAGTTTTATAGTTTTAATATTTTTAGATAGTTAACTATTTAAATTTACATTAGCTAACCTACATTTGATTACGCAGTAATTAACCTTGGCTTTTCATTCAAAAATTCACACCTAAATATATTTGTATTAACTAAAAACAGTGAAACAAAACATTTGAATGTTGTTAATGAATTCTACTTAAATGATAAGGGGGGTTTATTTATTAAAATGGAGGAAAACACAAAGTCTTGATGTAGTTTACACCACTTTTTTGCCCAATGTACAAATGTATTGACGAATTGAAATTATGTGCTGCGCATAACAGTACTTCTTTATCATCATCATCACACAAAAGGGCTTTATAAATGCAACAACACATTCATACCTCTTTAACTTTTGCTGCAAGCTTCATTAATTGAAAGCCTTCACATCAAACTTGTGCATTCACACGCTGATCAAGCTGGTCGCTGAATCCTACTGCCAACTGCAGTGTTGTGTTATCCAGCCTGCTAAGTCAGTTGGCATTTTCTTGACTACTAGAGTAAGATGGCGAGTTGGCATTAACTCAGGAAAAGGCAGTTACTCTGTCTGTACTTTGTCGAGTCGGAATGTTTAGTTGATTAAAACAGTATTTGCTCGACTGCTGAAGAGTTCCTTAGAAGATGGATACCATACTTGGAATACTTGGATGGGGTCTGTCTGTGTCTTGCCAGATTCCAAGGGGAGAATACACAAACCTACTGAAAAAAGCTTTTCCCTAAATTTTCCCTGAATCTAAACTTCCTAATGTGTTCATTCATAAATGTTTTACAGATGAATTCTATCCTTTTCTTTCAAACAGAAATTTGATTTCTGTTTTTCTTTAAATCAAACACTGAAAAAATCATCCAATTATGACACCAAAAGCTAAGGAGGTTCATTTTAATGGGATTTACCTCTCAGGTCATTTTTTAAGGAAAATATTTGTAATATATTTTAACAGTTGTTCTTTCTGTAATGTAGAAATTGAAACAATAGATCATATATTTTATACTTGCACATTTTCTGAAGCATTTTGGGATAACATTCATTATTGGTTGTTTCCTAAAAATGTATGATTTAGCTTAATTTACAAGATAAAATACTATAAATGGAATCATTATAGCTGATAAGACAATAGATTTAGGGTTAGGAGTTAACAGTAATAATGTTAATCCTGCAAGAAAGATGATGCATGTAAAGTTACCTCTAAATATATTACATCCAACTGAATAAAGATGATTTGCTCCTCTCAAACAGTGACCCCGACTTCACTGAAGTCCTCACCCTTTTCACTCCGCTCATCTGCTTGTCCTCAACGGCATATGACAGCAATAACTTAGCTTGGAAAATAGCGATATGGGGCACTGAATTTGATTAATTTACTGTTTGTCAGACCACAAATGAGACAAAAATTTGGTTGGAAAAACAATAGACGCCAGAGCGGAGTTACTGTACAAAAACACAACTTTTATAAGTTTATTCACTGATTTTGGTGATTTTGATTTTTTTTTTTAAACTGGATCATATTTTATGGAGAAAATGTTTTCTGGTTTTCCCTCTGATGTCCTCCAGCTGCTCTGTCTGTGAATATGGAGCTTCCTGATGGACAAATAGCTTTAAAATGGAAGTAGACAACTTTTCAACCAGCTAGCGCGCTATCTAGCTGACGCTGTCTGCTTATCAACTCCTTGATCATAACAGAATATAGTAACTTTCACCACTGCTCATTTTAGAAAAGCCACCAAGAAAACATGTTCTTTGTTTGTTATATAATGTGTGTTTAGATTGGTTCCTGATTTGGTATCTTTTTATAAATGCAAATATTTTTCTTGTGAAAAAATAATTTCGTATTCATATACTTCTTATTTATAATAATTCATTTATGTGTAATCATTCTTTTTTTTTTCTCCCACCTTTCTGAAGGACCTAAATGCCCACTGCTAAGGGCTCATCTCATGACTTGGGTAGCGGATCTTTCTATTGCTGACCCTCACTCTGAAACTTCTCCTCGTGTATATCAGAGACCACCTCCCAACATTTACCAGAAGTGAAAAGACCTCCTCTAAGCATGTTTCTTTTTCTCTGTTTCATAGCATGGTGTTTTTTTCAAGTGTCAAGTTAATTAGCTTGTAAATAACATACCATGTTACTGTTATTGAATGTTGTCATCATTACTATTATTATTGTGCTGGTTTACACAAACTGTCATTAAAAACACCCCTTTGTACATCTGCTGTACACCAGTTTTGTTTGTTCATAGAAAAAAGACATAAAGAAACACTTTTGAAAGATTTAATTAAAACACACCACAAAAAGCACAACAAATACAACGAAGACTTCCAATGTAGAAATATTGATTTTCATACAGCTATTTACAGGAAACATAGAATACATCAGTAATAAACAATATTTTAAAATATATTAAACTATTTACTATTATTTTCAACTATTAACTATTTACAATACATTTCACATGATTATTTAGGGAACTTTTTCCTCATTTCCTCCAACCACTGGTCTTTTTGAAGAGATTCAGACAGAGGGAATACACTCTGCCACAGTACTGGCTGTGTCCAGTGTCAACAGTGCGGAACTGGCCACACTTTTTTTTTTTTTTTACAAGTTCTACAGTTCGCCTATATGGCCTCTTTGGAGTGGCTCCAGCTTTTACTGTGCTGGTTGGCACACTGGTTTGTAGGTCGGTGCCCACTACTGAGAACTATGGGTACTAGATGTACAGTTTGTCCTGCTGGTGTGAGGATCTGAGGTGTCAGAAAGGGTCCTGGTGCCGGGGGTGTGACAAACACATGCCTCTTCACTGGCCTCTTTGGCATGATGGGACGTGGGAGCTGATTAGAGGCTGTCTGCCTCTGTTGTGCCCGACCTGCTGTACTCTCCGGCAGCCGGTACTGATGCTCCTGTCGTGCTGGCATGGGTTCAGCAGGAAGTACTCTTGCTTCCTGAAGAGGCTCTTCAGACTCGGAAGGGCTGGAGGCAATGCAGTGCCCTGGAGCAGCACAAAGAGCTCCTGCCTCTTCTGCCTGTTGTTGTGCCATCGGATGAGGGTGTTCTGGTTCACTTCCACCAGCTGAATCTCTGTTCCCTGCATCACCAGGGAGTTACCAACTACAAGCTGCCTAATCTTATAATAGTCCCTCAGAATTAAGGACCACCTCAAATCGGCCCCCTTACCTGTACTTACTGGGCTTGGGTGAAGATTGCAGAGTCTTATAAAAATATTTTCCACCAACCAACAGCAGTCGGGCCACCGAGCAGGTGCACTACTCGCACCTAACATGCAATGGGTGGTGCTCTCCACACCAGGTGTTTTTGAGGGCTTCTTTGGTGTTCTGAACCGTCCACTCAAAAGTCTGTCCTGATGTCGTGCTGCATAAACCACCCGCTGCTTGTCACCTTCATCCAGGCTCTCCCACAATGCTATAACTTTGCACGCCTGCTGGTTGCTGAGACAGATAGAGGTCTGATCCGGAAGTTCCACCAAACACTCAGCAAGTCTGTCCCCGTGTTGATATCCAGGAACATTTTGGTCATCAACAGCCCATGCAAACGATGAAACTGTTTAGAAAATAGCAATGTAAAACCTTCACTGACACTGACCTTTAATGACACTTTATTGATGCTGTGAATGATTAAAATATGTGCTCATATGTACTCAGAAAATAGTGAAGAGTCATCACACTGACACTTACCATATCTTCATCTTCAGCTTGCATATCAACTCCAGCCTCAGAGGACGAACTAGAGGGCAGAATTGATGCACCTGAGGTCAATGCAGATGTGCAGGGAGCCAGGCTGCATGAAAAAAAAAAAAAAAAATCAGATTGTGATTATTTTGACAGATATTTCAATTGTAATATGATTCACGATTAGTGAGAATGATCATTTTTGCATCACAATTTTCCTTTTTCCTGAAACAATAGAGGTAAAATGGATCATTTACAAAAGTTAATAAAAGATTTTAAAACCGAGTTGAATTACCAATGTGTTCACAAATGCTTACCAGTGTAACGTGATGGTGGACTGAATTCCGGTACCACCCTCCTGCTCAACAGCTTCTCGTAATTTTTGTTTACAAAATGAAGCAGGTCACCTGAGTAGCTGCGTAAAGCAGATGGTCCAGTAGACAGGGCAGCACTACCACAGTCCTGGTTCCACCTATGCAGTCCTTCCAGCAGGTATATCTGAAACTTCAGGCTGTTGGCACTGGTCCCTAGAAGTACATTATTAAATATTAAATTATGAAGTTATTACAACACATGAACCAACATGTCTGACAGACACAAACCTGGTATGAAGCGTTTTAGGTGTAAATGAAAAGACTAATGATGTAGCGCCTTTGGCACATCTGTACATGGGTAACCGCACACCTCCCTTTGTGAGCTCCCCTGTCTTGGTGTATAGAGCAACACCCGTCAGGTCCTGGATGCAGTTGACGTGCTTTCTCTGGACACGCCAGATGTGATCCATCCTCTCCCTATCAAATAGGGGAACTCCAAGGGAGTCGGTCCTCCTCCAGCACTGGAGAGCCAGCTCCTCCCTTGATAGATGTTTATTGATGTTGCCCTCAGTAAGTAAACACAGGCCCTGGGATTGAAGTTGCTGTCTTTTTGCATCGCGCAACAGAGCTAAATCAGCTGCATCCCACTCAAATATGCACGCTGATAGGCGTGACATAAATATTCAGTACAGCTGATGAGCATCTGTTGCGCATCCCAGGGCAAGTCTGCGTATGAAGTGCCAGATATCCAGCCTTATAGTGAGGTGTGGCCACACGCTGAATCTGGCCTTCAGCTTGGTCTCCCCTGCCTCAGTACAGCAGCCACAGTCCACATATAAGTCAACAGGGGGATTCACACCGGCCTGCTGGTATCTCTTTACCAGGTCTGCTGCCATCATGTCCAGGCCAGCTCCCTCCTGAGCGGTCAGCACACTGATCAGAATCTGACCATACTCATTTCCCACAGAGGTGAGCCAGAGTGCTGTCCCTTGGCTGTTCTGGCAAGCTTCTTGGTGATCTGAAGCACACAAAATGTATAGGGCCTCTGTGAACATGATTCAGAAACACTGAAATACAGGCAGTAGTTAATAATATCAGTAGCCTATATATATATTTTTTTTAAAAAGGTTGTTTAACCTTTTTCGTCGAATCCATTTTTAGAATGGTGCCATAGGTCAATGTTATTGCAGCCTTGATGTCTTCCAGCCTTGTTAAAATGTCCTGGCTATAAACGGAGAGGAGCCACTTACAGCTCGGCGCCACAGCAGGCTCTGGAGGCTCAGAGAATGCCATGGGCAACAGTCCGGGCGGCTGGAGGAAGTCTACACACTCTGTGGTGTACCTTTCTACACAATGCAGCCACTCCTCCGCGTGGTTCTCCCTCAGCTGCTTTAAAACGCGTGTTGGGCTGTTACCCAGGGCACTCTCCCGTAGAACCCAGATCACCCGGATGTCACACGCATACCTTGGTCATGGACAGATATATCAGTAAGAATGTTTTGCATAATTCTATTTGACAAGGCAAGAGAGAAAAGAGACGTTACTCACTTTTGTGTGAGGATGACCCAAAATTCTGATCTCTGAGCCAAGTCCAGTTGCATAAGGACAGTCTGGCTCCAAAACACATGGGCGGATCTACATTTGGTGCAGGTTAGAGTCTCTGTCATCATATTGTAGATCCTGTCCACATCCAGGACCCACTGTGCCCTCTTGTGCAGCCCAGCTCCAGTGAGTTGGTGCTGCCGACAGGCAGGGTTGGAACAGACCACCTTCACCTTCCACAATTTGTAGGGCATCCAGACAAGAAGTGGGTGGGCAAAAAAACGGTCTGGAGCAGGAGGCTGGTGGTACAGATGGTTTGGCTGTGGTGGAAAGTACCAGAACTTCAGGTTGTCTTGAAACTCTAGTTTTCCCATGGGCCCCAGCTTTAATAGGGTCTTCACAATCCATTTGTGGTCTTCAGGTGGCAAGCCCTCTGACCACAAACGGGGCAGCTGAGATGTTGAAGCTTCAAGTGCACCGGGACTTTTATGACGCTGAGTTTAGTTAGTTAAGTTGCTGATGATTGCCCTCTAGTTTTTGCCGGTGTTGCAGTGTATTCAAAACAGTTTGTGTTGGTCATGTTTTTAGGTCAAATTGGAGTTCCATAATTTAGCAGAGTGGGTTGGGGCTGACAAGGTTGTGAGAGTTGTGTGTAAGCTTACTTCCCTGCAGTCTTGTCAGCCACCTCCTGCTCTCCACACACAAATAGTTTTCTTTCTGCACACAGATAAATGTGTGGTGTAGGACTGTAGTTGTAGTGCCACTGGGCAGCTCCCAGGTGCTGCATGAGCATGTTCAAAGAAATGAGTTGATTTTGATCAAACTTAAATAAATACTTTTAACATTTGTAAATCTTGTGAGTGATGAATTTTCAACAAGTAGATATATATGCACATCCTCCTAAACACTCTTTCAGAAGAATCAACTGGGAAAAACAAGTAGATCCTCACAACAGCATGCTGCTCCAAGACATTTCATAGTGCAGACATCATTTCAACCTCACTTGGTCTTCTTCAGAAGACCACTGATGGTGGTCAGGCACATCCTGTCTCAGAATGATGCTGAAAAACTAGTCCATGCATTTGTTACTTCTAGGCTGGATTATTACAGTTCCTTATTATCAGGCTGCCCGAATAAGTCCCTTAAGACTCTCCAGTTGATCCAGAATGCTGCGGCACGTGTACTGACAAGAACTAGGAAAAGAGATCATATTTCTCCCATATTAGCTTCTCTGCACTGGCTCCGTGTAAAATCCAGAATAGAATTTAAAATCCTTCTCCTCACCTACAAAGCTCTTAATGGTCAGGCACCATCGTATCTTAAAGAGCTTATAATACCTTATTTCCCCATTAGAACACTGCGCTCCCAGGATGCAGGGTTACTTGTGGTTCCTAGAGTCTCCAAAAGTAGAATGGGAGCCAGAGCCTTCAGCTATCAAGCTCCTCTCCTGTGGAATCAGGTCTCAGTTTGGGTTCGAGAGGCAGACACCATCTCCATATTTAAGACTAGGCTGAAGACTTTCCTCTTTGATAAAGTTTATAGTTATAGCCTGTTAGCAACAAACAGCTTTGCTTTTAGATGCACTGTGGAGTAGGTTTCAGCATTTATTTCAGGGCTTATACAGACTGGAGCATAGCCCTGTTGTTACATTAGTTTTGTTACTAACTAGATGGAGCTGGAAACTGTGTTTCCAGTATGAACAGCATGGATTGTGCTGAGAGGACTCAAGGACTCTACCAATTGACAACATCATTGGTAAGTAGGAAATAGGTCAAGGAGTAGTAATATATTATAAAATAAGTGGCGTGCAGATAATGATATGCTTAATTTTCATCACAACTAACCTGGAACGTGGCAGACAGTACCTGTAGATCACAAAGCCCACTTTTATTAGACAACTACTTACTTACTAATCACTTTCACTTTGCTCCAACATTGCTTTCCCCTGTGAGATTTTTTACCACATCCTTTTCCAAATGTAGTCTTCCAACAATAGCCAGCACATCCTGTCATGGTGACAACTCGCAAGTAGACTACAGAGCGCAACCAGCTGTGTTTATGGAATACAAACATAGCCTGACTACTTCCGGTGGCTTCAATATTTGTCACTATTAACGTTATCCACCAACTTTTTATATAGAGATCAGTGACATTAACCCATTGTTTTAATAATGTACTTGACTAATGCATTGAACTTTACTGCATGGTCAAAAACAATGAATGAACTTGCAATGACCCTGAAGTGTATAGCTTCAATTTGTTTGTTTTTTTAATTCCCAGTGTGATGTGTTCAAAAATCTATGAATGCAGCTGCAAGTCCCAATGTAGTATTAATCAGTCTCTGTTGAATCAGATCACTGCTGTGACATATTTTAGATCTGTCATCAACTTTGCCACAAGAAGAGCTGTCATAGCCTATCTGTGTTTTTCTACTCCAGAGGAAGAGGCGGGGGAGTGGCTCAGGTGAGCAGGGAGAGCTAATTGACACAGCTGAGAGACATTGTCTAATTATGCTCTCCCTTTTATATGCAGTAGCGTGCTGGACCTGAGACACACACATAGGATCCAGACAGGGCTGCTGAAGAAACTAACCAGTAGCTGCAACACTGAGAGAAGCCACGGAGACCCACACAACGAAGGCTGGTCAACCAGAACCATGTGACCATAGATGGTGGCAGATAATAGAAATATTGTGTGTGTGTGTGTGTGTGTGCTCGTAATAATAAAGATCCTCACCTGGTGAATTGTGCTGTGCCTGTGTCTCTGCTGGAGGAACTCACGGTGGCAACGAGCTTGCTACAGGTTGCTGCCCCAGCTGTCCTATAGTGGAAGAGCTCTGATAGTCAATAACCTCGTTGCTTCATCATTAAGGCACAGGCTCATTGTTTTAGTGCCACCGCCAGGCCTTGTGAAAGACGTGCAGTGGCTCCTAGTGAACTTTTTCTGGTCTGGTCAGCACTGGCTGAGGGCATCTGTCCTGTATCTCCCTGTGGCAGATAGGGGACAAGGACCGATAGACATGCTGTCCAGAAAATGTCAGATTTAGCAGTCAGATTAATGATTTTCTCACAAGTAGTCATCTGCTAAACGTGCCCTTTGTAGGACAAAAATTCATAAGTGAAGAAAAACAGAAGTCACAGCTTAATCAATATTTTCGGGACTGTTTGCAATAAATGCAATTCACTCGGTCTAAAACAGGTGTAAGTATCTGACTAAATGACGTCATACATAAACAATGAAACAACAAGCATGGCTGAATAAAATAATAATAAAAAACTTTATATAGCACCTTTCAAAACAGTACATTTAAGACAAAAAGAATAAAACAAACTAAAAGCTATAAACACATACACATACACATTATAAAACACAAAAAACACATTATAAAACACAAAAAACACAAAGAGAGTGAAATGAAATAAAATGTCATAAAACATTAATGAAAACAATGAAAAGCCATATTGAAAAAGTGGGTTTTTAAAAGTGATTTAAAAGACGAGACAGAGTTTGCAGCCCTGATCTCCTCAGGCAGGTCATTCCACAATCTCGGCCCCCTAACTGCAAAGGCTCTATCATCTTTGAGTATCAATCTGAATGAATAACAATTTTGAGATTTTTGGCAGAAAGAAGTTATCTGATCCTTGAGATGTTTCTGAGATGATGAAAGCAGGATTGAACCATTGAGTTAACATGTTTGTCTAAGCTGAGCTTGTGGACAAAACTAACACCAAGTTTCTGCAATGCTGGGTTATTGAATGGGATAGAGAGCCAAGACTGTTTCTATTAGACTGTTTTTTGTATTTGCACTATCTTGACCTATGATCAATATTTCAGTCTTATCCAAATTAAGCTGCAGAAAATTTTGTGACATCTACTTGTGGATGTCATGAAGGAAGTTTTGCAGGTTGACATTGTTCTGATAGTTGTTTGCAGGGTCACAGCTTAGGTAGATCTGAGTATCGTCGTAAAAATGGAACATGATATTGTGTCTACGTATAAGGTGGCCAAGAGGGAGCATGTAAATGGTAAATAAGATTGGGCCCAGCACAGAGCCTTGGAGGACCCCACACTGAACACCTGTTGCAGCTGACCTGGCATCAGCGATACCAATGCAAAAACACCTGTCTTTTAGGTAGGACTGAAACCATTTCAGAGCAGTGTCACCGATACCCACACAGGTTTCAAGACGGTGTAAGAGGATCTTGTGGTCGATGGTATCAAATACTGCGCATAGATCCAGGAGAACAAGAATGGAGTTATGGCCAGCATCAACTGCCAACAATAAGTTTTTGAGAAGTGCAGTCTCAGGACTATGTTTTTTTTCTAAAACTGAATTTTTCAAAGATATTGTTTTCATGAATAAAAGCTAGCAGTTGATCTGCTACGGCCTTTTCTAAAACATTGGCTGAAAATGGGAGCGTAGAGATGGGCCTAAAATTGTTACAATCAGAGACAGTCTTTTTAAAAGTGGTTGAATTTGAGCAGTTTTTAAAAATTCAGGGACTGTTGATAGAGAGCAGTTTAAAATTTGCAAAATAAAAGGGGACACTGTGTTAAAAACCTTCCTTTAGAAATTTTACAGGCAAAATATCTGAAGGGCAAGTTGAAGGTTTTAGTCAGTGTAGCTAGGGAGATAATATTAAACCATCATATCATACCAACAGTAAAATATGGTGGTGGTAGTGTGATGGTCTGGGGCTGTTTTGTTTTTTTTGCCCAGTCTCTTATGGTGGAGTCATGAACACTGACCTTAATTGAGGCAATTTTACCAATTAGTAGATACCATGGCTAGACTCCGTCATGACGTCACACATACCGTCATTTCTCTATCAAATACAAATACATCAAATCTCTGTTAGTTCATTGATAGCACAAAAAACACCCCATAGTAATCCAGTTCTATGTCAGCTCTCACACTCCATAGGCACGTCACTGTGTACATTGACCTCACCTCTGATACTTCGACTCGCTTGTATTCTCCATCAGTACAATCAAAATTGACGGGGTTTTTTCAACCGAAGCAGGCGAACATTGACAAGTCTGTTCTCCTCTCAGTTAGCTAAGTAATCCAGTTCTATGTCAGCTCTCACACCCCATACAAACACCTGTGGCGTTCGCAGGCTGTGGACTACCCTGTAGTGATGTGTCGGTCGCGAACGAATCGGCTCTATGAGAGGGCTCCTTTAAGTGAGCGATGGGAGCCGACTCTCGTCTGAGAGCCGATTAGAGCCGAAATAGTTTTTGTTTCACATTACATCATAGAAATGACATTGAAATATATTGTATGTGTCTGTATAGAGTTGTGTATTTATTTATTAACCATACTATTTCATTAGTAGGGTGTTATTTTTCTTATACAACTAGGAGTTATTCTTGATATATTCCACTTTTAATGTTTAATTGTATTTCAAAGGAAGACTCTCGCATATGTATTTCTTGCAACAAATAAGAATGTAACTTAGGCAGTGACCAGCAGCAGTGGTAGTAAATGGGGAGCCGAAAGAGCCGGCTCTCGGAAAGGAACGGAGCCATAAGATCCGGCTCCCTTCAAAGAGCCGTAATTCCCATCACTGGTACACTATGGGACTTTATTCTGTCTGCCTCTTTAAAAGGCGCGGTGACAGCATCACAGGGCTACAGAATGCTACGTAGCTAATGAGCCAATATACAACATCCCGGACTGGAGCTATTTATCTGAGCGTGAGCCCTGGAAATTAAAACTAAAGGTTAGAAAGCAAGAATATTTGTGATTGATTTGCTTCGGCTCTCGTGATAAATACCCGTATACAGCCTATATATACGGGGGGGGGGGAACCAACCGGACAGACGGCTGTCTGTAAGCCTGCACGCTCACGCCTTCTCCGCTACTGTAACGTTAGTTAGCTAGATAACGCGCTCCTTTGATTATTAGCTATCCAGTTTGAACATGGCCACAGACGAGCTCTCGTCCAAGCTAAGCCGTCGGCTGCAGATCGAAGAAGGAGCCGAGGACCCCGTTGCTGTGGACGTCCCCGGACACCAGAACGGGTCGGTAGAGAAACCGAGTACGGCCAACGCAGACTCGGAGCTGGGCGCTAAACTGATGCGGCGAGAAGGGCTGAACGAGGGGCAGGGTGAGCACTGTCAGCCCAGCATGAAGGTGTTCAACCCTTACACCGAGTTCAAAGAGTTCTCCCGAAAGCAGATCAAAGACATGGAAAAGATCTTCAAAACGTGAGTGTGTCACAGTCCGGACGAACACTGATACCCCGGGCCGGTTGGAGGCTACATCTCAAACAGGCCAGGGGGTTGCCCATTTTAATTTCCTGTAAGTCAGTAGGTTTTATCAGGGAAGTAACGTTAAGATTGCTCATATAAGGAAGTTGAGTTGACAGGTTGCTCATGTAGGTCACATCTTAATAAAACACCTTATTTTCTTATATCAGTTTTTTTTACAACTAGAAAGTAGTAAAAGTACCACAGAATGACACAAAACGTCAATCTAAATTTAAGGATTACTGAACGAGAAAAAGGCTTAAAGACAGCATTTGGAGCTCTGGGAACTGATGACATGATGGGCGTTTTACTTTTTGGGATAAACGGTTGTGAACTAAAAGATCGCTAAATTAATACAGAAAATAATCATTTTTTGCAGCTGTTTATGTTAAATCTAATGTACCTCTCGATTTCTGTATCTTGAGTTATGGCAGGGTGGGGACATTAAGTGATAAGGAAATCAGGCAACAGGCTTTCATTGAGTAAAGAATATTTCATAGTGTTCTCAGTTCTCAATCCAGGACCTGATGTGTGGTTAATAAAGATGTTAATAAATAAAAATGCCGTGAATTGACCTCTTCAGTTTCCCAGATAATCAGTAACCCTCTTTCTGGAGTCCAAAATCAATTAATGTATTTTAAATGTAAGTACACATGCATATTAGTTTGACACTTTTGCCTTCATAAGATTAGGCCTGGTGAAAGATTAAAGAAATTAATACAATTACTTGAGCTGTAGAAATCTGCCCTTTTATACTGAACTCTTTAAGCCCCAGTTAAACCAGGGGGCAGTACCGCAAAGCAAGTTCAGCTTCCTCTGGCACTGTTTGGGGTTGCCTGGCTTCAGTGAGCCTAACATTGGTGATCCTGGATAACGGGTGTCACGAAGCTGGCTAACTCTGGGTTTTCCAGTCCAGCTAAAAGTGTTTATGTGAAAGAGGCGGAGTTGTTAATTACAAGCAACATCATCGGAACAAAGTGCTTAATATGACAGGATATGAAATGGTGATACCCTCAGGGAAATTTTGGTTATAGCCTCAGCACAGAGTGATATTCATTGAGGTGAAATGTAAACAATATAATCACATAACTAAAATAAGGTATAAGTATTTCTAATAGAATTATTGTATGTCTTTTGTATAGTTATTGTTTTTTACTTTTTTGTCTGATGATGAACAAACTATTATTAATATGTGATGCATATAAAAAAAGTTAAAAGTAATGTAAGACTGTTTCTGCTGCCAAAGGAGAGAGGAGAAGAAAATTAGCTCATGTCTGATGACGTCTGTTCCACTGAAATGTTGCAGTTATGATCACGGGAGCTGATAAACAGTGTGCAGATTGTTTGTCTCATGAAAGACAACAGCGAGTAAACTTTTTTTTTATTTCTAATATCACCACAAAGTCGCCCCATGGCATTGTTGTCGCCCTTACTGTCACTTGCGAGGGGAAGTGGCTGTGGTGTAATAGTCAGTTACACCACTGTTCGCTCAGTTCAAGTGAATGTTGCTGACTTGTTGATGAGGCTGAGTCAGGCTCCACAACTGAGTTGGAGCTGAATGGCAGGAATTTAGGGTCAGCCAGCATTTATCATACTGCCCAAGCAGTCGGTGTGGGTGTGGGCACTGGTGAAATGAGTGTTTGTTTATTATACCTCTGCTGACCACCTCCTCTTACTTACACTACAGTAAATGTAGTTAACAAAGCATAAACATGACACTTGGCTGGATAAATGAAGATGAAAATGAAGTTATTATTATGAGCATCTATATCATGTAACACTCATTTCTGTGACAAAGAGTCTTCTGTGCTTTCTGCTGTTTTTTTTTTTTTTTTTTTTTTTTTTTTTCTAGTTTTAGTCCTCATTGAGGGAAACTGTTGCTCAGATTGACTCTGAGGTTTTGTTTTTGTATGTCCATGACTTCTGCCTGTTTCTGTGCGATGCCCTGCCCAGATTCTTCAGGTTCCTGTCATGTCCAGGCCTGTCCAGGCATTTAAAATGCACTGCTTACTTACACATACTCTTTGTACAGCCATCTTCAAAGGGTTCAGACCCCATCAGACATGTACAGTTTCAGCATTCATCTTGTGAGTTAAACAATAAGAAAGTCAAAAAGTGAGAGGACATTTTCCATATTATACAGTCAGCCACAGGCTGTTTTAGGATAATGTTCAGCAGAAATAAAATGGGTCTGATCTGTCCATCAAAAGCTGGTTGGTTTATTGTTCAACTGAAATCACTGTTAGGCATCCAAACATTTTGATTATTGAAAGGAAGAAAGAAGAAGGTCTTCAGGGATAAATCAGAAATGCCAAATTCCAGCTGACCCAACAAGGGCACTTAGACATAATGTAAAAGAAATAGTGGGTGGGTAAATGTGAATTATAGTCTCAGATTAAATGAAAATTATAATAAATATTTAATGACAAAAAAATTGTAAAAGTCCTGCTTTGTGCAAACTATAAAAGCATATATAAAGAAAGTTTGACAGAATAAAGCATAACCATGGGTTCAAAAATGTCCTTACCGGTGACATAACCAAACCTACGCTCTGGATCTGACTATTGGCACATATCTTTCCCAACCCATGTTCAGAACTTCATCCAGGTTTCAGTCCAAAGGATCCCTTCTCTTATTTGATTTAATACACACTCCGCACAGAAAGTGGGAGTGACTGTCGTATTGTCGGATTTGGGAAGGTACAAACATCAGGAGACATTTTTGTGGCTGCTAAAAATCCGAAGGAGAATACAGTTTGAATTGGAGAAATAAAACACAGAGCAGCTTCCTTCATGGGAAACGGAGCCCTGTGTCTCTTTGCTTTTTTTCCTGAGAAGTCTCTTTGGAAAACAAATATCTCAAAATAGATGTGGAACCGTGCCAACCATTGAGACCGACTTGGAAAAGAGATTGGAGGGAGCTAACTGTTGAAAGTACTCAGTCAGGTGGAAGTTTATCTAGTCTGTGGTAGGACGGATAGATAATAGAGTATGTAAATAAGTCAATAACTGCACGAGTGCCAGATTTAGCCACTCTATTGACTACGACATGAGTATTCAAGAAGAATACTTTGCCTCCGCCTGCCAAAGAGGAAATGCAATCTGATAGGCACTTCCTCAGTTGTACTGAGCACAGAGCTTACAGCAGTTGTTAGCATAGAGCAGGGATTTGGGAAGCCCTGCTCTATGCTAACAGTACCTGTCAGTCTTTTATCCCCTTTTTCAGGACACAAATATTTTTAAACCCCCTATCTCTTAACATACACACACATAAACACACACACAGCCTTTGCCGTAACCTCCACGATAGAAACGAATACAAAGCTGACACTTCAGAATAGCGGTGTGCCATATCATATGGTTCAGGATAATACCGCTTTAATTTTTAATATGATTTTTTTAAAAATCATATCGTGATAATGGCAACATTCCGAGCACAGCAACAACAAGCAAAGCGAAAGTGACATTGCTACCGGCTCCACGGTGGAGGAGTTGGTTCCAAAAAGGGGAGCTACTTCAGTAGTGTGGAAGTGGTTTGGTTACAAAAGATCAAGCAGTTTCCCCACACATAGACTTTACTTGGTCGGGCCACCCTGGTGTATTAACGGCGCCATTAGCAGCGATCGATTAACTAGTGGACAATCTTCCCCTCGCTCTACCTCTCCCGTGCAGCCCACTGACAATCGCACATGCTCTGCAGAGAAACCACACACAGAGAGAGAGAGAGGGAGGCTCCTACTTATGCCGTTGTTTAGTAAAAGCTTGTAAATGCAGCTGTTGGTGCTGATGTCATTCGGTACCATTTTGGTTTCGATCGTTTCGATCGTCTACATCTTTAACAACAAGCCTCCTGCACACGCGGCTCGCCAAGCAAGAAGGAAAAAGCAAAACGCGAGTTGTGTGTTTTGGGGCGACTTTATAAAACATACTGCCGACGAAGGAAGTCAACACATACAGGGAGAAAGAGAAACAGAAAGAGGCGTGGCGAGTCAGTGTGTGTGTGGGGGAACTGAAGGGAAAAGCAAGATGAGCAGATTACAGTAGTTTGTGAGTAAACACTACAATAAGATGGAGGATTCAGTTGAATTAAAATGGTGAAATAATTTACTAGAAGTAGGGTAATGTAAATCGTTATCACAGAAATACCCTGAAATATTATGATTTTATTTTACGGCCATATCGTCCACCCCTACTTCAGAATGTAAGTGACTTCCACAGTGATAACACAGGATGGCTTTCCATTGGAATCACTTGGAATCTTGGAAGTACTGTTTATCTTAAATAGAAGCTCATAATCTGATATAAATATTGATATGATATGCTTGAAAGTTAACTGGGAGATTGTCCTGAAATTTTTGTGTGATCAGCTAAGGCGGCATGCTGTTGGTCTTGTTCAACTACAAAAATACAAAGTCCACTTGTGGCCACACAAAGGTGTTACAGAGTGATGTTTCTTTGTCTAACAAACACTTCTTTACCAGACAACAGAAGTTTCTTAAGTGTTATAAATTAAGTTAATAAATTATCTACAGCAGATACAATGTGCTGCCAGTTATGTTTGTCTTTTGAACAGGTGAAAGTGACCTTTGGCTAAAAATAGAACCCTGCTGCCTAAATGTTTTCTACATTGCTCTTTGCAGATAGAAAGAGCAGGGAGAGAAAAAAAGTTCAGTAAGACATTCGTTTACATAAGAGCTTTGTGAATCCAGGTGTTTTTCCAACCAGGAGCCACATCGAAAATGGAACTGGCTATCAGAACCCATCCCTAAAGACAGGCCTTCCTGCAGTGCATTGTGGCGGACACCTCGCCTGAAATAAAGACAACTCTCACTGATGTCGGAAAAATTTCTAAAATATTTCTAAAATGTTAACCTTCGTGGAGAAAGAGCAGGCCACAGACCAGTTTTGTTTTGCTACCGCCATGTTTCTGTCCCTCCTAATGTTACCCCCACGTGGGGCAAACATGCAGAAAATATATATTCATTCCAACCAGAGAGAAACGATCGGATTAAGCGTTTACATGGTTATTAGGTGCTAATTTTTCCTACTGAACGGCCACCACTTACACCACCCCTGTCAACCCGATTTGAAAATTCCTTCCGATCGGGCCAGTCTCTTCCGACTGAGGTGGTTACATGAGGCATTTTTATTCTGATTGGGCTATTATTCGGATTATTAGTGGAATATTAGGGTCCATGTAAACGCAGTTAATGAGCTACACTGTTGCACTGGCTGACATGTTCCTTCATTACCATGAACACACACACACACACTGCAGTTTATTTTAAGGAAGGAGACTATAGAATAACACCAGACTTGCCCTTTTTAAGTTTGTTTGTCCTTTGTGTTTAAAAAGGTTTTATGAAGTACTACATTTACACTCTGAGTAGGCAGCTCTGTACACTAATGTCTCTGAACAGCTGCAAGATATCTTTGAGGACTGTTGGATCCTCAAACAAAGTCCTCTAAGAGAACAAATGTAAACTTCCCTCTGTGATTCATTTTTTATCAAAATCATATCTAGTGTTACTCCAGCTTTTAGGTGGAGCACACTCAATGCTGTTTTAAGGAAAAGATGTTTATCACTCCGTCTTGGATTCATTACTTCCTGTGTAAACATTTCCCACCAATCACTGATCCACACTGGTGGAATCGGTGTCTCAGCGAGGAGGGACAGGGCACTCGTCTCTGCTGCACACACAGTGGGAAGACAAGTGTCAGTCCATAGTATTTAACTCGTAGGGCAGCTTGAATGTTCGATGCCTTTATGGTTAGTGAACAGTTAAAAACTTATCTACCTATCGATCTTGATTACTCAGTGTGTGAGGTATGTGTTGGTAAATCATCAATTAGAAATGAGTGAAAGAAAATAAATCATTGATATTCTGTCAGTATGTACAAACATGGTCTTTGGCCCGCTACATCAGAAGGAAAAAGTGTTTACACGTTTTCTGAACAGCACGCTCAAAGGCGGGGTGAAAATCCGGCCATCATAGAGAGTGGGGAGATGCAGTATTGTTTAAATACGGGGATTACAGAACACACTTTCTCTCCTGGAATGCATCCGTAATGTTGCACTCGGTTGTTCACACAAAAAGTGCTGAGTAAAGAATGAAAAAAGAGAGCTAGAGAGAGGAAAGTTAAAAACCCTTCTTATTTCCTTACCTACACACACCTGACCGATCACTGTGTGAATGCTGGATTGTCAGTTTCTGAAAGTTACAGAAATTGTAAAAGCTCCCCCCCCCAATATGGCGTTGGAAATGTGTGGGAGGGGAGGGGGTTTCCGAAGCTATTCAACCATCTGACAGGCACTCCTGAAAAAGTATACTGGCACCTTTTTTTTTTTTAAAAGTCTGAGTCAACATGTAGCAGCTGATTTCACATCCGTACCCTTTGTGCGCACCCGGCCTCCTCAGACCTCAGAGTTTCATCTGTTCTTTCCTGGCAAGACAAAACAAACCAGGTCCTTTCCACTTAATGCACCTAAACCTATTCAGTTAGAAATGTGCAGTCTGTGGTCGACACAGGATTTGTCAGTCAGTTCACTCAAATTACAAATAAATGTATTTCCACTCTGTATTTTCACCAGTGGTATCTATCCACTCACTCCTCCACCCAAATACAATGGAGGTGAATGGATGTGCTGTTTACACCATTGAAAAATGACCCTGTAACTTTGGAAAATCCAGAGAGCACACTTAAATTTTCATGGGGGCTATTAGGCCTTTTCCAGTGCTGGAATTTAAAGCTGGGTTTATATGCGACACAAGAGGATTTCACCTGTTGATAGCGTCACCGACAGACACCTACGAACACAGATGCACTACTTGTTGTTGATTTTTCTCTCACATTCGCTTCAGTGTGAGATCTGTTCGCCGACAGAACCCTTCTGGTTTCTAACATCTGACTCCAGCTCCCATTGAATGGCCTCTCCACAAACACTGATGACCTGAACATTGTGGTTTTGGTCTAGATTGTGATTGGTTACCAACGAGTACCTGGAGCATTTAGTATCACTTCCTGAGCGGAGGCCAAATTTAGTTCCGGGGACTCGTCCTCGCAGTGGGATAAATAAAACCAAAACTATCTGCAAGGCTTTAAAGTGGCACAGCATGCACATGGTAAAAGGTGTGTTGTTAACAAACAGTTAACAACAGTTTTATATTTGATTCTGTCAAGGTATGATGTTGAGAAAGACAACTTCATTGACCTGATGGAGCTGAAGTTGATGATGGAGAAGCTCGGAGCGCCACAGACACACCTTGGTTTGAAGAACATGATGAAGGAGGTGGACGAGGACCTGGACAACAAGCTCAGCTTCAGAGAGGTGAAACAGGAAAACCAGATTAGTATCAGTCAGAGGATGCGATATTCCTTCTCTGTATATCCATGTCTCTGTTCTTCCTGTCCTCCTCAGTTCCTGCTGATCTTCAGGAAGGCAGCAGCAGGAGAGCTGGCAGAGGACAGCGGCCTCAGTGTCCTCGCTCGCCTCACTGAAATCGATGTCTCCACAGAGGGGGTCAAAGGAGCCAAGACCTTCTTTGAAGCCAAAGTAAGTTGACTCCAAACTTCTTATACAACAACATAGTCAGTGTTTCATTACAGTCAGTACACTAGCACAAGTGTTTTAGACGAGTAGATATACCGTATACTACACACACATGCACACAAAGTTTCACGTGCATGCAATCAAAGTTACTTCTAGGTGAAGCATCAGGTTCTGTGTTACAAATCTCTGCCGCAGCTGATGCAGTCCAGTGTTCATTTTTCCAACAAAAACTATGCAAAAAATATTTGTTGACAACCTTTTTTTTCACAATGAAAACAAGACTAACACAATGTCTACGCGGGCTGCATAGTGAAAGCAGCATATTAGCAGAGCAGCAGCAGCTTCAGTCCTCCATCAATAGCTGCGGTAACATGGACTATATTTCTTCAACCCGACTGAAATCATTCTGATTAGAGATTCCAACGTATCTGTTTACATGGACGCTAAATATAGTGATCCGATAAGATGTGCGTTTACATGCCCCAAAGCATTAAATCAGAATCTAACAGAAACATAACAGAAGAAGAAGAAGAAGAAGAAGTGGTTCCGCCTGTTAATACAATTTTCAAGATGGACCCACATCGTGTCCTGGGAACAATATTTGCGTTTCTGCTGTTAGGGTTAGGCGTTCGACAATCCTTAAATCTTTTAAGGTCTCCAACAAAAAAGTTGTATCAGCCACAGACCAGTTTTGTTTTGCTACCGCCATGTTTCTGTTCTTCCCAGAAACTTGTTCACGTCACCTAATGTTGCCCCCACGTGGGGAAAACGTGCGCAGAAAGAATATTTATTCCAACCAGAGAGAAACGATTGGATTAAGCATAGTGCGAGTGAAGCGTGAGCTGTTACGCGGCCCGTGTGGACTAAAACAGAAGCATATCTGTTCCATCAGACGCATGTGAGACTGACGCTTTCTGTGCAGACAAGCCTTAACGCTAAATGAAAAGTAACATTGTAAAACAAAGAAAATTATTACAATTTTCATCAATAAATAAAAACTAAATGATAATGCGAAATACGGATGAATGGACAAATGAACTAATTACTGTTTTAATGCAAAGTCTTATTTAATGACCTACATACATGTGTGGAATCAAACACTCACATTCACACCTACGGGCAATTTAAAGTTAGGTTCATCTTAAAACAAATTCTTCCTGAACACAGTTTAAAAAATCAAGTTGATTTTATATTAGGGAATATCTGATAAACTCCGTGCTTACTTGTACTACTTCAGTTTCTGATACTGGGTGCAGGGGTGAAAGTAGATTGAAGCTCTGTGAATGTTGACAAAGCTTTCAAAATCATAATGTATGGTATGAAAACCAATCACAAATATATGCCGGTAATGTGTCAGCCAACCACTAAAATGTTTGGAATTTTGGTAGAATCGTTTATCATTAGTCAATAAAGTGTGTGTGGTTTGGTTGTGAAAAAAAAAAAAATAAAGTACAGGAACAATAAATCAAATGCACCCTTCCAAGCACAGTGTGTGTTTAGGAAGTAAAGATGCACACCGTTATTATGCCGGAGTTACAGAACAACCCATGGAAGTCGCATAGCTTGTTTGACTTGATGTCTGTGTTGTTGGAATAAAACTGAACATCAGGAAACATCACAACTTATTTTGTCTGTCATATTATTTGGGAGATTTTTGCAAGAAACGACTGTCTGCCAAAACCCCTCAGCACTCTATCAGACAGTCAGCTGCAGCAGAAGGTGACGTTAGCCAGCAGTAACTAAACCATTTTGGAAAGGCAGCGGGGTTCCCTCAGCATGAATTAAAATCCCACAGGTCTGTGCTCGGCACAAACCATTGACTGTATATAAAGTTCATGGCACAAACACACTGGAACAATTTAAAGGCAATAAGAAAACAAACAGTTGACCTAACGTTAGCAGATGTGTTTTCTTGTTGGAAATGCGATCGTGACGGCTGTTGTATGTGGGTTTTGGCAGGCAGCTGCTGTCCCCTCTTCCCAGTACTGCGTACCGGCACTGAATCTTTTAGTGGTACTGAGTACTGGACCGTACTGACCTACTTTCACCCCTGACTGGGTGCAACACACAATGTTGTGCTAAGCACAGGATGCAGGTTCCTTACAAAACCCTTCCTCTTAGCCTTTACAGGCCGCAGGTCTTTGAAATTCAGTTTCAATTCTCAGCTCTTGGCTGAGGAGCTCCGCTGTGGCCGCGCTCGTCACCTGACGGCTGTGTGTTTTCCTGTTGGACAGGTCCAGGCCATCAATGAGTCCAACCGGTTTGAGGCAGAGATCCGCCAGGAGCAGGAGGCCAAGAAGAAGCAGGCCGAGGTGCAGAAACAGAGAGGAGCTGCTTTCAGAGAACTGCAGTCAGCCTTCAAGTGACCGCCTCTCTCTCTCCTCTCAGGACCTTTCACTTTCTGTGCTGTACTAATGTTTGTCAATGTGTGTGTTTGAACGCTGCATGTATGTCATAGTCCTGAGTCAAACACAGGCTCAAAGTCCCACACATGCTGGTCACTAGTCTACGATACAATGGACTGGATACATGATGAAAAATCAGCACTGTCTATGCTTATGCAGATAACAGATAAAGAATCATTCATTCATCTATCTAGAATCATCTATTTATTTAGCTCTTTAGCTCAGTAACACACTCAAATAAGTTCATACAAGTTTAGTGCAACTATAGCAGGATTTCCAGTAGAGCAGTCTGTAATGAGCGAAGTGAATGGATAATTCTTACAGTATCTGTCAGCCACCACTGTGTCCCCAACATCAAAGAGCCAATTTTTACCCAGAATATCAGCACTGCGGCCCACTGTGTCGGCGCATTTGGGGCGCTGACGCAGAGGGCTCCAGCAAAAAATGGTTAAAATTATTGTCAGTAGTAAATTCCTGCTGCCATCTAACGAACTTTCAGACTCATGGATTTGTTACTCCAGTCGGCCTTTCTGAACCGTATACGATTGTCTCATCTGTCCCTGAAACACAGCCACATGTTGTGGGCTGATTTCAGTCTGAACAGCCAGCACCTGCTGTGTTTGGAACTTAAATCTGTAAAACTGTAGCTAAAATGACCCAGTGTCCAGTTAGTATTTGCGTAGAATAGTGATGAATGCACTTGTTGCACTGTTTCGGCTACAGTGTCAGTCAGCTTGTTTTGAGCTATATTTGACTTTGCTCATTCCAGAACTTATTAAATCCACAGTGACACTTTACAGTCATGTAATCCGTCTGTCACACAACATTCAATTCAGTGTTAAATGTTGAACAAATAGCGGAGCTCTACATTTTTACTGTCAGCTCTGTATTTTTGTACAATGGGGTTGGGTGGGTATTGAGTAGATTTTGGTACTTGTGGTTTGGGATGGTTGTGGTGTTGGTCAGTCTTCAGCGTCATATTTTGCGTGGGCCCTCTGAAATACAGTGTTTGTTTGTTTTTGTTTTTTAGAAACGTGGGTCTTTCTTTTCTAGTTTCGGAAATTATTCCTATCCTATCAGCTCTGTCAACATTTTATTCACCAACTTCAGTGCTGAGATCTGGGGATGCAGTGACTTCACTGTTGACTCTGCTTTAATTTGGAGTTCACACCAACCACATGAGCCATCAGACAGTTTAAAACTATCAAAATCAGGAAGTTAAAGTTAAACATTCGCATTTTCCAGGCACTGCTTCCTGGTTCAGGTTGTTTACCATAGTTGGACATAAAAACAAACATTTAGATTGTGTTCACTTTAGCTTTCATTTTCAGATCACTGGATTAGTGGTTTGGACTCAAGTACCCACAGCTCAACAATGAATTCAGTGAGTAAAATGTGTTCATACCTGATAGGAATGATAGCCAAAACTATGCAAATAAGGCACAGGCTTCTCTTTTTTTTAAAAAGAAACGTTCCCACGGTATGCGCTCTCCCCTGGATGAATCTGGAGATTTTACACAGAATATCACATGTGCCATGATAGCAGTTAGACCAGTACCACTTACGGTGTTTAAAAGCTTACACTGCTTTACATGTTTCGTTGTTGTCTGGCTGTAAATGTTGACCTTCTGGCAGTGTGATCAGTGTGTGTCAGTACTCTGTAGCTTGCCACGGGTGGTAAGGGAAGGGAAGTGTGAGTTCCTGCCGAGATGTGAATAGTGCTTCCTCCTGCTATATTCATGTCTTATCAAAATAAGAAGAGTGTTACTTTCTCTTACCATGATCATCAAATCCTTCGTCATGAATTGAAACCAGCCTTGAATGCTAATCAGCTCATTTCCTGTGGTCCTTCCTTGTTGTGAGATCCAGTTTGTGGGGCTTGTGTATTGCTGTCTAATCAGGTAAATCTTTTTTGCTAAGAGATGCACAATTTGCACTTTCTTGGTCATTTGATGTTTCATAATCAAGAGATAGTAGATTTAACTTTAATTCAACATTATCTTCCTGTCTTTGAAACTTAAAGTGTTATTCCTGAAGATCATTTGGTGGATTGTGCTCGTGGATGCACAGTAGCAACCTTAAGCAATTCAGCATAATTTCTATTACACCATAGAGTATACAGATAATGGACCGCCATTACAGTTTACAATAGAAGAAGGAAGTGCTGCATGGCTCTGATTGGCTGATCTGACAGGTGCTCTTTAGCAAGACTTCCTGGATTCTGTTTTTTGTATTTTTACCTGCCCCACTAGACATAAAGTAGTGCAAAAAACCAAGGCGCACTCCATCTTCAGATGCAATATTATAAATGTATCCTTTGAGCATAAGGTAATCAAACAGACCAACGCGTATCGACTCTAGGTCTTGGACTGCCATTATTTGAAAGATAATCCATTAGTAACGTGATCTTTTTTCTTTTTTTTTTTTAACAAAAACTCATCTTTCATGATTTAAAAAATGTGTAAGTACAAATTACAAACATAATTTGTTGTAATGCAATCCATATAACCTAATCATAAACTATGTCATAGAGATAACCTTTGCTCCATTAATTTCCTTACTCAATGACGACCTAACAGTTGACTTCCTATTTGTTGCCATGGTAATGTTACTGCAAGGCAGGTGCATTTTTATAAGGGAGCAAACAGCCTCACCTTTATCCCCAATTAGTCCATCTCTGGTGTTGAATCCCAAATGCTTCCACACTTTACTTCTCAGATGGTTTGGTGTCATCGTTACTTGTTCAGTATGGCTCGCTAGTTTCCTCTATTTTGCGTTAATGAAGCAAACAACAAATAGTGAGTTACTGACGGCAACAGGGCATGCAATAGGTCAGAGTGACAGTGCATTTTATGAATGCCTTGCAGTAAGGTTACTGAATGTTTTCAATAGTTTACAAATGAATAGTGTGAATTATCTGTAGAGCTAATGGACTCTTCCACATACACATCTATAAATGGATCATTTCCTGTCAATAGTGGACCAGCAATGGGGAAAACTGCATGTGTAGGACTGGGTGCTAACTAAATATTAGTGTTTATTGACTTGGAATGACTTATTATAGTGAATTGATTATATTGTCGTATCTTTTACAAAATTCTGTCGTCCAAATTCCAAGCAACTGAAAAAAAACAAAAACATTTTACTGATGTGATGTTTTACAGCGAAAGACGTTGGCATACACCGTCATATTGTAGGTCATCTTATGTGTCAGAAACATATACGTATAAGTATCACATTTTTATATGATCTTCAGGATTATCACTTTAAATAATCAAAATCGGATATCTTTAATTTTACTATCATGGCACAGAGCAATTAAAAAAAAAAAAATTAGGACAGATTTGTTATCCTTAATTGTTTGTTTTGGAGCCACTTTGTTAATGTATGAGGGACGAACTTTAGGTTAGTACTGTGTAAAATAATATGCAACCTCCCTTAGTGTTATTTTTTTACAACGCTGTCTGTTGATGCATGCCAGCACTTAACAACATATTGTGACCGAAATGTTCTTAATGAAGAATCAAAAAATGCTCACTACCTTTTTTAGGACGAGGGGTGTCTTTGAAATTTCCTCCCAGTTCATTGTTGATGACTCGACACAGTTCACAGTTGGGTTTTGCAACTTCATCTGTGAGCCGGGAGGACATTTGGGGATTTCAGGATTGAAACATGTTTTTTTTTTTTTTGTGTAAAGTGGAGGATGGTTGGTGAGTTGCAATTTTGGAGATATATATCTCCACCCAAGATCGAGCTCTGCGAAAGCTCGATCCCCACACAATCAAAAACTGTTGTGTTGTTTCCTGCTGCAACAAGACACTAGTAGCTGTAATATTTGGATTTTTGTGTGTTTTACTGATTTTTACCACATTTTCTAAATATTAAAAAGAAACACCATTACTTTTTGTTTGTTCTTTTGGAAAAAAATAAACAAAAATAATGAGCCCTAATTATATATGCAAATCTTTCACTGTTCTCCTTGGTGGTTTTCTGTTAATCTTGTCTAGGACAATGCCAACACTGTATTATGTGGTGGGGGAGGGGTGTAACAGGAAACAAAAGTATCATTTATTTTAAACTTCATTCCATTAAACATGACCCAATTACTGATGGAGAATACACACTCAATGAATTGGATTCCATGAATTGTTATCTTTCCACTGAATTCTCCTCCCACTTCACTCTTTAATGTCCTTACTGTTACCAGAAGAGTGCCAAATGTTTAAACTACTGTCAACTTGGTCTCTGGGCTGAATAACAGAATCAGCAGGGTATCTTTTCAGGTTTTCCTTCTATGGTTTGATTTTTTTATTTAGTTTATTTCTTTGTTTTTCTTAGGATGTACAACTGTACTGTCTTGTATGCTAATAAGAAATGAGAAAACTCTCTAATACACCTTTATTTTGACTTTCAATAAAATGCATCCTTTTGTTGCAATAAATTGTTTATATGTGTGTGTCATCACTCTTATGTTAACATCGAAAAGAGAACATCAAGAGAGTTATCCTCCTCAAACCCAGCAGTTTGTTTTTGTCCTCTGCAGGTGCACTGTAAAAACACCTTTTTAATTGTTTGGCATAAATAAGGATGGGAATTTGTTAGGAATTAGAATATTTAAGTGTGATTCATTACAGATATAGTAAGATTTGTCAACTTGTCTTATTTATTTGGCTGTGGGAAAACCAATCTTCAAAACTCACCCGGTAATAGACTGTGCTTCTCGCGGAGGAGCTGGCATGGCTCGTGGGCTAACAAAAGCAGTCCACAAAGTTTTAAATTATGCAACTTCTTAGTGAACAGTTTATTGTCATTAATCTCTGTCACTCACTGATTAATGTTAAGGTTAATGTTCAGCTTTATTGTCATTATACAATACAGGATTGCACAATGAAATGCAGTTGTAGCCCCCTAAACTCTACACACACACAGAAAATGTAGGAACAAATATTTAAATTATAAGAGAATATAAACAGTAGGCAATAAAATAGAACAAAGTATATAAAAAATAACACTAAAGGAAAGATAAAAAGGAAAACTAAATTTACAAGGAAGATATACAATTACTTATATAGCTATACATATATACCTATACACAGAAAATATGTACAGGATGTGTAATATAAGTAATAAGTTATAGTGCAAATAGAAAACTCTAAACGATAACGTTATAGTGGGAATGAGGGCGTGCAAAATGTATGGTAATGTGCAATACCAGCATAACAGAAAGTTCCATGTCAAAAAAAACAATGAGAGTCATTTCTTTATTAACGGTGTTGTGCAGATGATGTGGTGGAGCGGAGTGTCGCAGCCTGAGAGAAGAAGCCGCTCTGGAGTCTGCTGGTTCGGCAGCGGGGTGGGCAGGCGGCGGGTACTGTCTTTTAGCTTTGGGCTCTGCTAAAAAAGACAAAACACTGCAAGCAGGCAGCATCGTTCCTTCTCTGTTGCTTGTATTATTCCACCTGCAGTTGGAAGACAAGGATATAAAGAAACAATATTTCCGAATGAGAGGTCAGCCACCCCTCAAAATGGCTGCAGCAGAGCCTCTCAGTTTGGCGTGTCAAAGTTTAGTCAGATTGAACTGTCAATTCAGGACTGGAGCGAGTTTGTTTCGCCCTGTCCTGATAGAAGGTCTCTCTCATTTCTCAGTTTGTACCTCCTCGCTCCTCTCCCGCCAGAGCTACGAGCGGAGGAGGCGAGCAGGAGTCACGCGGAGGGAGGAGGCGAGGCCACAGGCATTTAACGAAATGCGCTGTCCTCGCTTCGCAGCCGTCATCATAAAGCGACGCCAATGAAATGGGACGTGTGGCGCAGCCGCATCATTTGGCCATTGTTTTGTTATAGCTTACCGCTGCTTTTTATGATCTCTGTCAGATAAGCATAACAGTGTTCATGACAACGTATATATATTTACTTTTAGTTAAATTCACAACTTTACAGATGTCAACACACACACACACACACACACACACACACATCAGAATCAGAATCAGAAATACTTTATTGATCCCCGTAGTGAAACTTTGTTACAGTAGCTCGCCTTTACGTCAGTGCACACAGGAGAAAGTACTAGCAAAAAATATAATATAATACACTATAAAACAGGTCAGAAAATAAATTAAGTACCAGGTGGGTATAAGTATAAGATAAAATAAGTGTGAAGTACCAAGTGGGTTTACCGGTTTAAGATGATAATACAGTATAATAATACAATGTAATAAAATAAGTAATAAGCAGTGGTGCATGTACTGTCGAGTTAAGTGTAGCTTATTGAGATTATTAAGATATTGCACAGCAGTAGTGGAGGTATATAATATCAATGTCAATAAATAGGAAAAACTAACATGGGAAAACTAAATATTGCACGGGAGTAGTACACAGAATATTGCACAATTATTCAAGTTTGGCAGAGATGTAATGATCAATGACCAGTTTAGTGACCTAGGGTCATACAGACTGACACTTAGAGGGAGGAGTTAAAGAGTTTGATACATACATATATTTTTTATTGCGTGAAGCACTACAAATGTTTGTATGAAAAGTACTATACAAACAGAGTGATATACAGTATATTATATATGTGATTGAGTTAGGCTACAGCATATTGTATAGGCCTACACACAAACACCCTGACAAAGTCAAATTGATCGCAAATGTAGCCCACAGCCCCAGCTGCAGCTGTCTTCACAGGACTGCAATGAGACAGTGTTCTTGTTGATGTAACAGTTTGACGTTGGCAGCTGCTTGCACTTGTAACGATGCACTTGACGAATGAAAACGCACTGCCTGCTACAGTCTTTGTCTGTGTACCGAATTGCGTACTTTTCTCCGCCCGATGGCAGTCTGTGTGTAACATGTTCGGCTTTTACTGGTGGTCTCTGATTGGTTGACACCGCAGGCTGAAAATAACTGGATCTGGGGCGGAAAATTAAAGAAATAAGTTGCCAGATTGGGTGGCTTTAGGATGGATTATGTTGGTAAAAAATTAGCTTGGGTGGGTTGACAATATTTTGTCCTGGTCCAGAGGCGAAATGATTGAACTGGTTCATGCGTATTGGTGAAATTAGTTTTTGACTGAGTGTTTACATTGAGGCTGTAACAGGCTATATTAATATTGGGCTTGTTTTTGATGCTGAGATTGGTTATTTGTCTCACAAGAGTTGGCAACACTGCACAGAATGTCACAGTTTGCCTCTCAGTCCCTTCCTGCAGCCTCACACTCCGATCCCCAGCCCTCTGCATTATTCTCTCTATCTGTCCCTGTCTCTAGCCCCAACTCCCGACCTGCCATCCTCAAGCTGTCCACCAGATGCCCTCAGACTTTCCCTCCTTTCCCCGTCACCTGACTGCCCACCCATCTGCACTCCTGTTCCCACTTCTCTCATCAGCCCTGCAGTTACCTGGCCTACTCACCTACTCCTCACCTGCAACTCATTCCCTCATCCGCTACTCACCATACCAGTTCACTTCTTCGTTCCTTGTGAGATTGTTAGTTTCGATGTGCCTCATGTTTTTGCTATCTGTTTACGTGAGGACCTGTATCCTGTTTCCTGCAACCCAGTACCTGAACCTGTTTCTGCCTGCCTCTTTGACCTTTTTGCTTCATTATTGTATTTTGGATTCTTGCCTGTGTTGGACTCCTTCTCTGGTTTTGACCCATGCCTGCCTCTTGTAAGCCTTTGTACCTGATTTTTGTGTAATAAATCACTGACCTGCATCAGCTCTGTCTCAGAACGGTGCATTTGGGTCCTATTCCCCCGTGTTCCTGTTACTCTGCTTGCACAAATCGTGACACAGAAGACATTATACAACTGTTTTCACAGGCTTTATAGCACTTAGTGATATATAGTTTTTATGCATATAATAGAATTTATGAAACTTAGACTGACAGATGATTTTATAAAGGAGGCCTCGGGACTCTGTGATTACGTTGTTTGGTTAGGAGGTGCCAGCTGTCTTACAGCTACAGATAGCACTGGACCTTGAGAGGCTTGAGGCACTCCTGATACAGATGGTTATGCAATCAAGCAGTCTCTGTGCTATTTCTTCTGATTTATGATATCTATTGTTCCATATATTAATAAATCCATCTATTAAAATAAGGACAACTGAGGCTCTTCGAGTTATTCTGTTTATTCAACACACAGAGGATCCACTTCAGCATGAGATTTCTAAAACAAGTAGTGACCTGGATGTGTAAGTAGTTCCCCTTTAATACTCAAATAAGTAACAGACAGTAGAGAATGGAGTTATAAGTGACAGATAGGTAGATATGAATACATACAGACATATGTATATGTATGTATATTTATTTGTAAAAGAAATTAAATGAAATTAACTGGTTGTGCATAATAGTACACTTCTTTGCGCAAACTGGAGAATTTATTAATGTTAATATTATTTTATAGTTAAATAACACTACATGGTATTGCGCAAATGAGAATCCCAGCAGCTGGGATGTTTTGCAGAGTTGATCAATGACGTCATGAATGTTATTAAGTAGAAACCGGTAAAAGCACTGCAGTTGCAAGTCCTACTTGTCAAACAGTGTCTCCCTGTGGACTGTGAACATGAGGGGCCAGACACTAAGTGAGTGCCACATTCAGGGCTCTCAAGTAACACTGCTCCCAATAGTATCACTGTCCGTCAGATCCACACGATGGCTAATGTTCTCAGACAACAGCCTCTCATGAAGGACCAGTACAGCAAAGGTAGGGCTGAAGCCTGTATGCATTTTCCTTTAGATTCTACTGCATTATTAGTATATAGAGCTACATGCAGCTGGTACTGTTTCTAATTGTCACATTCCTCAACAAGACACATGATCACAGAATGATCAGGATGTAATGTGTTGTGAGAAATGCGTAGTGTCGGCTTTTTATAATTCGTCATTTAAAAAACTAATAATTTAGCATTCTATGCGCTATGTATTGCATTATATCTATATACTCTTGAATAATTCTCCATGTCAACAGTTAGTATTGTGACTGTAATTCTCTCCTTCAAGAAAAAAACACCCAAGAGACCAGCTTCAGTGCTGGTTGTAAATTCATGCAACTACTAATATGTACACATCTGTGTTTTTCTTCTTAATAGTTTGGCACTTGTTATGCAACAAGCCTTTCATTAGTTTCTACATTATCTAGTTCTGTAATCCTACACCATTCTACCTCTCCTCTTTTCTAGTTCAGTGAGCTAGATGGTTTTGGCATTGAATCTGCTCTGTCATGAGTATTTTACATATACACCTGCTCACTAACAGGATCGATTATACATCTCTACTTAAGCTATCTGTTTCCACACTACTGTATGCCTGTCTGCTCTGCTTTCTGATTTCAATCTCTCTTCTCATGATGCCGATTCTGTCATCACCCATTGACCCCCCCAGCAGTGACCCATCATGCAGCAGGAGCTGGGGCTCCACACCAGGTCCTCAGGTGCTGCCCTCCATCAAGCCTTTTCATGCACTGAGAACCACCTCTGCTGCCCTTTCCTTCTGTCTCCCACAAAGGCCAACTCATCCTATCCCTGGTCCAAGCATTTTACTCCAACTTAATACACTTCAACTTCAGACCTCCATATCTCTTGAAGGTTCATTTCCTAACAACAATAATCACACACATATGGAGATCCAGCTGGCCTCCAGAAGCAGGATGATAAACAATACTGATCCACAGAGCAGCAATCACAGAAGAGGTTAGTACAACTCTGAGTCCTCTGAGGTGATTTGTAACATTCCCACAGACAGGATTAGAAAACGTTGTCTGTGTTGAACACCTTGTATGTCAATACTTGTTCCACTTTTAGAGCTCAGTCTTTAAACATATGATTCAGATATGCCATGCCCCAGAAAAGGATTTTTGTGTGTGAGATGAGAAGATCAATATCAATCTTATGTCTGTGCTTTCAATGTTGCTGTCAAGACGTGGTTAGCCTAGCTTAGCACAAAGACCGGAAGAAAGGAAAAACAGCTAACCTAGCTCTGTTAAAAAATGCTTGTTTTGTTGGTTTAACCTGTACTGTAAAAGTTCCAGCATGTAAATCTGTAATTTTTTTACATTTGTTTGTTTGTGCAGATAGAAAAAAAGGAGATACAATACGTTAATAACTGAGCTTTAGAGGTTTTGGTAGGCATTTTTTTCCACTTTGGGCAGAGCCAGGCTAGCTTTGGGCTAAGCTAGGCTAACCATGTCTTGACTCCATCTCCATACCTAACGCACAGACATAAGTTTGATACTGATCTTCTTATCTCACTCTCAGAAATAAAGCAAATACCGGTAAGTGTATTTCAGAAAATGTTGAATTTTTCCTTTAAGATGGAATTTTTACTTCCTAAATGTGTCATGTCATTAGCAACCAAGCTAAAAGCAATGCAAACAATGCTAGCCGCAGCTGCTAAATACTATAGGATGCATGTTCAGTGGGGGGCCATTGCGAATTACTCATTACCCTCCTAATAATGTTACTCATTATTCATTGAGGAAAGTACTGGTGTCTTGCTCTGAATTTGTCTGACAGTGATTCCACCGTATTCATGAGCAGCTTGACACGGTTTCTGCATTTCTTCCTGCTGCACAGCCGGGTGAAACTGATCTTTATCTGTTGAGGTATTTAGTGCTGTTTTGATGTGTTGTTTTGACGTGATTTCTCTGTCAGATAATCGAGTCAAACCTGAAGTCTCTTCGGGTCAGTCAAACCCCATAAAGGCTTCCAGGACTCACAATGAGCTTCACAAGGAACTGCTGCTGGCCCACAAGAGGTAGGTACCAAACAGGAGCAACAAAATGGTTAAAGCCTTTCTAACTCTGATACAATTTCATTACAAACAAGCATTATTCCTTTGTAAGACAAGGACATGAACAAAGGGCCATTAAACTATCTTTACTCAGCTTTTTGTAAGAAATTATGTGCTTTTGTGTCCATCAAAATGCATCTTGTGCTTGTCTCCTCTGTCATTCTTCTCTAAAGCAGGTGTCATTAAGAATGCATGAGAGTCTCTTTCTTTCTCTCACAGACTTGCAATCAGACACCTTCTCTCCATGCTGCTGCAGTCCTTTAGGCCACTGGGAGCATGAAGCAGTGTAAAGTGATATGTTAATTGGAGGACTGATCCTGGCTCAGCCATCGGCTTGTGCTGATAGCACACACTGAACCAGTGAAAGCACTGGATCTTTGTGTTGCTGCCTGTTAATCTGGCCTCACTGTTTACCCAATTTAAACCAGGAACTTTTTAGCAGAACTGTGTATGATGAACCTAATATTACTTTTTTTAAACAATCTACCATGATGCATTTCACCACTGCACCATTTAAAAAATTGAAACAAGTCATCCAAACCAAATCCATGGTTTTCAGTGCCTTTAAAAAACTACCCAAAGTACAGTTTTCTGACCCCTGTTGGCATGAAAACGGGTTTTGTCAGTGCCATCTAAAACCGTTAAGCTGACTTTATAGTAAATTTACACAAGGGGTTAACGACAGTGCCACCACAGATACATACGATGAAGGTTTGGATTTATAGTTCCGCCACACCAGTTGATACATCAATACCAGATAGAAGGTTCAGGCCGATCGTTTATATATTCCGGCGATAACTGTGATTTCTTTCATTTGACTTGCCTTTTCACAGGCGAAAGTTCAATCAATGAGTCCATGATAGATGTATTTGTGACCAGGAGTGAATACGTCTCACCTCCTTCATCACTGAAATTGAAATTTCAGTCTAACCGCACCTTAAACCTGTTATGTTTGCAGATCTTACGTCTGCTCTGCCCTGTAATTAGCCTGGTTCCAGACCTCTGAATCACTGCCCACATGTCTGATATGTCCAGAGATTCAAATAGTCTGGTGTTGTGCTTGAAGAAAAAATTGAGCAATCAGAGCTTTGTAGGCGGGGTCAAGAATGGAGATAGTACAAGCTACGTCCATGAAAGAAGAAAACAGACACAAAAATGGTATGGATGAGATGGACACGACTGTACAGGTTAATTTGACTTAAAAAAAGAACAGCTCTCAAAACGACATATTTCTGTGAGTGTGTGTAGTGTCAGCTGCTCCGTGGAACTGCTACAGCATTTTCTGTGTCAACTGAAAAGGATGTCACCTGGATGGATATGTAATTCTCTACTGATTGGTTAGGGCAAAACACAAAATACTTCCCTCCCAAAGAGAAATTAATATCATAAACACAATGAACACAATGTCCAGTTAAACAATTATGTGAAACATAATTCAGTCATATTATCAAACCACCCTGCAATTACAATTTGGTGTCAGAGTTTGTGAAATTATATAAAACTAAAGATAGCTACACAAATGTCTTGGGTACACACTCTCCCACAGTCTATCATTCTATGCCAGACATATTGGAGCCAGCAAAAAAGCCACACATTGAATCCTTAAAATCTCCACCAGAAGGTTGATATGGCTAGTTCACATTTAAAAAATAATGAATGAAACCTGAACGCAGCATCAGAGAAGTTTAAACTGCATCTTGATGACAAGAACTAGAACTAGTTATTAAGAATAAGAACTACGATGATAAGGCCAGAATAAAAATGGAATGTATCTTTTTATTCCGTATTACTGCATCAGGAGAAGACAGGACAAGGAAACATCTGGATAATATCTATTCCAGCAGATTTCTGCATTTAGGACTGATGTAGTGACAAAGAGGCACTATATGTACACTGTACTGTAACTAAATAATTGTGATTAAACTGGTGAGTGTGAGTAAAAATAAAGGATTTTCATGCATTTTCACCACCTGTCTTTTGAATGTTCCCACCATATCTAACGCCAGCTCTGTCTCTTCCTCTATGGGCTAAGGGGTCTGGCACTGAGCAGCAGGTCAGAACTTCAGCAGGTGCTGGAGAGGAGGAAGAGGGTGCAGAGTGACCAGGAAGAGGAGGGACAGAGCAGGACTCCTCTGGAGGATTTGTTGCTCAGACGTCAGCAGAAACAACTTGAGGTAATAAATCCTGTTTATAGAAAAAAGTGCTGTGTTGACACATTTACTTGGCCATTTAAATACCAATGTTAATGATGTTTGAGCTCTATACAGCAGCATAGTGTGATATCCAGAGGAGGGAGTCTCCTCCTGCAGGTGATGGTGGTTTGAGTAAGAATAAGACAAGACGCATTAACGATTTATTGGCCAAGTATACACATAAACGGGACAGGCAAAGTAGCTGTGACAGTAGAGAGACTGGATGAAGGCAGAGTCTCCTCCTGGAAGTGCTACTCTGCATTACTAAACATACATTTTCTCATGGTGGACATTGACTTGTTGACTGGTACAAAGCATCTTTGCTCTTTTTTGAGATTAATGTATTTTGTACATGATCCCTGATATAAATCCATTTAATAAACTAAACAAACTAAACAAAGGCCTGTGTGGTCTGACCCACTACTGTGTCCGTCTCAGACATGTGAAATTTGGCTACCATTATTACATTTTTAGGAATCATGCTTTACACCTGGCACACTGCAACTTGAGAAAAACAAATAAAATTAGCTGACATGTGGTACAGTATTGAAGCGTGACAAATTGAGAAGAATCATGTGCAGTAAAAAAAAAAAAAAAAATTCACTACTGTAACAACACGCAGCATTTCAAATGCAATCCAAATACAGAAAACACAAATATAGAAAACAAGAGTACAAAAATAAATACAGGAAATCACTAAACTAAAACACAAATTGTTTACTACAGTCATGGTAGCGTGTGTAAGCATGAAAAACTAGAGTAACTGTCTAAATAATTCCGTGATAAGAGAGAGATAATTCCGTGCACATTATGTGTCTCACAAAATACCCTTTTGCCTTCATCTTAAAGTAATACTTTTTACCTTCTTTACATGAATATGTAGTGCCAATGCTTCTCCTTTTCTCTTGTCAGAAGGAGAAGGAACAAGAGGAGAAGGTGGGAGAGGAAGCCCAGTTGATGGAGTTTGTTAGAGTCCGACAAAACCTAAGAAAGATTCACTCAGCGATCCAGAACAAGGCTGCAAACTCCTGAAGTGCTACAGAAGAATGCACCCAAAATGTAAAATGAACTCAAGACACTTCATATGAATGGATTTAATATGTATTTTTTAAAGAGAGACATAGATTCACAGATACTTATGGAACAGTATTCTTTTATAGCTATGTAAAGAAATGTCATCTGCCGCTTTGTGTACGTCAAATTATTTGTAAGTATTTTTGCTTGACATATTAGTTGTTATTTATCAATAGTATGTTGTGGAAAACCAGTAAGATCTCCTTTGACTTTTGAACTTGTTAACATCATTATTGTGAATGCATGTCAAATATTTCTTTATGATCTCAGCTAATGAAACTACTGATATGCTTCTATTCAAATGCCAGAGTGAGACATTGAAAGAATCTGATAACAATACCCTGGAACCTTATGAACCTATATAAAGTACAGTATATTTGGTTGACATACTGTTGAGATAATGTTTTGAAAGTATACTTTAGGTTAGGGGCTTTGTGTATATCTGCAGCTAAGGGAAAACCTAAACACACAATATAACAGGGGGCTTTAAAAACATCCAGAAAATATGGCAGGATGACAAGAAGAATAAAGATGATTTCAAATAAAGCAACAGGAAACACATTCAGTTGCTGAGCATCGACACATTTGTTTGCTAAATCAAACAAGAACAAGACAGGTCTACAGCCAGGCCAGCGGCTCTGGGAGGGTGTATGAGGCACATCAGTGCTTTGAGCTAAATGAAAACATCAGCACGCTAACATGCTCACGAAGAAAATGCTAACATACTGATGCTAAGGAGGTATAATGTTTACCATGTTCAATTAAATCATCAGGAACTAACCAACACACGAATATAGCTCTATTTTCAGTTTTGCTCAAACCTGAAAAAGACCCAACATATCAGCCTGATTAACTGTGACCAACAGATTGGAATTAGTTGAGTTCATTACCATTTTAATTCTAACACCCAGGAGTTGTCGTGTGCACCAACAACCACCACGTGGCATCTGTGAGCAAGGTGGAGCCTCTGGGATCCCCACTTACTGTACAATGGCAGTCCTACAGTGCAGTGCACTCACAAGAAGGCACGGATAATTCAAAATTGGTTGTAGGCATTTCACAAAGTATGTAAAGTTTCCCCTAACTCAACAAATCAAAATTAAAACATGTGTTTTTCACATGTGTAAGTCCCCTAAAATATCAGTGCTTGACTTTACTGACTAATATCTGTGCAAAGCTTGTATATAGAGGTGTTTTCACACTTTCCTAAAATCTGAGATTCAAATGTAGTCCGGGCAAGCTGGATTTGGGACGTAACAAATTCAAAAGCCAATCGCAATGTCTAGAAACCTGAAACCTCCAGCGCAGAGCGGACTTGTCAGCACAAGGAGCGAGAGTTTGCACTAAGTTAGTGTCGTGAACGTTTTGACAGCAAACATGGTAGAGTGTGCAGGTTTTGGATGTAAACTGGAACCTGGACCTTCCTTCCACTATCTACTAACAGTACATAATAACAATGTGAACACTCTGTAACATCGTAGCAGATATTATATATATATATATTTTTTTTTTTTTTTGTTGTTGTTTCTCAACCACTAACGCTGTGTCAACCACTGCCAGTTATAGGCTAACAAGCTAATAAACAACATAAACAAATAAAAGATGCTAACTACACTCACCATTCTGATACATTTGCCGATTTTGGTGCACAATAGACTCCTCATCTGGGTCTGACTGAGGCTCAAACATGTACAGCTGAATCTCTCCGATGTTTCCTCTAACTCTAGCCATCTTGACACACACCGCTCTCTCACCATGGATGTATGTCTCTCACCCACATCCATGCTCTCACTGTCCACCATCCAGAATTTCACTATGACGGAGAAAGAGTACATGTGCTTCCAGCCCCCTTTCAGAGTTCTTTTTACTTTTTTTCGTGGGATAACCATGTTAAATAAAATACTAGCAGAGTATTTTTTATATACTTTAAAACGTGTCTGGAGGGGAACTTTAATGATTTTTGAGGGGTGTCTGGAGACTTTCTCCCTGTGCGACAAGGGAGTATATTGCAGTTATTGTTTCAATGTGTCAATAAAATTTTACAAATGTAAAAAATGATGTTTGTCTTGTTTCATAAATTAAGTGTAAATGGTGAAATCAGTTAGCAGAGACAGTATGTTCACAAACGTTTGTTTATCTTGGCAGGTAAGACACATACTTTAGACTGTGTCCCTGCTTCCTTATTTTGTGTGGAAATACAGCCAATCACACAATGTACTGTGTCTGATTAAGATGTAACAAAATGTCTCTTAATGTGTCCACATGTGAGTATGTGTAGGACAAAGATTTCAGACAGGGAAGGTAGCTGTGACAGTAGAGAGACTGGATGAAAGCAGAGATCATTACACCTAGAGATGAATCATCATGTTCAAAATAATCCATCCCAAGTCCGCCTAAAACTTAAACTAACATAAAGAAGTCTGAACAAGTTGGTTTTCCACCAAAGCACATCTTGTTATCTTGTAGTGATCTCACTCCTATAATTGCATAGAAGGATGACAACTTTCCCTTCAATAAACTTTGTTTAACCAGTGTGTTTCAGGTGTTCCAACAACCCGAACACTGCACTTGGAATGGGTTCCGCTCATGTATTTCCATACAATTTCAGTTCACACCTACGCTTTAAAACTGTACACTATGAAACCCGACTTTCAACTATATTGTCAATTTTCTTCAGGAATGTTAACCTGTAATACATTGCTACTTTTCTGTAACAGCCCTTTAAATGTACGTTATCACTTGGTTAATCCACTTCTTGTAACTGTTTTAGCACAAGAGTTTTACAGTCCACTGACTGAGAGTTTAACTACTAACCATGTCTAAGCCCATTAAAACAGTACATTAAACACATTTAACAGGAGCTTCTTATAGTTTCTAATATGTCTAAAGTGGGAGATTCCTACCTAAACAATACATACAGTCCATTGCCATTTGTATGCTAGCCCTCTGCCAACAGTAGGCTATGTAAGTAAACTTTATTTGTATAGCACTTTTCATAGACATAAGTCACAAAGTGCTTTACAAAAACATTAACATACAAGAAAGAAATAGATGAAATGAACACAGAGCCACATTAAGAAAAGTGCTACAATAAAACACATTACATAATAATAATACACAGTAAATACACAAGATGCAGACCTGGTGCATACAGGTTACCCAAATGCCTGTCTAAAAAGGTCTTTAGCTGCCTTTTAAAAGAATCCAGAGCACAACATACCAAGCGGTCAGTCTTGTTACATTCCTTGACTGGACAACGTGTGTTGGCAGTCATACACACTCGCAGCCAAAGACATTAGGGCCATTTACCTTTTGACTGGTGGCATATCTGCCAGGCCAGTCTCAGGTCCATACTGGGGCATTGTCAGCTTCCGACAGCACACCTTAAATTGTGGTTCACTGGCAGAGTTGTTCCACGCCATCCTAAGCATTTGAAAGTAATCTGCAGCTGCTGGAACTGAAACTGATGGTTGGGACTGGGAAATGCCAGCCCAAACCCTTTCTACAGGAGCCAGAGCCTCTGCTGCCACACTTAGCCCCACAATCTTTGCTGCACTTACATTTTTGACATGATGTCATTAGCTGAGATTCCCCCCCTCTCCAATGCTACCATGGTCTGACTATACCTCACACAGTGATGACTTGAGTCTCTCTTCCTCCACAGCATCCACAGACAAGGACATCGGGCTGATCCAACTTCTCCTGATATGAAGGCAACTCATCATGGGAGGACACACTTGGCTCACCTGGCTCTGGGATGCTGAGCCTCAATTCTACCCAGTCTGTCTGAAAGATAGACGGTGACAGACAGATGGTTCATCCAATCACCTGCCAAGTATTTTTTGAAAATGCCTCCCCATTTCCAAACAGTTTCCAAGGACGACTTCTCAGATGGTAACAAACCATCTGGCGCATCAGGTTACTCTAGACTCATGTCTGCCCTCACTCAACTGGGTAGGTGGAGGCTGAGCCGCTGTGCCCCGTGCAGACTGCTCCACCCGCATATCTCTATGTATGCGCTCCTCCAGAGGGAGCTTGGTATCAGCACCACATGAGTTTTCAATGGCATCCATTAAATGGGCCGCCAGCCGACAAGGGGGGCATTCCCGATGGCCATTGTGGAGGTCCATGACGGCACGGCAGAAGCAACACAACTGGGAAGCCATTCTCCCACCAGCTACGAATAGCTGAAAAGAGGAATGAGACCAGCTGCACCCACATGGCAACAGTCTGCTAATAAATATAGCTTGTGACTAACAGTCACCCAGTTAAACACAATAAATCCAAATAAAACCTGCCCACTGCAAATGGGGACGAAGACAACACAAATAGCACCACACGACAATGGTGTTTTCAGTATAATAATATTTAACAACTTAAATGTTTAATCATTTCACCATCTGAGCAACTAAGAAATATCTAGTCAACCTGCTCAAGGCTGATAAAATACACAAAAATAAAGAGACCCCACTGCTGAGAAAAATGGGGAATTAACATCTAAATTACTGGGGCCTAATGACTTTCACAGGAAATGCAAAATCTCCCGCTCACTGTGCGCAAACACACGAGGGGAGGTTGAAACAAAACCCCACTCACTACAAACAGTGAGCTACTGGGGAAGCACACAGCAAATCAAATTCAAATTTCTTTTCAACTTACCTGGGAGAAAAAAATCGAATTAAAAACAGCACTTATCAAAGCTGTAGAATAAGTGAAGCTACCTGCTTAACCAGATGCAATCAATCAAGCCACCTAAAAAAGGGAGAAGGTGGTAGCAACAACGTAATCACTCTCGCTAATACATGAGGCTAACTTACCAAAATATACAACAGGGAAACCACGTATAATCCTCAGGGACACAAGGCACCTGTGCCGAAGTGACAGATTGGTTATAGTGGAGTCCAAAACACTGTTATGGTAGCCTACTTACGGCCTTGGATGAGGCGAGTAAGGCAAAGAGGAGGAGGCATGTTCACCCGGATGTTCTTAAAGACTGCGAACCAAGCCTCCTAAGGTCGGTCACATGACTTTGTTGATATAAGTCGAGGACGGGTAGAAGGACGCATCATTCAAGGTAAAGACGGTCTGAGTGAAGTTGAAACAGACGTGTCTTCTGCAGAGTAGTTCCTACTAAACAGGCTGCAGAGACTCCACAGTAATATCATGCTTGTGATATTCTGTGGGGGTTCCTGTGGGTGTTGTGACTTGTCTAAGGACTCCTTTTTGAATTGACACCCCAAAATTCAAAGCAAACTGCACTGTCACTCTGTTAAAATAGCCTGTGTCTGATTTTCTCCCTCTTTATCATATCAGAAATAATAGGCTATATCAAAATCTCAAAACGCATTTTTAATCAGAAAGCATATCCTGATCTTTCCTGAGCTGTATGTATATTTTATTGGTTTTTATGTATTTTATCATTCACTGTGCACAAGTACTCTATAAATAAAGTTTATTATTATTATTATTATTATAAAAAAGGGAAAAAATAGTTGCGAGAGTCTGAAGGCTCTATTCTGGTGTCAGGGCATGGTGCTCTGCACCGGCAAACTTGTTTTTTCCGCTCTGAGGTTTTTTACTCGCCTGTGCAGATTTGGAATGTTGGTTCCCTAGGGGGGAGGAAAGGCATGGTGGAGGGTGTGCCGTTGCCAGTGGTGGAGGAAGTATTCAGATCCTTTACTTAAAGGGACCATTCACCCCAACATCAAAAATACATATTTTTCCTCTGATCTGTTGTGCTATTTATCCATCTAGGTTGTTTTGGTGTAAGTTTGGCGAGTTTTGGAGGTATCAGCCGTAGAGATGTCTGCCTTTTTTTTAATATAATTGAACTACATGGCACTAGGGTTGTGGTGCACAAAGTGGAGGAAAAATTGCATTTGAAAAACTCAACAGCAGTGTCTCTTTCCAGAAATCATGACCCGGTTACTCAAGATACTCCACAGACCTTGCTGTGAGCAGTTTCATGTAGGAACTATTTTCTTTCTACCAATAGTTCCTACATGAAACTGCTCACAACAAGGTCTGCGCATTATACGAGGAGAAGTTGTTTTTACTACAGGCTTGATGTTGTTAGCAATGTCACCAAGACATTGCTTGATCTGTACATGCAGGTTTTCTGGGCCAATGATAATGTAGTTGGTCACACAGGCTCAATCTGGTGCTACGCATTTAATGAAGTATTTCTTCAAAATATAAAAATAATACTTTAGATTGACAGTCACTACACAGTATTTTCTGATTCCATCTCGTACACAGAGATTCTTATTGTTAGATTAAACAACTAAAGAATAACAGATACACAAAATTAAACATTACACCTTCTCTCACTCTTACATCTTAATACAATTAATCTTAGCTCAGCACAACACCTTATTTCTTCAGTATAACACCATATGTCTTAATAACAAGTCACATAAAGTAGGCCTACTAATGTGAGCGTTGTGGGCTTCCACGCACGATGGATCATTGTCAAGGCTATAGCTCCGAGCTACTAATACAACAAACATAAATGTCTGTACAAAATTTCATGGCAATCCATCCGATAGCTGTTGAGCTATTTCAGACTGGACCAAAGTGGTGGACCCGGCGGCCGAGCATGCCGCTAGCATGGCTAAGAATGATCCATCCACATGTCCTCCGGCATACTGGCAGACCACTCTAGCACCTTCATCTCTTTTGGCTGTATTTTCGTGAACCCAGCGACGCAGATCACAGTCAAGTGCACCCTGCCCAGTGGTGCCTTGCCTGGCGCACCTGTAGCGCACTTGAATACGGGTTGGAAACAGAAAGTATACATGAGCATACTGTATGTTATAGGTAGGGCTTTGCCTGTCATGACGCACTGACGATCCTGTGGAGTTTCCCTCAGAGGAAACTTATTGTTGTCTGGGACCTGCAGAGTTTCACATATGAATACAGGCTCAGATATACAGCCAAGAGCAGATTATGTCTCTGTTTAAGGTGAATTTATGTTTTTGGACATGTTGAAGATCCTACGGTCATGTGTTTTCTGTGCCATTTACACAATGAAAGTAGAATTCAAATGATGATTTTTCATGATGTATTTCTTTATTTCTGAAATTATTTTTAAAGTTTGATTCAGTTAGGTTTTCCATTCGAAAAAATAATTGCTGACAATCTGGGAAAGAAATACTTTCCTCTTTAATCTTCATATTGTGACATAAACGTGATCCTGGTAATGAGCCACAAACAAATTAGGATTTTTAAAATAACACTATTTTGTTTCTCCGAACACCACTGTAGAATTTAACCCAAACAATCTGTCACACCATGTTGCTCTTCAGCCACATGTCTACCTGCTAAATGTGCAGCTCCAGTCGACACGTGGGAGAAGAAAAAGAAAGGCTTTTTTCCAAAACATAACCAAGTAGTAAGACTTTCTGGCAGAAAGGCTTTTTGGATGGAGACAGTGGGTGAAGACTGGCAGGAACGGACGGTCCTGAGAGAGTTATTATGCCAGAGAGAAGTTTTCTGTGTGAACTGTTTTCAGTGCATCCGTCTCCAACACGCCTGTTGATTTGCAGTAGAAACTGTAGAGCAATTAAACAAGTTTGACGTGCACACGAGCACGGAGGTTTCTGTGGTTATTTTGCAACATTTAATCAGCAGATCTGCCGTGCGTATTTGTGCCTTGACATCACTTGGTAACACTTTACTTGGATAGTCCGCCTCCAGATAGGTTATAGAGTGTATGTAACATTTCAGCTGTTTAGCTGTTGTCTGTAGATGTTAAACAGATTATCAGTAAAGTATATGTGACAATTCATGAACATATTCTAACCGAGATGTACTAACAATACATCTGTTTTTATTTTCATTTTTAGATGTACAAGTTTATTCATGCAGTGAGGTCTGATTACACACATACAAATTATGCATAATCCTATTAATATGCATTAGTTAGTTTGCAGCGTTTGACAGGCAAAGGTTGGTTTTCATCCAGCTAAGAAATAATGGTGTGTGGAACCTCAGTTGAGGTTTTGATGGGAAGATAATATCATGATAATTTAGTATAATAAAAGCAGCAGACCCTGCACATATCTTGATAAAAGCAATCAAATGTTGATATCAGTGCAGTTTTACAGCTACAGCTTTAGAACCCATGAGGGTGTGTGTGTGTGCATATAGAGATCTACAGTATTTATGTCATATAAATTCTAGATTATTGGAATATGACTGCGTCGTGGCACTGAGCATCAGTGTTCTCAGCAACCGGAATGTGAATGAAGTGCGCTGTACTGCAAACACAGTAGCTGGTTGTTTGCAGATGTGATATACAGTTGGCTAGGCCTATAGAGAGGTTTGCTGGTATAAGGATGGTGTCGACTGCGACTGTACTTTATCGGGAAAAATCCACTGCTGGTCCTTACCTGAGAGTTAATCATCACATTACTGACTATCAAATAATATAATAAGTAGTATACGTCATGGTGTATTCAGCTAGTCATGAGTGTACCTCTCATGTAGTATCGTTACATCAGGTTTTCGTAAAGATAAATCTCTATAAAAACCCAAACTTGAAAAAGGAGAATCAAGTATTTGACTTGAGTTGTCTGTCAGTATTTACTGATGCTATTTGTAGCTCTCTCCTGACTAGAAGCGGTGTGATAACCTGTGAAGCTACAGTTTGCTGTCATTTTTGTCAATACATTTTGACAATAGATTAGCAAAATGATTACTATCCATTCACTGAGAACAGGTCTAAAATCAGAGACTTGACCTCTGAGCTCTGAGCTTTCTCTACAGCTGCTGCACATTGGCAGGTGCTGTCTGTCTGTCCTGCATGGTGTAAGCCTTACAACAAAGATTTATTACCTAAGTCCCTCCTCTGGTAGAGGACCACTATTTCTAGTCAAGGTCACACATTCAACATAGCCCTATCTTTGTATCTATTGTCACCCAGACATCTGACTCCACTCTATACTCCGGGCATAGTAAATAAAGAACATTATATGTAGTTATGAAAACTAAACATTACATTTCCTTCAATCTGACTAGAGTGGCTGCCCTTCAGAATGTTCAAATATGGAGGGCCTACGTGTTTATGGTGAAATGGATATGAGTGACCTAACAAGCATTCTCTCTGATGCCATCCCAGTTGCTTACAGGGCTTTCCAACAGATCCTTCACTTTGCCCTTTGAGCACCATTTAGCCTGACTGATGAATAGATATAGACTGGTATTAGCTTATTGCGGACATATCAGTTTCGGTACGTGTCAGTCGATGAGTGAAAATAAACATACTTAAAGAAAGGCAAAGATTAAGTGAACACTTTTGCCATTATATAGTCAGTAGAGCACTGATAACTTTATTTTTACACCTACTCAGTACATACTGTATCTGGGTCAGTATTTAATAACAAGATTCAAGGGATCCTAATTAAAATGTTATTATGTAATAAATGTTATTTGTTTATGTTAAAAAAGCTAATATGGCCGATACATTGTAATCAGATTTTTTAAACTCTAAAATACAGACATTGGTATCGGCCTCACAAATCCAATCCATTATCGTTCAGGCCATACTGTACATTCATCCATGTGAGACACAACCACACATATTTACAATATATACATATGTACATCTGTGTAACAGATCGATTTTAACCAGGACCAAGAGGTACGATCACATCACACATGTTTCAGCCTCTTTACATTGGCTCCCTGTTTGTTTTAGGATTGATTTTAAGATCTTATTGATTACTTTTAAGGCTCTTCATGGCCTGGCTCCAGATTATATTTTAGACCTTGTAATCCCTAATGAACCTTCACGTAGTTTGAGATCTTCGGGCATGTTTTACTGCTTTTATGTATTTTATTTCTTTTATATTTTATCATTCACTGTGGTATTTTATTTCTCTTTTTTGTGAAGCACTTTGTACTTTGTTTTGATAAGTGCTCTATAAATAAAGTTTTTTTTATTAGTTATATCGCTTTCATCTTCTACCTTTTTGGCAGGGCATTTTACCCCAAAAATGGTTGTCACAGATGTTGCTGTACTATGTCTTTGGACAACCTTAAAGGAGTGTGCAGGGAAGTTCGGTAACCGCCAACAAAATGTGTGACTAGTTTAGCTGGTGTTACTTTGTTTTTTCTTCATCATTATTTATGTGGTATAACAAACTCAATTACTATGATGTCGCATCAATTTTTTTTTTTCAATTACAGGAGACAGGTAGGAAAAAGTAGTTAAATTTAGCTGAATGTGGCTAGCTGTGGCCATCGTACCAACTAGCTTTAAATAAGCATAGCTTTCTTGGCTGTCTCTGTGTGGCAGAGAGTGCAGTAAAGCTGCCAGTATGCTTCTTCAGAAGTGCTTGTCAGATGGTTGAATAGAAAATTGGAAACCCCCTCACCCCACACCTTTCCAACAGTAGATTGGGGGGAGAGCAACAATCTGACATTCAGACCTAATTCACGCTGTGATTGGTCAGCTGTGAACTTCTCTCTCTTTTTTTATTCTTGACACAACTATTTCTGTCACTTTTCGTGCGAACAACCGAGTGCAACACTATGAATGTCTTCCGGGATTTAACGATATTGCATCTCCCCCCTCTCTGTGGCGGCCATCTTTTCACTCCACCTTCCAGTGTGGACGTCCAGAACAGTTACAGTATATATACTTTTGATTTCCGACATGGTGGGATAACACATCATACAAAGTAGTTCTGCTCAAGCATAACCGGACCCTAAGTGTGCCAGCTCTCTGGGTGTTAGAGGCCAGAGATTTGCAAGCCAGAATGCAGTTACTGTGGTTTGTCTTGGTTATTAGCTCCGTTGTGAAGTTACTGCCAACTTACCATAAGCTTTGCATGTTGTTTTCTTGGATGTTTCACATTTCTTTAGCATAATTATTCTCTATACAGCAAAACAGATGTCACAAAGTTACATTCTGGTCTTATCTCAGTTTGACCAACTATGTAAATACTATGTTCAGGTTTTGTAGGGCAGTAGAGGGGAAGTCTAAGAACAGAAGAGTTTTATGTAAAAATGACAATCATTAAAATGAGCTGAGCTTGTAACCCCAAAGAAAGCATCTCCACGTAGGTGCTGCTGTCAGTGTGACACTATTGTTGGGTTGCTTCTGTTGTTTCCTATTTATAGATCTTGCTCTCTTTATCTCTTTCCCTCCGTCACTCCTCCCTCTGTCACCCTTGGATTTTGCGGGATGGGTCGAGAGCTTTTTTAGTGCCACACTCCTCTAACAATAAAGACAGAGGCAGTTATTGCTGGCAGTATTTGTCCCGTGTCTGAGTGCAGCAGTGAGTGCAGTGGTGTGTCAGAGGCAGGGACGGACCAGCAGCCATGGATGACGTATATAAAGCAGCGGTGAGTACAGATAAGGCCGAGCACGATATGCTGTTTATTTCTCCATCTGATGATAATTCACTTTGAAGTGATGACAACTAATGCATGTAATAATCAGAAATCCTGGGACAGATCCTGTCCTTGTGTGTTTGCTTCTACAAAAAAAAAAAAAAGATAGAAACAAACACATTCTGTTGCATGAAATGATATGGGAGGTCTCTGCTAGCACACATGTATTTGATAAAGTTTAGAAGCCATTGTGACAGCTGCTAACAGTAACTCTGCTCCTGTAATTCCAAAGTCAACAGTTCAACGGTCTTAGAACAAACACACCCACACACCTCAGTAACTACTACCTTTGTGAAGTTACAACTTTTGTTGAGACTGTCAGAGAGGTTTTTATTCAACTCGAGGGTCTTTTACTTTGTGCTGCCATGCTATTGATTTAGATTATATTGTCAGGAATTCCTATGATTTTGTTCACCTGAACAAAAGAACATATATATCATGTAGAATGGAAGGACTAAAGAACTACAACCAGAGATGTAGATTGCAGAATAGTTTAAAACTTTGTAAATGTAACATATTTTACAGCATATATCATAGTCCATGTATTGGACAGATCTAAGTTATATGAAAATAGGGAATTTTAGGGGGAAATTAATGGATTTCTGAAAATGGAATTGATTTGAATTTTTACTTTTGTCAGAGCTGTAGCTACTGTTGAGGACGCTGAGGTCATGTCCTTGGTACTGGGAGTGGGGGGGGGGGTATATAAATAAATGAGTCAGTATTTCTTCACCACAATTTTATTCCATCAGTGTGGGGATGACTGTGAAACAACATTACAGAAAATATAATGATACAGAGTTCATTTTAATTAAATGAAAAACAACCAAATAATGAAAAAATTGAAATGAATGGACTCGTGACATCAGTATGCAGTACTGCAGTCCTGCTTGTGGTTGTTTATAGTATATCTTCATATCTTCCTGTGATGACCACTTTCTTAATGTTTATTTTTTTTAGTAAGAAATGTAATTAGTATGTTTGACAGCACGAAGTCTCCGTGTTCCTTCAACTTGAATGACAGTGAAACAATAGGTGCGATAAGCCCAGACAGAGCATTGCTCTCGTTAGTTCATGTCTGTGCCTGACAATAGAACAATGAACAGTTGGACAGTTCAGAAGAAGAGAAGGGACAGCTGATGGCTCCCCCCAAGAACCCCCCCCCAAACACACACACACACACAAATTGTACTCTGTCACACAACAAGAATAGTAAGTAAAGAAAGCAGTGTGACATTGCAGTCATACTGCTATCAGTATAGTTGCTGAGCTGAAGTTGTACTCCAACTGTACAGTGGTTAAAAGAAGTGAGATAGTGAGAAAAATACAGTGATGTATACACAACGTTCATCCTGATTTTGTTTCCCTTTAGGTTGAGAACTTGACAGAGGAGCAGAAAAATGGTGAGGAAACTACTACTAATATTACTTATTGTTATCATTACTATCATTATCTATATTTACCATTATAAACCTACTTCTACAACTATATGACTACTACTACTAACAATACTGTGAAAAGGAAAAGTCTTATTTAAGATTTATTGACTTTCACAGTTTGTCACAGGAAAAATATATACCACTACTTAATTAATTTCAATTAATTACTAAATTAACATAGAGAGTCTTTTAGTCTGTCACAGCAGGTCGGCTGAACATGTCTACAGGCAAACAAACAATTCAACGTGCAGGAGCTGTTCTTTCAATAAAATTCCTACTTTCCCTGTAATTAGAACCAAATTCTAGTTCTTTCCATGAAACTTGCTAGGAAATAATAAAGTAGTCACACACCTGTATAACAAAGCATTTCAGATTAATTAATGTTGTGTAGGGCCCCAAAAGGACTTGGCTGGCCCTGTTTGTAAATTGTTTTGTGATGGTTGTTATGTTGTATAACATTTCTAAATGGTTTTTATGTCAGCAATCCTTCTTGGTGTTACATTTTGGACATGGATTGCTCTGTTTGTAGTTCTGAGTAACCTAAACACATGTCTCTTTGTCAGACAGTAACAGTTGCTGTGTCCCTTCTAGAGTTCAAGGCTGCGTTTGACATCTTCATCCAGGATGCAGAGGACGGCTGCATCAGCACCAAAGAGTTGGGGAAGGTGATGAGGATGCTGGGACAGAATCCCACCCCTGAAGAGTTACAGGAGATGATTGATGAGGTGGATGAGGATGGTATGTCAGCATCGTTAAGCAGTCACATCACTGTACTGTAGACATCAGGAGCATGTTTGTTTCAAGGAGTGGAATAAAATGATTTTTACACCTCTAAAGCAACTTGAGTGTAAATTTAAGGGGAAAACTGGATTTTGAGAGGTTAAATAACTGCAACTATGATATAGAGATATGGCGCCTTTATAATAACATGATGTATGTTCACAGGCAGCGGCACAGTAGATTTTGATGAGTTCTTGGTGATGATGGTCCGCTGTATGAAGGAGGAGAGCAAAGGAAAATCAGAGGAGGAGTTGGCTGAACTGTTCCGCATGTTTGACAAGTAGGTTTCTCTTCGTAGTTCTGTTCACACACTGCACAGAGCCACTTCAAAGTTAAAAGGAAACGTCACCAAGTTAATACAAGAGAAATCAGTGCTGACTCTCACTAGAAGATTCACAGATGATGTTTTAAATATCACTAAAGTCAAACAAAGCTCTTGGTGACTTTGATCAATACTCAAAACTTCACTGGAACAGACTATGCTAGAAAGAAATGATGTGGTTCAGCACAGAACACAGTACAGTTTAGTGTTAAAAGGGTTCAACTCAGCAGACATTCCAGATGAGTGTAAGACTGATTTCTTTATCTTGTGTTGAGGAATGGAGATGGCTACATAGATTTAGAAGAGCTGAAGACCATGCTGGAGTCCACTGGAGAGGCCATCACGGAAGACGACATTGAGGAGCTGATGAAGGATGGAGACAAAAACAATGATGGCAAAATTGATTATGACGGTACGGGAGCCAGCCCATTAGTAGCACAACAGTAAACAGCAGACACCAACTGTATGTCCTACAAACAATGTTCACATGCAAAGATTTTGCATTTGCAATTAAAGTTTGAGCAAACATAACAAGTAACCCAAACTAAACAACAAAATACATTGTTGTCAACTTCCAAAACAACACCGATGAGCAGTTTCTTGAGTCACAGTCATTATTCACACGGTCACCAGAGGTCCCTGTCAGAAAAACATAAAGATGGATCTTTTTAAGTGTTTTAAGTGTGAACAAATGACGAATGCTGCGGACAGTTTTAAATATAATGCTCTTCAGATCACACTGTTTTTATCATTTCAGAACTTTTAACTGCAAAACGATCAGTTTTTAACTTGTTTTTCAACTCGCTGCAAGCTAAGGTCATGATTAAAGCTGCATTGATCCTTTTTTTTTGGCCACTTGGGGGCAGCACTCCAATACAAGTTGAAAATCACACGTTTAACATTTTACAGCCTTACATGGCTAACAGTTTAGCAAACAAACAACAAACAAGTCCAATATTCCCTCTCTTTTAGCTCTGTCTTTGGTCTCCACCAGCTCCTGAGAAAAAGATCTGGCTCTTTAGCTGCTAAAAGTAGTAGGCAACTAAAAGCTTAAACAATTCAAACATTGTTTAAATAATAGATATTTCAATGACAACTTTGCTGTACCACATGGCTCACACGCTATCCCACCCTAAAACAATTTAAATCAATACAGTGATCCTGCAGACTTTTGGTACTAGAGAAAACACTCCTTTCACTTTCACTGTTTCACTTAAATATACCGCATAAACATGTTGATATATATGTGTGTGTGTGTATACTGTATGTATATGTATATATTGACACTGTGCGTTCACTCTGACAGAGTTCCTGGAGTTCATGAAAGGTGTTGAATAGAGGATTCAGCTGGAGGCATCACCCTGCAGCCTCTTCACTTTCCATTGACTGCATCATCATCTAAGGTCATTCCTGAAGACATGCCTCCACCTTTTGTCTGCTTTTAACAATACAAACAACACACCTGTCCTCAGCAGACACCTGTCCTGTCACTTATTCTCAAACAACCCACCACCGAGGCCCTGAAAGGTTTGCCGAGAGATCTCATTGACTGCAAATATCTTTATTTCTGATAGTGATAATGAATCAAAGTGTCATAAATAAAAACTATTTTCAATAAAAAGATGCTCATAATTGCATATTTTGTGATGTAACGTGTTCATTAAACCATATTTTACATCTTGAGAAAAATAACACAGAACTTCTTCTTTTACGAGATTGTGGATTGGGAGATTTTAGATCCCAGAAACCTGAAGGCTTTCACAGCCGACACAGTATAGATGATTTTGGTAAGGGGGTGGTTTTGAATGTGTACTCAGGTTCATTCCACTGGGTGTTGTTAAATAGATGTTAATAGTATTTAATATAACATGCTGCAGCAAACTTTGGTAAAGTTTACCATTTGGATTTTTACAAGCCAATATATAACGTTATATACGTTAAATATGAGAAGTTTGTCACAATATGATTTGACAAGATGATAGTCCTATTCTATCATCCAGCCACACTTTTTTTATATGACCACTGGATCATGGAATACTCAGGAATGAAAAAGATAAATGGTCTGTGTCGAATTCAGTCAAAGGAAGGTGGACAAAATGCAGACTGTGGGGGATCCAGACCCTGAATTGTGATGTAGCTTTGGCTGAAGTAGAATTTACTTGTTGACTCATTTGGTGTACTGCTTTACACTGTAGTGTTTGGGTACATTACTAGTGCTACATATCGCGTACATGCACTGCCACCTAGTGTAGAAGCCTGTACAGGTCTCTTATGTTAATTCAGTGACAAAAGTTGTACTTCAAACAGTATTTGGGACACTAGACATTGAAATAGGATACACTGTAAACACTGCATCCTTAATTTCTGTTGCTGTTTTTCTCCTTCTTTAGATGTATGGGTCCGAGGGGCTGATGGCCTATTGTTCTTGCCAGCATTTCTTTCTTTCTAAAACTGCCCTCCTGTGAACAAACAATCATTACATTTTGCACAGTAGGCAAGTTCAGTTCCAAACCATGTATTCTTACATATGGGGAAATTGTCTCAGTTCTCAAAGCAACCATCTAAAGTTAGAATAGAATAGAAAAATACAGAAAAAATCATTAAAAATCAGTTGTCGGTGCTACAGCTTCATCCAAAGAAAGTTTCATCCAAATGTAGCCTCACATGAGTAAAATCTGCATTATGTAGTCCATCACTTCAGTTAATCAAAACCTGTTAAACCCTTTGATGTTTTTTTCAAATCTCACAAAAATTGCTGTAGGAAAATTTATCAAAATTATAGCTAATTTTCCTTCAAAAAGAAATTTGAAAAAGTAAAATTTTGTCATATATATATATCATTTATTTATATATTTTTTTTTTTTTGCCAATCCATGTATAAAAAAAGCACCAAACTTTGCCATATGGTCTACTGTCATTTCTTTGCCGGTCGTAGTGACTTCCTGGAGTCTCTGCTGGTTACCCGTCAACCTCACTACTATGATATGACAAGAAGGGCTTAAAGAGTTATTAAATAATGAATTTATTTGATATAGTGTGAAGAACAGCATAGCTAAAGATCTGGATGGATGTGATGTGGAGCTTGATTCCCAATGAGCTCACTGGATGCGACAATGAAATGACAGCTGACAGCAGCAGGGAAAGGAACAGATTTTAAAGTTTGAGAGCATCAATTAAACATCAATAGAAATCATGAAGATTACTGATTGAACTTTAACTGAGCTTGGTAAGGTGCACCTGTCTTACTATATTATAAATTATAAGCATAGTATGAATGGATGTTGAAAAATGAAAAAACACTGTATGAGCTGTGTGGAGTCACACTGCAAGTAGAAAATGAAATTGAAACAGTAAGAATAGGATCAGAAACAGTGGACTGAGTTTAGGTCTTGCATGATAATAATCCTGTCCATCAGTGAGAGTGGAGACTGATGGGCAGTCTCATCTCAGTGGTATCAGTCTACAGCTGAAGGTGCTCGTGTGTTCACCCAGAACGTTTTTTCTGCATGCTGTAATCTAAACATAATGACCCTAAACCAACACTTGTTTTTATGTGTTGGTTTAGGGTCATTATGGTCCGACACTTCTGCCCCCGTTCTAATCTGTTCCTGTTCTCACTGGTTGGTGAATATTTTGATGATCCTGAGAGCAAATTCATAAGTCATAATGAGGTGTTATGTTGAACAACCTGATTGTTGTCTCATTCAGTGTGTAACTTAACATTTTGTCCTGATTTAAATACAGCCCTGCCCTGCCCTCTCCCTCTCTCTCTCTCTCTCTCTCTCTCTCTCTCTCTCTCTCTCTCTCTCTCTCTCTCTCTCTGTGCAGCATTATTGTCTCTCTGTGCAGGAGGACTGTATGAACCTCAGTCAGCAAGATGAAGAAGTAACGAGGGCGTACGACCTGTCCATTATTTGAGTGGAGCACTACATTGTATTGTGAGTGTTGTTTTGTTGGCTGGAGCGGATATGGTATGTATACTTCAAGGCCTTTTTATTTCTACAGGGCGACTCCAGTAATTACTTACATTTATGAAAAATTATGCTCAACAAACTTTAATTATGTATAGGTTCATGCCAGCCATAAACCAATACATAATTCATAATCATTGCAAAACTACTTTGTTTCTTTATGCTAATACATTTTGTTTGTCATTCTTCTTATAATTTAATAAGAGTTGAAAATGTGTGTGTGTTGGTAAATTCAGTATCAATCTTCTGCTGCAGCCTGTTATAAACAATATGTATAGATGCAACATGCAAGTTTGTGAAGAGATCACAGCTGATAAATGCCCTGCCTCTCATTTATTGGGCCCCCCAAATCTTAGAAAGAGACTCAGGGCTGCACATCAGCTTCCAGAGACCCGACTCTGTGCTGACTGCTGTGAAAAAAAAATGGCCCTCAGTTCTCTGGAGTTGTGCTATAAAAAACTCTGCTGTAGGAGGGCCTGGTTTAGTGGCTTCTTGTGGGCCTTGCTGTGGTAAAGGGTGTGGGAATTTCACCCTGCAGACAAGAACACAGTGGAGGGCAAGCTGTCCGCAACACGTGGCATACACACAGGATCTGGAGCTCAGTGAAGACGCCTATATTCTCATTTAAGCTCATGTCATCTGAAAATGAATTGAGGATGGTAGAATAATAACTTAACTGAAAACAAACAACCAAATGTACTGAATTATTAAAGTTGCTTGGTGAATTGCCCGATGAATCTGAATTATGTGTCCTGAATTAGAATTCCCTGTTCTGCATTTGTATGAACAGTTGTGAAAATTACTGAACTATTGATTTGTATCTGGAATTTGATTCTGATTTTGTGTAAACTGTACTTTTTACCGTGTGGATCTTGTAGGCATGATGACAAATTCTTGTTCAGTGAGCTGATTGATTGTTAGGTAGTGTGTTTACACATTTTCATCCAATCCACTATAGGGTGTTTCATAAAGGTGGCTCACATACTGTTTGAATGTCATCAAACTGGCTGTCTGACTCGCTCTCTTTAGCCATGTTAGAAGCACGGCTCTTGGGGTGGCAATGTTGGCCGGTTGGTCGGTCCGCCACTTTGGTCCAGATATGTCTCAACAACTATTGGTTGAATTGTGATAAAAAATTTGGTTCAGACATTCATGTCCCCCTCAGGATGAATTGCAATAACTTTAATGATCCTCTGACTTTTCATCCAGCGCCATCATCAGGTCAAAATTTTAATTTGTCTAATATTTTGGTTCATGACCTGGAAAACTAATGACATTCCCATCAGCCGCAGCTGTACTCTGTGTTTAGTGCTTTGCAGAAAATGTTAGCATGCTAACACGCTACATGCTTCTGTCATTCAAATACGGGAATTAAAGGTTTAAAATATACTGTACTGGACCTGATATACAAACTTTGTTATACGTTATCAGTTTTCAGATTTTAAAACAGATATGGATGGAATGGACGATCTAAATATAAATTCAGAACATCGTTTGGCTACTGACACAACTTTTCTTCTGTTGTACTGCTTGAACCTTGTTCCGTGCATGTCTCATCAAGACAAGATTCAATAAGGTATTTTCTATTTTTGAACGAACTATATCTTATTCTGTGTATGTGAGCGTTTTAAATTCAAAAAAACATTTGTCTCTGAACTGAGGGAGCAAACTCAAGATATCAAATGTCATGTGCCCTGACTGAAGACCGCATCTCCTCACTACACCATCATTTGTGGCTTTTTAGTTCTAACCATTAAATTGATGGCTTTTGCTTTATGAAGATAGATCTTGTCACAAATGTATTTTGCAAACAACTATACAAAGCAGGTATACATTATGGGATACAGAGATATATCATTCAAATGAAGCAGTGGCTGCAAATAGGTTTCTGGACTGTATTTTGTTTTTGTACACAGCACCAATCAAGTAGATTCATATTTGGAGCAAAATGTACTGTAGCTGTAGTTCGGTTATGGAACAGTTTGTCTATGGGAGCGCAAAGAATGCATCAGCCCAAGTTTTTGTAAAAAAAAAAGAAAAAAAAAAGCCGTTGATTAAAATATGTATGAATATATAAACACTTTTTTCCATGTTTGTGTTATATTTCCAGACAAGTGGTCCAGTCATGCATCCCATCTTAGTTCTGTTTCTCGTGGTGTATGTAACACCGTCACCCGTCCCCTCCATCGTCTTGCCCTTCCAGCAGAAAGGCCTCCTACATCTGGGTAAGACTGTTGATGTTGAGAGCTTGATAATGATGATGAATGATGAAGAAGAGGGATCAGCCTTCCAAGATATTTTCCATGTTGAACACCCATCATGCCCATTTGGATGCCAGTGCAACCTCAACATAGTGCAGTGCTCTGACTTGGGTGAGTGAATATCTAAAAGTTGTTTGTGCACATGTCTCAGCTCCATCTTCCCTGTCTACGTTCCCTTTTTGTAGCAAAGTATATACTCAATAAAGTTCTGCATACTCACGCCAACCAAAGGCCACAAAACATTGCTTGATGTTTGTCTGATTACAGAATATGCCTTTCATTTTAAAATGCTTTCAGACAGACCGCTCTTGCTGAAGGGTAACAATTTGACTTTTAATTAGGTGATCTGTCAGGAAACACCAATTTCAGAGAGTAATACGTTTGAAGTTGTGAATAGTGTATCATTACAAGTGCAAGTGGCTCTTGGTTTAGCTCATCTACTTTGTATTTCTCTAAAGGTTTACATTACGTGCCCTTCGACATTCCTCCTGATACCAGACTGCTGGACCTCCAGGGCAACCAGATCACAGAGATCAGAGAGAACGACTTTAAGGGACTGAGCAACCTCTATGTAAGAACCCGATTAACTACAGTGGGTCTTTTTTGGATCATAGAAAAATGTATTTTTCCCATACTTTTGACCAATAGGTCAGCATCACATTGTATTCTGTAATACAGAGACAGATGACTGGAATATTAACTTAGAAATAAAATTCTAGTTACAGTTTTCAGTTTTACAGTGATAAAGCATATTTCAAAAAGGAATGAAAACAAACAGCTAAATGGAACACTGGCAGAACAAAAATGCTGCCAGACAGTCAAGAAGATAACACAGATAGGTTGTATTATCACAGTGCTTATATCTCAGGGGCAAGGGGAAGTGACACAAAAAAATGGGTCATGTTGAAGACCGCACACAGGTCAGAGGCACAAATGCTGCCAAGTATAATGAACATTCCCATTCATGGTGGTCATTATACAGCATTTGTGCCTCGGACCTGTGTGCGGTCTTCAACACGACCCATACTATTACCAAGACAGGCACCCATATTCTTTCAGATGTATTCTTTGTGTTGGGTTTGTGCAGATGGAGTCTTTCCTTTCGTATAATGAATTATATCTCCTTGAGCCAGTACACAAAGCAGAGCACCTGAAGATGACCAGGTCATTTTGACAGACGTGCGTGTGTGTGTGTGTGTGTGTGTGTGTGTGTGTGTGTGTGTGTGTGTGCGTGTGTGTTGGTAAATTCTGTGCTGTAGCCTGTTATAAGATCACAGCTCATAAATGGGCTCCCAAATCCTAGCAAGAGAGTCGGAGCTACACATCAACTTCCACAGACCTGATGACTATGATTATCCCCAACTCTGTGCTGACTGCTGTGAAAAATGTTCCTCAATTCTCTATAAAAAAAAAAACTCTGCTGTAGGAGGGCCCGGTTTAGTGGCCATTAAATTGATGGCTTTTGCTCTGTGAAGATAGATCTTGTCACAAATGTAGGGTCTGCATGTTGCAAACAACTATACAAAGCAGGGATACATCATTCAAATTGAAGCAGTGGTTGCAAATGGGTTTCTGGATTGATGGGATCACGAATCAAGTAAATTCAAAGATGTACTATAGCTCTAGCTTGGTTATGGAACAGTTTGTCTTTAGGAGCCAGGCCACTTTTTTTTTTTTTTAAAAAAGAAGAAAAAAAAGAGCAGTTCATTATAATATGTATGAACATATAATGTGGTAGTCATGAACACTGACCTTAACTGAGGCAAGTGAGGCCTGCAGTTCTTTGGAAGTTGTTGTGGGGTCTCTGAATGGCTGAAGAAGAACAAAATGAAGACTTTGGAGTGGCCTAGTCAAAGTCCTGGCCTGAATCCTATTGAGATGCTGTGGCATGACCTTAAAAAGGCAGTTCATGCTCGAAAACCCTCCATTGTGGCTGAATTACAACAATTCTGCACAGATGAGTGGGCCAAAATTCCTCCACAGCGCTGTAAAAGACTCATTGCAAGTTATCGCAAACGCTTGATTGCAGTTGTTGCTGCTAAGGGTGGCCCAACCAGTTATTAGGTTTAGGGGGCAATCACTTTTTCACACAGGGTGTCAGCAGGTAGACACGGGACACAGAGGTTAGTACTGTGACGAGGGAGTTTATTAGAACAGCCAGACAGAGAAAAGCAATGACGGGAGATATGAGGGGCAAAGCTAGGAAAGTCTATGGATCTTATCTTGAGGTAGAGCTGGTAGTAGGATCCACTGGAGAAGACGGGAGACAGGAGAGCCGGGAGCTGACGAAACACACAACGGAGAAGTCCAAAGTGGTTGTCAATAGATACTGTGGTCGGGTTGAGTTCTCGTAAGAGGTTTGAGACCAGACAGTGAGTGAACCGGGGGAGTGAGACTATATAGTGTGGAGTGGATGATTAGTGGCAGGTGTGTAAACAATACTCAGGTGAGTGCGATCTGCTGATTGCAGTGGGTGGAGCTGGTGGTGTCTGTGTTGGCTCTCTGACACAGGGCCATGTAGGTTTGGATTTAGTTTTCCCATAATAATAACAACCTTCATTTAAAAACTGCATTTTGTGTTTACTTGTGTTATCTTTGACCAATATTAAAATTTGTTTGATGATCTGAAACATTTAAGTGTGACAAACATGCAAAAAAATAAGAAATCAGGAAGGGGGCAAACACTTTTTCACACCACTGCATCATGTCATCATCAAAACGTGCCAGCGATACAGCAGAGCTACACAATGGACAGTGATGGGAAGACACAGTTACGTTTTTTATAGTCTATAGTCTACAGAGTAATATAGTCTATGAATAACCTAATATTGAATCAGTCTATGACTTATCTGGATGGATGGAACAACAATGAGTCTGGAGGAAGAAGGTGACATTTTTTTATAAAGATGGGTGGTCGAGATGGTCACGATGTAGCAAATTTTCTTTAACATTTGTCCTTATTTGGGAATATCAAAAAAATGTGAATTTGAAAGACTGAATTGTATTATTGAATGATGCAAAATGGTAATCGATCTACAGATATACTAAAGATGTCATACCTTTATTAACTTTTAATGTTCATCCTCGTTTATCCTTAAGTATATCTACTTTGGATAGCTGGGTTAAGTGTAAATTATACTTTTCACATCCTCATAGGATGGTCTATATTGACTGTGAGGAGATACAGTTCCTTCAAAGAGTGACCTTCACTGTAAGAAATAGAGGACAAAATCCACACTTCTCGTTTGGCAGTTAGAGTTATTAAAAGCAATCTTTAAATTTATCTTCTGTTTATTGTCTACCTCCTTGTCCTCGTAACAGGCCAGCAAGGCAACATTGTCTGTGGAAACACAGCGAGAACATTGTTCTAAAAATATGTAACTTTGGAAGTTCCCCACTTGGTTTGTCTAACTCAGACTGCTGAAGCCTCATATTAACTTCAGATAAACTTGAGGATGCATTTTTACAGAACAAGGGCTGGTTTATTTTATCCCCCATTTTTTACAGTGCTGTCGTGTGCAGAGACCAATAACTCTTTCTACATTCATATAGGATGTGAGTATTGTATTAAGATAGAAATAAATCAAAAAACTAAACTTATCGTTTAAGTCCCAGTAGTAGACCTCAGCTTTACCACAAATATTTTTATTACCCTTGGAGTAAAACAAGTTCTGCTGAACTCTAACCTCTTAGACTCCACTGACCTTCTTCTGTCTATTTAATATTTGTGGCAGGCTCTGGTGTTGGTGAACAATCTGATCTCTAAGGTCCACCCACGTGCCTTCCAGCCCCTTGTGCGCATGCACAAGCTCTATTTGTCCCACAACCTGCTGACCACTGTTCCCAAGAATCTGCCCCCCTCTCTGCAAGAGCTGCGTATCCATGACAATCGCATCAAGAAAGTAGCATCAGGGACATTCTCTGGTCTACTCAGCATGAACTGTATTGGTGAGACTTTCTTCCTACATTAACACGTACAGTTTTATTGTGGGTACTGTTTTCTCAACATGCAGTGTCTTTTCAAATTGTACACACTGTAGGTTGTAAATTTGACAAATTTTGAAAGTTAATTGTTTATTATTTTCTTTTAACATAGAGATGGGTCGCAATCCCATCAGGAACAGTGGTTTGGAGCCCGGTGCATTTGATGGACTTAAACTGAAATTCCTGCGGATTTCAGAGGCTAAACTCACAGGCATTCCAAAAGGTAAAAGCTCACTTAACTACTATGCTTACATTGCATTTTAAGCATTGGCTGACATTCTCATACATGCTGACTGACTGATAGAACAGAGCAACAGCAGAACAAGCCTCAGCCCTGAGATCAACCTAAATTGTAAGAGAAGGAGTTCATCGTGGCCTGATAATATTCGTGATCATGGAAAAATTATATGAAAGAACTGATAAAGGAATTCAATAAATGTTGAATGCAGAGATAGACAGATCTTTTGGAAGGAAAGTACTGAGTAGAGAAGAGGTAACCAGAGATACTCATTGAAAATGAACTGAGAAAGACAGCTTTAAAAAAAAAAAGAATGGTTAAAATCAAAGCAGCAGAGGCTGCAATATCCTGACTTTTAGCCCCTAGTATGGGTCTAATAACACTGGAGCTTCCCATAATGCAACTCTGTAGCATCTTTTCATTAGAACTTCTCTGCCTAGTGAACCAACACCCACATCGTTTAAACGCAACTCTTCCAGTTTGTAACAAAGGCTTTTTGTAATAAATGTGTAGCATCACCATGGCATCATCAGGGTTATTTTGTCAGATTTTACAGAGCTCCTCCAGAGCCACAGAAGACTTCAGACAACAGTTTTCCCTGGTTGAGTAGTTCTAAACATGACAAGCTAAAATTGGAAAGGCCCTTTAATGAAATTTGAACGTGACTCTGCTGGTCTGAGTGGAATGGGACAGTCAACGTCATAAAACCTGGTAACCTTTGGTTCCCATGTTGACTGTAAAGACCTTTCATCTAAAGAACCTGGGTAGTCAAAAAAAAATTGACGATGACAATTTCTGAACATGTGCCTGTAAAACAGATTTTCTCAATTTAAATTGATCTACGCAATAGATATAAGGCTGGGTCGTGTCCTGTCCTGTCCGAATCCTGATGATACAAAATAATAGTCACCCCGTCTCTAAGAAATCGTGCAGGATGCATGGGACCCACAGGATTCGTGATCAGATGTCACCTTTTTGTGCAGAGCTGGGGTCAGTGGGTGAGCAAAAAGTGGTGAGGCTGTCTGGTGCTTGAAAAGTATGCAAGAAATATCGACTTAACTGACCATGTCTGCTTTTTTCCCACATATCAGATCTACCTAATAATCTAAATGAGTTACATCTGGATCACAATCAAATTCAGGCCATCGAGTTAGAAGACCTGATACAATGTGGACAGTTGTACAGGTAAGTGAGTAAATGACAATGAAATGACAATTAAATCTCTCTCTCTCTCTCTCTCTCTCTCTCTGCTATGGTCTCTCTGTCTCAGCAGTGATAAGGGGCAGCAGCCATTTGTATATATTTCCATTCCAAGAATTTTTCAGTGGTGCCCCTTGTCTTCCATTTTACCTGCACAAAACCTTGGTGCAGTCCTTTAGTAAATAAGGACAAACACAATTAGATTGTAAATATTCCCCTAACTGTGTGTGTTTATATCATTGTATATGCGTATGCATTTGCCTCCTGTATAGGCTGGGCCTTGGGCACAACCAGATCCGCCATATTGAGCATGGCAGCCTGTATTATATGCAGAATCTCCGTGAACTTCATTTGGATAATAACCTGCTGTCCCATGTGCCTGCTAGTCTGCCAGAGATGAAGCACCTGCAGGTGAGGAGGACATGCACCAACAAAAAACAGAAAATACTGTTGGACCAAAAAAATACAGTAACTTTATCCTATCCTACTGATAGTTTAGGCAGAACCAGAGCCAGACACAGAATCAGAATCAGAATCAGAAATACTTTATTGATCCCCAAAGGGAAACTCTTTGTTACAGCAGCTCGCCTTTACGTCAGTGCACACAGGAGAAAGTACTAGCAAAAAATATAATACAATACACTATAAAAACACTATAAAAACAGGTCAGAAAATAAATTAAGTACCAGGTGGGTATAAGTATAAGATAAAATAAGTGTGAGGTTTACCGGTTGATGATGATACTACTGTATAATAATACAATGTAATAATATAAGTAATAAGTAGTGGTGTATGTACTGTCGAGTTAAGTGTAGCTTATTGAGGTTATTAAGATATTGCACAGCAGTAATGGAGGTATATTATCCATAAATAGGAAAAACTAACAGGAAAACGAAATATTGCACAGGAGTAGTACACAGAATATTGCACAATTATACAAGTATGGCAGAGATGTAATGATCAATGTCCAGTTTAGTGACCAGACACATGTGTCATTTGGGGATCAAATTTCGTATGACTCTGCATTATATTAATATGGATACTATAATAAATGGATCAATAGATTGTGCTTTAACAGAAGGCTGCTTGTGAAACATTGCTGCAGTCAGAGATTATGAGGACGTATATTTGTGTGTTCTACTAGGTGGTCTACCTGCACTCCTAACAACATCAGCAGCGTGGATGTGAATGACTTCTGCCCTAAGGCCTTCAGCAGGAAGAGGACATCATATAACGGCATCAGTCTTTTCAATAATCCCATCCAGTACTGGGAGGTGCAGCCTTCAACGTTTCGCTGTGTTAGCAGCAGCATGGCCATACAGTTTGGCAACTATAAGTAATACTGTCCTGTTCATTTAACCTTTTAACCTGAATCATTACAACAATCACTATATGTACATTCCAAAAAAATCAGAGACAAGGAGGCCACTTATCGCAGCTTCTCAGCAGAATCCATCAGGGCAAGTAACCATGGACAGAAACAACGGACCCCTCAGTCTAGATACATAGAAGGCCCACCCTCATCCCTAGCAGCGTCCTGGAATGCTCCCCACTCCCAAACTGCTTTACTAATTTTAATGTGGGCTAACCGCAGCCTAAATATGCACTGTGGAGCTATATTGTGTAGGAAAGGGTTTAAAAAACATATATGAGATCACACTCAGTATCAGTAAATAATCAATATTAAAATTGGCTGAGCAATGGGGCAAAGAGAGCATTGGCCCCAAAGCCCTAGACCAAGTGTGTCACTTGATTTATGGCAATATGCACCACTTAATCACAATTTCAACTTAAATGGGCCTCAAGGCAGTGATAATTAGTTCATCTTGTGGCCCCGTCGTTTAGAGGGGCAATGTGTTAAAATCTAGTTGTAAGATTATTACTTCTGTTGATATTGTGCTTACATGGTACATAAGCCTATACAAATCTGTGTTCACAAATTAATTTGACACTCACATACCTGGGCCCAGGTAGTATGTCAGCAAAGGAGCAGTGGTTGGAGCTCCAGGCAAAATATAAATGAAATGTGCACTGTAAATGATGGGCACTTGAAGGCAATGAGAGTGGGAGAAATGGGTGGGGGCTGGCAGCTCATTTCTGCCCTCGGGCCCCCAGGTGGGGTAATCCAGCCATGGATATACTGTAATCATGCTTTGCATACCATTCAACAATTCTCACACATGAGTCTCTCTCAAGATGATACATGATGTTCTGGGGAATCTGTAACTTGTCCATCTGTGCTGCAAGGGTTTCTTTTTCTGGCAGGTCTGTTTTATCATTTCTTTACCCCTCCTTTAAAAGTGATGCAGTTTGATTTTAATATATTTTCAAGAAAGTTCAAAACAGTTAAGTGCAAATAAAAACCTAGATATGTTGACAGTTCTTCATAAACTTCCCTAAAGTGTAACTTTGTTGATGTGTTATTCTTGTTTGAAGAAGCATTTTTATATTGCTGTTGAGGTAATTGAATCGTATCAGCCAATCAGCCATCTCGCTTTCCCCTCAAATATCTTCCAACAGTCCATAAATAACAGCCCAAACTAGATTCTTTCACAACACACCCTGTAAGGGCAAACTGCCTTACAACAGCTACCACAGTCCTCACACTAATTTAGCAGGAGTCAGCTATGGATTATCTGAAGCAGGTAAGAACCAACAACACAAAGACCAGCTCTGACTTATCTTGCAATGGCACAGAATTAATAATAATAAAAATTGAGTATGATCAGCCAACTTTTATAGCACGAGAGCTGCTGCACCTGTATTCTTAATACATCAGACTTTGTTATTCTGTAAGTAATGTGATGTAAAGTTATTAGTCTAATGTAATAGATGTGCTAATATAGCAGTGTGACTTCAGCCAATGGAAGTGTGATGGATCTTCAAAAAGAAATATATAAAGAACCCTGTTAAACACATCCTGCATTATTACATTATATTACATTGCATAGGAACACTAGCTAGATGTAATCAAAATAGTTTTTCAAGCCTTACAAACAAACAACAACAAGGGTGATCAGTTTCACCTATGATGACCAGTATTTACCATTACTAAAGAACATGTGACAACAACTCTGCCCTGAACTGAATGTAATGCAGCTAAACCTGCTTTCAGACTGGATAGGGAGTGGAGCAGGGTGGAGATGCGTCAGAAACTGCTTCTTTTATTATTATTTACTGTCATATGTTTTGTAATGAACGCAGGTTGATGGAATTGTGTCCACTGCCCAATTTGGAGACTTGATAGAATTTTCCTACCCCATGGGATATTCACATTGGGGAGTGTATGATGAAGATGGATATGTAATCCATTTTGCTGTTGCAGGTGAGGACAACATCTAGTACGTTTCATTGCTGCCATGACATTAAAAGCCCCACTGATTTTATAACCATGTAGGCACTCGCATTATGTAAGTGTTTTGTGTTACTCATATGATCATAATTGAAACTAGAGACCATCTTGTGATGGGACAACATCAGCCGCGACGCCCGTCAATATGTTGACGTTCCGACCCATGAGCACTCAGTAGTCATTACTACATTATTACATGAGTAGTCAGTACTCATGGGTCACCTGTAAAGAGTAGTAAATGAGGTCCTGGAGACACCTACTGTAGCGGGAACTACCACAGAAGCGGTTTTGAGTACTTTGCCGGGTGTTTATTTCAACGTGAGAGCGTCACAAACGTGCAAGATGCAGTCACGAAGCTTTACAGGTGTGTAGTTGAGATCAAAATGAAGGCCGAGTTCGAAGATGGGTGTAGTCCGAGCAAGAGCGCTGGAAGTAGGGGGGTAGGGAGTACTTTACACCCCTGGCCCACATTTGTTTTAATCTACCTAATTATTACTGCCTGCCTAACTGTCCTGCGAGACATAGTGGATGAATCTCACCAAACTCATGTCTCTCATGTCATGTGTTCCATTGCACCATACACACTGATTTGGCGTCACGGCTGGTGTGATCCCATAGCAAGATGGTCTCTAGTTTTTATATGGTACCATTCTCTAATAAGGCACCCTTTAGAAAGGCTCTATAGGCTTCATAAAATGGCTGTATTAGTGGTTAACAAATCCTTTAATAATGCAGTATAGATACAGCATTATGTATACAGCAATAAACCATTTAATAAGAAAAACTTGTGTTGCCAGGTTGTGAAAAATTCCTTTGACTGGTGTTAAAATATAACAGTAATAATAATAAATACTCACTTCCTAATAAACCATAATGGTTTGAAATGTTAATAAAGTCATTAATAAAGGGACACATGTCATGTTTCTCACTTTCTAATAAGAACAGCAAAGGTTAGTCATCTGGAATTGTAAATATTAGCTCATTAATAATAGATACTTACACAAATCTTTCAAATTGTAAATGTTAATGAGTTGTTATTAAATGTATTTTGGCCCAGATGTTCTGAAGCCTTTTCCCAGAAGGTAAGTGGTCGACCATTGGAGGGGTTTTCCTGATTAACTACAGAGCTATAAAATGACAAAGCAAATGTGATGCTGGAGGAGGTTAAACACCAGCCAAAGGGATTTTTCACAGCTTGGCAACCCAAACGTTCTTCTTTACTACTGGCTTATAACTGATCCCTAAAGCATTAGTAAAAGATTTATTAAAGGATAAGGCTCGCAATATTCTTTATTTTTCTTGTCAACAAATCTCACGAGAAGACCAAAACCAACAATAAAAGTATCCTACTAACAAGTATTGTCTGTGTAACCAAAGCCTGATACAGTTTATTCCTCTGTGCCATCGCGTTAAATTAAAAATTAAATTAAGTTCCTTCACCATGAACACACACACTCTAGCTTATTTTGCCTCAATCCCACATTCACGGTCCCGCTGCCCCAAATACTCACTAGAGCACCAAATGTGGATTAATCTGCAGCTGAAAATAGTTCACAACAAATTTCCTAAATAAGGTGTAAAGACATACACTGGCACTATAGTTCTCTAAAGCCACCTGTACAATCAGAAGGGAAACTCTCATGTTGTCACGGGTAATACGGTGTGTTCACAACTAAAAAACAGTCCCGAAAAGGGGATAGATTAAAGCAGTTTGTGTGCAGGCCTCCTGCCAGAATTTGCACTCTGCCTGCTATTGGTTAACAATGTCATGTGGTTAGTTGTGCCTTTTTTAGAGAGAGGATGGCTGGTTTGGCGTATTATGGAACTATTTGACAGTGGTATAAAAGCTAAAGGATATTTCTTCATGGAGACTGAAAACTGAGATTGTTTGTCAAATTGTTGCACATCCTGAAAGTAAACTGTCCTATTCTTTAGATGAGGGGAAACTGATGAGCAGGATACGTACTTCCCTGCAAACAATCTTCCCTGTATGTGGGGACCTGCTTCTTGGGGAAACCAGGATCCGCAGAGTGCTTCTTAGTGAGGTGAACGTCCCGAAAGGAGCCCATATCTTGATCAGTAACAACCGCCATGCCTTCACACCATCAGAACCTGTGGATATGAGATTACGCCGCGATGCCCTTCTTGAAAAGGACTTCCACTATCATCTTTTCAATCTCAACTGCGAGCACTTTGCCACTTTTGTACGCTTTGGAAAAGCTGTGTGCAACCAGGTATACGTTTGGTACTGCAAAAAATAACATCTTGCATGTGTTTCTTTTTTGTTTGCTTGTTTAAAGGCGGAATGAGTAGGATTTATCGGTTGCTTTTTGTAAACACACGATTCAAAGTTGGCGGCTCAACAAGCCAGAGAGAGAGAGAGAGAGAGAGAGCAGTGGCTAGATAGTGAATGAAGAGCGGGAGCGGTGTTAGGGAGAACAAAGCAGGGAATCCAAGAAATGAAACAGTATTTGTTTCATGGCGGTTACATTGAAAGCACAAACAAACACGGCCACACCTCCACATAACCCTGCGGGAAGAACCACATTTTGTGTGAACATGCAGCCGAAGCAACCGTCCTCTGCTCTGCCTGTGTGACACACACAGACCTGCAGCTCTATACATCCATAGTCTCGCTTAGCCAGACCTATCTCCACACTTCATTTTCAAATACGAAACTAAGAAAATACGGCCGGAGGGCAGGGTCTCCGATACAGACACCGCCACACAGTCTATACTTTGTTTTTTTTTTTAGGAAAATCCTACTCATTCTGCCGTTAAGAGTAATTGATTGTGCCCAATCAAATAATTTTTTGTTATAAACTTAATGTGGGATATGGTAATGTGATAACATCTGTGTATAGATTGAGCAGTAACCAGCATTTTGGCCATATCAGACCAATAAAACTGTCAATTGTACGCAATTGTCATTTAACCCAGAGTTTACCTATTTATCCGCAAGGCTTGCATCCTACTTAACTACTTCTCAAAATTCAGTATATTAAATTGGTGTGAGTTAAATTAGATGGAAAAAATGATTACATTGTGGTCTGATGAAACCCATGGCTGGAGGTCATAGTATACCCTTTAAATTTGTAGCTAATTAACTAGCCCTGACACTTGTCTGACACTAATAGATTCAGTTTTTTGTTGTGTTTTGCTTTAAGTGGTCTGACATACATTTGTAGGACCTCGGTGACCAATAATGACCACTAAGAGACTGCTGTCCTGTTATTCCTCCTATAGATCCCTACAAGACCCAAGAATGTAGAGTGCGTGGAGGCAACTGCAGTCTTCAACGACATTGTCAGCCACACAGAAACTGCTCAAGACCATCTGGAAAGAGCCCTCTGACTCTCTGAACTCATGCCTGGCAATTCTTTAAGAAGTGGTTTTAGAAACATGAACAACTATGAACAAATGATATGAACTATTTGTGAATCATGCCACTTTAAATATTCAGGATTTTCTCTGTGGTCCTCTTTATAGCTGACATGGATTTTTCTGTCAATGATGGAGTGGAAAATATGCACAGTAGGGCTGCAACTAACGATTGATCATTTTTGATTACTCTGCCAAATATTTCCTTGATAAACTGATCGATCGTTTTGTCTGTAAAATGCTCATTATATATTATAAAATTGATGTGGGAAACTGAGGGAATGGATTGGTAGACCTCGGGTGTGGATTGTTAAAACTGAATGCTCTGTTTGATAAACGTGCACAGATCGGCAAAATGCACATTTGACAACCAAGACGGCCCCTCCCGCTCTGGATGATCACCATACTTTATGGTATATAATTTAATTTACTATATTAATACAGCCGAATTCACTATATAGTCATATGTCATTTACATGTTTTTGTTTTACATACATATAAAGCTATGGAAATGACAATAACTATATTATGAATTCTGCTGCATTAAAACGCAGTACAGGTGATCACAGAGAGCAGGAGGGGCCAGAACGGAGGTTTAACGGGCCATCCCGTCTGTCAGATGTGCAGGGGTTGCCAGTCCGTGACCACGGTTTTAGCAATGTGTTGCCAATACTTTCTGTTGTTAACCTGCTCAAAAGCTGCTCTGTGCTTTGTCTCGTAGTGGCGCTTCACATTGCAGCTTTTATAATAATCGCCACGGCGTCAGAACATATGAGACATAGTGGCTTTGAACTGCCTGTGGGAAGATTTAACATGTAAGTCCATTCTGGATTAAAAGCTGTGTTTCCGCTGTCTACTTTTCTCTTTTTAGAGCACGCCATGTGAAATTATTTCTCCGACTCCTCTGTGTGTGTGTGTGTGTGTGTGTGGCTCTCACTAACTGACTCCAGTCGCGATGCTCGTTGGAATGCACAGATTTGATTGGCTGAGTAGCATCACGTGAGATGATTTTACAACGCATGTAATTGGTCTGCGAGTGTCCTGCTAAAGCAGTGCCGTAAAGGCTAGAAAAGCTGCGCCTGTTTAAATGGAAACGCTCCGTCAAAATGTAATCCTGTTAACAAATCGCCTACCGCATATAGCTGTCATAAAGGTAATTGATACAGAGGGCGAAGACCTCTCACAGTTTAGCTGGTAGAGGTGGCAGATATGGACTAGACTCCAGTCAAAGAATCATGCTCCAGAGAAGAGATGTCTTCACTGACAAGGGGCTTTATTTTGCTGCACATTGTGTGTGCAGACTATGTATTTACCTTGGGTTTGGGTTTGAGTTTGAGAAGCTATGATGTAATAATAATAATCACAAATATGGTATTAGTCAGCAACAGTTGGATAATCAAATGTGGTTATTATAATCACTAACTTGACTAAACACGGTAGCCATAACCATTCAATGCACAATATTAGCCTTAGCTGCTACTAGAACTGACATGAGCCATGATGATAATAAGCCATCATTATGTTATAATATGATATGTTGGATATTACAGGGCATAATAAAGATCAGAAATAATTCTTTAAACTTGAATTTTTGCTCACTTACGGTGATGTTTAATGCCACATTCACGTCATATTGTTTAAACCATAATTAGGAGCAGCCGAGTGGGAAAATCCATTCATGTCAGCCTCCGACTTTTTCCATATTGGAAATTTCTGATACCAACGATATCTCTCACTTGGTGAAAAGAACTAAAGACTGCACCACTGCTAGTAGTTACATCTAAACACTGTTTGAATAGGGATGGCAGCAGTGAGGCACAACTGTTTCATGAATGGATCAGAGAGAGTTTATGATTAGGGTGATAGTGACAGAAGTATGGAAATTAGAAGTGAAGGGGAAGACGGAGGGACACCAAGGGAAACTTAGAAGGAAGTGAGAAACAATTGAGGAGAGAAAAGACATCGGAGTACCTCAGAGGGTTCTGAAGGTCAGAATCTGAAAACGGTTGGGGTAAGTAGGGTCAATCCATTGAAGCTGAAGAAAATGTTGAATATAGATCCATGGGAAAGTTAAGGTCCTTCTGGACAGAAATGTATTAGTTGGCTATAACAAGGAAGAGCAGCCAAGCAAAATTCTCAAGCTCAAAGAGAATAAAGGAATAAAAGCTGTCAGTACTAGCAGAGTGTGTGGATCAAGTAGAACTAAAGGAAGGAGAGGAGTTATTACTGGCATGAAATCAAGAGTAATCTGAAAGGGGGAGTGATATTAAATGCTCAACGGATTAAATCAGTTGTGAACGGGGCTCAGAATGACACTGAGACTGTTATGATAGAACGACTGATGTTAAGAGATTATATTCTGAGACCAGTGAGGTGTTTCAACTGTCAAAAGTTTGGTCATGTTGCGTCAGGGTGCAGGGACCAACGCAGATGTGCGCATTGTGGAGGGAACCATGAGAATGGGAAACGTGAAGAGGGAGCAAAGCCAAGGTGTTGCAACTGTGGAGAGGCTCATAGCGCTGCCTACAGGGGATGTGAGGTATAGAAATGGGAAGTTTCATTACCTCACATCTCACATCAATACCTTTATTGCAGGAGTAATCAACAGTAAAGCTGGACTGGAGTCAAAAGATTCAGTTAATGCTACACTTGTTAAACAAGATATATCTTACAGAGTGCTGGGAAAAGGTGAATGTCAGGAATATATTGTGGTGGAGGTGTGGTGTAGGGAAACAGAGATTGCGATCATAAATTATTATAATCCATGTAGAAGGTTTTATGGTTATGGTAAATGGACTGTATTTGTATAGAGCCTTTCTAGTCTTCCGACCACTCAAAGCGCTTCACACACTACATATCGCATTCACCCCATTCACACACATTCATACACTGATGGCAGAACTGCTCATCAGTACAAAGAAACAAAAATTGATCATTCACACACACTCACACTGAAGGCACAGCCCCAAGGACACTTTGACATGTGGACTGAGGGAAGCCGGGATCGATCTTCCGATTCTCTACCACTAAGCCACAGCTGCCACAGGGTTAGAGTTGGATACGTTGCTGGAAGTTCAAGGTCAGGATAGACGCAGAATAATATGGTGTGGAGACTTTAATTCCCACAATTCACTTTGGTGTCAGGGACACACTGATGTAAATGGTCAAGTGGTAGAGTCTCTCTTAGAGGAAAGTCTCCCAGACTGGGATACGTTTGAGGAAATCAATGAAGAAAGAATAGCTGCAATTGATGAAAGTCAGGATGTTGACAACTTGAATGAGAATCTTTGTAGGCAGCATCAGAGACAGGAAGAGAGCCTTTACACTTATAAAGAGAACACATAATTATGACCATTTAGCATAAAAGAGAGCCTAGGCTGTGGTGAGAAGAACAATAAGACAAGCACAGAGTAGCAAAGTAGATTTTGTAGTGAAATTAGGAGAACTAGAAAGATGATGGGTGTAGGAGGGAGGATATTCAACTGGATAAAAGACTTTATGGTAGATAGAACTATTCAACTAAGGATTAGAAACACAGAATCAAGTCGATTTGTAGTGGAAAATGGGACCCCACAAGGGAGTGTAGTAAGTCCATTCATCTTTTCGGTAATGCTCAATGATGGTTTTTCTCAAGCGCAACCAGATATTGGCAGATCTCTTTTTGCAGATGGGGCACTATGGAAAAGGGGCCAGAATATTTTTGCACTTTAATGTAGAATTCAGGAAGCAATTCATAAGGTTGAACAGTATTAACTGCAGATGTATGGAAGACCATCGGAGAGGGTGAATGGGGATTCTTAGGAAATTTTACTCTAAGTTAACATGGGCTGATCATATTAATAAAATAGTGGAAAAAGTGTCAGAGAGTTTCAAATATCATGTGGGGTGGAATGGGGGCCAAACTTCATTTAAAAACTATCTGTGTTGCAATGATTCGGTCTGTGCTTGCTTACGGTAGTGTGGTGTATGGTTCAGCCTAAATAAACTGTTGGAACATACTAATAAGATACACACACATAAGACAGTGTTGTGGAGCAGTAGTAAACCCCCATCCCAGCCCTGCAAGTCCTGGCAGGAGAGATGCCACTAGATATTAGAAAGAAGCAGTTAATGACCAACCAGTGGGCTAACCTCAAAGGACATGAAGAACAGCACCCTACGAAAGGTGGTATTGCAGGACTGCTGGGAACAAGGCAGAGGACAAAAAGCAAGCTTTGGGTGGGTTGGCAAAAGATCTGCAGAAGACTTGGGGGGTTATTAATATCAAGCAAAGCCCAACAGTAATTATTCCAGAGGCTGAGCCATGGACACACTCAACACCACTGACGGACATGTATTTGCTGGAGCTCAAGAAGTCGGAGCGAGGAAAAGCCGATCTATTAACAGCTTTTTCAGTTCATGTAAGAGACCAGTATTCCCAGTATGTACATTTGTACACTGATGATTCAAAAGATCCAGAACATCAAACAACTTGGGCTTCGTTTTCAGTTCCAGAAAGTAAAGTCGTTGGAATAAAGTGGACACCAAATTATCTACTGAGTCTACCCAGTGGAGATGAGTCTTGGCTTTGTATTGGGTAGAGGAGATTAAACCAGGAAACTCTTTAAACTGCTCCTATTCTGCTTCAGTTCAAGAGCCTGAGATCCTTCAATTCCAGCTGTCAAGCACATGTATGTCAGAAGGGAAATGAGGAGGTGGACAGGTTAGCAAATCAAGACTCTGCAGAGAGACACTAAGCCCCATTAAGCAAATCAGAGGTCAAGGGAATAGTTTGGAGTAAAACAGTAGAATAGTGGCAAGAGCAGTGCAACACTGGAATAAGGGGAAGGTTTCTGTACAATGTAAGTAGTAAAGTCAATTCAACATTTAGAAGCATAGGTAGGTCAAGGAAAGAAGTGGTGATTTTCAACAGAATAAAACTTGGTCCAGTTGAAAGTCTGCTTTATTGTCAATTCTTAAGCACATTACATACATACAGAGAATAGGTTACTCTCAGACCCCGGTACATACAGATAACACTAACAGTAGAGCCTAAAATCTAGATCAAATATAAAATATAAGCTAAAACTATACAATAAGGGAATACAAAAAGAGACATAATAAAAAATAAAATAAAATAAAAATAGGTTGACTAAAAGCAGCGCAAGGCACATGGCAGATAAAAATAGGAAAGCATCCTGGAGTCTGTCATCATAAAGTGTAGTCTAATACAGATGAACAAGAGAAACAATGTATGTAAGAAGATTTCAGGAAGGCTGGAATTCAGAATGTTAATATAAAAACATTAATGGACCTGGCAAGTGGATCAGATTTTTTCTTTGACTTTATCAGACAAACAGGATTTATGGGTAGAATTTACTGGCCCGCAGCAGAAGGTGGCGGTAATGCGCCTAATACGCTGGTTGACAACCGCCGTTAAAACACCAAAAGAAGAAGAAGAAAAAGAAGAAGCAGGAGTCAGCTCGAGTAACCCGGAACTGAACCTCGCTGTGAACTGGAAGTTCTTTCATTTTAGCTGAAGAACGAAAATTGTCTGCTTATTTTTCCCACGGTGTGTGTCTGATGACCAAAACCATTAAACGAACTCTTATTTCTGGCCTGAAAGAGGCCGTGCCGCACACGAAGAGACTGGAAACGTATCTGTTGAACATTCATCGTGTAACGTTAGCTGACCAAAACAACTAAACGGAACCGTGTTTTCGGTCCTGAAAGAAGCTTTGCTGTGCCATTAACTTAGACACTGGAAATCCAGCTCAGCGTTAGCTGCCTACCAACCTGTGTTAGTGTCGGACTCGTCAAGAATATCCCAAAATACAGGAGGTAATGTAAAGTTATCGTTAGATAATGATATAGCTTGTTTTGATTATCTGCTTTACATGGCTTTATGTAAGTTATTTTGGGTAAAGATAACGCTGACAGCAAACGTGGACTAAGGCTAGCGATGAGCAGTCACAACAAACCAAGACGCAAATCAAGGGGATAAGCTAGGTGTGTTATTATGCGCAGATTTACGGTACCGTGGCAAATTCTTAGCTCTTTAGTCGCACGTTGCATACCACGGATCAGAGGCCAGTTCCCCGTCTTGTTGTGTAACGTTAACGTTAGCGACCACACATCAACATATTGCATCTTTTTTTAATTTCCAGATAACTATCGTTAGCTTGCTAGCTAACTTCCGTTAGTAGTTACCTAGCTAACCTACAGTAGTTGTTAGCTTGGTATCTATATAACATGTTATGGAGTGTGTGTTTGTTTGGTCTACAGTAGAAACTGTTTCCTATGAGCTATTTAAGTGGCAGCAGGGTTATTACAAAGATATGCCTTGTGTTTACGTAAAAACTGCTTTAATTTGCACAATTAGCCTTAGCTAGCGTTATGGTGATTGCAGTCTAAACGGCCTTATGATGATAGTAGTGATTCATAATGATGATTTCTTGTGTTCATACCTGATTTTTTTTTTTGCACCGTGTGTACTTCATGAGCAACAAAGAAGTGGCATTAATAAAGTGAAAATTAAAATGTAGCATGTGACCAGATATCTCCAAGTCTAGACCTGACTGACCTATTTCTACCTCTCTAATTCCATTTCTCTCCTGCCTTTTTATTCTTGTGGAACTTATTGTAACGTTTTTATACCCTGATTTGGTGTCAAATTTAACAGTGCAAATATTTTTCAGCCAAGTTTAACAGTATTCTTTGTTTTTCTCTTTTTTCTTCATCATTCATTCTGTTTTGCAGATGTTTGTATTTAGCAAATGATTGATCCATTATTGAACTCAACACTCAACCAAACAGCCAGACAGTCAAAAAGTGAAGCCAGTAATGTTATAGGCCTTCTCACCACAGACATTTGGACTTGAAATTGAAAAACACATTAATGAGGGCTCCCTTCAGTGTGTGTTTTCGTAAGCCATAACATTGTGACAGTGAGCCAGCATACACAATACCAGGACGCTGAAACTGAAGCAACTAAATAGTATTTAGTCGTCATTAAATGTATTATTAACAGCTGTGCTTTTCCGGTGATCTGTCCAAATGTTTCCTGTGAAAAAGCCCTATTATCAGAATCACAGATTGACAAATATCTGCAATACGTTTAGGGGAGGTTTAACGGCACCTGTGGATGCAGGAGTAGGTGCGAGTCATCATGGAGTCGATGTACTTTCTGCTAACAATGTCACAATGCAATTACAGTTCTACAACATTACACCTGTCAGCCTACCTGCTGTTGCGAACCATAGTCAAGACACCGATACCATAGGGAAAGTGTGGGGTGTGACTTTGAGCCATGTTCTATGACACAATTATAAGAATATGTTTGACTCATAATATAAAATGATCATAACTACATATAATAATTAATTTAAAATATATCTAAAAAATCCATGACGCCACTGTTCATAACTATCCGAAATCTTAGTTTACTGCTTACTGTGGAGTAAACTTTCAAGTGTTTGTTATAAAGGGAGTAGTGAATGAGTGAACAAGGGTTTTTCGGGTGGGTGATTTAGGACACATAACTCAGGTCAGCTTATCTTCAAGTTATTATTGTAGAGGCAGAATGTTCTACAGTATGACTTACATTTGTGTTAGACTGATTTTTTTTTTTTGGGTGGCTAATCTAGCCACTTACAAGTCAAAGTACTCCGTCACATTTATGCAAAAATCTCATATTTCCATAAAACAGTTCTGCTCATTGCTATGCTCATTGCTCACAATGGCCTAATACACCCAGAGATATAAAAGGTATACCGCAATATAAACAATATGGCTAAAATGTCTACGGATGACAAATTTATATTATCTCACTATATACAGTATATTTTGATATCTCCCAACTCTAGTCCAAACAATTGCCTCCGTCATTAAATAGGTGGCCTTTGCTGTTATTTGTTATATTTCATGAAAGAATAGTTATGAATTCTGAAGTTAGCAGAGGTGGCGTACCTTCACTATAATAAGCTCTGGGAAACTCTGCATGTGTTTGGAGTTGTATCATGTAGTTGATTATTGGTATATGATGATGACAGCTGATGGTAAGCCCGGCCCAAAATCATTGTACAATTATATGTGATCTTCCGCTCTCCGTACATAGCTCATCAGTTGGAGCAGAGGAAGACAGCAGGAGTTGCAGGGATTCGAGCATCGGGCCCTGAGATGACATCACAGCAGCCACAGCTCCCCAATGCTGTTATTCCTCCCCAGCTTGCCCAGAACTCCTCTGCTCAGCAGGCCCGGCCTCACATTCAGGCTAATCAGCTGGACTCAAGTCATAGTAGTGCAACCACTGGGCCTCTGGACCACAGAGCTCTGACAGGCAGGCCGGGCTGCTCCGGTGTGGCAGCAACCAACGGGGGGGTGGCCAACAGGAACGTTTCTGCGTCCTGCACCAAGTCCAGCTTGTCCAGAAGAGATGGGGGCTTCGAGCCGTGGCCTGAGGAAGCAGTGGACAACTCCCATGGGCTGTACTCACTGCACCGCATGTTTGACATAGTTGGAGCCCAGTTAACGCACCGGGATGTCCGGGTACTGTCATTCCTGTTTGTTGATGTAATCGATGAGTATGAGCGTGGTGGTATCAGGAGTGGAAGGGATTTCCTGCTGGCCCTAGAGCGCCAGGGTCGCTGTGATGAGACCAACTTCCGACATGTTCTCCAGCTTCTAAGGATTATCACCCGCCATGACCTGTTGCCTTATGTCACACTCAGGAAACGACAGGCCGGTGAGTATAGTAGCGTCAACACGACCCATACTATTCTAAGATCTCAGAACCACATGACCTGCTTTCATAGTTTATGCAGCATATGGACTTGAAAAATATCAAGACATTCCAGAATTGGAAAATTTTCCTTGGCACGCTCCTTAATGAGCCATGAGGCCAGAGTTGGCTCCAAGTAGTTTAACAGCATTTATGCCAACAGCATTTTCAGATGGCAGTGCATGGTAAAAAGAAGGATTTCTGGCACAGCCACACAGAATATACAAATACCCATACTGAACCTATAATAACTTGTATGTCACAAATATCTATATACTTTATCACAGTTACAAATAGTAAGCCATATTTTTTAATGTTATATACACTCAGGTCCACGCAGCTAAAATTAATGCAGTCTAATACAACAGTGCAATAAATCCTACCTTCAAGGTGAAGGCTCTAATGTTCAGTTTTTATTGAAATTGTTTTTTGAGCAGTGTTGATTCAGCTGTATGATCATTTTGGAGGCTGCAGTTTGTGGTGCTGTTGAACTGTATTATATAGAGAGGTGTTTCTCTTATTCAGCCTACCCTCATTGATATAAATGGTGTGGACAAAATAATAGAAACATATTTCATACATGAGACCTTTTATAGAGTCAATTATGTGACATAATTCAGCTGTGGCTTGTTCCATGCAGAGACTAATTGTTGTTATTGTTCCGATAATGGAATTTCAGCTGATAATTACGTCCGATAATGTGTAGCCTTGGCTGTGGACGGAATACCACTCAAAACACGGTTCTGATTGAGGATTTTTGCCTCTATGTGTCGCTGCCTGTTTGTATGAGGCTGGGCCTGGGCTCTTCACGCACAGAGCGGGCAGCAGAGTAGGGAGGACAACGTGGGAGACTGAATGCAGAAAATGTCGACTCAAATTCTCTTTATCCAAGTTCGCCAGTAAGGGAGACAGTACGACACCTATTGAACAAGCAGAACATTAGCTTGCAGAAATGTAACATATTCGATTGCTCTGCCCACAGTCAAGTCGCTGTCCCCTCTTCATCCACAGCCCGTACGTTTTATACAGCCATACGGAGTTGTATCTATGAGCTATGTAACTTAAACTTAGGTGAATTCTTGTTATCTTGAGGCTGAGACCAACCAGCCGCTCCTCTGTTTGCCAGCAGTACGTGTCCAGCAGGGAGTCTCTTCACATCAGCAGCAGACGGAGGAGGACAGAGGGCTCAGGGCTGTTTGGCAGATTATTGTAAAAGGCCAGCACCCTTTCTAAACAATGGAGTCCAAGGGTTTTAGATAACAATTAATTAGTCCAAGAGTATGTAAAGTTCTTCTAATGGTTTTTGTAGCCTTGTACATGCTTGCCAATAAGGAGATCAGGTCTGTCATTATTTAGTTTACATATTAAAAAACAGAGTCTACAATAATTTCATGTATTCTTTATTCTAGGCATTGTGAAGGCTCTCTAAACCTTGGTGCTGTATTAGAAGAATAAACATATACACTTAAAAATCAAATATATATATATATATATATATATATATATATATATATATATATATATATATATATATATATATATATATATATATATACATAAAACAATGGCGTCTGCTGCCAGAAGTGGTTAAAAACAGCACGCCGGTGGATTTAAATTTTTTTTTTATATTAGGGCTGAAATGATTCCTCGAGTAACTTGATTACTAAAAAAATGGACACAAATTATTTGAGAAACGTAATCCCCGCATGAAACTGCCACTTCAGCAGATGCTATATCTGAGTCTGTTCCGAAACCCAGCTGTTGCTTTGCTTCTTTCCACTGTGTTATTGTTGGACCAGACCAAGGGCTGAGGTACATCATTTTTATTGCTTAGAAATTGGTGTGCACTTGACTGAGGTGATCACACATGTATCGACCCTGGCAGTGCTCAGAAACTGACTGTTGCAGCATTGACTCTGCATTCTGTGTATGAATTCCACTGGTTTGAATGTGATGATTAGCACTGCAATTAAAAGAAAACAACAACATAAATAAAAGAAATCAACTGTTGTTTTCAGTGTGCCCAGACCCTGTTGACAAGTACCTGGAAGAGACATCAGTGCGGTACATTTCACCAAGAGGAGCAGTGCAGAGCAAGGACACTGCATCTCACAGAAGAACAGGTGGGTGTTTGTGTGTGTGTTCAAGTTCTTTTTTTCTTTGACACTTTTCATTTCTTCAATCAGCAAGACAAGAGTAAGATTAGTAATACATGCAGCCAATGGAACGTCCTCATAAGAAACTGTGCGCTGTGATGCAGAAGCTCGATTAACGTCAAAACTGATGTCACTCTCTAGGTCCTCAGCCAGTCATTTGCTGTTCACCCGTCAGGACCCCATGTTGGCCCTCCCCGAACAAAGCCAGCTCCTCCTGTACCAAACCGCAAACGGAGGAGAAGTCATTCCTCAGCTGACTGCAGAGAGAAGCAAACATGTGGTAAAAAGAAACACAACACAGAGAGGCATCATTGTTTTTATCTGGTCAAACAGTATGATAACAAAACTATGAGCCCAGTCCAGTGACATTGGTTTATGTTATGTGTTCCTGTGTTGAGAACAACCCAGGAATACATTTGCATGTACTAAATGGGACAGTTCACCCCAAAAATACATATTATTCCTCTTACCTGTAGTGCTATTTATCCATCTCGATTGTTTTGGTTTGAGTTGATGAGTTTTATATCGGCCGTAGAGATGTCTGCATTTTATAGTCTGCATTATATTCGAAAAAATATAGTCCCATTATATTCAAAAAATGCGGACATCTCTACGGCCGACATCTCCAACACTCCAACACTTTAAGTAACCGAGACACTCTTTAATGCGTGTGTTTACATAAAAGTAACTGGGTTACAGCTGGCTTTTTCCAGTAAGCTGATTTTTTATTATTTTTTTTAACGTCATTTTAATGAGAATAATCGGGGTAAAGACCTGATTTCCCCAACTGATTTCTCTGCAGTGTAACCTCGTCACCAGGACAAAGACTTTATACAGGGAGAGTAACAGCATAGCAGGTGAATGCAAAGAGAGAGCGTAACGTTGCGATGCATCCCCTTATTTAAAATAATTCCATCCAAAGTCTGACTGAAACCGAAAGTAACACAAAGAAGTGGTGAAGTCTGATTTAGTAGTTGGGGGGAGGTCTGATTTCTTAGTTGCTGCATGTATAAGGGGTTTACAGTAACCAGGTTACTACAGTGCTTGTAAACTCATTCTCTGATTATCTGTATGACCTGGTTTCTCTGAGTGACCTGGTTACTTAAGTGCATGTAAATGCACTGAATGACCGATCCTGACCCCGCCCACCCAAGTTACTGTTACTACCCAGAGTTCCAGAGTTCCGTAACATACCTCACCATCACCATCAGCTTTGGTGCAAAATGGGGCATGAGGGAGTGAAATGCCTCCAGTGAGAAGGTCTGATGCTGTGGGGACAGCTGCCGAACATCCTTCACCAATGCTGTTCTGGTAGCTACAGTCTCCAGTTTAATTGCTACAGTTGATCCTGCATAAACACATATTTTACTTTGATGTTACTAGAATTGTCTGCATATGAATTTATTTCGTTCACTGATAAGGCATGATTGTGTGATTTGTTTAACGCCTTATTCATGTGTTTTTACTCTTTATCTTAAAAAAGGCTGTTGGGCTGAAACACCAGATATAAAATATGATTCATACATGATGGAGCTAGAGAATTTACTATTGTCTTTCCATTTCCACTGCAGAAATTGCCTGTAATTTACTTAAGTACAAATTTTGGTGTGTCTCCTCCCCTTAATAAAATAACAAGCAATTTTTAGCACACTCTGGGTTATATATTGATGAGCATGAACATTTACCACCAGAGTATTTTGTGGCTGGAGTGCACTGGCCTCCATCACATCTGGATCTCTATTAGGAGTGGAAGCTGCAGTCCAGTTCAGGTGGTTAATAATGGCTGGCCTCCACAGCTTCAGGTATATGTATTATAGCAACAGCCAACCTAAACCAAACTACCAACAGCCCTGCCATAAATCTGCCTTTACGAAGCTTACAATGTTCAGTTTTTGTTGACATTCGGCCTGAGATGTGTTAATTCAATTATATGTTAATTATTGAGGTCATAGTGTTGGAGTTGTCTGGACTGCATCATACTGAGAGGTGTTTCTAATATTTTCTCCATCCTACATTATGTAAATGGCATGGACTTATCTGTTTGCTATAGAACATGTACAGCTAATGCTAGACATGAGTATAGTTACAGTACCTGATGAATGATGGTTGCACTATGAGCCACAGTGAAGCACAGATGGTGGCTGTAGGTGCATCTGTCCCTACATCAGGGAGTAGTATCCCATAACTTTATTACACATGAACATTACATCATATGAAAATACATTATTGTAGCATGGATACATTAATTGATACAAAAGGTGAAGTATAGTAATAGTTCTTACACTCACTGCGGGCTATCAGAAATGATCAGTATTTATACTGAGTAACAGCTGATTTGTTGGGTCTCTGTAAATAATATAAGGAGTACGTTCTAGACCTGCTCTATAGGAAAAGTGCAATGAGATAACTTCTGTTATGAATTGGCGCTATATAAATATAATTGAACTGAATTGAATTTAACTTCACCTCGGGGACCACTCTTAGAAAAGGGAAAATTAATTAATTCAGTCTCAATGCTAGATGTCGACCTTCAGCACGTTCAGTGCCAAGAAGGCGGTAGCGTAGAAAGAGCAGAAGACAAGAGAAGAGGGCAAAAGAGCAATCTTTGGGGCTCTTCTGTTTCTTTGTAGTCTCTGTCAAGGGGGGGGGCAGTGTCGGATGCCAATGTTGCAAATCTTTAAACCTCCCACCGCTAAGTGTCTCCTGTCTAATTCTTTTCTTTATTACACTTTCTTTCTAAAGAAGTGATAGTGTTTACCACACGTCTAATTCTCCCATGTTTGAAAGCTCGGCCTTCTCGGCTACTGGAGGATACCAAAACACCAATCACCTGATATCATCCATTGAGTCATTTATCACATAAAGTTACACATAAAAGTCAGCACATGCATATATATATATATATATGTATATATACATATATATATATATATATATATATATATATATATATATATATATATATATATATATATATATATATATATATATATACATGCACATATATATACATATATATATATATATATATATATATATATATATATACATGCACATATATATACATATATATATACATGCATAGAAAATGAATAAGTAAAATAAAATTAATACACATACTCATTCAGGTTTAGCATTTCAGTTTGCATTTTTTCCCTATTACAAGTTATGATCTGGTTAGACGTGTATATATTCACATTCCTCATGTTATTACCTGTTAAACAAGCCCAAACAACCTATTTGTATCTTTTTTAGATTAGTGTATATGTGTAAGTAAACATATGTGTTAGTTCAGTTTATATTGTTCCTGCATCAAAATCAGTATGTTGAATCAAAGCTTCATACTTTTCCCATTGTGTTGACTAAACATGCCATACCAATTAGCATACATTCTCTTTTGTATTACGCAATCAGTTCCTTTGTTCTTTGTTTCCCATGGAGTCTGTGCAAGGCACGTCCTGTGAAAGCAGGTCATAAATTGCTGCTTTGGGCTTAGGTTCATCACCAGATGGCGCTAAACAGTCCTTTGGTCATCCTCCGTGAGTCCTGCAGTCCTGTTTCTTGACCCAGAGGTCTTTAAGCCGGAAGGTTAGGGAAAGTTTACTTAGTTCGTTGTGGAGGGAATGAAATTCTGCTCACAACGCTACATTGCAAATTAATTACCTGTGCAAACAAAGTCACCAAGCTATGTAACTAGACTTCAGTGTTATAATGAAACTTAAGTTACCAATTATATCCTAAGAAATGGTAGGTTTTTAAAAAATGGGATGCTAATGCTAGCTAACATTAGCCATTATGCCTTATTAACTGGTGGGTTTTACAAGATAGCTATGCTGCCTTACAACAATAAATACTAACCACACGCTGTTTCTCATTATTGAAATCAATATGCCGACTAATATGGAAGTCAGCAAATGTTAAACACCAACTTCTGGTGCACAGTCACAGATCTCTTAACTTTCCAAATGATCATTTCCAGGAACCGTAAAGTATAAATTAGGTAAATAATTCAACCTGCAAGTTGCTCTTTAAGCTCTACTTTACTCACTTTTTGCTTGAACAACCGAGTGTAACATTATGATTGCCTCGGAGGAGAGGCTGTCTGAAAGTGTGTGCTATTATGCCCGTTTGTACGATTCACCGCCTCTCACCCCTCCCTGTGACGGCCAGCATTTTGCCTCAGCTTCAAGCGTGACCGTTCTGAACAGCTATGAACACTTTCGCTTGAGACATAGTCGGACAACAGGTAGTACAAACTAGTGAATTTTGAGCATACTCAGCCTTGAGTCTTCAGGCTTGTACATACGGCAGGCAGTTGTCTAAGGTCATGCTGGCTGCCAGCCGTTGCTCAGCTGTGATTGTAGTGTTAAGGGGACGTAAAATGTTGGTGTTATTTGTTTGCTAATTTGTTCCAGGCCTACTCTGGCATTCACTCTCAGTTGATCTTTCTGACTCTTACCGTGTGCTCTCCTTCAGATATCCGCCTCCGGGTTCGTGCTGAATACTGCCAGCATGAGTCTGCGCTTCAGGGCAACGTCTTCTCCAACAAGCAAGAAGCAGTGGAGCGACAGTTTGAGCGCTTTAACCAGGCCAACACTATCCTCAAATCCCGAGACTTGGGCTCCATCATCTGTGACATCAAGTTCTCAGAGCTCACCTACTTGGATGCCTTCTGGAGGGACTACATCAATGGATCATTGCTTGAGGCCCTTAAAGGGGTCTTTATCACAGATTCATTAAAACAGGCTGTGGGCCATGAGGCTATAAAACTGTTGGTCAATGTTGATGAGGAGGACTACCAGGCTGGTCGACGCAAACTGCTCCGTAATTTGGTCACAAATGGAGGTAGCCCGCCAGGATCTAGCAAAGACTCTGTACCTTAGACACACTCTCCAGGTGGAAGAATACGGGAGGAACGCTGCTGTGCCTCCCCCACGGGGAATAGAGTGAGATGTGGTTGTGTCGTTTGAGGTGCCTGAAGTGTGTGCCTGAAAGGAACTAAAGAACTTCTAGCCACCGCATTGATTCCTTGAGAGCTAAGGTCATAGGCTATCTACTTGGCACCCCTAAGCGTAGCATGTGAGGTGATTGGGAACTATGTTAGCCAAAAGAAGTAGGCGATGCATACAGGTTGACATTATTTTGAATGTTAAGCTGCTCATTTTCTTCAAAGAGGAGAATGCTGATTCATGTGTGCATTGAATTTAACTAATTTCTTGTTTCTGGTATGTTAGCTCATTGAAACACATTTGTTAACTCTAATGATACTCTCCACTCCTGTTCAAAAGTGGATTTATTTTCAATACAGGAAACATGCTTAACGCTGACAAGTTACTCCCAGTGGGAGTTGTACCTTATTGTCAAACTGGTTCATCTTTTTTCCAGGTTTTTCAGGTACATTACAGATTGATTGGATTAACCCAATGAGAGAGTGTTCTGTATGTTATAGAAAGGCGCAGACCGTAGTTGACTTACATTTTGTTTTCCTATTTCTTTCAGCTTATTATCCTTCTTTCCCAAAACTTTGCAGAGTTTCCTTGTCTGGAAAGATTAACCCTTCTAGAGCCTTTTTTTTATTGGCTCATATTTGGTCACTGTCGACATCATTGTGAATTGCTTTGTTTTAACTAATTCTTTGTTTTACAACATGGCTCATTACCAGCAGCTGTGATTCTGGCCTAATTTGAAATTGTGTGTCCAGTCACTGCCAATATTTAAAACTTTGTGGATCGTTCTAATGTGTTGTCGTATTCCAATGAAACATTGAGTCATTCACTGGTGTTTTAGATTTGTTTGGATTTGCAAATCAGTGCCAGTTTCATTGTCAGCCTGTACCTCTTGACCTCTGCTCATTGACCCTGTCACTCATGTTCATTCATATATATATATATATATATATATAGATATATAAATATAACACTGAACTATAAAAAAATTGTAATGACAAATAATAATAACAAATCAACAGCAGGTGAAAATCACAGCCAGTATGTGTACAGTCATCTCAATTGTGCAGGTGGTAAGATGCCAGAACAAATTTAAATAATTCACAGGGCTTGTGCTTGTTTTTGTGAAATTAAAGATATTTCACCCAGCTATAGTCAGAACTCACAAGTTAAATCCTCAGCAGTCCTTTCTGTGGAAATGTCATGCCTGCTGGTGGATGAGGGTGTAGTTGAGTCCACATACTGAATGCTAGACTTGACGGCCTGTTGGGCGTGTTGGAGAAACGACTAAGTGTCTTCCTTCCTGTGTCCTTAGCTACATCCTTCTCCGTCAGGATGTGTGGCATCTCCACAGGCATTCACAAACCGAACTAGGGATTCTTTTATTAAGGTTTTGAAACTGAAAAAAAAGCACTGTGTGGACCAACGTAATAGTAAGGTATATAGCATGTTGATCCTCTACAATTTAGTGTGCAGATCTTAAACAACTTTTACAGTGTAGCCTGAAATGCTAATTAACCAAAATGAGAATTTATATTAATTTCTTTTTGGTAACCGTGGAATGAGGTGGATTAACAGACATTAGGTTTGGTGTTGACAGTATTACTGATTATAGCTTTAATTTTATGCAGTCATAAAATACACTCAGTGGCCACTTTATTAGGCATACCTTTCTAGTTCAGGAAAGCCCCTGAACAGCCCGAAGTCTTCATCGCATGGATTCAACAATGTGTTGGAGATTAGAGATTCTGCTTCATGTTGACATGATAGCCTCAAGTAATTTGCTGCAGATTCTGGGCTGCACATTCATTCAACTGGATTTTTGTTGTCCAGGCTGCAGGATTCCAACAAGGCTGGTGACAAAAAAAACTCAACTGATCTGAAATAATGTAATAAAAGATCGGTAGCTTTTATGGGCTGGTACACATTCATCCCATAGCGCTTGTTATTCTGAGTAACTTTAGCCTTTTTAGTTTATTATCGTTGCAGTGTCGGCAAGCTTCAGAAACTGTGCACAACATTAAAAGTTCCTGGCATACCCAGCCAAGAGTCCGCCCCGTGTGCCATCGAGCCCCGTGTGGCCAACAGTCGGCAGTAGTTTTTGTGGCGTCTCCCCTTATCAATAGCTAATTGATCATGTACTATTAGATATTGATAATACATGATGCTGGTGAGGGCCCTGGCCAACTGGCAGTTCAGCTTAGTCAGTCACTAATTTCACCCATGTAGTGCAGTTCATCCATAGTTCTTGCCTCTGCCCTTTGTTTTCTTCTCACAGAGGCAAACCATTGCAGGCTGACCGTACCAGCAAAGCAAAACTTCTCATTTCCAGTGCAATTTTTTCATAAGAAATATATTCAGAGCATATGGCAAATCTGTTTGGATTGACAGTGGTATGAAAATGGTAGGCTTGTTTTTTTTGTTCATCTTTACATTATACTTTGTGGATTAGGAATACAGACTACTACTGCCAAACAATTTTTTCCTCATGCAGGTGCAGAATTTCCATGCATGTTGGGGGCCAACTGGCTGTAGGCTGTAGTCTCTGTGCTGTGTTCAAGTGCAACTTTTAGCAAGAAACATGAGCCCAAATAAATCAGGAGGTGTGAAATCGTCCAATATGGAGACAAGTCCTAGGAATACTGGTCTGAAGTCAATGGAGTCAATATCTATGTCAAGGGGGCGCCATAGTCCTACATTTTCAAATTCTCCAAATTGTGGCTTTTCAAAAAGGAAACAATGGTGTAACAGAACTGGTTATGACTTAATGCAAACTCAAAGTACCTTTGTTTGGAAATGTTTAATATCAGTGATAATGTATCAAAGACGAAGTATAAGCTTAATGCTGTTTTGTGAGAGATTACTTTGATTTTGTAACAGAAGTAGGTTGACTAAATAGGAGACAATGTCATTTGCTAAGAATTGTCATTTGAAATGTCAGTCTCTAATGCTAATATTTGACATCCATGATGGTTTTTCGTTGAACTTTGGGCACAGAGTGGACTGAACCCAGCGGCGAGCGCAGCGCAAATCACGTTGTGTCTGACAGGGCCTTTACTCAGTGCACATAGCCAAATGATTTACATTAAAAAAAAATATATGTGCAGGCTCATACTCGTAGCAGCAAATGTGTACTTGTCAGCAAAGTATGGTTTTGATGCAGTCCTTCACTTTCCATCTTGATATTTTTCCTTGCTGCATTACAAATGCACTTCTTATTCTTTTTTGCCAAATCTCTGTAATCAAATTTGCCTCTGATTTAAAAATGTAATTGAACTCTTGTCTAGCTTTCCATCAGTTAGTTGGTGGACTGAAATTCAGCATTTTGCTTTTATGTACCCTATGAAAAATTCAGTGTATGTTTTTGCCAAATATATTCTTCCTGCTAAAAAAAAGCCCTATCTTATCTCTGCTGTATCATACCATCCATGGGTACATATCAGAACACATAAGTCATGACTGACAGGCCACTATTACTGTGAATTATATAGAGTAGGCCTACATTTTATATTTTTACCCCAGTGGAATTTCATGTAAAGGTTGCAAGTTAGTATCTATTATATAGGTTGGTGTATGTTATGTTCATTGTATGTTATGTTAGTTGTTAAATGCAGCTGTCTCTTACGCAAAATTGCATGTAACCTGTTATGATCTCCAGAAATGTCCTAGAAACTCACAGTGCTAACATTTTGTAAATAACTTTATTGGATGTCAGGTTTTCTTACTTCAATTTTGCATTTCTTTCAGAAAACAGACAAGTAGGACTGTTAATAAATGAAATGGATGGGTTTTGTTGAAGTCCCAGTCCTAATTTTTTTTTGTTTTTATGTCACATGGCACATATAAAAACAAATCTTTTCAGTGGAAAACAGTGTACAATTTCCAGATAAGAAAATATAGAGGACATATTTAAACAAACAGCTTCCTGATAGATCTAATGCTTATTATGGGCTACACCAACATTTTAGAAATTTGGCCAAAACCTTTTCCTGCTTTGACACACAAACTGTGTATGATAATTTACATTAGACTGGTCCTGGGTGCATCTCATTTCTCTTATACATGTGTCCTCATTCCCTTCACTCGCCTCTTGCTCCTCAGCTCGTCACACTCACGACGTGAGGAAGACATACAAGGAAGGAGAAATCCAGGCAGCACATTTTGTCTGACAAACTAGGCAAACCAAGTTTATTCAGGACATGAATGTTCTTGCAGAGACTTGAATGTAATGTATGTCAGTGTGAATCACACTCTCTACCACTATGATGGTATTGCTTTCAACACATACGCTAAATGAAATGATAAAAGATTTGGTGGTTAGTCCTGTTGACGTGTTGACCAATAAAAGTAAACTTTGCTGTGTTTCTATATGCCATGGATACTCTGCAATCAGTTAATTTATTGATTATCAGACTGAGCTTTGTCTAACCACTGCTACAGCAGGTCTGCTGTCAGTCAGTATGATCCAACTTTGTACAAAATAGATTAAACAAATTTATGAAAATATGCTGGCTAGTCCTGTGTACTTGTTGATCTAGATAGTGTTTTCATGCATGTTTTTTTTTTTTTATATAAACAATCAGTTAATTTACTCATTAAACCGAGCTTAGTCACTGCTGCAGCAGATGCGTCTGCGAGGAAGTCAGCATGATTCAACTTTCCGCTAAACATTCAATTAAGAACTTTAAGCCGCATGCAGCGTTTGAGGAGTTCAAAGCACTTTGTTACACTTTGCACTTTGATATATGATCGACAGTCATTAGCCCGAAAAAAATGTTTCACTTCTGGTCATTGGGGGGCTCACCCTGGTCTAATACACAGTTCTTGGATACAGGGGTGTAGCGCAAAATTCTGGGCCCTATACATAAGCAGTCTCTGTGGGCCCCCTTCCTCTCTTGATCCATGTCTCTCACACATCTTTTGAAAATGTTTTACAAATAACTGAGCCAACAACTGTACATATGACTCTGTAGTGGTAGTCACTAATGAACTCTTCATACCACATTTAAACAAGTAATAATCTGTGATATGTGCTTAAGTCTGCACAGTTTCAAATCTCACCACATTTCAACCCTCTTTTCTGAACATACTGTAGCCTGCAATTACTGTGATACTTTTACTATGGTTAAATGAGGTTTGCTTGGAGTATCATGCTCACACCTGCCAACACTCCCGTTTTCCCCGGGTTGCCCGCCATCTCCTGGCCCCCTCCCGTTTTGTTCTTTCTCTCAGGAAACTCCCATAATTTGCATTGCCCTCAAACTTCATTATGAATACACGGATCCAAGTTTTGGATGTTTGTCACCTAATTTGCCAGATCATCTATGAACCACAATCCACACACTACAATACAATTTCAAACCATATGTTACCACAACCTGGCAACCCACACCGTTAACGTTACTGTCTTTTGAAGGCTGTTGCGGGCTGTTTTTAAGCTAGCGTGAAGCCAGTGGTATCATATGAATCTTAAGATTGCAATAAATCAGTTGATACCAAACATGTCGTGCTAGCTTACTGGGAAAAGGGCTAAATATCTGCAACAACTCAATTTCAAATGATCGCTTGCATGTAAAAACTTCTAGTAGCCACTTCATGAGCTCACCTTGTCTCACGTCCTCGGTACCTGCTCCACTCTCAGTGGCTGTTTCTGAAACTGAGGGCCATGTGTTTCATGATGTTAAGCTTTGCTATTGATAGATATAATGCCATATGACATTGTAGCTATGATGCTGATTAATTTATGTTATACAATGCAAATATTCTCCAAGCTAGATTCCTAGCTGATTGCCTTCAATCTAAACAACTGCTGATATTAGCTTAAGCCATTCTAAACTGTGTTAGTTGTGCTCACCTATCTTTTCAAAGAAATTAGTCAAAGGCTGTTTTCCATCAGCTTGCTTTCTTTCTTTTCTTTTTTGGCACCCCGATTTCCCTTTCTTTGGGGAAAGATATGATTTACAGTGCAAGTTGCCTCCAGCATCAATTAGCTGCGTTTAGAGCATAGACTGTATATAAAGATGGACGACGCATCTCCACTTCCATGGATAAAGAGAACTGGATACAGCACCGCAGCTCAGCCTTGATTCCAATTGCAACCAAACATCCCCCTGCGGCTCAAAAAGCATTTTCCTGGGTTTCTTTGTTGTTGTTTTTTTACGAATGCGCCAGGCAAGCAGTTCTCATCGGAATGAATAGGCGCTATTTTTAGGTCCAGTATCCAGTTCTAATAATACATCCATGAAAATATCCCGGATACGGGAGCTGCCGTCTTGCACTGCTGACACACACTTTCCAAAAAGTTTAATTTTTGTTACGAGACAAAAGTTGAACTTTTTGGAAGGTGTGTGTCCCATTACATCTGGCGTAAAAGTAACACCGCATTTCAGAAAAAGAACATCATACCGACAGTAAAACATGGTGGTGGTAGTGTGATGGTCTGGGGCTGTTTTGCTGCTTCAGGACCTGGAAGACTTGCTGTGATAAATGGAACCATGAATTCTGCTGTCTACCAAAAACTCCTGAAGGAGAATGTCCGGCCTAAGGCCTCTTAGTTGCAGTTTTCCATATTAAGTTTTGTTGAAAACTTATATGGAATTATCCCAACTATTCCAGTTATTCCAGTTATTCCAGTTCTGATGTTTCTCCTAGTTGGCCCCCTTTGGCAAGGACATAGTTCCTTGGAAAGACAATGTAATCTTAGCAAATCCAGTAATGGGACACATGTACGTATGTGTTCCTTGATACATAGGCCTACTGTACCTCATTTGTAGCAATGCGGTCTGAACAGTCATATCAAATTCAAGTGATGTTTCCCTCACTCTAGCAGTATTGAGACTAACTGCACTCAATTTATTTGACAGCACTTTTCAGACTCAGTTTCTTGCTTTTTGTTTATGGATTAAGATTTTTGGTTCTCTTTGAAATTCTTTATTAAAAAATAGAAAAAGAGAAAATTGGACTTCCTTTTCGATTCATGTTTAAGGTTGACTAAGATGGGGGGAATTTGCTTGGATATAAGTGGCCAGTGAGGCTGCTTATTTTGATTGTTGTCACATCTGTTTACTTGCATCACTCCTGGCAATCATAGCCACTTACATAAGCTCTTAGAAAGTGTCATAAAGTTTATATTAAATGCATTAAAAAGGGAACACCAAGTTAGGAGAAAGGTTGTGGGTGTCCATCTAAAAATACAGGCATATAGCATATCACTTGAGAGCTATATGGTCATTTTTCCAACAGCTAAAACAGGCAAACCAAACATAAAAAGGAGCATTGAATTTATTATTACTATTACAGCTCTATCTAAAAATGTTATCAGGTTAAGGATATTGTTGTAATTTCCTCAGGAAAAACTTCAGGTACCACTGCAACTATCTGGGTGTTTGTCAAAAGGTCACAGTAAAGATTTTATTAAAACATACAACTTAACAAAAAATTAAACATACATTACTAAAGTTAGACTAAATATAACTTGACTAAAACAGGACTGCATTAATGTAACATTAATCAAATGCCTAAACTATGACTAAAACTAAAACAAGGCTTAAGAAATAATCATTAAAACTAAATTCAAATGCCAGTATTAACAGTGTTTAAGCATGCCTGTTGTTATTACACTGAAAAGGCTAATGCATCACACCATAATATTTTGTGCTCAGTAGGTTTACAGGTCTTGTGCAATATATGTTTAATTGCACACAAATGCAACAAATTAATTAAAACGTTACACACTTACAAAGACAGTGAAGCTACACCAAGCTGCACCTTACTCAGTGACTAGCTAGTTTCTTTAGTGCTTCAGTGGCTTAGCTGATTAGAACAGTAGTAGGAACTAGTAGTAGTTCCAACTACTAGAATACAAATTGCATATTGTAGAACTTAATATTATTAAGTGATAAGTGCAAATGTGATCAAAAAAGTAGACTGACAATGCATTGACTTGGTGAAATGAGTAATGGCACATTTCTTTGTTTATGTCTTTTGGAAACAGATTCCAGATTATGGCTACATATTGCCCATGTGTGTCGCCATCTCTCATTCATAGGCAGCTTTTTCAAAAACAGAGGATAGCATGACAGTTCATCAATGGTGCTTCTACAATCTGAAGTCCTTTTTACTATAGGGCTTATTTCCCAAGATGTTATCCACCTCAGATGCAATGGACAGTGATAACTTCGGAAGAACCTGTGGAATGAGAAGAGAGAAAGGATTACTGTAATTTCTCAAACTATTTATTTACCTCAACTGCAGAGGGAACCGGGCTTTTACTTGAAACAGCCTTATATTAGAGGCAGGCCTTTACTTTTGAGTTTCACTAGAAACTCTGGTGTGTTTGCCCATTTTGTTCTGGTCATTTTTGCTGGTGTGAAAGCTGTCATTTGAACTCTGGTGTAGCACAAACAACCGGAGCAAGAGGTATTTAGACAAATACATCTGTTGATCGTGGGCTTCAGTGCTAATTCCATGGGTGCTTAGGAGCTCAGGCACCCACGTCAACAGCTGGCACCAACATGGAAAACATACTGTGAGGTGACCATTGGGAGATGTCAAAGCAAAGTTTTAACTATGAACTGTGTCCATTCCTATATTTATCCTCTAGATTTTATTGTTGTTGTATTCATAAAGTATACAATGACACGCTTTGTATACTGTATGAAAACCACTGAGTGGTTAGTTATCAAATTTTGGCACATTTTACTGTGTATTGATAACTAACCACTCAGTGGTTGCACCTTGTGAACCACCCGGGAATGCACCTTACACAAGTGCAAAATAACTTTCAAACCGTGGATAGACCTTTTGAAAAATTAATAAATGTTTAATAACATGTAAGACAGACACAGGAAGCTGTAGAGACTTGCAGTGATCACTCACTAAGAAACTGAACAAATCTCTGAACACCTGAATGTGTGACAGGTGTGTCGGAGGAAAGCACGACTTGAGCAGAAGTGAAACCGGATTCTGTTCCAGAAGTAAGAAACTTCCCATTGACATTCCCACTGAAAATCCCATTGATATTTGTAACTACGCTAATAACAAAAAATCCAGCCTTAGAACAGAGCTTTTCTCAACAGTATGTTGTGTGGCTCGCTTCATATGTTTAGATATGGATGGTAGTTTTTTGAAAAATTGTCTAATATTGTTGTTTATTTAATATTTGTTTTTTAGCAGCCTTTAATGAACACAATTTCCCATAAGCCCTAGACATTGGTCGGTTAAACATCATGGCTTGACATTAGAGGCAAGTCCTTTGCTGAGTCTAAGGGCCGCAGTTAATTCAAACATCTCTGTAATAACAGCAGGACAGAGAGGACTGAACACTGCAGACGTTTTAGACAGCAGAGATTACAGCTAAGAAGTTGGGGAAATCACTTAAGAGTGTGTTGGTGAGGGTTTTTTTAGATGAAACCAAGTTACAATAACATAAGTACCTGCGCTGCTGCACTGCAAAATTTTTATGGAAGGTGTAGTTTTTTGAATGCTCACAAAAAACAACAAAGGTACAACTGATTAGTCGTCAAACATAGACAGTAAACCCGTGGAACTTTTTTTTTCTTCACAAAAACCATTTCAATCAACCATTGTATTTTTATAGATCCTCATTAAAATGTGAGTGAATCATAGCAACCACACAGCCACTACATAATATTACAGTACAAGTTCGAGTTCCTGGTGAACTTGTGAAAGCCATCGCCGTAGATGTGCAGTCATGTCAGAGGATTACTGCAGTCAGTGTGACTGTGGCTGGAGTTTTGCATTTGCAGTTCAGGTTCATGGCATTGTTTTAATCCACTGAAGATATGTAGAGTCATAAAGTTTTTATGAAAGTTCAAGTATGAGGAAACTGTCAGTGTGTTACAGTGTCTATTGAGGTGACTTTCACTGTAGAAGTAATGTACTGTGAAACTACTTCAAACTTTATATGGTCATAGGAACATTTTGAGTAGCTCCTCAGCAAACCTAATATGGAAACGGTTTTATCATAATAGGATGTATTTGGTGACGTCATATATTCAGCAAGATTTAATATATGACGTGTAATATGTTTTTATTTGGTAGTCAAATAGTGTCTGGGGCCTTTATTTACCTCAACTGCAGAGGGTACCAGGCCTTTAATTGAAGTAGGCTATATATAGCATCTTTCTTTGTCCTTTTTGGCCACTCCAAGCGCATCAAAATCTAAACACGGCTGGCTTGACCACAGTAATCCTCTGACATGACTGCACATCTACAGCGATGGCTTTCACAAGTTCACCTGGAACTCCCAAACCACAAATAAGTCTGTTTCACTTTGCCGTTGTTTGTTCACATTGAGCCTAATGTTAGCTAGCTGTCACGTATTAGCTAACGTTAGTGCTAGTTCCAGTGGACCTCTGCCAGACCAGCATAACATCAGTTAAAAGTTAACTTTATCCAGCCTGGTTCTATGTGAAAAAACAACAGCAGGGAGAAAGAGACTTAAGTTACTTGAAATTTTAAAGTCACTGTCCTGGCTCCACACAGTCTTGACCAAAAATGCTCATATTTATTTATTTCTGAGGTCACTGTGATACTAGTGAGAATAAATGAAGAAGGCTTTTGTTTTAACAGAAACACTGTTCTCACAAAAAAAATTACAGTGGGTTCTACTTAAAGCCCTCCAGCTGCTCAAAGGGCATAATCCCTCCCTTTCATGGGAGGCTTTTAATAAAAATTGGACAGGCTAACCAACACAGTGCCAACAACACAAGGGTAACCAACACAGAGCCAGCAGTCAAACACTGAAGCTCAAGAGTGGGAGGCAGGGAGGAGTTGGGCTGGGGTTAGTCACAGCCTTACGTACATTGTTACTCTTAGCTGGTGCAGACCTTGAAGGTGTGAAGTGTCAGTGCAATCAAGTATGGGAGTTGAGGCTGTGGATGAATGAGTTAACTGTGGGTCTATATGACTTGGAATGGACCATATATTTCTTTGGTCTGTACCAAGTAAACTTCACAGGTGTAAAAGTGACCTAAAGCATTCCAAACACTGACCCAAGTCTGTTTGGTAGCATTTAATGTTGGCGGTGGTTATGGAACTATTAACAAAGTGGTTCCACCTGCTGCCTGTATGCTTTCTGACCTGTATTGCTCTGATATTCTCCATCAGCTGGTCAGTTCTCGAAGCTCCCAGCAGGACAGAGTTCACGCCTTCGTTCCTCAGGCACCAGGCTGTGGAAATTTGCAGCACAGGAAGAAAAGATGAATGCAATCCTTCAGCAGCCATTGTTGTGTGGAGGTAAAGAGTGAAGTCATTTGGACTACAACACGGGATAGGGAATTACAACAGGCAGTATGTGGAAAAAATAACAACTATAATAATAAGACTCAACTTTTTATAATGTTATGACAATGGAGGAAATCTACATAACTTCTCTAGTTACAGGTTAGCACAATACATGCGAAATTAAAGACAGCATTCTGGAAAATGAGCATAAAATTAACCATAGAATAGATAGAGGATATCATTTGCTGTAATTTGTAATGAAGTGACATTTTAATAACAAGCTATTGTGACAGAGACAGAAACATCAGGTATACAAATACCTAGTAGGATATGATGGACATAAAGACAGAGCAACAAATTACAGTTTTGTTTTACCAATAGCCAGTTGGGGCAGAGTGCAGCCTAGTCGCTCAGCAACTGCCTGCAACTCTTTTAGCTTCACCTGCTGACGGTGCCCCTCCTCACTCAGGATCTTGTCCTTCATCCACTGATAGCCCTGTTATCAGACAGACAGCACAAAACAGAGCTCAGGGCTTAAGGCAAAACAGGAATTCTGGTTGTCTGGTAGTTTACCCAACCCTAAATGCCAAGCAAGATGACTTGTCCAGCAAGAACAAATATCTTTATTTTTTTTTTACATTAAACTGTTGTTGTCACAAGAGGAAACTGTTGTAAACTGCAGTGGACAGTTTTTGCACCAGGAAAACAGATACTTTTGGAAACTCTGGAGACTCTTGCCTTTATCAGTGTTGTATTCAAAGTTTGAAACTGAAAATTGGCTTAAACCAATTTGCTTATTTGAAATAATCTATGTTTCAGTGACCCTTCAAGATAGTCATTGAAATTTGTTAATATATTCTATACTACAGAATAGTAGAATAGATATTTTCTCTTGAAATGACTGGGCTGCATCCCACAGTCTGTTGGTCCTCCACAGACTCTGCACCCCCTCTTCATCTGATTCAAGAGAGAATAAAGCAGCAGGTTGGTTTGACGGTACGGATCAGAGAGAGAGTGGGACCGGGAGCTGACCTGTCCTCAAGGACGCAGGCGGCTCTGGAGAGCTGGTCAGTGTGTCAGCTGTGGTATAGCTCACTACTTTCAGTAAAAGTGAAGTGCTGCCCAACTTCTTTTTATGAAGAGTACAGCAGCTTGTAGCTTGGCTACAGTTTCAAAGTAGTTTCCCCAACACTAATACTGACTATTAGGCTTAGTGGTAGAGCGGTTCATCCACCAATCAGAAGGTCGGCTTCCCCCAGCTTGGGCAAGACACTGAACCCCAAATTGCTCGCGTGGGCTGTACCTTCAGTGTGTGAGTCTGTGGGAATGAGTTAGTTCCTTTGAACTGATGAGCAGTTGGCACCTGCCATCAGTGTCTGAATGTGATGTGAAGTGCTTTGAGTAGTTGGAAAGACATTTACTATCTCTTCAATAGAAAGTAGTTCTAATGAAACCACAGTGAGGTATGTTTATTATCCAAAATAACTGAAACATTGTTTCTAGAAAGTTTCTGCTGTTGAGGTTTTCAAATGTTTTTTTTAATGCTGTGAGCACACAATCTATCCATTGTATTGTAATGGAGGCAGAAATTTCAGAGACAGATATCTCAAAACCTTTTTTTTTCTGTAATTTAATTTGAGCAAAGCAAAATCTGTTCTGTGTTTGTATTTGCTTGCTGCTATTACATGTATTTCTGATATTTCTGTTTTCTCTCCAATGTGATCATTGGTAGGCTTATTGGCATAAGGGAAGTAGGTTAAACAAAGGAAGTGGATGAAGATCAGGATTAATCAGATGAATAAGTGACAGATTAAATGGTCAGAGGGATGTGACACAATAGAATGACATAATGAATAAGAGTTTTACCTTAAGTGAGGCACGTGAATGAGGGGGGATCCCACTGTTATACTTCCCTGAGATGATTCCACAGGCCAATGGGGACCATGTCATAGCTCCAATGCCTGCATGCCCAAAACAGGATGGAAATGTGATGTAATGGTCCAAATGGAAATGTGATGTAATGGACCAAATCATACACAGCAAATTTCTAATGTTCAATGAATTTTTATTTGCAGTTTTACAATATGGGGGACTAGGAGGGGGATTATACCTCTTAGAGGTATTAGGAGGAGGTTAAAATATAATTTAAAGAAACACAATTAACATTAAATGGCAGCCCACCACTACAACTTTCCAACAAAGAATGGCTATTAGCATGGCTAATTCAATATCTTACAAAAAAAATACATAACACATAACACTAATGAAGAGGGTGAGTTCTTCATTATCGTAATTATTGGTACAGATTTCCTCACAGACTATGGCAGCTAATTACCTATCTTGTGGAAAAGTTCAGGGAGTTGCACTTCAACTTTCTCCCTCTGGAACATGTGGTACTCTGCCTGTTCGCAGATGGGTGGGATCTGGTTGAACTGTCGTGCCACTGAGTATGCCTCCTACAGCAAATAAAGGGAACAGTTAGTGAACAGTTGTGCACTATACATGTCTTCACCAATCAAAAACAGACTCATGGAAAACCTACCCTAATCCAATGTGCATAAATTAATTTTCAAAAAAAGAAACCCAATCTCTAATAGACCCAAGGATAATCAGAAAATCAAAATTCGTTGGACCCAAACAGACCCAAACAGATGGAGAATATCAACACTGGCTTCACTTGACCGGTTTAGACTGAAAATAATTTGGACTTGGCATCAACTCAGGTTATGGGTTGAATCTTGGTTACAAGGAACCAAATGGACCCGTGAACCCATTTACAGGCTGTTTTGAGACTTGTGTGTGAACTCACCATGATCTCCATGGAGGTCCATCGTGATGTCCCCCAATACATGGCCATCCCCTGGTTGATCACATGGGTCATTGCCCTCACCGTCTCTACCAAAACAGCCCAAATTAGCTAGGTTAGCAAATTTCAGCAATCAGACAGACTACAAAAGACAGAAAAAAAACAGCCAGAAGCAAAAAAAGGAGACCAGGTCAAATGAATTGACAAGGAATGGCAGAAAAACTGCACTGTCACATATGTTTTTAATCTAAGCTCTGGGTTTTTGAGTAGTTTTTAATATTTGCCACACTTTCAACAACTCCTCAACAACAACACTTCTTGGATTCTCTCTGGCATGTGATTGAATAAACCAGTCAGAGGTTAGAAAGACAATAGTCAACTTGGTGGGGGCTTGTGGCATAAGCAAGAGCAACTTGGTTAAGGCATCACACTCATTAGGCTGTTAGATAAACTAATTGGCTAACTGATCAATAAATGATCTGCTGAAGTGCTCAATCATGCAATCACATTGGGGGAGCAAAATCGAACTGAAACTTAAAGCTAATTTTAGCAAATGTAAAAAGAGAAAATAAAAACTGTTAAAAGTTAAATTAAAAATGTGGTTTAGTGTTTATCTTAATGATTGCACTACAGTGCTAATTGTAAAAGCAAGTGTAGTTATTGTGTGGATATTCATGCTGTTTTATATTCACACTTGCAACTCTGCACATCTTGGAATTCTGCTCCTAGTAAAATTCTCGAGAAAAAAAAATCAACCCACCTTCTATAGGTGTGTTAGGATCTGGTCGATTTGCAAAAACCACGTCTATGTACTCCAACTGAAGTCTGTCTAGTGATGCTCTTAGACCTGTTTCATAAAGATAATTACATATTTGTTGTATTTTCACATATAAGCAGTCTGATGATATGTGGCTATGATGGCACATGCAGCTATGAACAACTTGGTTGTGCTCTTTTTCAAACAAACAAATCTACTTTTGTTGTCATGACAAAATGCTAGCCTTATAATTATTCCCAATGGTGGCTAAAAAATCTTACCTTCGATTATATGTTTTCTAGACAGTCCTCTTTCTGTTTCTGCTCTGAAAAACAAACATTTTTCATTTCAGAACTCAGCATTTCAATGGGTGCGTAGAATTAAATTTTCCATTTTATGTTACGCTTACACTCACAGAACAGCCAAAAACCCAGAAGCACAACTCGTTAGCAGGTAAATATCAAAGTCCAAAAGGCTCATTCCGGTAAACAGTTCTGTGCACTGCAGTGTGCTGATGCTGTAAAGTGCAACACACATTAGTTGTGTCATTTGATTAGACGGCCACAGCACACACTGAACACGGCACACAGACAGAAGCTGAGATTTTCTTTTCTTTTCTTTAAAAAACATTCATCGACAACAGTTACACAGGCGTGCCCGGTGCAAATGACATCAATAAAGTTCTGGTTTGGTTGTGGAAAAAAATGGAAAGAACAGGAACAATAAATCAAATGCACCCTTCCAAGCACTGTGTGTGTTTAGGAAGTAAAGATGCGTACGTGCACCGTTATTACGGTATGCCAGAGTTGAAGAACAACCCATGGAAGTATAGTTTGTTTGGCCTGCTGTCTGTGTTGTTGGAATAAAACTGAACATCAGGAAACATCACAACTTATTTTGTCTGTCATTTTACTTGGGAATTTTTTGCAAGAAACGACTGCCTGCCAAAACCCCTCAGCACTCGATATCAGACAGTCAGCTGCAGCAGAATTTGACGTTAGCCGGCAGTAACTAAACAGTTTTGGAAAGGCAGCGGGGTTCCCTCAGCATGAATTAAAAACCCACAGGTCTGTGCTGGGCACAAACACACTGGAACAATTTAGAAGCAAAGTAAATGAACTGTTGTTTATGTTGACCTAACGTTAGCAGATGTGTTTTCTTGTTGGAAATGCGATCGTGACGGCTGTTGTATGTGGGTTTTGGCAGGCAGCTGCTGTCCCCTCTTCCCGGTACTGTGTACCAGCACTGAATCTTTTAGTGGTACTGAGTATTACTTTCACCCCTGCTTATTGTAAAGAAAAAATAAAAATAATTAGAGTGGGGTTTGGAATTAGCCAGTTAGTGTGTAGAAAAGCACACAAGGTCAGTTACTGTTAAATCGCTATGTCTTGTTGGAAGGTTTAAATATATAATGAAGGTATGCACGCTGTGCCAGCTGTGCATAAAGAAACAGAGTTGGACTTTTGATGAAAATAAAATGTTGTGACAGACAGTTGTGTTACCTAAAATGATTTCACTAAACATGGAATCCGTGTGTACTGTAACAGCCTTCCAATCTGCTGTTTGGAAAAAACTGTACCTTTATTTTGTTGACATTGTTGTTTAAATGGTTATATTATTCACAAGGAGTTTTAACAGAAAAAGCAGCAAAAACCTTAGACCCAGAATACTTTAGAAAGATTGTGGAGAAAATGGCCGGGAAATTAAAAAGGAGGCAGTGGGTCCACAGCAGTGTTGTTGATAGCCATACATGAAGCTTAGGAACAAAGGGCATGAAGTACTGTGTTTACTACATTGCCTAGAAAAAGAAGAACAAGTGTAGGTCTTGTTATGGCTCTTTGGGCAATATTGCAGGCTCAGCTCTGCCTCAGTGGCATGACAGAAAGAAGACTGATTTTAAACCCTGGTAGGCAGATGATGTAAGTAGTTGTAAATAGTTGCAAAGTCACCCAAACAAACAACGTAATATAATACAAGGACAATGCAGCATCATATTGCTTTTTGAAGAGGCTTTTTGTACATATTCTGGATTGCTACAGTATGTGACACATAGATTCATCCCTCCATTGGATATTTCCTCATTTTGTAGGTACTAGGTCCTGTAAACATCTTTGTAATTATTTCCAAGAGGTTACCTGTAGAAAAATAATATTTTTAATATAAATGATATACACATATTGTAGCAGTTGCAAGGCTTCGATTTGACATCAACATTTAATACAACAGAACCCACTTAAATTATTCCTGGCCCATCAGAAAGTAGTATGTTCAGAGCAAGGACTTTTGGGGGGGTCATGGACTATAGCTGGAAACCAACTCTCCGTGAGCGCTGCTAATTTTATAATGCATATGTCCCTTCGACTTGGTGGCACTAATGCCTGACAGGGGTTTCCATGTTGTTGAGATATGATGTTATTTCATTAATCGGCAGTTCTGATAACAGTTTCCCTTTTGACTTTTATGGGAAAATAATAAAATGGCCTAGAATACTACTGCACATCATTGCATGTAATGTTACCTCCACTTAAGTGCCTCCTTCTAATACCTTAGCATATGGCTACCGAGGAGCCTTTATTCATTGCAATCATAGAAAGAGAGAAAGAAGGAGAGACAGAGAGAAAAAGATAACATATACATACTTTCCGCCCCAGAAGATTTTGGTGGTGATGACTAAACTGGAACGCCTGCATGTGAGAACACAGATAAAAATAGAAATCAGACTGTGGTAGTTTCATTGTCTCAAAAATTACACCTGGAAACAATATATTTCAATGACAAAAAAACAAATATATTATCAGGGATACTACCTGATTCAACACAAAAACTCAAATCTAGAAGGAAATTAAATATTGCCTTATTTTATTTCTGTTGACAGTCAAATACTGTCAACAGAAGTATAAGTATATACAAAAAACATGACAACTACACACAGGCCCCCACCCCATTACACCCACCGACATACACTAAAAAACAAAACAAAAACAAAATAGGTTGCCATAGTAGCAAACAATTGCATGCCCAGATATGTTGTTTCTCCAGTAACCATGTATATCCATACAGGCTGGAAATGTCCGTACATTGTAACAGCAACAGGGGATGTACAATGAGTATGGTTTAAAATCTAGTTCAAATAAACTGTACAATAAGCCACACAAATCTCATAAATCAACATACACTAGTTAGTTTTAGGGAGTGAGAGCAAGTACAGTGTGGGCCCAATTGTTCCCCATAATTATATTAAGTGAATAGCATCAGTAATGATTTCCTCACAACTTTAGGGCAAGCTCAGAAAGGATGATTCAGGGTCCCCTCAGCTGACATACATTTGTCACAAATAGCTGAAACTGGGAAGATCCTATTACATCTGGTCTTTGAAAAGTGAATGTGATGCATGGCCTTAAACTGTACTAGATGAAGTTTGGCATTAATGGAACAGTCTTTGATCCTCTCCATCCCCTCAGCCCAAAGCTCATCAGATATCTCAGAACCAATTTCCCTACTCTAAGCATTCTAATCCTAGGATGGGTTAAATGCAGAGAACGAATTTCACTAGACGTTGTACTGTGTATGATTGTGTATGTGACAATAAACCTGATTTGATTTGACAATCAATAGCATAATAAATGTGCTAATATGGCAACACTTGACCATGCAGATGAATATTCAGTAAAAATTATTTAAGGAACAAAAAGCTGTGGATGGAAGTTTTAAAGTTTTAAACGGAACCTTCTAACATTATTCTAGTGGTTTTAAGATTACAAGTCTGCACAAACAAGACACAAGACACAATCAGAAAACTCCCACCTCCATCCTTTCTTCTTTATGATACTTCCCAAGACAACTTCAGCCCTGGAAAAGCAGATTAGCAGAGAGAGAGAGATGTTTGATGTTTCTTTAATAAATAAAAATACATTTTAATACATAGAACAGATTAGGTGAAGGAATATTACTATATAATATAATGAAGGGATTGTATATAACCTAATTAGCCTACCGATACTTAAAGAGGAACTTGCAGGTTGGAGACCCCATTAAATCAATGTGTAGGAAAATGATTAAAAAAATATAAACATATATATACACTACAGTAACTTCTTGAGTCGTTTTTGTAAGAGCGTTTTAGTTCCGCTTCAAAAAAGTTAACTGCACCGTGCTGGGCAGGTGACAGGTGTGTTTACAGTGTTTGTGTGCTCTGAATGACGTTAGCCTAGCATGCTAATACTACATAAACATATGGATGAGACGTTTGACAAACACATTATATATAGGCTAGATATTAAATCTTCATTTGTAACACAAGATTATCGATTATCAGTAAAAATATACACTATATTCCCAGAAGTAAATGAACACCCAAACAGTACACCCATATGTGATTGTTGACCATCTCATTTAAAAACCATGTGCATTAGCACAGAGTTGGTGTGTCGACAAAATTGGCCATATAGTGAAGGGCAATGTAGGTGCAAATTGGCTGAGCCCACCAAGCCAAGCCTTTGGCCAATTAACCTATTAGCACCAAATGAGGGAAACCTATATAAGGTTGTGCAGAAGTTACAACAGTGTTGGAAGACAAAAGAAAAAAGACAGAAAGAGAAGAGGGGTTTTCTTTAAGTGGTTTTAAAACGGCAGCTTATTTGTGTTGGAAATCAGTAAAATACCAAAATGGACGTAAGTGCATGGACAGTGTGGTCACAAGTTGATCTGGCTGCCTCCTGTTGTTAAGAGAGATGGTTGGCTGTATGAGTTGTTTTCATTATAATACATCCAGAGTTATTTTCCCACAATGGTATAAGTTGAATCCCTGTTTTCAACATATTCTATAACAACAAGCAACATTCAAAACGTGACAGTGTTAGTACATGACACCTTTCCTCAAACAAGATTCCAGTGATGAATCAGATAGGTATGTTTTGACATTGTAAATGCCTAAACAAAGAGGCATTCACAAGGACAGCTACATATTCTCTTTCTGTTTTTAACAGCTGCTGTAACTACTCATTGTACTGTGCGTTTCCCTTATATCCTTACAGTGTTACTTTGTGAATTAATAAATCTGAACATTTGCAAATAAACAATTAATTGTTAGACCATATGAACCACACATTCTATATTGATCTGTTTGTGGGGCAAATAAATAAGATCCACTCTACTCCCCCTGAGCAACAAATGTGTGGTGCAGGTTAGAGTCTATCTGAATGCATCATCGAGCAGCCCACCATATGGACCGAAAGAGAGGTGAAACTAAAAGTTAACTTTTATCTGGTAATTATATGATTAATTCAGCTTAATGATGTGGTTTATCAGTGAGGTTTATGAACTACACTACAGACTGGAGTTTAATCCAGGTCAAACATGCGTGCATCTATTGTCTGAAAGGGGCAAGACTGTGTACAAACAACTACCAGGTGGGTGTAATGCATCTGTGAGAAAGATGGAGCCCATGTAAACACCAACAGGATCCCAGCCTTACCATCTTACCACCCTTCCCAAACCCATCAGCATCTCAGATGACGCAGATGACTGTGTCGTCTATGAATTAGTTTAACGATCGGGTTCTCTGAGGTGCAGTTGTTGGTGTTGAGGGAGAAGAATAGTGGAGAGACCATACATCAAAGGGGGGCGCCAGTGCTGACTGTTTCCCCAGCCTCACCTGCTGCTTCCTGTCTGTCAGGAAGTTTGTGATCTTCTGACATGTGGGGGTGAGCACAGTGAGCTGGGTGAGTTTGGGGTGGTTTCTGGTATGATGATGTTGAACGCCAAACTGAAGTCAAGGTTGAGGTGTTGCAGGATGTAGTGCAATCCAATTCTGACTGCATCATCCATTGACCTTTTGCCTGGTAGGCAAACTGCAGGGGGTCCAGCAAGGGGCCTTTGATGTCCTTCCTGCCCAGAAAATCTCCAAGGGGAGGCACCCAGGAGGCATCCTGAGCAGATGCCCAAACCAACTTTACAAGCTCCCTCCGGATCTCTGGGTTCCATACCCTATCTCTAAGGGTGAGCCTAGCCACCCTATGGAGGAAACTCATTTCAGGCCGCTTGTATCCACAATCTCATTCTTTCGGTCACTACCCAAAGCTCATGACCATAGGTGAAGGTTGGAACATAGATCGACTGATAGATCGAAAGCTTTGCCTTCCGGTTCAGCGCTCTCTTCACCACAAAGTTCTGGTATAACGCCCTTATTACTGCTGACACCTTCCCAATCTGCCTGTCCATCTCACGCTCCATTTTACCCTCACTCATAAACAAAACCTGAGATACTCCTTCGCTTGGGGCAGTAACTCATTCCCAACCCAGAGGGAGCAATCCACAGTTTTCCGGCAGAGAACCATGGCCTCAGACTCGAAGGTGCTAACTCTCGTTGCAACCGTTTCACACTCGGCTGCAAACCACCCCAGGGCACGCTGAAGGTCACAGTCTGATGAAGCCAATAGAGCCACATCATCTGCAAAGAGCTGAGACGCAATTCTGAGGTCCCTAAACTGGACACTCACCTCCCTCGGCTGCGCCTTGAGATCCTGTCCATAAATTTCACAAACATAATCAGTGACAAGCGACAACCCTGGTGGAGGCCAACACCCACCTAAAACATGTTTGACTTTGTGCAGAGAATACAAGATGAGGGGATGTTTTCCTGTAGGTGGTGATGTCCTTCACGTGTCTCCACACTGATGAAGGGTCATTGGCTGAAAACCTGTTTTTCAGCTTTTCACTGTAGCTTCTCTTTTCTACCTTAACCTCCTTTGTCAATATGTGTCTGGTCTGGTTATACATTGCTCTGTCCCCTCTTCTGTAGGCAACCTCCTTGCCCTGATGAAGCTGCAGAGTTTATCTGTAAAGAGAGCTGCTCCTCCAGTTAAGATCTCTGCAAACCTTTTTGGGTGTGTGAATATTGGCGAAAAAGTGTGAACTGGAGTGAACTGTCAAATTCATTCAACAGTTCCTACCTGGTGAATGGAACTGGAAAAAGAGCTGAAGACTGAACAAATAAACAAAAACAGAAAAAGTACTAGAGAGCTCAACACTGAGGCAGCCATCAGTTGCACCATTTTGGATTCTACACAGTGAAAGAAATACAACCTGTGCATCCTGGTCACAGTAATTAAAATCCTAGTGCACTGAGAAGCATCTCTCCTGTGGCACTCCAGTTCGCACTGTCAGCCAAACTGCCAGTCGCACTGGACAGCAGTGGACGAAGCAATAGCAGCCTCTGGTTCAAAAATAGTTTAGCTGACTTTGCATTCAAGCTGAGAGAATCGGAGCAGTGAACAGAAATGAGTAGCTCTGTTCTGCATCGCTCCGCCCTCCATTTCCATCACCCTTCTCTATTTCCAATACAGTCATTTTGAGACAAGACTCAATGTTTTGTAAAGTTTCAGGTACACATTGACAGTCTCAAATTTGCTTGCAAAGTATCGTCATCATATATCACCAAACAAGAAAACTCCACAAGGCACCTTTCATTTGAGTTAATGGATCACATATGTTATTAATTATCTCACAATAATTTGAAGAGTGCAACATGTCACAGAAGATAGCCCTTGTGAATGTTTTCTCCAAGTTTTCAAATCTTCTTAAAGCAATTAGATGATATGCATTTTCCCTGACAACTTTTAGCAGCAGAAATTGCTTTTACTTCAACTGTTTTGAAGTGCATTTCTTATTCATCTTGAGACAAAATGGCACAGATGTCAAATATTCATTTATTTAGACTTTCTTACATTAGACAGTTTCAAATACTTGTCATATTGTGTGATTGCATTCTATATTGTTTACCCTGCTCACTATTATATGTAAGGTTTGTTTGTACTGTGGATGTTTACTGAATCAAGTAACATTTTGTCATTTACCTGCTTTAGCTGAGTCTTAAGACAACCCTGAGAAAAATGTGGTTATGCCTTGACTGATTGTTCAGCAGAGTGAAGGGCCTATTTAAAGGAGTTGTTCATTGTCAGTTGGGAGAGAAGGATGTTGTTTAGCTATGTGCATGTGATGTTGCCTTACAGGGACAGTTCACTCCATATCCATCTAGATTGTTTGGTGTGAGTTGCGGAGTTTTGGAAATTCAGCCGTAGAGATGTCTGCATTTTTTTAATATAATGTGAATATATGGCACTCTGCTTGTGGTGAGAAAAGCCAGCTGAGCTAAATTAACTATTTTTAGTTAGTTGGATTATTTTTCCACTTGTTGCACATGTGATATGGTTGCACTGTGTAAAAAACTTTATTTAGACTTTGACAAAGTCTCTTGAGTCTCCCTCCTATCACCTTCCTGGACTCTCTGGCCAGGCTTCCCTATATTTGCATTTGTTGATAGGTAGTTGCTGTTATTGTAACTAAACTGCTGAAGTGTACACATTTTTAGCTGTTAGCAAACAGCTTAAGATACCATCCTCTAGTGGTGGTAGTGTTTTTGTGGCTAAGCGTAAAAAAGTGTATTAAGTCACATCTTGATTTTATCCTGATATGGGAGATTTGGAATGACAAGTTTAAATGAGACCATACTTACTTTCCAGCAGTATACACTTCAGCTGTGTCAAACAGATTGATTCCATTCTCATATGCCAAAGTCATCAGCTCCTCTGCAACCTTCAACAGCAAAATTTGAGATGATAAAGATGAGCAAAGTGTGAAACTGTTTTATTTTCTCTCCCTCTGACCTCCAAGAAGCCCTTTCTGCGAACAAGTTGAATCGATAAGTTGAAAGGTTCTTCAAAAGGCAAACCGTTATATCAAGAATGCTTTGCTATATAACCTATTTAAAAAAGACTTTTGAGCTGTGGTGGTGGCGTGGCTATAGGAATGGCAGTGTCTGTTAGTTGCTTGATAGGTCCACCACTTCAGATCTCAACATTTACTAGATGGATTGCCATATCTGTACCATTTTGGAAAGATATTCAAGGTCCGTGGATGAATGCTAATGACTTTGGTGATCCCTGTGTTTTCCTCAGAGGACCATAAAGTTGACATTTTTGGTTTTGAGTGAGATATATCGTCAACTATTGGCTAGAATGCCATGGCATTTGTTACAGATATTTAAGGTTTATAAAGTGTATTGCCACCCAAATCTCTGGGTTGTTTTTTGTGAGAGGCTGCTGCACCTGTTGCATCATGATATTTATGCAAGACTCACAATATTTTTTTGATGAACCAATTTATGTATGCAAGGCATTTGTGTTTTAGCCAATAGCCATAGCACTACAGTGATAAATTTTTGCACAAAAGACTTTCATAATGCCCTTGCAAGATTATAAACCACAGCTTGACAGCACCATATGACATTATGCCAGTAAAACAATATGACAGTGTAAAAACAGCATAGTTACGAAATGTACTTTAGTCAGTAACTAACAACACTGACAGCGCAGTGTAATCACTTATGACAATCCACACTTTTTAAGTGCTGTTGGTTTATTTAGTTCATGCTGGAGAGGCTGTCTGAATCCTCTTCAAACCTTCCCGCAACAACAGATCAATACAGACAATTTACTTTAGGACACTATAAAATATTATAGGAATGCATCTGGAAAGCTTGCGCTGCTAGCAATAATTAAAACAAAATATATTGTGAGTGATAAGGACCGGGTGTAACACGACAGAAGAAAAAACTATATAAATATGTTGAGGGTGATGCGTCTCGGTGTGGGATCTCCTCAGGATCAGCTGCATCCTGTGTGCATGGCGCATCAATCAACAGTGGTCAGTGAAAACTTTCCTCAGTATTCACAATGACTGTACATACATCGCAGTGGATGTGACAGTTCTTAAATGACCATACCAGTGGTTTTGCATGTTTAAGCCAAATAACTACTATCTGCTTACACCGTCCATTAGTGCCAGCATGCACCCAAGAGGGGTCTGCCTGCAGGTCTCCTCTGTGGAGTCACCTCTGGTGCAGGCTGCACTCTTAAGTCAGCTCCACTGTCAGGACAGGAAATAACAAAGAGATAATGTCTTGTGACAACAGTAGGTGACTGAATTGCATTATCCAAAAGTGTCTGAATGCATGGGTCTTGCATATGTTCGCCCTCAAAATAGCTACCGCTATCAATATGTGTAAATCTAAATCATGCAAATTACCGAATGTTACACATGTAGGTAGGCTATTGGTCGTTTTATAGGTAGTTACGCCAACGGTGGCTCTCTCTTTTTTCCATAGGACAAAGTGGACCCCAGGATTTTATATGACTGCAAAAATGCAGCAGAATGGGTTAAAGAAAACCAGTATGTGTTTTTAGCCAAGGTGGAGTTGCCCGATGCATTGAAGATGGTGGAAGAAGAACTTGCAGAGGTTGCACAGCTGTATGGAAAGCTTTGGGTTGAGGCAACAAGTGAGGGCTTGAACGAACATGAGAGGGAATCAATCTTGGAGCCATTCAAGTTTGTATTTTGCAACATTGAAGACGTGGAAGTTTTGTGAAGAAATTACAGATAGCCAAGGGTATTTGTTATACTGTGAATGCTGAATGGACAACAACTAATGACTTTGTACTAGTAGTAGTGCACTACTATTGTTGTGATATGCTGTGTTTGCTGAGTAAAGGACAACAGAACGTTTAATCATTTTGTCAGTTTTATTTTAAGAAAAGCCTTTGCCCTCCCTAAGGGCAAATTTAGGTGTTCCAGCAGCACAAGGACAGAAATTTTACTAGTAGAATTATTGAATCGATATACAGTATGTTGCTACACTGGCATAGATACCCATGTTACGTAGACAGAATAGGCAAAATCAATATATATATGCTACATTAAAGGAAATAATAGTTTTCGTGTTACAATGTTGACTAATTAAATAAATATGAATCAATGACAAAATCGCTTCCACCTGAAGTGTCTACAATGATTTTTATTTTATTTTTTGCGTGCATTTCCTGTCCTGACAGTGGAGCCTGCACCAGAAGCGTCTCCACAGAGGAGATCGGCAGGCAGACTGTCTTGCTTATATAATATTTTTCCAAATTATTAAAAATTAAATGTTCAGGTGACACGCCTTAAAATTCATTGCTTCACCTGCCAAAACATTTTTCAGCAGCATTTTAAACTCACAATGATTATGATTTTGCTTGTAAAATGTAACTAATTTCCGAGGGGACGGTATACATTTGTTCTCCGTACTACTGTGTTTGATCGGTTAGCAGGACAGATTTGAGTAGTTCTGAATGGACAGACTCTTCTCCGTGATGCAGACCATGTTTCTGACCAACAACATTGTAACTATGAGGCATTAATAACTTTGTCAACTTTATAGGTAGCAAGACAGCGTTGAAATCAGGATAGTTTGTTACACACTCTCCCTCTTAAGGCCTTTTCACACTGGGGACAAAATGAAAAAACTAAACGAAAATGCAGAATATCCGCTGATGATTTTTCGCGTTCAAGTCTGACACGAATATTCACATTCCACTGAAAATTAAAGTTTTGCACCGGCACACAATCATCGATTCATCCTTGTCATGGAGTCTTCAAGCAGCAGCAGTAGCGACGACGAGCGTTTCCAATGTATCTTTTGGCTCAAAAAAAGAGCACTGGGTACATCCATTATTACAAGAGAGAAAGCAGAGCGGAGAGTTGAAAATGAATGGTTTTTTATGCGTTACCTTGACAACGAAATTGTAGGCTACTCACCGTCACAAGCCAGTTCAACCGCTATACTTTCCCAGATGTTGTCTTTAAGTCTGTTGTCTTTGTAATGTTTATGTTGTTTGTCAAACAGAGCCTTATGCTGTTAGAACAAATTGATCAGCTGATCAATATCCATCTTGATGAGTGTGAATGGAATTATGACATTAACTTCCGAATGTATTGACTGAGTGAACAAAAGTCATGATTTTATTGGTTGACTCGTTTTTGTCGGCATCCGAAATTCACTGAAATCAAAACAGCTGCGAAAAAAACAAAACCTCATGGCGAAATACGAACGTTTCGGACTCTGTGTGGATAGGCTCATAGATATAGATGGGCTCGAATTTTTAAGTTGACGTGCGATTTATTCATTTGGTTTATTTGGTCGTGCGATTTATTCGCACCGATTATTCGCATTTGGTCTGAAAAGGCCTTGTCGTTACACCGGCTCAAAAACACTCTGTTGTGTGGTCAGTTCACTTTGCTTTCTGTGTGAGCACACCATAAGTGTGTTGTGTATTCATATAAGCGTAAGCGTGACCAGAGTAATGTGTAGGTATGTGTGAGGAGGAGGAGAAAAACAAACAAGCAATGATAATAATGATAAATAAATAAAATAAATATATGAATATATTATAAAAAGGAAAAGTGGTGAAAACACACACACATATATACTGTAATATAATAATACTAATAATGGTAACAGCAACTTGGGGTTTGCAGGAGTTTAGGGCAGCCGGGGAGGGCTAGCAGTGTCCACCCTTCCTTTTTCTTTTTCTTCTTGTTCTTTTCCTTGTATTTAGTTTTCTTGTCTTTATATTTCGGGTGTCATTGCATTGGGCCGACCCCGGACCTTTAGATTCAGATTCAGATTCATTCTTTATTGTCCTCTATAGAGGACATTTGTTTTCACAGTCTGTACAAAGTCATTCCCAGATTCTCACTTTGTTGGATATGCCAGTCAAGGGAACACGTGCGTAACTCTGGTAAACCTCGACAGTGGGGATTTTGAACTGAGCAAACATGGACTTTTCCAGATCTGCTGCCCTGTGCTTCACCAAAACCTGGCTTGGTGAGCCTATCCAGATAGTACATTACATCTCCCGGGCTTCGACCTCCTACATGCTGACCGCCTTAATGGGGCTATCAGGGAAAATAGAGGAGGCGGAATCTGTTTCTACATAAATTAAGGCTGGTGTGCAGATGTCACAGTGTTAAAGAAAAGCTGCATTCCTCACTTCGAGACTATTTTCATTGACTGTAAACCATTTTATTCACTGCAGGAGTTTTCCTCCTTTATTCTGGTTGGTGTTGGTCCCTGCTCGTTATAGGGGACTTCAACAGAGCAAATCTCAGCCATGAATTGCCAAAATACAGACAGCAAATTAAATGTCCCACCAGGGATAAAACATTGGAAAGCATTGCAGTTCTGGTGGCGTCTAGTGAGCTTTCACTGGCCCTTGAAAATCCAGAGAGAAGGTGTACAGTCTAGGGTAATTTGCATCCCTTCCTGAAGCAGATAATTTTTGTTTCTGCTGTCCAATATCACCAGCTGAAGTCTTGGGGGCAGTCAGGAAAATGGACTGGGCAAGTGCGCCTGTTCCTAATGGCATCAAAAGAGATGAGATCAGAATGGCAAAAAGTTGGTCGATCTGTTTCATGTGTTGTGAATTATTTTAAGAATTTATGGCTTTTATGATTGACTCCTCTTTTTACAATGTCACAACAAACTACCAGCTCAATCCTCAATTATGTAGCAACCCTAATTAAGGAGGCTCTGTTGCATTTAGCCAATGCACCATGAATTATGCTATGAATTATCGTGTCATGGCTAATTAAAATATCTTGTACTTATATCTTTATCTTAAAAGATGTGTGCAATATTTTACTTATCCCTCTATTTTTTGTTGTACGTAACTACTGTGTCCTTGGGTCTCCATGTACTGTTCTACTGTTTTATTGTCTACGTATTGTACTCATTTGATTGCAACTATGTGTAGCATTGATTGCCCAAGTAAAATTTCCCCTTGGAGACAATAAAGTATATCTTATCTTAATGCAATCTTATACAGCAGTAAACTACCAAAGTGCCTCAAGGGAAGTCGAAAGACATTGATTCCCAAATCTAATAACCAAACGAGGCTATGTGATCTAAACCAATGGCAACTGATAATTATAGGTTCGGCCATTCTGAGGGCCTTCTCGAGTGTCTTGAACAAAAAGTTGACTGAAGCTTGTAAGGTGCATAAACGGCATAGGGGTTTCATAGAGTCCCCCGGTTGCTCAGAAACTTTGGGGATATCAGAGGGCATTATAAAACTGAGCAAGTAAGAACAGACAGCAGTAAGTGTGGTATTCATTGATTTTGCTAAGGCCTTCGACACATTATCTCAAAAACACATCTGTGAGGTCCCTGGTAGGAAGATGAGCTGATAAGGGTACTCATCGAGGGCTCGAAGGGCTGCTACACGAAAATAAGAACCAAGGCAGGTGAGACTGAAAGGATCAAGCTACGGAAGGGGGGTTAAGCAAAGTGGCCCTCTGGTTTTACTTTTGAAAGACTCTGTGATATGATCAGACTCAAGATTGACCCATCCAAGAGTCAAGGATTCATGACTGGGGTGGACAGTCCAAAATACAAAATCAATGTTTGTGAAGCATGGATGTTGCCAGGCACTCCCATACACCTAATCGGTGTGAATGAATCGGGCTAGGTTAGTTTAGCTCTAATCCCGGCTCTCTTGCCTCTTTTCCCGGGTCGATCGCACTGCTGGTCGGAAGATATATATATACAGTATAGTAACGTTATTCTAAATATGATTGTAATTTATTTTCCAGCATTCAGTGTTGATTTCAGCATTCAGTCTCATGTATGTCACGTCACTGTTTTGGCCAATGCCCAGGATGATGCTCGCTCATGCCTATGGAATGCAAGCGCAAGCAACAGGATCCTTACTGCAGTTCAGTTAACGGCCACCGATGTCATTAATAACAAGGATTTTCTGAAAGTTACACATAGAACACATAGAAAGTTACCACTGAACACCAATGATTTGTGACTTTACTTGGACTTAGCCTTTTGATTTGGGATGACTTCTTATCCTTCCCATACCCAATCTGGCTTTTAATTTGGAGTAAAATTGTTTTTTACATAATTTTTATCCTTGGTGTTTATTTAATTACAATTTATTCTATTGAGTTTTATATATTGATATACTTTCTTTTATTGTTGTAAATTTTACTCTTGCAAAATGTTTTCTTTTCCTTTTGTTTGTTTTTGTTTTTTCTGTTGTCTTAATTTTGCTATGTAAAGCACTTATGGCTGCATGTTATGTATGTATGAAAGGTGCTATATAAATAAAGTTGAGTTGAGATGTGTTGGTCATAACTGTATAGTTATTTACACAAAATGGACTGCAAAATGTTCGGCACAATAACTTTGTTTGCTATATAAGGCTTCACAAAGAACAGTATCGTTGAGGCATTAATGTTTTAATAATATTAGCTAGCATTTAGATGTTAACTTTGCAAACATGAAATCTTTGTATTCAGGATGTCTACTGACATGTCAGTGATGGGTGGCCAGCAGTAAATTTAGCCTCACACTGTCATTATTCCAAATTCCATTATTAATTTATTAGGATTTAAAAGACAAAGTTTAGGACTTGAGATTTGTTGTTTACATGGGTCTTGATTTGGGACTTACCTGTCTTGACTTGAGTTTTAGGTAAGTTTTAGGTCTTCTAAGAATTATTTGTGACTTGCAAAACAATCACGGGATCACCAAAGTTATTACAATTCATCCTGTGGGGACCATGAACCAGCAGTCTGGACACTGATAGCGTGGCTAAAAATGATGTGTGTAAATTTACCATCAAAGACATGAAACCTGACAAAACATCAAACAGTATTTCAACATGTTTAGAGTTTCACATTTGCACGTCAAAGGCTAAACATCTGAGTGGATGAGTCTGTTTCATTTTTTTTTCAGTGTATTGCATCTCTGCGTCATCTTGAGAAGTCTGTTCCTGACAATCAAAACGCTTCCCTAGTAATTATAGATATAGATTGAATCCATATATTTTACTAGGTGAAACTACTCTATCATTGTTACACACTGTTAATCTTGAGCCTGGATTACATGAGACTGTACAGGTGTTCGGGTGTTTTCTCCTACCTCATCCGTTATCTGGCCTCCAAAGGTAACCCACGTGCCTGCAAAAAATTTAATGATTACACTGTGTGTGTTACAGCAGAATATCAGGGATCCCTTTGGCTTGCTTTGATCCCAAGAAATGATTATGATATTTATAAAAGTAAATAAATGACAAAAGAATTGCAACAAATTTGAGTATTGTTCAGTTTGCAAGCTGACATTCGAGAATGTGTAGGCAAAGATCTGCCAGAGCAGAATGATATTTGTGCTTGACTGAAGATATAATCGTTTAACAGATGTTTTGAACCTGCAAGAGGGTAACTATATTCAAGCCAGTAATAGGGTTTCTCTCGCCCTGAATTATCAGTGCTGCTCGCTCTCATTTTCTGTAATGAAGGTGTCCATGTTGTGCTAGCTGGAGAGGCCTGACGTCTGTGATCCTCTGCCAACAAGTTGGTCTGAGCAGGAGGAAACACAGCTGAACATAATCCATTGAAAACATTAGAGGTGCGTATGCCTGGTGTTAAGAAAACACATTTCTGTCATCTCTAAGGTTATCTGTGATCACTCATTTTTATTTTATTCATTTTATTTTTATTTTTTGTTAACTTTACCTCTAGTGGAGGCTATATATATTGCAATGAGTTGGAATATTTTACACAAAAAGGGATTCATTTCTCAGTCATCTTTTTTACATTGTTATAAATAAAATGCTTAAAATGTGTTGTTTAAATTTTCAGTCCACAGTTGAGGATTTAAGTGTGGGTGCCTGCTTTGTGGGAGCTGGGTGTTCCCACTACCTGTAAGGATCGCAATGATTTGCCATTAGAGGAACAATGGGATGCATTTTTACAGTTGATGGGTTGGGTACTACTGCCTGTATGTCCACATAAACTGGTTAAGTGTACAAAAAATGGCTGTTTATGTTTCAAAACAATGTTTTCAGGTCATAAAGATCTAGACTCAAGTCATCTGACAAAATAAACAAGAAAGGTTAATGACATCAGCTATACTGTGTGATCGCTGTGGAGAGAGAACACTGAGGGAGAATTAAGACTACAGCTGGAGAAAATAGAGAAAGCTGGCGTAGAAATGAGCTCAAAAATGTTGACTTGCAGGCTGAATTGTACTTTAAATTGTTTGCTGCTTATTCAATTCTTTTGTCTCTATATTCATAGATATTCCATAGATGTTCATGGTCTTATTGTCATTGTAGATGCATGTATATACCACACTCACCTAATCCAAGACAGGACACCCTCAGCCCCGATTTGCCCAGATTTCTGTTGACAAAAAAATAAGCAGCAAATTATATTTATAGAACAGAAAGTATATATCATATTATCAATACATTCTATTTTATATCAATAATTTTTGAATTTCTGCTGTTGGTTTTCACATGCCTATAGGCCAAGCCCAGTAAATTGCTCTATAGCCCTACATAGTTTTCCTGCTGAGCAGCACAATGAAATGTACTTGCCAGCCAATCAGGATGAAGTACATGCAGGGGGCTGAATTTTTTCACGCAAGGCTAAAATTGGTCCGAATGCGGCCTAAGCCATGACAGTGTGACAGTGAGTCGGCATTCACAATTCCAGGCCCCTCACTACAAGATTTTATCCAAATTTGTGTCAGTAGTGTTCTGAATAGATTGCACACTGCTATCATTTTAGTTGGAAATACAAATAACCTCCTGTACAGTGTGGGAGCTGTTACCACAGCAAGCAGTCTCACTGGTCAACACCAGCGCTTACTCAGCAGCTGCATAATGTGCATGTCGTTCTGCTTGTTAACGCTGTAGTATCTACTGGAGCTGTTTACCACTGCCAACCTGAAAAACAAGTAGTTTCCAAGTACAGGAACTCCACCTTTCCATGTGTGAGAAGTCTTTTTCGTTCTCTCCCCCTCTCACCTCAATAATTGGTTAAAGGTGGTGAACCCCAGCTTAGGTAGTTGTTGGTAATGACCAGGACCATTGGGGAGCATATGTTCCATTAAAAGAGATGGTGCTCATTTTCTGTCAGATTTTGTTAGTGTTTTATGAAGTTCTAAGAGGCCTGCTCTCTAGCTGCACTATCCCAGGACAAGTGAAGACCCCTAGTGTCACCATAGCCGACCCAGAAGGACACACCACACCAGCATCACTGAGTGGTCCATGTGAAGTCATTAGACAATAGGATGTGGAGGATGTGTAGTGGTATAAATGCTGAGCAGGGAGAGTGTGAAGTCAATAAAAGAAAATAGATTAGACAAACAATCAAATAAATAAAAGAAAGGAAGAAAAATGACGATAAAGGAAAGGTCATTAGAAATATCAACCATCTCCTGATTAAACACCTCTGTTGTCCACTGCTAGTTGGAACTCCCTGGCCAGGCAGTTACAACCAGGATGCAAGGGCCTCATGTTCCACTGCTCTTCCCTGTTCCACCCGGACAGAGGCGGTTGTCAGGGGTAAAAGGAAAACAAGGGAGGGAAAAATGTCGTACATATTTCCTATGATTGCCCGACGGGTCTGCCTTGGCTGGTACCACCCACCTCACTGTACGGACCTGCCATAGTGGTATCAGCCAATCGTCAATATGTAGTTGTGACAAAAGTAAGTCAGTGTTTTTGTGTCATTAACATACCAGTGGGTGCATATCATACCAGCCAACTTGGGTCAATAAATGAAATTTAAAACATGAATCAAGACAGTTTGTCAGAAGCAAAGTTTAGCACTTTTCATTCGATAGAGAAGCTGGAGATATAACATTTAGGAACACATTAGCCTACCGATATCATCATCACTTGAGTGACAAAGGATAAAAACTGTAGTTTCAATCTGGGGTTCCTTTTCTTCTTATGTGAGACAGTTTGAGGGGACACGACAAACCATTTAGCTCTCGGCTATAGATGTATAAAAAAAATGCATATACAAATGTCGGTCTGTCAGTTGGTCGGAAGGATTGCCATTAAATTGGTAACATTGGACATTGGTCCCTGACTTTTCCTGTAGCACCACCAGCAGGTCAAAGTGTTCACTTATCCAATGAATATCTCAACACCCGTTATGGAGCTCATAGCCTAGTCAGTCAACACATGGCAGTGGAAAGGGTTGAGTCAATAACACAAAACACAAACAACACAAAAAGTTCTGTTAATTCTGTTTGAGTTAAGTAGGCAGCATATGCTTAATATGATATGCATCAGATGATGCCTGCTAAAATCAGAGATGATCTGTCTTGATCAACAGTGTGCCCACCAAAGTTTCACTGCTTAACTCATTACTGTAAAGGCCTTCACTGAATGGTTGTCACCTCTGACCAGGAAGAATTTTTTTTTATTTCTTTAGCTAAGCTGTTAGTAGGGGAAACAAAGGTCCGTCCATAGGTTCACAGCATGACCCCTTGATTACTTGTAACTGTTTGGTTGGTTGTAGATTTATATTGTAGTTTTATTTTGGCCACTTTCACACTCTCACATCTTAACTCAGGGCTATAACTGTGTTTTATATATTTATATACTGTGTATACATATATATATGAAACACAGATATAGCCCTGAGCTCATCTTACCTGTAAATCATGCCAGTGGCATAAGACATGCTGTCCTTGAGTGAAACATGGTTCATCCTAAGGAAATCCTCCAGGTTTTTGTGCTGAGCAGCTGCACGAACCTCTCTCAGGCGCTGAAACTCTGCTAACTGGCGAGTGCGCTGCTGCCTTTCTTCCTGCTCCAGTGCTTGCTCTGACAAGAAACAGCTCAGGCCACTGTGCACACTCTCACTCATGGATGACAGGGACAGTATCTTGCCTCCAGACCCGCCACTTCCGCTGCTGATGCTACTGCTTCGACATATCCCGCTGCTGTCTCGACTGCCAGGTGGCACCCCTCCACTGCACCCAGGCTTGGGCATCTAGAAGTTGATGATGAAACAAAATCTGGTGTCACAATCAAACAGGAGTGTGATAGAGCCATGCCTATAAATACCACCTCCACCAATGTGAGTGGGCCGGTCAATAATCAGGACATCATCAACTCTTCTCAACCCTTCCCACTTCCCATGTGCATCATGGTTTGTAACATCATCACAGTTGGCTTATATGGTCTCTGCTCTGCCTCTGCTGTCTGCATTATTGAACTACAAACACTGAATCATTTATGGGTGAGTTAAGTATTACATGTGGAGGACTGATGTGCTTTGCTGTTTGTCTGTGCAGATGATAAGACGAACATGCACACATGCACGTGACAATGTTGTTTAAAACCGTGCAAGATCCATACTCACACACTAGGTGCCTGGGTAGACATCTGTGGAATTGTGGCATGCATGAGGATAATTCACTTTGGGGAGACATAGCACTGTTGGCTGAAGGAAGAATTGAAAGACAAGATGATCTTTTGAGAACTGACAGTCTCACAGTTAACTTCAATGTAACACTGATGGTGTTGAATTAGAAACACAATAGGCAAACAGTAGCAATAGTTGTTATGGTGAAGGCTGATTAGATACTCCATCTGCCTTGGGAAGTGTTGTTTTATTGTCAGGGACTGTACAAATATTATTAGGTGGGGAGGGGGGGCTCAGGAAAAAGGGTGGGTTATGTGATTTTTCTTTCTGCTGAAGGGTAACAGTCTTAACCTTTTCTCATCCCGCGTTTATATTTTATTTAATTCTTCTCTTGTGAGATTTATTTTTAAAAATGAAAATGTTAAATCAAAAACATTGGCTTTTGTGTGCACCACAGGTAATAAAGGTGCGCTTTGGCCATATGCAGAGGAAAAGATTCCTCCAGGCTTTATTTTTCTCAATCAAAATCAATTTTTGAGGGGTCTCAAAAATTAAGCTAATTATTTTCTATTTATCTGAAGCATGATCAACCCCAATTCTGATGAACATTTTGGATCTTTATTAATGAAAAGAATTAGACATTCTGAAAGCTGGCCTCTAAGTCATAAACCCGCCCTGTCCAGAGAACTGATAAGCTTTCTCCCAGTAATTTCCTCTGTCCCATGACCTTTGCCGGACTCGAGGCCACTAATTGAAAGTTGAATGACAATCTCTCGATTTAAGGCAGGTCTGCTTGTTAAACTAATCCAATGTCCTGTTGAGATACAAGTCACACTATAGTGCAAGACTCAGAAAGGAATGTTGAGTGCCAGTTGAGAGTGAAACTAAGCCAGTTCAATGGACCATACACTGGACTTCATCAATGAGTCCTAAAACTTTAAGACTTAAGAGAACAGATAAATGACTTTGCCATACAGAATCAAAATGTATTAACTAATATGTTATGTTTAATTGACAGTATAAAAAGACAAAGAACAATGAACACTGAAATCACAAGGACTCTTTCTTTATATGAACAATGAAGTGTGTATGATATTGTTTACAAAGTGGGATACAGTTTCATTATTGTAAGTCCTTGCTTGCAACCCCAATGACAAAAGATGTTTTCAACTGATTTCTTGTTGCCTTAACCTTAGTATTAATCAATTAAACATGCCTAAGGTTACATTATGTTACATATTAGCCTATTATGATGTACTATGATAGCCTTATTCTGTCCTCACTCCACTTGTCATAGCCTCCATGATGTGTTTATCCCCCCAACCCTCTGAGAGAAGAGACAAGCAGGACATTTAACTTGTGTGATTTTATTTTACTATTTCATTTACTGTTACTGATATATGTATAGTGTTGGAAAACATATTACCATGTACGGCACTTATTAAGTGGATAATATCCCATTTTATTCATTAAAGTGTCTAGTACCTTCCAACAACTGATTAGACTAAGTTTTAACATTGGAGAGTTAAACTTATAGCCATAAAACATTATTAATTCATTAGAGAGAATTATGATAAGATAGGGTGGAAGTGGAGTGAAGTTTCGCGCCTTGAACACAAACAGCCCCTCCCCCTCTTAGAGAAGACTTAAAGACAAGAGAAAATGTCTTGTCCACTCTGTTACGTCTTACGCACTTCAAGACCTTATCATCAGTAGACCTCTGACAGAAAAGGATGACAACTGCAGGAGACCAGATCACTCCCCGGGACAGAGTTTCACGCTGAATCCCGAGCCTCACCAAAGATGGAGAAGGCCGACTTGAAGCCTTCAAGGAACCTGTTCCAGCTCTGGGTCTAACACAAAGAACTTGGAAAGAAAGAAGATTAAAGATGAATTACGAGATTAAAGAAGTTGCTACATCCAGTTGTATCACCTGAGTCCTAACGAGGGCTGTAACGAACTTAAAACTCAGTCAACAACTGGTAAACGCTCACATTGCCATCACAACCAAACGTCATCACCCTGATTATGGAAGGAGAGGCAGCCGACTCCGCGGGACTGACAGCGCATCCGGAAACATGGAACTCTGGGGAGTTTCATCCGGAACTGATGGCCCACCTCTCCCCTCCAGGGCAACGCCTGCCTTGCTCAGCCAAAACTCGGGGGAAACAACAGATACTTTTCCTGTGATATTGGGGTTTGATGTTTTAGCTTAAAAAGATAATTAAGAAACGTTAGATCAAAATTAGGATCTCCCATCAACATTGGTATGATAGCTAAATTAAACTAAACTATTAAAAGTTTATCCACATAGTGGTCTCCTGTGTTTACACAAGTTAATAACGCTAGCCAAAATAATCATTCACTGCATCATCTGGTGTCAAATGGTCATTCATTCACTTATTAATCATTCATCACTGTGTTCATATCATTCATTTGTGGTTGCATTTATCTGTTCATTTGTGTGTCTAGTAGTTATAGTTGTGTGTATGTAGTTAGTATATATAGTATAGTACATTTAGAAAATGTTGGTTATTGTGTGTTTGTGTGTATGAAATATTCTAGTCACTGTCCCGAGACAAGTCTCACTCAGATAGAGACTAAATTGATTATTAATTCATTTATTAATTATTATAAATGACTATCAAGATTTTCTCCTGTTAAATGAGTGGTGCCCCATGTTAAAATGTAACGTAAGTTAGATTCTGGTATTTAATATGAACGCTGATTTAATTCAGATAGCCAGAAGTGAGTGTAAATCTGCTCCTTCCTCTCAGCAAAATTAAGGTAATTCGATATAATCAGTTGAATGTATTTAAAACTTTAATTTGCTACATATCTTTACTGTGAAGTTACATGCATGTTGGATTGTTGACAGAAAATGTGACTTACTGTAAACACATAGCTATACATCAGCTGTGTGTCTGGTGCCATTTTCTGGTGCCACAACTGCTGGCATCCTGGCGCTGCTGGTTATAGTTGAGCAAACCATAAATTAAACAAACAAATACAAAATTAGAGATTTGCTAGTTAGAAAAGCCCCAAAGTCAGTTACGTGACATGTCGGAAGATTTAAATAAATAATGAAGGTATCCACACTATGCCAGCTGTGCATAATGCACACAGTTTCGGAGAGGTCTGAGTAGGCACCTCTGTCAATGAGTTGGTCTGAGCAGGTGGAAACACAAGTGAACATAATTAATCAAAAAAACATAGAGGGTGATTCTGCCTCTGCAATCTGCACATATCACTGCATTTTTTGTATGTATTTATTTTCATTATTTATTAATTCATTGTGCGCCTCTACAGTACCCTGATGCCCTGAGATTTTGGCAGTACTGCCCAGCAATAGCTCTGAGCCTGTTTGATTACAACTTAAGTTGTATATTAATGGGACGGATCCAGAACTGATTTAGAGATCATTGCAGGACTGGCACTGAGCCTTGTGGGTATGGGTTTGCAAATGTGTCCAAAAAGAAGTTAAATGACCTGGCCACTGGGGGTGGGGGTCCCACAGCATAACGATACACCTTCAAGCTTTAAGCTGAGTATACACACATATAAATCTGAGTGAGACGTATAACCAGACATCATGTCCCTGAGAGGTGACAACACAAAGGTCGAGATGGTAGACCATGAAGCAGCCAGGCAATGTCTTGCAAATTGCACCACACAACCAATGAGCTAGTCACTGAGCTATTGCATGATGTTGCAACATGATCCATGGCACATGAAGATTTCCTAAAAACCTTTTGCAATTAACATAGAAGCTGAGCACACAAACAGAAAGCGAAGGTGAGGTACCTTCGCTTTCCCAATTATCCAGTATGAGGGGCAAAATCATTCCCAGGAGAACAACCCTGGACCTGAAAGTGAATGTGATGACTCTACTCTCGTCACACCCTCACTGATATGTAAGCAGAAGGAATGAGCAGACAGAGTACAAAGATCCCCTGCCCTCTAGTTGTGGAAAGGGGCTAAAAAGAGCGTTGTCTAGATGGACAAAATACCCAAGCTCACTTGCTCCAAGGACTCAAGAGGTGGCCCTGAGAGACCGAAAAGCTCTCAGCATGATGAGTTCACTGGCAACTGATATGAAAATGGAACAAAACTTTCTGTACTGCAGCGACTCCAGAAAGTTGATGTGATGAGACAGTTAAGCTGACAGAGCTTCCCAGTCCAGATGCACCACCTCACGTAGAAAACGAGGTGTGCTCCAAAAAGGATCGCTGACATTGCCTCTCCACATGGAGAGTGCTGGAATTTTCTTTTTGGCATGGTTGTTTTTGGTTATTTATCCACCAATTCTTTTGGCAAAAATTATATATAACCACAGTACACTTCTGAAGATAGTGTGAGACAACAATGACAGTGGGAGCGTGTCTGGGCGAAGATGAAAGATAAAACACAGGGGATGACGAGCCCAAGCTTACCGCCCACTCCTGCCCAGTATCCTTCTTGCAGGTGTTCTGTCCTTGGAGTGCAGAATGGATGATCTTTCAGTGATGATCAGATTCCAACAGGACATGGGAGACTGTGGCATCCTCTGTCTAACTGAGACATCACTCACCCACCAGGTACTGGATCAAGTTGTCCAACCATCAGAGTCATTCATTGTTTTACATGTGGATGGAGCAGAGGACTCTGGTGGGTCCAAGGGTGGTGGAGTCTGTCTCGTGACAAACAACAATTGGTGTAATCACAGAGAGTTAAGACCCTGAATGGAGGAAGTTGGCAGCAGAATAGGAGAGCGGAGCTGCTGGAAAATGTCGCTGGGATCAGGGCATCACTGGAGATCTCACTGGAGAAGCATTGAGAGTAATTGCGAATGCATACGGGAAAGATGAGCTTGTCATAGCTCAATTCTCGCATTCTCCATAGTATGTGAAGAGTTAATTTCACCAGGAAATTCGGGTGTAAGTGAAGGCGGAGGATAGTAGTAGATAAAATGACTCACCTTGTGCTGCTTCCTCGTAAGTATGAGGACAGTAACTGAGAGTAAATATACATTTTTATGCTTTGGTGATAAACTCACTTCATCACTGTGGCCTGTCATGGTTTGTGCACAAAGATCGTGGAGACATTTTTTTCCCCTTCTCCAACCCACAAGCTTTTTTATCCTTCCTGGAGGAGTGCCTCTAATCAACACATGTATTACAACTGAAAAATAGCCTGTGCTTCAGTGTAGTAACTGCAAGAAGTTGCTGCTTGGGCTCCTTCAAAGTTGACATGCCCAACAGAACAGGTTGAAGCCCGCTGCACACATGGTCCCGCTCAGTCCTTATAGTGGAGATCTGGAACAGTCTGAGGAAGGTGGCCATCATCGTCTGAATGTAGATTACAAGCCAGGGAAGCAGTGTTGCAGAGGCGGAACCTTGATGAGGTAAACCAGTAGCGACATACCTGAATGCCCTGGTTACCACTCAACAAGGAAAGGAACCAGACCTAAACGCAGGTGAGCTCGTGCACTGAGCTCAGCATCAGTTTCACTTCATTTAAGTTAACAAATAGACACATACAGAAAACTTGTTAGCTGTTAAGCAGCTAACATTACAGTTAGCAGCAAGTGAAGCTATCTGTTCATCAGTTGAGACAGAGCAGCCGGAGGACATCAGAGGGAAAACCAGAAAATATTTTCTCCATAAAATATGATCCAGATCAGATTCCTGGTCGGAGCCAGCTGTAAATCTCCTGGTATGATACTTGTGAGCCGACTGTCTCTCAGTGGCCAGAAGCCACCATTGTGGCAGCAAGGCATGTATAGTCGATCTATACATTCTGATGTCGATCAACCAATAGGTGAAAAGTTAAGCCCATGACACACAGTCCCCCTCATTTGCATGATAAAGCAGAAATGAATACAGAAATGTAAAAAGAAAAGACTGAAATTAATAAGTTTGGGGAAATAAATAGGGGGAAAATGCAAAGGAAAAATAATACATAAATAAATATATTAAAAAATGAATTAATTCATTCATTAATTAATACAAATAAATAAATGAACAAATTAATAAATAAAATGGAAAATTAATTGGGAAAGTAAATAAATATGGGAATTAATACAAATGTAAATAAATACAGAAGCAAATGAAAACAAAAATATCAATGAAAAATATCCATTTTTGTCACATTCTATAAATTATTTAATGCCTAAATTAATTTTAATATTATTTTAGTGCATTTAATGACATTAATTTATTTATTGAGTCATTTATTTTTTGATTTTTGATTTTGCCAGTTCCGGTCCTCCATATATACTATTATATATGATGTTTCTGGATTAATATTACTGCTGGATTAATGTGTATCTTGCATTTTACTGCTGTAGATGTTTACGGTTGAGCTAATTTTAACTGCTTTATATACTGTTGGGTAGTTTAATCTACAGCAATGCATCATATTCTAGATGGATCATCATTTGTTAGTTGCTTCACTGTCCTGTGAGAACCACGGATCTCTAAAAAGTCGACTTTTCATGAGCTCAGAAACACAGCCCTGTTTTATTTAGCTGAAGAAGAATTTTCTCAACCCATAAAGGAATAAAGGAACACTTCATCCTTCAGTTCATCACAAACATTCAAATTCAAAATCACCACATTTGGAGATACATGGTTTTCACTGGACATGAAGGGTATGAAAAGTAACTAAAGCTGTCAAATAATTGTAGTGAACTAAAAAGTACAATAGTTGCCTCTGAGATGTAGTGGAGTAGAAGTATAAAGCGGCATGAAAAGAAAAGACTCAAGTTAAGTAGAGGTACCTCGAATTTGTATGTAACGACAATAGGCTACTTGTGTATGTACTTAGTTACATTCCACCACTGCAGAGCGGACATATTCACAGTAGACAAATCATCTCTAGTACGTACAGCCAAACTAGCAGTAGCAGATTCACATACAGTAACTTCCATCTTAGTAATAGCAAGAATGTTATGTTTGAACTGGTGCATGTAGACTGCTTTTGTTTAACGATCTGTGATATTGTAATGGGTTAAAACATATAATTTTGTTAGCCTGTAGCTGCTAGCTTAGTTCAATTAGCTAGTCACATAGGTACGTTACGTGCCCATGCTGCCTATTAGCCTGCATGACATTGTGCATCTTCTTCTTCTTCTTTTCCTTTCAGCTGTTCCCTTTCAAGGGTCGCCACAGCGAATCATGTGCCTCCATCTAACCCTGTCCTCTGCATCCTCTTCACTCACACCAATTAACTTCATGTCCTCTCTCACTACATCCATAAATCTCCTCTTTGGTCTTCCTCTAGACCTCCTGCCTGGCAGCTCCAACCTCAGCATCCTTCTACCAATATATTCACAGTCTCTCCTCTGAACATGTCCAAACCAGCCTCTCTGACTTTATCTCCGAAACATCTAACATGAGCTGTCCTTCGGATGTCCTCATTCCTGATCCTGTCCGTCCTCATCACTCCCAAAGAGAACCTCAACATCTTAAGCTCTGCTACCTCCAGCTCTGCCTCTTGTCTTTTCTTCAGTGCCACTGTCTCTAAGCTGAACAACATCGCTGGTCTCACCACCGTCTTGTAGCTACTATTTTACAGGACAATTTGTGTTCAATGATCTAACGTTTATGTTATATTTGTTATGTGCTGTATTATTTATCAGTCTGTAGCCAGCTTAACATTAGTTACAGTTGGTCACTTTCTCGTCTTAGGTGTCACCAACCGAAATGAGCTTTGTGAATAATAGCCCAGGTAGGTTATTAGCTCATTTCTTCAAATTCATTCATTTGGTCATGGTGTTGCCATTGTGGGAAATAAGAGATAAGAGAGATGCAGTATTGTACAGCTTGTGCATGACTGGAATCAATTGTTAATAACATTTATGCTTTGCTCTGTATGATCACATTACAATGTTATGCACCTTAATATAAGCACATTATGATTTTAAAAGTGATAGATGAAATGTCTTGTAGCTGTTGACAGACTTAAGAATTTCTGTCAGTTCAGGTGTAAGTATTGTAGTGGAGATTCGAAGTACATCACAGAGGTGACAGTCATCTTGGACCTCTGCTCTTGTTCAGTGTCATAAGCAGAGGGCGATTTGAGGGGGGACGCCATCCCCCGTGTTAGCAAAATGACCCAAATCCGTCCCCCTTGTTAACCTGCTCAAAAGATGCTCTGTGCTTTGTCTCGTAGTGGCACTTCACATTGCCGCTTTTAATAATCGCCACAGTCTCAGAACATATGAGACATAGTGGTTTTGAACTGCCTGTGGGAAGATTTAACATGTAAGAGTCCATTCTGGATTAAAAGCTGGATTACTCTCCCTGTGTGTGTTCCTCACTCACTGACTCGACTCGCGGACCGCTAAACCAGTGCCATAAAGGCTAGGATAGCTGCACTGGTTAAAATAGAAACACTCCGTCAAAATTTAATAATTCTCAATAATTTATCGATATTCTCTACAGCAGGCCAGGTCAGAAATAAACAGAGCTCCCATTGGGCATTGCATTTCAGTAAGCTCCAACTGTACATCCTCTTGTACTCCTTCCACGTCAAACCGAAGTGGAGCAAAAATATTGTGGCCATCAGGTCAAGTCAAATCAAGTCAAATATATACCACAATTTAAAAACAACCCACGGTATACCAAAGTGCTTTACACAGTAAAAGGAAAAAAGTACAATAATTGACAAAATGACACTATGACAAAGACACTTACTAACATACTTAAAACACATTTGAAAGCCAAGTGGGTTTTTAGCCTGTATTTAAACCATTTGATGGTGGGGGCTGATTGAACATGTAGAGGGAGGCAGTTCCACAATTTGGGCCCGGCTACAGAAAAGGCGCGGCCACCTTTTCGCCTCGAATGGCTATCTGGGATGGAAAGCAGCAGCTTATCAGATGACGTAAGTGTTGTAGGAGGACAGTAAGGATGTAAAAGGTCCCTGAGATATGCTGGAGCTAGCCCATTCAAAGCTTTAAAATTGAAAAGTTAGTTGTAGTCAACTATAAATTTCACTGGGAACCAGTGCAATGACGTTAAAAAAATTATTTGAATGATTTTTTAGATTTTGTTAGCAGACGTGCGGCCACATTTTGTTGAAGGCTGACTCCAAAACATAGTGTGTCGCAATAATCCAGGCGAGAAGAAATAAAAGCATGGATTATTGTCTCAAAATCTCTATGAAAACAGATTAAAAATATATATACATAATTTCGTTTTGAGTTAAAAAGGATTGAAGTTGCTGGAAGACAACCTTTTCAAGTATCTCAGAAAGGAACGGAGGTTTTGAAATTGGTCTATGGTTGTTTGGATCTGTGCAGTCAAGGTGAGGGTTTTAATGAGTGGTTGCACGATTGCATATTTAAAAAGTGCTGGAACTTGGCCAGAAATGAGAGAGCTATATAATAGTCTAAAAAAAGGAGGGACATACAGTGTCAAATCCCTCTTCACTCATTTGGTGGCTGTAACAAAACTGGGCCAAAAGTATTAGTATAAGATTAGCATTTAAACTAGACTATAGAGCAGCAAGTGGCTACAGCACCAACAAAATTAATAGTGGCATTTCTTTCTTCATTAATTACTTTTGTAACAAAGTTTTGCAAGGCAAGGCAACTTTATTTGTATAGCACGTTTCTTACACTGAGGCAATTCAAAGTGCTTTACAGAATAAAAAATACAGTAACGGTAAAACAGTTTACAATTAAAAAATGCAAAAGTACAGACAAGAGATCCGCAAGATAAAAGTTAGAAAGACATTAAGAATTAAAAAGTGAAAGTGAAAGATACATTAAAAACACACATAAAAAACACATTTACAAGAAAATAAGGAAATATATATATAGCTAAATATTACAGTGCAGATGAGTGTTACCCAGGATTTCTAAAGCACAGCAAACAGAAACGTTTTAAGCCCTGATTAAAAGTATTGTATTAAAAAACCTAAGATTTTCTGGAAGTTTATTCCAGGCATGAGTAGCATAAAAACAAAAAGCTGCTTCTCCATGCTTTGTTCTGACCCTGGGAACAGACCGGCATCTGAAGACCTAAGAGGTCTGGCAGATTCATAACAATGAAGAAGATCATAAATGTATTTTGGTCCTAACCCATTGAGTGCTTTATAAACAAGCAACAGAATTTTGGCAAGTATGAGAAAGTGAAGTTAAACCATTCAGTGGTATGCTCCCAGAGAGAAAATTTTGTAGAAATATTTGTCAAAAAATAGTGTATTCTTGTCACTTTCCCAATAATCTGACTAAAAACACAAGGAGAAATCATTTAGCTAGGCGTAACATTTAAGCAGCAAAACGAAAAACTGTAGTTACAAACTTGACGAGACAGAGGAAACTCTCCAGAGGAAACAGAATTAAACTTTTAGCTTCTGAAATACATGTTTTTAGACAGCTCTGATGGAGCTCAAGATTTATCAGGAGGACGGCTGCTTTAAAAAACAATGTCACTGTATGAACCTGGACTGTGGTGTGTGTGACCTTTTGGATGTGTAGAAGAACACAGAACATTAATTAAAATTAGATCCTGAACTGTCAGCGTGTCGGGAGATTTAAATAATCAATGAAGTTAAGCTGCTGTGCCTTGTGTGTAAATGTACACAGCGTCTCTCGTAATGGGGAGAGCTTCACCCTATTTCACCAACCCCTCCGCTATTAATCAGAATGTTCGTTTTAATGATCTGAGGATTACTTATATAACAGTCATATGCGATCCGGCCATCAAGCCTCCTCTGCTTCTGGTTGTTGTAGAATAGATTATTTTCAGTAAACGTCAGTATCCACAGTCAGAACACTTGAGAATCAGTAAGAAGGAAGAAAGAAATAGCAAGGGCATAGTAGACTAGAGAAGAACAGGACTTAGACTATCAGAGGGTGGCTGGTAGTCTACATTTTACCACAGTTATTGACATGCTTGTATAGAAGTGAGGGGGCACAGTGAATGAAGTGGGGGGGCACTGCCCCTTGGTGCCTCCTTGAGGAGCCGATTCTGTCTGAAAGGTCTGAACTAATCATCAGGACAAAATAATTTAGTTAGTTGGCATATATCTCTAATGAAACCAGTGCAGAAAGCTAAATAATCTCATCCTGTTTACCAAACCCAGATTAGTGCATGCATGTGGAGAAAAGTGGAGACACTTCCACTGTCTCATATGAGCGTGCCCAACATGGGTTGAATGTGCATCGGTAGATCCATGTATACGCTTGTCTCCTGTATGAAACCGCTGTATGCTCACTGCCATGCTTTATTACAAACTGTGATGAACTGGTGATGGGCCACATCTCACTCCCACATCACCTCCTTGCAATTTCTATGCTAGACTTTAGTGCTGCTTTGACATAGGCTACAGATGTTGGAGCATAGGTCTGCTGTTGTGGTGTAAAACATTTTAAAATTGGTGTAAAATGTTGTTAATAACTATTAAATATGAATTATCCTGGTCATTCAAATAAATGCAAAAACCGAGAGTCACACAGCATTTAGTGTGACGTCATTATATAGACTGACTTTCTCTCAGCACCCCCAACTCTGACTGACTTCCAGTGTCCCTGTATGTGAGACTGCGAAAATACATTTGAATGATGGTATTTATTGCAAAGAGACACTGCAATAAATATTCATAAGCTCATAAACCCATACATTACAATACAGCTGTATATTACCTTTACATTTCCATGAAATTCAACCTTTTTTATGTCCTCACACATGCAAATAAATCAGAGTACAATCTCTACTCTCTCCATTTTCCTAATCTGCTAGAGCGCTTATACCAGAATATCCCCAGCCATTCAATAATTTAAGACCCTCTTTCCACATCCTGATGACGAAGATGGAACATATCTAACACTTTCACTGAGACTGAACGGAAAAACAGCGGTGTCTCAAGAAAGAGAAGGACAAGAGAAAAAACATTAGAGAACCAGATATCGAACTATCTTTCATGGTTCCGTATAGTACTCAAGACATGGGCAGCATATCCATGCAACATCAATCCTTTTATCCAATTATCAATCAATCCATCCTAAAGACTATTACCCACTTACCCGAGAGGCTGGCGTTCGGCCGATGTAGGGGTTCTGGACTACACTGCTCATGATAGCGCTTGGTGATGGCCAGATGTGGCAGTATGTGTTTTACTCAGCCTAATGCCAAGCAGAGTGGCTTCTGGATTGCTTTAAAAGTAGTTGGTGGAGAAGTTAATATGGCTTTCCACTCCCTCCTACATCGTCACATGGCACACAAAGGGCCCTATCAGCAACCCTGTCTGCACTGCAGAGGCCAGAAAATAATCTCACAAGTAAATTATTTATCTTGGAACTAAAACTAGCATCTGCACTAAAAGCTTGTGATTATCTGTTATAGCAGAAAGCATGCTAAAAGCAAAAGACATTTCGATGTTTTTCTCTCTTTCAGACAAAGTCTCTGTATTTATTAAAAGGATAACTACTACTACTACCACCATGGGGGTAGATTTGGACATGTCCCTACCAATGTCAGTGTGGGCTGAATTGTCCCAACCAATATTTCTAACAATCTCAAACGATCTTCTGTTTTGAACTCCTCCTAGGGTTAAATGGTAACATCTATGCAGAGTTGCCAGGTTTGTGTGTTTTGTGCAAAAAGGAGGCTACTTTGATGGAGAGTGACAGCGAGACATGAGATGATATCTCAACTGATGATCCGTCAACCTTCAGGCTGTACTACGCATTGTCAGCTAGCTGTTCTAGATACAATCAGGTTATTCATTCTCACTGACTTCAATGCAGTACCTGTAAAACTTATCATTATGAATTATTGTGCTAGAGATCACTATGCCATAGTGAGTATGGAAAAGGGTGAGCAATTTGGGGTGTTTTGTGCCTTTAGATAGGATATACTTTTCATCTCCAGACATACTTAGCAGCATCCTTACAATCATTCATAGATTAAAATACATTTAAAAAGCCAAAGTTCATACATACAACAGTAAAAACCATAAAATAAAATAAAACCAGTAAAACCGGAATACTGCACAAGTATTACACATTGCAATTACTACAAATTACTGTGACCATGTAAGGTTCCACCAATACAGCATCTAACTGCTGCTATTTACTACCAAGTCGACAGTAGACTTCCACCTGAAAAATCTGGTCTACTTAGCAATTGGGGTCTTGCTTCCTCATTATAACAAGTAGTTTAGTAGTAGTTCTCTTCACTGAGAAATATGTCTTTAGTGACCCCCAAATCATGCCAAGAGAAAATCCCTCCTTTTGGGTGAACAATGCTGGGGAGTGTCTGCCATTTTCTGGCCAGATTTGTTTGGATACAGAGCACAGGATGAAGGACCCAAATGCAGACAAATAGGCAGGCAGGTGCAGACTTTAATTGAAAGAATGATGATACTCTGGCTTACAGGCAACGGCAGCAGAAGGTTCAAACAGAAGTAGCAGATAATCAGGTAATCAACAGATGAACAGGAATGGGGCAGGGACAAGGTACAGGCACAGAAACAGGTTCAGGTACAGGTAGTGGCTAGAATGCACAGCAACATTGATGATCTGGCAGGGATCCGGTGGAAATGGGCTGGTATAAATACTGAGTGGGTGATTGGGGAATGGGGACAGGTGAGCAGGTGGCAGTCAGATGACTGGGATCTGTGAGAAAGTCTGAGGACATCCAGTGGATGGATGGAAAATGGCAATGACTGGGAAGCTTCATAGAAATGCAAGGGCCTGGGGGAGTGTTACAGAAAAATGGCATAAACCTATGCGCGCTGCCCTACAGCTCCTCAGTGCGGAGGAAGAACTGATCTGTTTATGGTTATTAAAAAGACAAAAGCGATGCAAGAGGAGATGGTCTGTCTGTAAAATTGATTTCAAAATACTACTGTTGTTTTATAAAGCACTGAATGGTACATTTCTGATCTTCTGCTACGTTATGAACCATCCCGACCTCTCAAAACTAAAACTACATGGATTCAGTTCAGTTTTTATGCACCACGTATCTGGAACAAACTCCCAGAAAACTGCAGGTCTGCTGAAACTCTTAGTTCTTTTAAATCAAGGCTGAAGACTTTTCTGTTTACCGCTGCCTTTTATTTAATCAAATAATGATTCATTTCTTACACTGCACTGTAAGTTTTACTGTCCTGTTTTATCTTGTTTTTATTTTCTACCTAACTCTTTATAAGTGTATTTAAATGTATTTTTATGTTGCCCAATGTTGCTTATATGTAAGCACTTTGAATTGCCTTGTTGTTGAAATGTGCTATACAAAAAAACATGCCTTGCCTTGTAAAGCCATCTTGTGCTCTCGATGAAAAAATGCTCTTCCATTTTTCTGCGTGCCGTTTTGATGAGCTAAATAAAAAGGTTTTATTTATGCTGTTGTGGCTGCATAAATACGAGTAGCCCATAATTGCTAAAGTTAGACTAAATTAAATCGCCATATCATCCAAATGTTTATTACTTTTTAAATGTTTATTATTTTTAGTATAATTCGATTTAATTCAGCTAACAGGTCAATCTGCAATTGCGTTCTCACTTCTTTATATGCAGGCAATGTTTATATTCTAAATGTACTGGTGTAATATGTTTTTCTAGGCTGCAATCTTCATAATTTAGTACTTAAGTAGTATTAATGTTTGTGAATGTGGTGCAAAGTTTCTGCCACCAGGTGGTGCCTTTGAGTAAGTCTGGCAAGTTTTGAAGCAGAAGTATTAGAAGAAGAACAATTCCTATTGCAGTTTGGTTTGTAGCATGGGTTTGTAGTACTAGGATAGTATTTCAGCAGCAGAGAAAATTTGCTGGTGGATTATAGCTAACGAGCTCCCTTGTTTTTGTTGTAAAGTGGAGAAATAAAATCACTGCAAGTTAAACCACGTCCCTGAAAAAAGGTTCACACAGACAGAGAAAAGGAGTTTTGTCCTACTTCTCAATTTCTTTACAACTCCTTAACTGAAATTCCACTCAGTATTTAGCATGTGGTCTATGTCTGCTTTTAAGGCACCCCTGTCTTTTCAATATTAGTGAGAGATGCACACAAAGTGTTACAAAGTCATCCAGGAGGTCTACCTACCCTACACAGCAAAATGGACGGTGGGTAACACGGGAGGACATGCAGACTCCACCCAGAGAGATTGTGTGAACGAATCGAACCCACGAATTGGTATCATCGTGCGTATGCTACCTACCCTATATCAAATGATGCAGCGTACTCTATTGGTATCATCAACGTATGCTTTACATATCAAATGATGTAGTGCTTACGTAAAAACGTAAGACTAGGGCCCCGTCGCTGCAAAGTCACAAAACAACTTTGTGGATACGTTACAATTACGTCCCAAAAATTTTACATTTGATAAGGTAATATAATAACCTTACCCCAACGTCGTGATTACGTCGGCAGACAGTCATCACACAACGTTGTGAATCCTCCGTCATAACGTTATAGATTTACACTGCTGAGACGTTGTTCACACTTCCTTATGACTTTATTTACCTTTCTTCAACATTGCTGATTGGTCACTGACTTACTAAACTCTGACCATACATTTAGATTTTGTGTATTAAAAAAGGCATATCATGGTGTTGCAGTTCAATCTCTATACTATCCTACCAATGAAATGCCATTGCTTCTGTAATTCATGACCTCAAAATGTATTTTCAACGACACTCAGTGCAGCAGTAAAAAAAATACATGTATCAAACACCCAAAACTGCTTGTCAATAAAATATACATTGTCTTGCACTGTTGTAGTTTCAGGACAGTAATAACCGTAGACCATTGATTTCAACATTATTAGTGTATATTATTTTAGAGGATGACTGCAGGCATTAACAAGTTAAATTTAAGGGTTTTCTAGACATTTTAAATGCTTCTTAGGATAACATTGTAGACAGTTTTCCACAGGGCACCCCAATAGCTCACCTGGTAGAGTGCATGCTATGTCAAGACTGAGTCCTTACTGCAGCCCTTTGCCCATGTTATCCCTTGTCTCTGTCTAAAAAGGAAAAGTCGCACACTCTGGCTCCATATGCATTTCTCTTTTATTCAAATGATGTTTCGGCCCTTAAGCCTTCTTCATGATTAACAATCAATCCCCTCTCTCTCCCCCATGCCTTTCCTGTCTCTCTCTACTGTGACTATGAAATAAAGTAGAAATGCCGAGAAAAAAAAGAAGAGAAAAAAAGAAAGTTTACCACAGAAGTAAGCACATGCAAGCTGTACTCTTAGCTACTTGACATTTTCACAATGATCTAAAACGACAACATTGACATTTGTCCAAATATTTATTTTGGTCCAAGAAAAGGACACATAGCGGACTTTTGCCATCCAAATACAAACATATTGTAACAACAGATACATACACCATGACATATTCAATGTATGACATGTCATGACAGTCATAATGCATTAGACAATTCTATGAACAAAAATACATTTAAGACAATTGAAAACTTTTAAGGGCTTAAAACATCCTTAAAGACATGTCACTTATTAATTTTACATGTTACTTAAGATTCAAAAATGCTTTGTACTATACAGTTCCAAATCACACTGCCCAAATTCACAGGCCTCAGGTGCATTGTTCTACTTGGAATACAGTCACTCTTGTCTCAGGCATGTCTTTAGTGGGGAAGGCTGGACCTCGGGTTCTTCACTGGGCCAACAGTCATTTGGCCATGTGTGGGAGCTGAAAGGATATAAAATTGGACCAAGTAAGAAAAATAGAGTATCACACAGCAGGCTTATTGGAAATATGAGCAAAAATGGCTAATAGCAACAGATTTGTTGAGTCTGATAGCTGGTAATAAGCACAAAATCAACAGCGATGTAGAGACTGACAACAGGCAATGAGCATAATTCAGCATAATGTTGCTGAATGTTGGTGTTACTGTAACACATAAACACTTAACCAGTGTTTCTGACTGACATGAGGGTGAGCAGATGACAACATTTTCAGTTTTGGGTGATATACTCCTTTAAGTTAATTTTTAAGAATACAGCAGTCACTCACCTTTGACTCCAATATGATTTTGGAATGGATTTTGCTTCTACCCCTTCAAGAAAAATGTTTGCAGTCATCAACAACCTTGCAACAGATGAAATTTGTTTTAGTGATTCAGCAACTGGCAATGTAAATCTAACATTTTTGAGAGAAATGTACTTGGTTGAACTTGCAGTAACTTAACCTTTTTTATTCCAAGTAATGTTCAAGCAACTTGGAAAAAATCAATCACCAAATAAACTCCCATTAGGTATGATCTCTGTTTTAACAAGGGAAGTCAAAACACATCAAGTGCAACATTGTACTGAATTTCTGTAGCAACAACAAGAACTACAAACAAGTGATTTCAAACTTAACATTATAATATTTCATCTTACAAGACTCCAAGACAAGACTTACAAGATTACATACAGAACTTTTTAGTCCATTTAAAAAACAATTCCCAACACCAAGGATGAAGAGTCCAGCAACATTTCTGGAATAAAAGATGGTTAAAGTTCCCCATCTGAAGGAGAGATGGACAGAGGAGCTGGAGCTTCTGCAGATACCTAAAGACCGATCCATTGAAATGGCTGAAACGTTCAACTCACATACACATTCACTTTGATTACTATCTAAATATAAAAATACTTTTTAGCTCAGGGTTTGCATTTTAAATTACATGGGGTAAAAAGGCAAAAAAAAAAGTGATATAATTTCATTTGTGTGTTGTGTCAACAAACCCTGAATTCACATGGCATCCTTTTGCCTGGAGGCCATAACTGCCCCTTCATAAAGTCAATAAAGGTAATGGTTTCAATGAATTTGTCATGAACACACACCAAGACAATGAAATAACACAACTTGGTTATTTTGCGAAACAATATGAATTATTTCTTATGTAATATGACATTGTATAATGTCACATTCTTCAGTGGTTTCTTCTCTTTCTTTCCATGTACACCGTAGTTGCACCAAACAGTGTGTGTTGCAATCGCTAACATTACCCGCCGGACTGGTCCTGGGGATGTGGAATGTCATGTGGTGAAGGAACTGGAGCTGGCTCACCTCTACACTTAGCACTAGTTCTGGAACCAAACTCCTGGAGAGGGGCTGGACTCTCTCCTTTTCTAGAGTTGCCCAGGGTGAGAGGTGCCGGGTGGGTATGGGGATACTCACAAACCCCCCCGACTGAGTGCCGCTGTGTTGGAGTTCTCCCTGGAGAATGACAGGGTTGCCTTTATGCGACTGCGAATCACAGAGGGGAAGGCTCTGACTGTTGCATGTGCTTATGCACCGAACAGCTGCTCAGAGTCCCCGGCCTTCTTGGAGTCTCTGGGTGGCATCCTGGAAGGGATTCCATATAGGGACTCTATAGTTCTACTAGCAGACTTCAACGCTCACATGGGCAACGATAGAGAAACCTGGAGGGGGTGATTGGGAGGAACGGCCTTCCTGATCTGAACCAGAGTGGTGTTTTGTTATTGGACTTCTGTACTAGTCATGGATTGGCCATAACAAACACCATACTTGGTGCCAGAACACCTTAGGCCAATGTTGGCCATATGTCTTGGATACTTGGGTGAAGAGAGGAGCAGAGCTGTCAACTGATCACCACTTGGTGGTGAGTTTGATCAGATGGCAGGGGAGGCTGCCAGACAGACCTGGTAAACCCAAACGTGTGGTGAGGGTGAACGGTGAAGCAGCACACAGAAAATGACCTTCATCGCTGGAGCTTGAAATGTAGTGAGGGTTATGCACTCTTTTTCTGGACTTTGGTTCACACTCAACAGAGGATTGCTCCTCAAAGTGCTTCGCCCAGAGCTTAGCTTCCTCATAGTCCTCTGCATGGAAAAATTTGCATGGACAATACTTTTTAGCCATTTTATTTGAAAGAATAAAAATATTCATGATTCATCATGAAAATGTACTGAGTGCAGACCATAGTGGAAGTATAGTTCACCAAAGGAAAAATGGACAAGCCATGGATGACCAAATTAGTGATCTGTTAAAATGCACGGTATAATTACTCTACAATGGATGGAAATAGATTCACTTATTGTTTTCACCCATACACTCCCCACTGGGGTTTCGTAAGGAAGCAGTATGAACTTAGTCAGATGTTCTGATCAAGGTCCTCTGATTGGTGGCCACAAGAAGATCAGTCAAGTGCACTGAGTTACCATGGCTGTTTAAGTTTATACAAACAGTACCAGTCATGCCAGGGAACACTCGAACTCTACAGAGCCTCCAGTCAGGACTTACATATTCCTAATTAGACTTGACTGTCCTTGGGCACAGGAATAACATATGTGACATTCCCCTTAAAGCCTTTTATTTAATCAAAATTGCTTTTTTTCTGGACTCATGTTTGCCTGTTTACTCCTTCCTTCTATGAGAATGTGAGTACCAAAACACTGAGGCGGCCATCTTGAATTTTGCTCAGTAAGCTAATATTGTAGTGTAAATCATGTGTCACTGAATAAAAGAGCAGGCATTTTTACATGTAACCTGATTCTATCCTGTTTTTGCATCTGAGGGAAGGGTTGGGGGGTGGTTGTCAGGCTCATCCCGGCTTAGCTGTGGTAGTTATACTCAGGTCAAATTCAGGCCACACTTCAGCCATGTACGACAGACTCGGCCTAGAACTGTCCCGTACCTCACCCCGAGACTATGCCGGCCATGATCACTCAATATCGGCCCAAGTGTTTTTGTTCTGGCTCGTGCGATACAATTTTGCTGGCTAGTATATAATAATGTGATGAATTTTGTTCTTTTTTTTGTTTATATCATATTGTTTCGGTAATTGTCTCCATGAAGCACAGTTCGAAAGATATTTAAGGTTTGTCAGGGATTTGCTCAGTTTTACAGTGGACTGAACAGCTGCAGAGCTACTGTAGATTTTTGGGATGAATCAAATTACTTACAACTGTAAATAAATTATGCCAAAAAAAATTACATCATGAAAACGGTCTTGTCATTTTTTTTCTGAATTCTCAGTATTTCCATCATGACTCTTGGGTGTATTACCACTATGTGTCATTCGTACTCTTATTGGTTATCGCAATTAATGGTGATAATGAGATGTAGGTACCTAAACACATCACCTACTGCTCTGACTGGCATCCACATTTCCTCATCTGTTGGCTCATCTGTTTTCTGCTTGTTTCTGTCCACTCCATAAAATCAGAGATTTGAACTTGGGACACATATATCTGCATTAGAACTTGAGAATAGTAAGGGAGTGTTGTTCGCAAATCATAGTGTTGGTCAAGGGAAAAGTTAGGATCTGACTCTGACCCTCCTAGACCATGCTTGTACGTACATGAGCATTTAATCTCCCCTTTTCCACAACAGCCACAAGAGAAGAGACCATCAGGGGAGGCAGCAAGGTGTGGTACATCCACTTTCACAACAAGGCCCACTGCCTCTAGGTGCAATTTTTTCATTTCTTTCCATGTCTGGGTGTAACAGTGGGGTTCACATAATTTTGTTAGACAGATGGTTTATGGACACACTGTGCAGTTGGACAGATAATGTGTCCATCTTGGCAATATTGCCAAACAAATCTAGGTTTATTATAGTAACTATGCTTGTACAATTGCTAATGACAACTCTCTTTAACACCATTACTACAGTCCACAAACAGGTTCAAAAAGAAGCACCCCTAAATAATGGACGGTGTTAATGTGAAATCCTATCAAAGCAGTTGTAGAAGCAGGTTTGTGCTCTTTAAAATGCAGAACAGTACTCCAAAATACAATCAGATCTACTCTCCAGGCAAAACCTGTAGTGAAATTATAAGGGTTGTGGTTCTCCCATGTTCAGAACAATGACCCAGATTTTTTTTCCCAGCAGACATTTTGACTTGTGTTACTTATACATTAAAGATGGCTCTGTTCCATTCAAGTGTCCCAGTAACTCCTAACAGTGTAACAGTGATCCAACATGCACAATACCAGGACGCTATTATTTTCACCTGCGCATTTCCTACTGTGACATGTCAAAAGTCTACAGTGAAAAAGGCCTATTGTGCATGCTGGCTCACTGCCACACTGGCACACTTGAATGGAACAGAGCCATTGTTAATGTTTTTATTAACACCTGTGCTTTTCCTACTATGAAAAGTAAAAATGCTTGGTGAGAAAAAGGCCTATGACTTTCAAACACACATTAAAAGCGGCGCCCATGTGAGAGTGTTGTTCCCAATTTTGACCTTTTCTTCGGTGGGACAAAACACTGCCAAACTGTTTTAAAACCCAACATCCAAACCAGCACCAATGGTGATAATAACATTAGAAACAAAGAAACATACCGTAGGAGCATTTAACAGCAAATGATTATATAAGAGCTGATGGCAAGACCACAAACATAATTATCTACAAATTCCTAAATTTGAGTGTCCAGTACCTTTAATCCGTCCCAAGTATCCTTTATGATTTTAAAGAGCTGATGACACAACCTTGTCAAATAACAAATTGCGTAAAAAATTTACTCCACCAGTTCCACACATACAACTCCAATATACATGCAGGAGGTAAAAGTGCCCATGAGTGACACTATTGAAAAGGACAGTGTTTGTCAAAAAGCAATAGTTACTATTTTTTTAAACCTTCATTAGAACTAAACTGAGATTTTCCAGGGCTGCCATGGTCTAAACCTTGTTGGATGTAATCTAGTGGAGGTGTCTCCACCCAATGACACCACAGGTTACTGGCAAGGTATTTCTTGTTAAATGCCAAATACCCAGGTTATCCTGCTGAATAAGCTGGTAAACAAAGCAAATTCTGCAAAAAAAAAAAAAAAAAAGATTTCTTCTGTTGTAATTAACAAACATAAAGCATTTTATTACAACCAACAAGAGGATAAATGCATTATTGAAGACCAACTGAAATATCTGACAGTAGCAGACATCATTTTTTACTTGTAAAAGAAATGAAAAAAAAAACCATTACTACAGCATTTTGATAGATCCATGTAAAACATTCATCTTATCTTTCTAATTACACACAGGTCCTATAGATAATATGATTCTGTACAATATTTACATCACATAACAAAATTATATTTTTACACTTAATGTTGACAAAACAAGCAAGCACACACTAAGTTCAAGTTCAAGATGACATCGACAATTGTGCACATTTGGACATTCAGAAAATGAAAGGGGACAGCCTGTTCATTATGTTTGCTACATAAAGCTACTGGCTGACTGAGGTTGTTACATAAACCAAGGCTGCTAAATAAGTCTTGCTTGTAGTGAAGTACATTTTAAACCACAACCCCAACAGTTTCCATCTGCCTTTCTTCTTATGCAATCACATGATCAGGACGAACATGGAGAAACCTTTGAGGTCCAGGGTAAAAGGCATTGTCATTATAGCAGCACGCTATATTGCACAAGCGAGTCAGAATTCAGGAGATAATCTATAACTGAAAAAACAATTGGGCTGAGATGCATAAAAAAGACATTTAGTGTTAGACACATGCATCTCTGTTCACAGTATTCATCAATGAAGACGAAGGTAATTATCCTGCCTCCTTTAGTGTGTGTGAATATGACTGATGGTCATGACAGCAGGAGAGTACAAATGGCCACAGTGATTTTTCTGTTTTCTGTTCACAAGGCTGTCACAGCAGCATTTGCCTGAATAAAATATGACAACCAACAGTTAAAAACAGCATGCGATGAGTGTAAGAGGGGTACACTAAAGGACCTGTCCCACAGTAGTTGCACTGAAGCCAAGTTTGTAATATTGACTCAACTTTAAAGACATCTGTAACTATTAAATATCTCAAGTGCAAAAAAGGCAGCTCTAGCCTAATTTTAGCAGAACACGAGAGGAGTGTGACAGTAGATATGTACTAAGTCCTTTCTAACTCGCCTCGATCTATTTACTGGGGGTGATCTTGTCTAGTCCTGGCCAGGTGGGAATGTAGTAGCGAGGCAAAGTGCCTTCCATGAGCCTTTCCATCCACAAGCCCAGGCGGTCCAGTTTGTGGTGGATTTGCAGGGTGGATATGCTGCGGGATCGGTTGGATTTGCGCTGTGGATGGTCATCACGCAAACTGGACCTCGACCTCCCCCCTGAAATGCCCCCTTCATCCTCAGATGACTTACTGTCAAGGTCTTCCCCAGTGTAGACGGGCTTAAACAGACAAAGGTACTTTTTGTGTCCGTTAAGTGCCAGCACGTAGCCGGTGTAGTCTATCTTGTGGTGACCCCTGTCATCCTCATCTGCATCAATCTGCGTAGCGTCCTGGGCGTATTCCAGCAGTGTGTTCATCCACTCGCTGTGCTTGTCAATATTCAGGAAGGAGAAATGCAGCGTCAGGCTCCTAGGAGAGTGTTGAAATAATGAATGTGATGAAGTACATGATTGTTAAAAACAAACTCATATAATGGACTTTATTTGTTCCACACAAGGAAAAGGGAATGTTTAGCTTACCCTGTGAAGGAGTAGACCTCTTTGGCAAACTTGCTAAGGAGGATGTTCTTGGAGGCGTCAGTGAGCACCAGCACTATGTTCATGTGTCCCGGCCTCAGCTTCACCAGGTTGCTCATGTAAGTGATATCTGTCAGCTCTGTCACCTCCACAAAATTCTTCTTGGGAGGCCGACTGAAATCAACAGCCAGAATGAAGAGTTTAAAAACATGACGATAAATCCTGCACTCGATAAAGCGTTAATATGTAAATTCTAAATGTATTCTTGCCTTGAAGTACTACCGGTCCCTGGTGACCCATTTTCTGCTTTTGTTCCATCTTTTGCCTTTGGTTTTGTCTGCTTATCTTCACTTGAGTCACTGAAAACACACACAAAGGGGGTGCGCAGGCATAGAAGAGTTAGAAAATTAATAGCATTATTACTTTTTCAGACATTACGTTTTCTTTGGCTTGTCTTAAGCTATATAGTACAGTATATAGCGTTACAGTTTTGGTGGTCTAGTAAAACGTGTATGGTAAAGCAACCAACCTGAAGGCCTGGATGACCACAGTTCCAAACAAGATGAACAAGGCAGAGAAGATGAGGGACAGAAGAGGCATCATCTCACGCCTGCAAATCATCACAGATGTCTTAGTGCAACAAGACACACTGTATTTATCTCAAGAGTGTGCTATTCCAAAACAGGTGGAAGGTAGCTTGCTTGTAAATTAAATACTGTTGTAGTGCAATTTTAAACTTCCAAAAATCTTAATCTTTAACATCAAATTCTTACATATGTGTGGAACTGCTTAACTGGATCTAAAATGAAACTTCAGTTAGAGTCCCGGTAGCTCACCTGGTAGAGCGCGTGCCATTAAGGCTGAGTCCTTACCGCAGCGGCCCTGACTCGATTCCAACCCGGGTCCTTTGCTTCATGTCATCCCCTCTCTCTCTCCCGCCTTTCCTGTCTCTCTCTGCAGCTATCACTATCCAATAAAGGCAAAAATGCCCGAAAAAATAATCCAAAAAAAATAAAGACAAAGATTTCTACCTACCAGTTGTTATGCAGAATATCATCGATGACTTCAGAGAGGTAATCGTAAGATGCATAGATCCATCGGATTACAAACATCTACAGAGTGAGAGTATTACTTTTAGTAACAGGACTGGTGGTTGATATTTATCCAACAGTACTTGGTTATAAGAATCTTGGTTGCATAGACAAGCATTGTTCAAACCCACTATTTTTACTCAAAGAGAAACATACAGAGGCGAACTCGTTGTTGAGCTCAGGCAGCACAGCGTCATGGATGAGGATGGACGGGTCCTTCTGAAGTCGCTCCAGCTCCTCCAGAAGACGCTGCTTGTCTTCCTCACTGCCGTTCCAGGCCGTCACAGGCTTGAACAAGGCCTTCCCTGCAGCGTTACGCCTCTCCAGGATCACCACCTGAGTAAAGAAAAAAACACTCAGTCCGTTAATATGAATCTTGAATAATACACTTCTTATGGGAGCATGAGTTATTAAGTCAAATGTCCATTCCAAAGACTTCTTTAGAAAATAAAATAAAACAGCTGTTTGTTTTGGCATTGAGGAATAACCCTTGAAATCATTACTTTGTCTCAAATTTGTGCACTAATACATTATACTACTGATTATTAAAACAAATATGCTGAATGAATACCATTACCAATTCTCAAATCCCCATATATGCTGTAGATTCAGAGTGGAACTGGCAGCTGTAGTGTTGGACATGTATGAGTGTACCTGTGGTGGTGACTGTGTACGGTCCTTGTTCTGCATGAGGATGTCACAAAGAGGTTGCTGTAGCCGCTGGTACACATAGGCAAACCTCACAACTTCCTTGGTAGTAGTAGAGGCAAATGAAAGAAACACCTGGTTTGCAAAGGAAAAGGTCTCTTCGTCACCTGTGATCAGCAGGACACAGTATCTGAGGGGAGGAAAGACATTAAAGTAACTTAGTGAATGCAAACTGCATATCTTAAAATACCTCAAATTAGATGTGGAAATTATAACAAAAAATGCACTGAATTGGTTTCATATTTGAATTGTCTCTGACTTATGGGTGTGAACAGATGTTAAAAAAGAAAATGCTAGGCTCTCTTACTTCCTGCGTCTATGGAACTGTTTGACAGGACAGAGCTCATCAAAGAGCTTCTGATTGACCAGCCGTGGCACAAGGAGAAATTTGTTGTTTGACATGAACTCATCAATAATTTGCTTTTTCATTCCTTTAGCCTGCAGAGAACAAACATAACCACATAGAAAAAAAGAGTGAGGTGCCATTTTAGTGAAAACAAGTGCAACTAGTTCCGTGTATAGATAACAGTCAATGATTAAATTTAACCAGAGGAACTACTTTCTTTTCTCAAGCTCCCTGCTGCTGTGATTTACCTGTATAATGTCAGCAGGCTTGTCAATGTTCTCTTTGAAGACCAGCATGGTCGGAGCGTAAGTGTTAATATTGAACTGTTTCTGCAGATTGGCAGTCTCTGCAAGGCCCTGGTCCACATAGCCAAACTGCAAGTAATCCTTATAAGCAAAAGCTGTCAGCTATGGAGATACAGAGATAAATTATTGACATGTTTGTGTTAGTGATGCAATTACTGTCAGTGGCACTTGAGATACATTTCACATAAAAAAAAAAAAAAAAAACTGCAAGGCAAGAGCCTACCTTGTATAGCAGAGGAACCACAGGCACTTGGTCGAACAGAAGCACATGTGGCTTGTTGAGCTCATGCCAGCTATTCAAGAACTGCAGGTCATTCTTGTCTGTGACCTGAAATATAGAAGAAAAAAAATAATATTTTGAATGTATGCTACCAATCCATCTTCTGTATGTCCATTACGTTCAGAGTTTCAGTCATGCTTCCTGTGATGCACCATAAACTACAACGTTTAACACAAGACAGGCAAATATTTACCCGCTCCACAAGTCTCTGAGGAAGAAGGTCTTCTACGAACTGCCTCAGGTGCTCCTTTGCTACAGCGTAATGAAAAAACGTCACTTTGCCATTGATGACTCCAAGTATTGATGGGGTGCGATGAGCACCGAGGTGATTGGCTAACCGTCTCTCATAGCCAACGTCCACCACACCTATTCCGACGCCTGCAAAGACAGGATATCAACAGACATACACACCTTTTCAACTCGCACTGTGCAATTTCATAGACGGCAGGGCTGCTGGACAATTTTGGATCATTTATAGGTTCATTCCAAACCTAGAGTCTCCATCTCCTGCACCACCTCTTTCCAGACGGGCTCGATGTGGATGCAGCTGAAGCACCAGTCCGAGGTGATCTTTATCAGGTATGGTCTCTTGTAGCTGTCAGGCACCACGTCGTTGACATACTGGTTAAAGTGCAATATGTACTTGCTGTCAGCAAAGTCCCTGTGATTCTTGCTGTTGAAGGGGAAGTTGAAGAAGGACTCATCGAAGTAAAAGCTGTCGTGACGATGACCATAGCGCCCGTTGCCGTATGGCTGGGTGTCATCAGTCTGCCCGTAACGGTCATAATTGGCACGTTTGTCCTCATTGGACAGGATCTAGATTTTTGGGAAGAACAAATATCAATATGCTACTGGCTTTTATCACAGCTTCCATTCACATACCACATGATACTAAAGGTTGAGGACCAGCTGCACAATATATTGATGAATTCCATTTAAAAAATGACTAACCTCATAAGATTTGGTAATCTTGATAAACATGTCCTCAGCACCTGGATTTTTGTTTTTGTCTGGATGCCTTGAGAAGAAGGCGCTCATTAGTTAAGACTTGAATGAGTTTTATAAAAACAGGCCTGTGTCGTGTGAAAATATTTACCATTCTTTTGCAAGACGCTTATAGACCTTCTTGATCTCAGCCTGGCTTGCACTCCTGGTTACTCCTAAGATTTTGTATGGGTCCATCTCAGGCCCAGCATAGGTTGCTCCTGTCAGCAGCACTGAGAGGACCAACACTACAGCCAGCGGCACAGACATCTTTGACCCTGCCATCACAGTTCCCTTGAACACATCAGAAGAGCTATCACCATCAAGTTAAATGGGTTCAATCTGAGGATGTTCAGACCTGAAATCATGACAGCCATTAGCTAACTTGCAAATCTGAAACAGCTTTTCCTCCATACTGACGTTACTTTCGCCTTGTAATGATGCAAAATGATGAAGACAACAGGGTAGCTAGATGTGGTGAAAATGGCATTATAGCATGCTAAATACAGAAGCTAGGTAATATATGTCAGCTAATTAATACAGCAACAGACATCACAATATCATAATACTGCTGACATGTCACTGGGCTGTGACATTAACGTTATTCCTCTTCGAAGATAAAAAACGTTCAAGCAGTTTTTTTCACTAGGGTTAGTTGCGTTGCTACGGTGGCTAGCTGTCTCAACGCAACAGCTCTAACGTTACGTTCCCAGTCACCTCAAGCAGATGCGGTCAACCGGTACTACGCCACATATTTGGTGAAGGTTTTGGTGTTCTTCAGCTTGTTGGTTAACGCTGACAGCGAAATGCAAAGGGTGTGTTCAGCAGCATCCCACAGCTCCTCCAGGGCAAGCTGACAACCTGCTGCTGCGAAGCAGGAGTACCGGGGGAGGCGCCCAGTGTCGAAAGTCATTTTGGGAGATTGAGTATTTGGTGACACCTTATTTTTCGTTTGTGTGTGTTCGGTTTAATGGCTTGTCGCGCTACGATTTTTAGTGCGAATGCATGACCGTACGCTGGACGTATGGTAACGGCGCACAGTAATTAAAATCAAATGCACCTCGTTTTTTTTTTCTCTGCGCACTCTCTCAGTAGACCAATCACAGACAACGCTGATGTAAACAAGGAAATGGCTAATGTAACCAAGCGCAAATAAGAGAAATGAAAGGAAACTTGTACTAGTTGTACAGGTATAAGTTCCCTTTCACAAACGAGTGGGATCATTACGCACTTTTTAGGATACCGACTGACTGCAGTCGTAGCAAAATTAGTTAGTAACAGCTTTTACGATAACGTTACTTCTCTGTCTCCCTCACTGGGGTTGTTAGTATTGAATGGAGGAAAGACACAAGAAGATTCTTCAGCGCAACAGGACCAGTCTCGTGAGAGACTTGGAGCCATCAAATATCTATGATGGCCTTCTTGAAAAAGGAGTTTTCACCCAAGACATGATCGACGAGATAAAGGTAAGACAGCTGTGTACGTCACGACACTGCGTTTCAGGTTCCAGTGTTGTTTGTGAACAATCAGAGCAACGCTAGCGCTAGTACACACCAGTTACTGTGTCTCCTATCAGAGCTCTGGGACCAGACGTGACCAGGCCAGACAGTTAGTCCGGGATTTAGAGACCCGTGGGAGTCGGGCCTTTCTATTATTTCTGGAATGCCTTCAGGAGACAGGTCAGCACAGTTTGGCAGAGCTCCTACAGAGCGGAGCTCCAACAATTCAACTACAGCCTGCAACACCCATTCAGGTCGTTCGCCCTGTTGTCCTGCCTCTCCCAGTTTGTAAGTGTCTGATACTATGGTATATTTCATTAGTATCAATGTCATAACTGTCTTTAAAGATAGTCTTTGTAGGCAAATGATTACAATAATTTGTAACTCTCTGTCCTTATAATTTATTGCTCATATATCTGCTCTTTGTTTCTCCAATAGCCTCTCCAATGGATGTTGATAAGCAAAGAATAGATGATGTCCCTGTCTATCCAATACACAGACCCAGTCCTACTCCCAGTCCATGTAAGCTATTAATAAACTACTTCATTTACTTATTGGTAACAGCCTGATAAGTCCCTTGATGCTTAACACATATTGATACTTATGTCATAGCACTTGAAAGACCAAGGCCACAAGGCAGAACTCGACGGGATAGTATTCAGGTAAGCACCATTTATTTATCATGCACTTTACAACCAACAGAAGGACAACGGTTGCTGTAGAAGAAAATTGTCAGTGCTTTGTTAAATTGTTATTATTATATTATATATTTACATCATGCCTCTTTCTCTGCTTCCATTTTCTGCGCGTGTCAGAGCTATAAAATGGACGCCAGCCCATGTGGACATTGCCTCATCATAAACAACGTGGAGTTTGAACCTCAGAGCGAGCTGAAAAATCGCAAAGGGTCCAACATAGACTGTGACAAGCTGGAGAGAAGATTCAAGGCACTCAAATTTATTGTGGAAGTTAAGACAAACCTGAAGCAAAGAGTAAGAATCATTTCTTCTGCTTCCGTGTCTGAAACCACATGTAAAACGTTGCACTCGTGGTTGTAAAGCTAACAGTTATCTCTGCATTTCAGCAAATCAGACATGACCTGTTAGCTTTATCTAAGAAGGACCATTCACAATATGACTGCTGTGTGGTCATCATGCTGTCCCATGGGACTGAGGTAAGACATGTCCCGTAAAATCCACATTGATTGTACTATTGAGAACAATTCACAATAAAAGCTATTGCATCACTTTCAGATTATTAGACACCCAGTCTCTGGAATTATGCGTTGCCTAATATTGTACCAGCTACTGTTGAAATGTCAGCGTTTGTGTCCACGGAGGCTGCAGTTGTACAATTTATTCCATCCACTCATACGTGATAAAATGCTACCTCTCTGACCTACTCATGTTTAGATCCCGATGACTTGTAAGACCTAATGTATGCTCACATTTATGTTTATAGGTGAGTCACAACCGCTTCCCTGGTGCCGTGTATGGTGTGGACGGACAGCACGTCCCAGTTCAGCACATCACAAACTACCTGAATGGCCAGCATTGTCCATCATTACAGGGCAAACCAAAACTTTTCTTCATCCAGGCCTGTGGAGGAGGTAGCTAACATTGAACATACTGTTGAATAACTCAAAGTAACAAAGCATGTGTAAAATCCATAATCCTACTTACAACATTTAAAAGTTGTACGTAATATATATACTTAAAGTGGTCTCATAGGGAAACATTTGTTTGTCTTGAGATGAAAGAGACACAGGCTTTGAGGTGTCCCCTGATGAGGTTGAACCATCCATCGGTGGGGCAGATGATCAGACGGACGCCATTCCAACATCATCCAGCAGTGACTCTCTGAGCATGTCCGATGAACCGGACGCCAGAGCCACGCTGCCCACCCCATGTGACATTCTGGTGTCCTACTCTACTTTTCCCGGTGTGTTTGTGTCTCAATGTGTGTGTGTGTGTGTTGCATTCATGCGTCTGTGTGTATTCTGATTAATAACAAACACGTGCAAGTCAGAGCTACAGATAGACTTGACTTAATATGTATGTCTTCCTAATGCCGCTTTGACCATGTGTCAAATACAGGTTACGTGTCGTGGAGAGACACCCAGTCCGGTTCCTGGTACGTCGAGACACTGGACCGTATTCTTGAGGAAAATGCTGCCACCGATGACTTGGTCACAATGTTGATGATGGTGAGCTTCTCTTATTATACCAACAAAATGATCTGGGGCTCTATTAAATTCCCTCGACCATTTAGAACTTTTTAATTCAAACATAGACACATCAGATTATTGACTGTCATTATTTCCAGGTTAACCATGAAGTCTCCCAGCACTCTGCAAAAGGGCTCTACAAGCAAATGCCTGGTTCCTTTAACTTCCTCCGCAAACTTCTCTACTTTCAAAGCCACGCAGAGCGAAGTTCATCTTAACACTTCTCAGTTTCACTTTCAGGGAACCTTATATGTTTATGGCATGACTGTAATTTCTTGGGATTATGTCGCAGCAGAGTTGCTAAATTTATGAATTTTTTTAAATTGTGGTTATACTTTCAGTGACCCAATCATGTCTTACTGTACATTTCTATTGTTTGTCATGTCTTGCTGTGTTTTTCAGTCATCTTTTCTAACTCTGTAATCGTTTTTTTATATTCTTGGTGTCTTATCGGCACAAAGCAGCTGTACATTTTTAAGTATAGACAATCAACATGATGTTCAGTTTGTACTCTGCAAAGTGATATAAAAGACTTTGCTGACTCTTATTTCAAGTCTCTTTAATATACTGAAATGGTTCCATTTCATTTGTATTTCAGTCACCTCAGATCAACCCACACTATTTCAAACATAGGTTTATCTCAAATAGCCTAAACTGCAAACAATTAAAACACTCTGAAACAAGTCATGACCACGATGTTTCTCATATCAAATGGGGGTCCCCAGTAGCCTTTATGTATTTGGGGAACTTTGACATGAAAACATTGGGAGTCCCTTTGTTGGTAAGATACAGTGACCCCCATATAGCTCTAATTCTTCAGTTAGCCTCTCAGGAAATCTTTAATTGATTCATCCATTGTCTTGCCTCATTATGATGTTATCAGGCCTCCAGAAAAACAGAAACTTTAAACATTCCAAATGTCAAATAATATACAGCTTCTAAATAAAGTGTACTTTTGGAAATCATTTTTAGCAATGCCTAAGGCAGTGTCAGTCTGTCGGTCCACCACTTTGGTCCAGACTGAAATATCTCAACAACTATTGGATGGATTGCCTTGAAATCTGGTTCAGGTATTCGTGGTCCCCAGAGGATGAACTTAGGTGATCCCCTGACTAGCTGGTTGACTCCGCTGAGGTTAACGTGTGTTTTTTTGTGAAATGTCTCAACAACTATTGGATGCAGTAATGGATTTCCATGAAATTTGGGACAGATATCCAGGGTGCCTAGAGGATGAAGCCTACTGACTTAAGTGATCCTTGACCTTTCCTCTAGCACCACCATCAGGGCAGAATATGTCCTATATAAACAAATACTTGCAAAACTATTCCCATCAGCCTCAGCTGTACTTTGCGTTTAGTGCTAATTAGCAAATGTTAACAGGATAAACTAAGATGGTGACCATAGTAAACATTATACCTGCTAAACATCAGCATGTTAGCATTATCTTTGTGAGAATGTTAGCATGCTGATGTTAGCATTTAACTCAAAGCACTGCTGTGTGTTAAGTACAGCCTCACAAAATTCAAATTCATACAATGGATAATTTTTCTCCCACTCCTCACGACAGTCAGATATATTTTGCTGTAATTAAACAATTCATTAGCCTGGATTTGTTTGCCAAAAATTGGACAAAGCTATATGACCATATTTTCTCATATTAACATGTTTGTATCATGGCAATTACCTATACCTAAAGGTGTGTTTCTATGATGTGAGTCTACTGAGAGTTTTTTTCCCCTTCTGATTATCAAATAAATAAATTATGGTTCTTAGTTCATCTTGGGCTATCACTATTGTGTATTCTCTTCTTTCTTTTTCTCCTCATTTTGATCTTGTTCTGTCTGACTACCTTAATTTCATTATGTGTTTTTTCTCTGTGGTGGTTTTGTTTCTTTCCCAACAAAAAAAATCCATATTGTTTATACTCTGTTTTTTTTTTGTTTGTTTTTTTGGCCAACAAACTCTACAATGGAGCCAATACAACACAGTACAGTAGATCCTAATAATTTATTAGATCATTAGATCTATTTATCTAATCACCAGTTCTTCATATCCATTGCTCACAATCCATTGCTATCTGATTGAGCTCCTCTGATCTTTGGAGCTCCTCAAGAGTCAGTCCTGGGACCTGTCTTATTCTCCCTTTACATTCTCCCTTTGGCTACATCTCTTATAAGTTCTATGTTGATGTCCAGCTTTATGCATTTGTGATATTGAGGAAACTTTCAAATGTCTCTACTTTAAATCATTTTGTGAAGGAGTGGAGATTAGTGCCTGGATGTCTCATAGTTTTCGGCAGTTGCTGTAAATCACAACAAATCTAAGTTCTTGTCTTGGCGCCAAATCAGACTTTTGAAATTTTACATAAGCACTTTGATTCCCAGTTTAATTTTGAGAAACATCTTAAGTCAGTTATTCAGTGTTGTTTTTTTCAATTAATAACATTTCCAAACTACTTCCCTTCTTATCTTTCCAACAGCTCGAACAATCATCCATTGTTTTGTCTCCTCACGACTCGACAATTGTAAAACACTGTATTCTTGTTCAAGCCAAGAAGATACAGCACAATTACAGACATAAATGTAATTTTTAGGAGACAGACTTGTGCTCTGAAACACGTACAAAGTGGTCATAAAAAGTCAGATAATAATAGTTATTGATACACTTTTAGCTTTGACAGTTCCATGTAACACATACACAAGTATCACCAGAATATGGTAATCATTACAAAAACGTATTCAGTGTGTTTAATTGTATTAATGTTATTCCAAATGTATTTATTATTTATTTCACCATAGTTAGAAAAACTAGGAATAGCCAATATTTTAATAGACTGCTGCTCCTCTCGGTTCCCAGGCTTCTTTAGTTTCCCGGTTTGTATGTTTTGTCTGGTTCACTAAAGACTTCAAACTGCTCCAGCCTCTTCAGTCTGTGCTCTGAGACTGGATGTCTACTGGCCCGTGTCTCATGGGATTGTCATGTTATTCTCATTTTGGAATTCATAGCCAGTTGAATAGGAGCCACTGGAGTCAGGTTCAGGTTTGTTTTTCATGATACACACAGACTGCCCTAGATCGAAATTAATAAATACTGAGTATGTCTATTCCCACCATCAGTCTCACTCACCTCACCTACCACTGAGTCCTATAAAACCATGCTTCACGTCAGCAACACACTCTGTGAGTATAATGATGACCATAATAGTTAAAAAAAAAAAAGCCTTTATACAGATTGTGATTTTGTACAATTTGAGTTTTCTTGCCTTGTCTTTAGCGTGTAGGTTGACTCATTAAGGCACAGTATAAAAACACATGGTCCACTTAAAACATGAGTGCACTACAATCTAACAGTGCTGTTTCTTTTTCAGTGCTGGCAGCAACCTGTCTGCTTGTAAATGCAGGTAAATATCTGTGTGTGTGTGTGTGTGTGTGTGTATGGCACGAGAATGCTTGAATACATTTTTACGTATGTGTGTTTCTGTTAAACTAATACTTCAGTATCTGTACTTAGGTGTCCTCTCAGAGACAGTTACCACCTGTGAAGGCGTCCATCGCCTGAGCTGTGGTATGACTATTTCCTAAAACTTTCTGTTCACAGTAGTGCTTACATTTATTTTGACAGCACTAAAGAGCTGGTTTGGTTTGTCGCTAAGGTTTTTTGTTTCATGATTAAGTGATTTCTGCAAGCAGAAACAACAGTAAAACTAAATAATAGGTTACTTTGATGAAATCCATCAGAGTTGTTATTGTCTATTTAAACAAATAATCATCATAAATAAAGAGAATATCTTGTTCTCTGTCAATAATTTATTTCTCCCTCTTTGCTGTGTAACAGATATCGGAGTGATCAGTGTTCAGACAGCACTGTACGGACGTGCTGACAGTGAGACCTGTAGTGAGGGAAAACCTCCACAAGAGACTTCTAATACAAAGTGCTCTCTGGCGGATGCTGTGGACATCCTCAAGAGAAGGTACATACTTGTGTTAATTGAGCTTTCTCTTAAGTTGCTTGTGTGACCATAAATGCTCAGTTTAGTGAAGATAGATGTGAATAGGGTGTCAGGGAGGCTCTTTCAGAGGCATTCTCAAGTTTAACTATTATTAGATTACATTACATTACATTTCACTTTAATATCTGCTTTGTCTGAAATGTATAGTATAGCATCAAAAGGCGAACAATATTCAAAAACAAAACAGAAACATTTAACCAGACACTAAAAACAATAGTACAAACATTTGTAAAATGTTACATTGGCCCAAGTCACAGCACTGTAGTGTATTTCATTTCTGTTGTGATTCTGCTTGAATCACGCTATTCATCTTCTCCCTGTAGGTGTGACGGAAAAACAGTGTGTGAACTAAACACAAATGTTGTCGGAGTATCTGATCCCTGCCATGGCACCCATAAATATCTGCAGACCAAGTACACCTGCCTCCCAGCAAGTCAGTCACATGTCTGCATGAAACTAAAGCAAAGCTGCAAAACCCTTAAATTATTTTGTTTGGTTTTCACTTGCCTTATTTACAGGTTTATGGCTTATATTTTTTTGCCTGTTTCTTTTTTTTTCAAACACACAAGAAATATGTACAGTATATATATGGATGGCTTGTCAAATTGATGGGACATTCTGTGCCTTACTACAGTCAAAAAATGTGTGTGAGTGTTAATTTACTTATTTCTGCTTGGGATTTATATGTTAACCTTTTGGCCCTGCTTTAAGTGCTATGAATGATTCAAACAGGAAGTGTAATGTTGCCATGGAGTCTGTTAGTCAGCAGTGGGCTACACTTAAGTTCTGTTTTTATTAGTGTGATCTAATTTGAAGAGGATCACAAGAATAAGAGGTGTGATTTTTGGCCCAAAATGTGTCAACTGGGTGTCAGAAGTTAAAACTGCATGTTTAATGTGAATCATGTTATGTTGACAGTTCACCATGTGACATGTGAGCACTCCTATGCAGAACTGTATTGTGGTAAGATCACATTTTCTCTTCTTTTTATGTATGGTGCATTAACATGAAAAACGACAGCATTATTGTATTTTCATGGCACTTAAGCATCAGCACTGCTTCCAACTCCTTCTTCTCTTTTTGTCAGATGAAGGCCAGGTTATATTTGTCTACAGTGCTGATTATGGACGCCATGACAAGACCACATGCTCTTACAAACGGCCTGCCTCTCAGCTCGAAAATATTGACTGCTCACAAGCCACCAGCAAATTAAATGACAGGTACTGTTACCCACTTTTTGTCAACTTGTACCTCAAGTAGAAGGCTGTGGAAATAAAAATCATGGTGTATTTAACTTTATAACTGCAGTACAGTGATAGCTGCAAATTTGTGATGCCATAAACTTTCACCTGCTCTCAAAAACACCCAGATTTTAAATGCTACAGTGCACATTCAAGCCTGTATTCACTCATGTCACTCTGCCTCCACAGCTGCAGTGGGAAAAACAGCTGTATTATCAAAGCAAGCAACTCAGTGTTTGGAGACCCATGTGTTGGCACTTACAAGTACCTGGAGGTGGCTTACATATGTGAATGTAAGTAGCTCAAAGGCCAGTTAGCACTGTTTCACACTACTGAAGCTAGTCCAAATGTGCAAAGGAAAACATGATGTGGAATAGAGTATGGGGTGGAAAAAAGCGGTGATGCAGAGATAGATCCATGTACTGTTTAACAAGGACGTGCACAAGTGTGGGCTAAAGTTGCCCGAGCAACAGCACATTTGCCCTCTTTGGCTGAGCTGCCTCACCGGAGGGAAAAAAAAAGGTTTTATTTATGCTGTTGTGGCTGCATAAATACGAGTAGCCCATAATTGCTAAAGTTATCATATCATCCAAATGTGTATTACTTTTTGATAGGCATGCCTCCGTGGGACACAGAGATGGGGCGGCCTATGCCTCCTGTCATATGACACTCTAGCATCCAAACTTGGTATTGTTGCCATTGTGTGAGGGCTATGGTGTCATTGTGGCAACGACAAATGGTATAACCAAAGGGATGCCCTGTGAATTAAAATTTCCACATATGCTGCCGAACAATGCCCAGCTTGTCACTTCTGCATCACGTCACGCAATATTGCCTATATTATGCTGTCATATGAACCAATCTTAGCTAGCTAGCTGGCAAACATATAGGCAGTCTGCTGAGGGAGGCAGCTAAGGAGCTAACTTTGCAGAGCTGAGTGAAACCAGCAGGCCAGCAGGTGAAGCATTCTGATAGAAATGTCAAGCAACTATTTCCTACATACTTAATTTAATGTGAAGTAGGCCTATTTTCTCAGAAGCATTTTTTAAAGTTGGAAGTATACAAATATTTCAATCAATGATACATACATAGTATATTATATCTGTGTATAGTATTGTGAATGAGTTTCATCTTTAACATAATTAAGTGCTTTTCTGTAGGGAGCTAACCCCAAAAGCTCCAGTTCAGAGAGCATTTGACCAAACCTACATGGCCCTGTGTGAAATAGTGATTGCCCCCTAAACCTAATAACTGGTTGGGCCACCCTTAGCAGCAACAACTGCAATCAAGCGTTTGCGATAACTTGCAATGAGTCTTTTACAGCGCTGTGGAGGAATTTTGGCCCACTCATCTTTGCAGAATTGTTGTAATTCAGCCACATTGGAGGGTTTTCGAGCATGAACTGCCTTTTTAAGGTCATGCCCCAGCATCTTAATAGGATTCAGGTCAGGACTTTGACTAGGCCACTCCAAAGTCTTCATTTTGTTCTTCTTCAGCCATTCAGAGGTGGGCTTGCTTGTGTGTTTTGGATCATTGTCCTGCTGCAGAACCCAAGTTCGCTTCAGCTTGAAGTCACGAACAGATGGCCGGACATTTTCCTTCAGGAGTTTTTGGTAGACAGCAGAATTCATGGTTCCATTTATCACAGCAAGTCTTCCAGGTCCTGAAGCAGCAAAACAGCCCCAGACCATCATACTACCACCACCATATTTTACTGTTGGTATGATGTTCTTTTTCTGAAATGCAGTGTTACTTTTACGCCAGATATAATGGGACACACACCTTCCGAAAAGTTCAACTTTTGTCTTGTCAGTCCACAGAGTATTTTCCTAAAAATCTTGGGGATCATCAAGACTTTTGGGAAAATACTCTGTGGACAAAAATTGAACTTTTCGGAACCCTCCAATGTGGCTGAATTACAACAATTCTGCAAAGATGAGTGGGCCAAAATTCCTCCACAACGCTGTAAAAGACTCATTGCAAGTTATCGCAAACGCTTGATTCTGGACAGTGGTACTCTTAATAATATTCTAATAATTCAATTTAAGATGAGCTGCAACCACAAGACTCCAGACCAGAGAGTGAGGAAGAGTATGCTGAGCATCAGGAGACATATGAGACAGGTACATTTGAATGGTAAATGGACTGTACTTATATAGCGCCTTTCTAGTCTTTCTGACTACTCAAAGTGCTTCAACTACATATCTCATTCTTAATTCTGATTCTAATAATTCAATTTAAGATGAGCTGCAACCACAAGACTCCAGACCAGAGAGTGAGGAAGAGTATGCTGAGCATCAGGAGACATATGAGACAGGTACATATGAGGGTGGTAATGGCAGAGTGTGAGAGAGTTACTATGAAGTGCTATGCCAGTAAGAGTGGGATAAAGAGAAAGATATGCTGTGGACAGTGGTATTCTTAATAATATTCTAATAATTCAATTTAAGATGAGCTGCAACCACAAGACTCCAGACCAGAGAGTGAGGAAGAGTATGCTGAGCATCAGGAGACATATGAGACAGGTACATTTGAATGGTAAATGGACTGTACTTATATAGCGCCTTTCTAGTCCTTCTGACTATTCAAAGCGCTTCAACTACATATCTCATTCTTAATTCTGATTCTAATAATTCAATTTAAGATGAGCTGCAACCACAAGACTCCAGACCAGAGAGTGAGGAAGAGTATGCTGAGCATCAGGAGACATATGAGACAGGTACATATGAGGGTGGTAATGGCTGAGTGTGAGAGAGTTACTATGAAGTGCTATGCCAGTAAGAGTGGGATAAAGAGAAACATATGCTGTGGACAGTGGTATTCTTTACAATTCTAAATTGCTTTAGAAATAAAATAGCATTTTGCCTGCCACTGTCTTTATATTATTGTCTCTGGAAATTTCATAGACAGAAATGTTCAGATGTTCTGTGATATTCACTCATGGAGACAGGAGTACAATCAAAACTTGGTTTTGGATGATACAGTGAAGTAGCCTATTTGAAATTTCCAATGGCTCGAATTTTCAAAATCTACTTTTAAATTTTTACTTTACATGATGCATACAATGTCAGCTCATAATCATCTGAGTTCAAAAAGTTTATGTTTGAAGTTTGAATATTGTGGTTTTCACTGTTTTGGTTTCAAAAATGTTTCCTCAAAGTTTGAATGCTTTACATAGCTTCTGCTGTCATAAACAAGTAATTAAATGAAGGGCTATTGTGCCATGTTGAAACGGTGTGATCACCATATAGGTACACATCTTTTACAATCAAATTGATAGATGGTAGTGTGAAGCTTAGAACGAGCTTGAAAAAAGGGGGTTGCCCTTTTTTCAGGTTAGAGCAACAGCCCCTCAAAAGGTCTGATGCCTGTCCCTGCTGCTTAAATAACTATCTTTGTAGCTCTATTAATCCTAAAGTATTCTGTTTGTAGTGCAGTTACATTGGTTCTTGATTTAGAAACATTGTTTTTATTCAAGTAGCTGTGCTGATGAAGTGTAAAATGCTGTTTTTTTAACACGTTTTGTGCAATCAGTCACTTAAATATTTATCTGAAGTCAATCTTTTATCTGTTTTTTGCAGATCCTGTGACCACTCTGGATGAGTCTGTGGACACACAATAAGATCACAATAAAAAATACGCTAAATCAGCAGCATGTGTCTTGTCCATTTGTGCTAATAATTATTTAACAAAAAATCTAAAGAAATGTGCACAAGCAAAGCTTCATGAATCCTATTAGATCAGGAATATAATAAGATTCTGGTTAAGCTATGACTCTCAGTGTCTGGTGTTTCTGGGTCTTCCAGGAAGTCTAGAGACAGAAAATAACAATGCAACAACTCATTTGCATGTGAGTTTTCAGGCACCCAGACCATGTTATTGTAAAATAAGAGCAACTGAAGCCACTGGTTAATTCCAAAAACTGTATTTTACATTGCAAACCGAGCAAAACTATGTATGTCATGCGGTGCTGTGAGGAGGGTACAGACATACATTAGGAAGATTAAATAGTCACACAAGCACATGACCTAAAGAAATTGGAACTAACTCCTCAGGTCAAGACTCTGCAGTCTATATACATCAAGACAAGGTGCACTCTATTAAGGAAGTAAACGTGAGAGAGAGAGAGAGAGAGAGAGAGAGAGAGAGAGAGGGAGAGGACTGGTGATTTGAAAGAGACATGAATGAGTGATAATTTGTTGTCAGGCTGGAAAAACCATCTCTGAACTGCGGGATGATTGCAACATCACCAAACAATGAGTAACACACTTTGTAAATACCCGTCTTGCGAGTTTTGCAATTATGTTTTTCATTTAACTTTAACTGTCTTTTTTGTTCAGGGATTTTTGCATGTCTCACTTCATGATATTTCTGTAATGTGAGTTGGGATTTTGAGAAATCTGTTTCATTTTGCTCATCATCGTGGTCTACATACAGTAAGTCATTGTCCTCTTTCAATAGCGTTACACCTTATATAGAATACATTCTGGCTTTAATTGTGTGTTCACATTTTACACGGATGGATAGAAGGCAAAGACAGTTCTTAATCCAGCACAATAAATACAGGTGTGTAGAATTCTCAGGCACATAAAGGGGGCACTGGGAGTAACAGATATCTCAGTTTATGAGCCTATTTGCCACCAACAATTGTACACCTGGCCAATTAGATGCTGTATTTTCTCTTTTGTCAAAGAAGGGCTTATTTACAATGTCATTTTTTTCTTTACCTGCCAGTAAGAAATTTTGTTAAGCAGTCATTTTGAGTTTGACACATTACCCCTCCAACATTTATATGATTGCATTTCTAAATATCTAAACATCTAATATCACATTTTGTAGATCTTTTTACACAACCCACCTCCTTTCGCCTTATTATTCTTCAAACTTCTATAACAGTTTAAAGTCATGCATAGCATTCATTTTTCAAAGACTAGATTTACTAGGAACTTCCCATCGGTTTCAGCTATTTGTGACAAATGCAGATCGGGTGAGAGGACCCTGACTCATCTTTTGTGGTTTTGCCCTGAAGTTAAAAAAAATATGGGTGGAAATATTTAATTTACTTAGTATAATCATTGGGAGAAAATTGTTCCAGACTGTGCACTTGCTGTTTTGGTTGCCTGCCTCTCAACTACATTTCTCGCCTCTCTGCCTTGCCAATTTTTCCTACTCTTTTTATCAGATGATGGGCAGGTTATATTTGTCTATGGCGGTGACTATGGCTGTCGTGACCAGGCCACATGCTCTCACAAACGGCCTGGCTCTCAAATTGAAAATGTCTACTGCTCAGACCCCACTGGCAAAGTTGCTGACAGGTACAGTTGCACAATCTTTGTTAAATATAAGGAATATATCAAGACTTCAAGAGACAATGTGCTATTGGCACAGGTAGATAAGTTGGGATTCTTGTAAGGTTTCTTCAAAGACAGGCATCAAAAAAGGGAGGCATTTTCCATGCTCAAATAACATCCAAGTCCAAGCCACACATTATGTACCAAAAATACATGGACATTTGGTGTGTGTGTGTGTGTGTTTCAAAGTACGGGGCATGCACACCAGTGAAGCGTGTAGTAGCTCAGAGGGTATATTACCAAGAAGTTATAAAACATAGTCTGTGTGTGTTCATGTGATTTCCTTTGGAAATCACCCTTATTTCTGATGGAAAGGAAATCAGCTTTATAACAGTTATAATGCAGATTTGAAGATGTTAATTGCCATCAACTGGGTAATGGGAAAAACAGCTGTGCTATCAGAGCGAGCAACTTACATATGTCAATGTAAGTACCTTCACTCTGATGAACAGCCAAATGTGTGGTGTACAATATGGGGTGTGAAAATGGAATGATGCAGAGATATGTACACATAATGTTGCTAGCACACTACTGCTTAAACAGTCAACTGCTACAAAAAACCATGACAAAAAAGCCATCCTACTTATGCTATCAGTTGCTGAAATTCTTTGCCTGCACTCAATATTTTCTGTTCTTTTACAGATCCTGGGGTCATTCCAGAGCAGACTCTGTTAGCATACTTAAATTTCATTTTTGTCACTTGATTGGCTAGGGAAATATAAAAAATAACAGAATCCTATCTCAGATACATAACTATACTAGACTATCAATATGGAATAGTTCGACCCGTACAGGTTGTGAAGAAGCTTAACTTTCTGATAGAGTGTGACCCCCAGGTGTTAAACTCCCAGACCTTCTGCTCCTGTCTGAATCTGAACCGACCTGATTGTTCTGATTAACTGTGTGTGAACGTTTCACAACATCTTCTGTCAGGCAAACTGATTGATCTTGGACGCACTTGACCACCTGTCTTTCATTCTGCCTGTCTCTTCAAGATGCTGCTGCCCCCCCCCACACACCCACAGTGTGTGGCATACGAAAGACAATGAATGAAAACTTTTATCAAATCTAATTCAGACACTATTTTCTGCTTCTTAAAAGGGAAAATTCCAATACTTTAAGTTGATAGTCATACAAATCTTCCAGTACTACAGATAAGTGACCAGTCAATGTCAGATGAACAAATTTAATTTTACCAACAGACAAGTTGCCTTCAGTTTGTAAATAATACAAAAATAAGGATATTTGGACATACAGTATATCATGCTGATCATGCTTTCAGGAAGTGGCAAAAGGATTTATTAAAGTATTACTGCATGTGGTTCAAATGCTGTACATTAATCAGAAATGTTAACATTCGTCAACAGGCCACACTTATTACTAAAAATCAAACTGCTGCTGGATGTTATTTTAATCACAAAAAAAATCCTATAGGATCACATTTTCTGTGCTCCCTCAAGTAAAGGGATGTAATTTTGTTGCATTGTCAACAAATTGACAATGCAACAAATTGTTGCAAAACGTAAGCCTTAATGTCCCACAACGTTAATCTGTTAAAATGACTTCATGAAACACGTGAGTGAGCGTAAACATCAGAGGTTATCCGCAGCACGACTACCAAATGACGGTCAAGTTGCCGACATCTTTGGAGAGGTCGGTCTTTGACGGGTAAACAACCTTCAGGTTCCCGTCATGGTCGACTGTTCGGACCTGCTGGACGATCAGTTCGCTGGAGGTCTCACGGCTGGCGGCCGGCTCTTGTGGGCCGTCCCCTTCTCCATCTGACCCCGCCTCCTCCTGATGCTCTGCTGTGAACTTGTTCAACTCTGCCATTTTCTGTGATGAAACAGGAAATGCCCTTAAAATGCCTGTGTGATTTGTTTTTGCATTTATGAGATGGACTTAAAGAGTATTTCAAAACAGACTGTTTAAAAGTGTAGCACTATGTGACACAAAATCTACCAAAACATTTATTCTAGCACATAATTTCTTCTCTATTTTTTCTCTATTTTCTTTGATGCATTTAATTGAAAAATCTCTCCTAGATTACAAATCTCCTGAGACTCCTACGGTTTAGGTTAAAAACAAAAACTAAAAGGTTAAATAAACCAAAAACAGGAAAACAGGGTTAGGGAAAGAGGGAAGCATTGGACATAAAAGACACAAGATGTGTCCCAAATCCATACTATATACTAATTCTATACAGTACAGACTACATGCTAATTGTCATTGTATACTGTTTTAGCAGTTAGTATAGAAAAAGTCAATATACTTTACCAATTTACACTAACAGGAAATTATACAATACGTGCGACGTCAGACGCCAGTGAAACTGTGATTCTGGAATGTCACTGCCAATTAAACTTCACAGAGAGACAGTAAGATGTTTTTCTTAAGATTAAAACTTTTTACAAGATCTTTCTGGAGTTGTCTCAACATCACCACTACAATTTATTCAAATTGTTCCATCAGTAGTATGCATCAAAAGCATACTCAAAAATGTACTGTATTTAGTATTCATTTTGTCACGTTTCCAGTGTGAACACTACAGACTCAAAACCTGCTTAGAATTAGTGTGTAGTATTGGTTTGGGACACACTAACTTCTCAAGGTTTATTGTTGAACATTCAGTTGGAGTGAACAATAGTGACTGGAATAATGTTTGAGGTTTTTTTGAGCACTCCAATGTCAACATAACAACTAGTCTGGGACAAAAATGTCTTTTAGTGTGAGCAGTACAGCATTTCCGGGATTTCCAAAGTTTGTCCTTGGCTTAACTCCGCACACCACCCACAGGGTCCAGCACTGGCTGTGGTGAGCTCATTTGCTGTACCACCAGCAGGGCCTAAACATTGTAAGGTCAGCCCTTCAGTTCAAAACTTTTGTCCAGAGCACAAAGTCCCACCAACTACTGGACACATTTTCATGAAGATAGCTGTGGAACTTCATTATCAACTTTAGAATAAAGCCAAATGTTTTTAGTGACCTAAAATTGTTTCTTCTAAAGCCTCCATCAGGCCAAAATTGCCACTTGTTCACAGCAAATATTACCGTGAAATTTACTGAGCATTGAACTTTTGTCTAGCACCACAAATCTTCTCCATAAAGTTACCTTCAAACTATTGAATAATCCAGATTAGCTACAAGTGATAGAACATCTAACACATGTGCTCCATGTTTGTTTTTTATTTTCACATGAATAGTTATGACAAAAGTCCAGTCCTGGGCCCAGACTCACTTACTGAAAGGTAATGATGTTGTAACAACATAGAAACAAAAGGCCAAAACTATGAAAATAAAATCAAAGTTGTAATAAACTTGACTTATTCCTTAATGACAGAGAAAAGAGAGAGAAAAAGTGAATCTTACTACAATCAGAGCGTCCATAATGTCTTTACAGGTCTGCAGGCTGACTGCACTCGTCACCTCCAAGAACAATTCTTTGGTCGTCTTCTTGATCTGTAAAGTATTATCAGCTGATCAGGTAATTATTTTTATTATATCATGAAAAGACACAAACTGTGGGCTACATTAAGGCAATGTGGCAGGAAAGATAAACTGACATGCATTTAGACGTGCTAATGGGGTCATTGTTTTTTTCTGTTAACATCAATTCCACCATATGACAGCATTTAATATGAAATCCTCTCTTGCGGGGGAGAACACAATTATTATAATAACCACGAAAAAAAAATAAATAGACATACACACCTTGGTTTTCTCACTGTTGGTAATAGGTGGGAATGAGATCACATGTCCCTCTGCATCCACTAGACAGGGATAGAGCGATTTATCTTGCAAAATCTGCAGGTATCTGTAAAAAATAAAATACTTGAGGGACTAGTTGAGAGAGACAACATTATATAAGGACTTGCAAATGCAAAAGATGCACAGCAGGTGACTTTGTAGGCGTCTTTAGATGATTAACTTGAAAAATTATAAAGATCAAACTGTGTCTGGGCTGTCAGCTGTCACACACAGTGAAGATTCTTTGTAGAAAGAAAGTCATGTAGGACTTTACTTGAAGCACACTGTGTGATGCAACACAGACTGAAAAAACATTAGTGGTAAAGATGATTTTATAAGTCAGTCATGACTATTTAAATATCATGTCATTAATACAGGTCAATAATATCTTATAATAAATCCAAATTTTTCTGCATTTTCTTTTTTTATTGCACACTGATTACAACTACCTGCAGACACAATGTGGGCTTAATAAGCTGGTGATGCCTTATAATAAAATAAAACACCTATTTCTCATTCAACACTGCGGTTGAAATTAATAAGACTAAAGCTGTGGTCCAACATACTTATACTGCCACCATGTGTTCAAACATATCAGCAAGCAAGTTATACGTTTTAATACTTGTCTCTTTTATATAAAGTTGTTCAACATCAAGATTTTAACCAAAGATTCCCTCCCTTGACTCCAGCCTGCAGTTAACTAATGTAGATCTTTCAAAACACTTTCCCCAACAGAGACGAGGCTTGTGCTGTACAGAAGAGTCATAAGTTGTACTGACTTGTGGAGACCAGTGACATTCTGCCTCTTCTTCTGCTTCCTCAGCTCGTCAGCCTCCAGCTGCAGGTGTCTTATCAGCTCGATGGCCGTCATCTCCTTCCGACCCAGCGGCATAATCTAACAAACATTGTGTTCTTATGTGAAATTCAGATGTTTTTTTTTTTTGAGAGCTTTTCAGTGACAATTACAATGGACCACACAGCAACAGAAACAAACACAAAAATGACATGGACTCACACAAGAAACGCCAATAAAACTCTGATAATTTTATTTATTTGATTTGATTACTGCAAAGGAGAGATTTTTACTGGCTGGCTGACATAAGAATTGGATTGAAATCTGAAAATAATGAGCCAACCAATCTGCATTAGCATACCTTCAGCTGGGTAGGTGGTTTGACATCATACATCAGGGGAGCTTTGAGAAGCTGCACATCATGAGTTGCAATGGTTGCAGTGGTCCTTTTACCACACAAGTCATCATGAAGCTTCGTCTAGAAAAAACAACAGGCGAGTGATTTTTGGTGACTACACTGCACACTTTTACTAGTCATGTACCACTAAAATGGTCCAATGTATGCCACCTCATGAGGGGTTTGACCTTACCTGAGCCACCAGGAACCGTTTCAGAGCATTCCCAGGCTTTAGGTTCATGCCGCTGACCACACAGCACACCAAGTAGGGTCGAACATCTTTCACCTCTGCACTCACTTTGACTGTGAGTGCTGTAGGAGCGTCCGAAACATGGAGAACCCTCACCACCATCTTGTTCAGTTCCTCCACCTCATCCTGTTGGTCTGCCACCTTCTCCTTCTTCTTCCTCTGCTGCTGCCTTTTCCCTTTGTCTGTGTTGCGACCCCCGTCCGCGTCCCCTCCATCCTCTCCCTGTCTTCCTTTTCCTTTTCCCCTGAGGTAGTCGAGGATGGACTTGGTCTGGCAGCCATTGACCATCTTCTCCAGACGTTTGTCGTTCAGCTTGTTGCTTTTGAAGTTGATCTCCTTTAGCTTGGGGCAGTCGCTCAGATCGGAGGGGATCTCACTCAGCTTGTTGTTAGAGAGATCCAGCACCTGGGAAGACAGGCATGAGGAGGACAAAACCAAGTGCATAAGTGCATGGAGTTTGGCACTCTGGAAAAGAGCATCAACTACCCCAAAGTATTAAGTGTTATGTAAAGAAAAAAAACAAGAACATACAAGAGTAGGCTATATTGCATTTATGCTGGCACAGATACATACTTGCCAGTCTCTTTTGAGTGGAGGTTATCCGCCAAACTCCGTTTAAAAATCTGACATTTTCGTGCTGCATTGCATATTAGCAAATGTGAAACCTCGTTAGGTATATTTTAAGATATACACCAAACATAGTGACAGCTCCTCTCAAATTCGGGGCACATTTGATCCACCCAGAAGCACTCTCCTTACTGTACGTTAATGTATGCCGAATTCAAAACAGTGTAAGTTAGCGACAATTCAAACAACATTTAATATCATGTTGTATTGTATATTTACAGTATATCATGCTATCTGGAAACGAGGTTCGTCCCACCTTTAGAGCTGCTAGCTTGTGAATATCTCCACTCAGCTGTTCAATGGAGTTGTCAGAGGCGACCAATGTGCTGAGGAGATCCAGGCGCTCGGAGTAGAAGTCGGCGGGGAAACCGGTGATGTGATTCTTGGAGATGTTGATGTTGGAGAGCTTGGTGCACTGACTCAGTCCCTCTGGCAGGACCTCCAGGCTGTTACAGCTCACATTGAGAGTGTTTAGCTCCCTTAACTGAGTGATTCCCTCTGGTAAAACCCTGAGGTTGTTGACTGAAAGGTCCAGGACCTTCAGGGACTTGAGGTTGCCGACGACATTCGGGATGGATGTGAGCTTGTTCCTGCACAGGATGAGGCTTTGGAGGTTTGTCAGATGTTGGATGTCCTCGTGGATCTCTGTCAAACTCGGGCACTGACTAACTTCCAGATAATTCAGCAGTGTGAGGGAATAGATAGCAGAGTCGAGTCCCCCGTTAGAAGAAATTCTCCCGTCGATAGCTGGACCCTGTAAAACCAGTTCACGTCTCTTCCCTGACGCTGCTTTCTCTATTTCTGGCCATTTCTCCATGTCATCCATGCTGCTGTGCTAAACAGTTGTCTTCTTCTTCTTCGCGTTTTTTGGCGGATTGCAGTAGCAACTTTTATGTGTATACTGCCACCTACCGACCAGAGTATGTAGAACAGGATCTAGTTTACATTAGTCTGTAATAATAAAATACAAAAAATAAAACAAAACTATATTCTATTAAACAATGCGGTGTTTATTAAGAAATCTACAGTCACTGCCATCATCTCAGCTGTATAGACTGATAATTTATCATTGACAATTTATCATGACATTATCATTTTGATCTTTTGAGCCGTCAGTAAATATTTTTAAGTAATTATAAAAATGATTCATTATATACTGGTTTGCACTATTTCGCCTGCCACACAATCATTCTTTAGCTCCGTGATACTAAAATCAACTTTAGCCTTAGGAAATAGCCATGGGGGAACATTAAAGCTCGTTTCTTTAATGTTATATTCTTCTGATTTATCTTTTATCTTCCATCCAAAACCATTTCCCTTAAATGTGTTATACTCACAGCATTCATTTAAAACACTTTTGCAGTATTTTGATCCCCAGATCCTCTAAGACAAATCCAGTAAGTACATGTTTGTCCCTTCTGAGCTCTAGTGGGCTTCTCCCTATTCAACCAGCACTGCATCACTTGGAGTTGACCTCATTGCAGCAATGCTAAGTCTCAAGGCTTTGTTTTGTATGCTATCAGTTTTATTTTATTTGGCTGCTGCCCCATAAACAAAACACCCATAATCGATTGCTGAGCTCATCAACACTCTATATCTATTAATGCTTATCTGCTCCCCAGTTGTATCCAGATATAGCCTATAGTTCTCATTAGATTAATTAATTTTTTACATTTTGTTTCTAGTTTTTCAACATGTATCTTCCATGTACATCTTTCATCTAGCCAATCTCCCAGGTAATTGAATTCCTTTACTTTTTCCAAAATGGGGCCTGAGGTACATCTAGCAAGACTCACTGGTTGAAAGTTTAAATCCCCAATTATATGACCGTTGTTATACCTTTAGAATAGCCTCCCCAATCTTTCTCAGCACACTTGCCTCATCTCTCCCCCTGATCCATATAGCTCCAAGATGTCAAGATAACCGAGACAATGAAATACATGACATCCGTTTAAATATTTAAAAATAAATAATGTTCTTGACATATAGGCTACCGTAGGTTTGTGGATGATAAATGTACACGTCTGCCTCAATATACAATATAATCAAAACATAACTACAGAATGTTTAGTTGAGCCCTTATTATAAGTCCTGTGCATCTCTTGTTCATTTTTTTGTGGAATATTAATATCATGAGGCTTAGATTTGCTTGCCCATGCAGATTTACTGGAAACTGTAAGCGATAATAAGTTTGAAGTTACCGCTATATGCTATGCCTTTATTTTGGAGATAACATGTTTGACTTCCTATAGTAACTGGCTAGTTGCTCTGCTCCACGCAAGGGCCACGAAGAAGTAAAAACGCATTATAAAAAGCATTTTGAATGTTTACCGGTATGGCCATTGTGTCAAGATGTAGGCAGAAACATAATACAACCAGAGGTGGGTTTCGGTAAAGTTGGCTTTAACAAATGTTGATGTCAAAAACTCGCATGCGTATAAAACGACATTGACGACAATCCAAGGCGACTGACGACAGGCCTACCATTGCGCATGTGCTCGCTGGTTGTTGTCAGCGGTGGTTATGGAGATGAGATGGGACTGCAAGCTGTCAACATTACGGTGATGTTCGTGGTAAGATATCTTTGAAATACACGCGAGAAAACTTCTGTATAGTCTAAAATGTATACCAACACAATGTAGGAAATAACGAATGACAGTTGACAGGACATTTATTGGATTTTAGCCGGCAAAAATACCTTTAGAATACTAGCTACTGTAAAACTAGCCATGTTGGCTGGTTGAGTAGTTACTGTAACTTAGCTAATGCCTCCCGCCCAACATGTTCAAGAAGGACTTCTCTGTCCTACCCAAGGGGGGTGTGTATGCCATATCCAGGATAGTTTAATTTAGCTAATTTCATGCAGTAAACTGGCCGTTTAATATTTTATGTTTTATGTGACAGAAGTAAATCCTTCAACAAATCTTTAAGCCTCTTGCATTCGGCATACTTGCAGCTACTGACGCACATTCAGTGCACACATAAATGATGAATAACGTACAGTTTGACATTGCTACCTAACCAGAGTTTGTTTAAAAGCCTTAATGTTATTCTTTTATTGTAAATTTATGGAATGAAATAAATCAAATCTTTCTTTAAATTAGTCATTGTTGGCTAATTGCTGTTTGTTGAGCATCATTTGATCAAAACAAGTGTTGTGACATTAAATAGTTTTGGCTGTATTAGTAAATATTCAATATTGCCTCTTGTTGTACGTGGTTAAGAGGGACAAAGTGCTGTGACAGGCCTCTAGAATATTCTTCAGATATTTTTGGTTGGGTAAAATCTTCAGTACTAGTACTGTTACAATACCTGAGTTTAGTTACTGATACCTAAACTATACTTTGTTTCATTATTTTACCCTGAGAAATATACATGTTTGTTTACACAAAACCAATTTTTCATAAAGAAAAAGATGCCAAAGTTCTCAAATGTTGAATGCAAGCACCCATACAAGAACAATAAAATGCAGTCTAAAATTGGCAAATTTTAAATCTGGAACTGTCTAATCAAAGAATAAGTAAACTGGACTGAAAGTCTGACGAGACATTAAATGCCATTTTTCAGTACTTGGTGCTATGGAATTTTCAAACTAGACACCCACACATATAGGAAGTTTAAACTAGACATCAATATAGAAGCAATGCTCAGGCAGCATTATGCATTATGTCATTATACTGGAAGATGCAGATGAAACACGAATTGGACTGTCCAGGCCTGTAAAATACATAAATCGTGAAATCACCTTCAACATCATCTTTACATTCATCATAGTCACTAATTGAATTTCTTTGCACTTTCAGATATTGAATATCAGATATAAAAAAATACAATTAGTTTGTGTTCTATCAGTATCCACCAGAGGGATGCCCAGGAAGATAGGATTCATTGTGGTCAACTCTTCAAGTCATGAGGACAACTTCAGTGCCAAGGAGCTCATGGTCCATGCACCCACAGTCAATGGCTGGAGATCCAGCAGGTACATTAACACAGTGCTTTACTTTCAAAAGCACGTCAAAAGCATAAAAATCTTTTTATTTTTATTTTTTATTAATGGCAGTTTTCTTAGAACACTCTTCTGTCCTCTTAAAGAAACTCAACATTGTGTGACTCAAATATTCCGCAGGCTGTGCTCCTATCCTCAGCACATCACCCTCCAGCTGGTGGAGAGAAGTAGGGTGAGGAAGCTGCAGCTGCTGGCCCACCAGTACCTGATCCCAGCCAAGGTGGAGTTCCACATTGGAGACACCCTCCCTGAAACCAGCACCCCAGGGTTCCCTGGGCAACTTCGCAGACTCGGGTGAGACTGGAGACTTGGCCAGGCTCAGTTTTGACTTGCACCCTTTTGTGTATATTTACTAGAACTGCACATTAGCACAACCATAAACATAGTTCATTTTTAAGTGATCAAATGACTAATGCGGTCATCTGGCTTTTTCTGGTGAGGACAGTCTCATTCAGGCACCTGGTGATGATGCTCCCTAGACGCACAGATTTGTTCCATTGATCTGGTTTTGATTTTGTAACAAACTGACCATACCAGGAAGGAGGTATAGGCAAGCAAGCTCTGTGCTATAGTCATGTTGAATCTCCAGAAGGCATTTGATTGTCTAGGTTATGGCATTTTGCTCTATAAATTAGGAGCCATTAGTTACAGTAAAGCAGCCATCAACTGGGTTCAGTATCTTACAGGAAGATATCAGAAGGTGGACATTGATGGGAAGGTTTCTAGTCTTAAGGCCATAACTTGTGGGGTCCCTGAACCTGGGGCCAAAATACATGCATGTTAGCAATTAGAATACGCCTGCCATTGTCCTTGCCCAAGGCACTGGTTCACAACTGGAATTGGTTCCCAGGTGCTGCCCACTACTACTAAATATCTAGTATTAATTACCCCACAGGGATAAATAAAGTATCTGTATATATATCTATATCATCACAAAATTTAAATGTAGCAGTGCATTTTAGTTTTGTATAGCTCAGCAGAGGAGTTGAACTGAAAAGCAACACTGTACTCTCACCACAGGTACGTGTCTTTGTCGGACAATGAGAAGACAGGCTTCAAAGCTCGGGAGCTGAAATCAGTCCATGTAGACGCCATCGGAACATACCTGAGAATAACCTTCCATAGGAACTATGTCAACCGTTACAATCCCTACAATCAGGTACTCTGTTAGACGATAGCGATGCACCTACACCACTATTTCATTTTGTCTGGTAGAGAAGACTAAGAGCGGCTTGGTTTATGCGTTGTTCCATTTTGTTTTTGCTGTTTTTCTGAAGTTTCCTCCAGTGTTTGAAACACATAGAAGTTATTTTGTCTTGATTTCTGCTGCATGAGGCTCTCATTAGCAGCACTTAGCCTGGCATCAGCCTGGTATCCAATAGCAACACAGGCTAGAGCACACCTCTCTGATAATATTTTAGTGTCTCATTATTGTGATGTGTTGTGGTGATATAAGAACATTTTAAAGACTACTGTACTGTAAATGTGGCTGATAGATACAGTAAGTTAAAACATAAAACATTTTAGGGTAATTTGAGAAGGATTACAGTATGTGTTCTGTAGGTAGTTTAAGAATGCCTTCAAATCTAATACTTTCAGCAGCGGATTAATACACATTTGGTGCTTTAATCAGTAATTAAAGCAACAGGACAGTTTATGTGGGAGTGACTCAAAAAATATTATTGTGTGTGCGTGTGTTCATAGTAATGAAGGAACATGTCACCCACTCCAACAGTGTGGCTCAGTTAGGTTTTTTAAATTGTTTTTGGATGACGATGGAGCTCTATGGCACAGAGTAATAAGTTAGATCAGACTTTGATTACACAGACACTACTTGTTAGTAGGATCAATCCATTGTTGGTTTTGGACTTTTCATGTTATTTGTTGATAATAATAATAAATAAATAGTTCCACTGTTAACCTCCCAACACTCACCCATCTATCATATGCATTGATCTTTGATTTTCTCTCACAGTTCTGTTCGTTCAACCACCTCACCAACATCTTTTTATGATTTCAGGTTGCTTTGGTTGCCATTAATATTCTGGGAGATTCTTTGGATGGCAATGCTTTTAACACAATTGTAAGTGAACACTATCTTCACCTGACACCCATCACTGAACTTACATCTGCACAGCAGTAGGTGGTGCTGTTGTGCTGTGATTTTGTGAGACATTGCTCTGTCATCAGTCACTTAGAGTAGGGTTGATTGATGTTTCCTCATCCATCCACTGACATTGCAGCCACTATGACAGTTTGAACTTTTGGCATGTTAAAATCGGAAACAGGTCTCCTAAACAAAACAGGTCAAATAAGTATTCCTCACATATCGTGTATCAATGATTTATTCTTCATAAAACAAAAAACTGGATTTGTTTGTCCCTGTTGTGATGGTATTTGATCTGTGCAAAGTTGTACACTTCTTGATTTTTCTTTTTTTGTTGTTGTTGTTAGAATACAAAGTAGCAAAACTAATGGGGATGGACAAATAATACGAATACCAACACAATATAATGCAAATCCAGTACAATGACCCTGAATAATGTGAAGCATAAAATTTGTTGTGGGCCTATGTCAGAGAGTTGTTGATTCAATTTACCTGTAAGTTTTGAGGCAGTATTTGATGGTGTTGTTGTATTAGATAATTATGTAATTATATAGAGATGATATACTAGATTGTATAGCTATAATATATATATTTCATAGGTGTTTTATGTAGTATTTATTCATATTCACTGATTCAAAGACAAGCGTGTCTATAAGCACACGTGTTCACCTGAATAGTGTGTGTGTGTGTGTGTGTGTGTGTGTGTGTGTCAGGAATGTAGTAATGAGACACAAAGGGAGGACAGTATGTAATCACACAGGAGGCCTTTAGTTAGCCAGTGTAATCAGATAGTCCTGCAGACGGACAGGTCCTGGAAGAGAGAGAGCACCTTAAAACACACAGACACAGAGACATGGAAAGCCACGGACACACACTCGCACAGATTCCAGTGAACAGGCTGTGCATTGTTGCTCCACTAATCCGACTCAGAGCACCTCCACCACAGCAGTGATCTTGCCTGGAGGGTCGGCTAGATCTTGTTCTCTTATATTTGTTCTGTGGGTGGAAGTGTGTTTGTCCTGTGGAGGGACACTGTGGTGTGGATACAGGAAGATATGCCGCTGTAAAGTGTCGGTTCATCCAAATTATGAAAAAAAGGTATCTAGCCATGCAGATAGTTCTGGTTTTATTTGTCCAGGTTTTGAGATCTGTCTTTGAGATTTCTGCCTTCACTCCAGTGCAATGGAGGTGAATGGAATTTTGTTCATGGTGCTTGCAGCGTTGAAAAAGTGTGATGGTTGATGGTAAACAGAAGCTTTTTTGCTGTCACAAAGATGCGGAAGCTGCCTTCATGGCCTTAACTCTCCATCAAACTATAAATCTGCTCTGTTCTGTTCTCCAACTAGTAATTCCAATCTTCAGACTTTAAACAATACTGATAAAGTATTAGTTCTCAATTTTGAGCTTACTCTAACTGTATTTATTTTTGTGGTGTTTACATGTAACTGCCCTAAGTGGCAATGTAATAGGCCTTTGTCACAGTAGATATTTTGACTTGTCATAGTAGGAAAAGCACAGGTTTCACTAATAACATTAACAATGGCTCTGTTACATACTGTATGATTAGATAAGTGCACAGTATTGTTCTTGTTGCTGCTTATTACTGGCTAACAGGAAGTGGTGCTCTGCTCTACCAGGAAGTTTGTCCTTCATCACATTAAATGCTGGTTTGGTGCTCATGAAGTAATGCAAGAATGGTGTCATCAGTAGTACACTCTTTCCTGTTCTTATAATGATTGGACACTTAACATTTCAGGTGATAGCAGTGTAGTCTGGAGGTGCTTATTAATGATTGTGTGTGTGTGTGTGTGAGAGAGAGAGAGAGAGAGAGAGAGAGAGAGAGAGAGAGAGAGAGAGAGAGAGAGAGAGAGAGAGAGAGAGAGAGAGAGAGAGAGAGAGAGAGAGAGAGAGAGAGAGAGAGAGAGAGAGAGAGAGAGAGAGAGAGAGAGAGAGAGAGAGTGTACTTGTATTACTGCCATTTTAAGGTCCAAGGAGTTTTTGGTGAAGTCATTCTGACTGATCCTCACTTTTGAAAAGGGCAGTGTTTTGGTCAGTTTTGGGTTAAGGTAAAGGCTGAATATGAGGGTCACCTTAAAGCTAATGGGATTAGATCAGGTCTTCCTGAGAACAGTAATGCAAGAGTATATATGCACGTGTGTGTAATTTGTCCATCTGTTTACCCCCAGCCAAGCAGAGAGCAGCTGATCGAACACTACCTCAACAGTACCCAGCTGGAAGCCGCCTTGGACAAGACGTTCATGGGGTGAGCCTGGGCCATTGAACCCTGGTTTCTTTGTGTTGTGACAATAACATTGTTTAACAAAGCCATTTAGTCTGGAAGCAAACCAATAAGGCATTCAAGGTCACTCGCATTTGAAGACAATGCAGGTGGTGGCCCGTGCAAAGAGGAAAACACATTTCGAAATAGTTTTTACATTTATTTTTTTTTATATATCAACCCCCAAGGGACGTTTCACCTCAGGGTCTCACTCATTGGGGGGTCAGTCAGTGTTTTTCCCCTTTGATCAGGAATTGCACAATACCGAGCCCATTTAACTGATGATGACACATGTATTCTGCACTGGCATTGTCTCAAATTAATTCTGTATTCAACATGTTTCACAAGTGTAACAAGCTCAGACCTGAGAGAATGGTGTCGATGTGTAGAAAGAAATGTTTAAATGTTTCAGTTTATTTAATGTTTCAAATGTTTGTTGTCTTTTTGTCTTGTCTTGCACCCAGCAAATGTGAGTCCATCTCCCCCTTGGACGACCTGGCCTTCGACATGTACCAGGACCCCGAAGTTGCCCACATCATCCGTCTCCTGGACCAAAAGAAGCAGGACATGGTCCGGCAGGAGAAATACGAGACGGCCAAGAATCTGAAGCAGGCTATTGCAGACCTGCAAAAGGTACTGTAGCTGCTGAGAGGCAGACTGGATGGCTACAATACATTGACACCAAATATTTTCTCACATGGTTGATCAGTATACACCACAAATACCAGGATGTGTACCTGTGTTGCACATCAGGAGTTGCTCACGGTCTGAAAAAGTCTTGAATAATTCATATTTAAGGCCATCAAAAGATTAAAATGGCTTAAATACAGTTAAAAAATATCCTAATTTTTACTTTTACATTTCATTTTTTTACAGATGAATCAAACGGATACAGTGTGTTAATTAGTGAGCTTTAGAGGTGTTAGGTGGATTTTTGAACATTGGACAGAGCCAGGCTAGCTGTTTCCCTGTGCTTCCAGTCATTATGCTAACCTAAGCTAATCGCCTACTGGCTCTAGCTCTATGCTGAACACACAGACATGAGAATGGCATCATTTTATCATGTAACTCTCGGCAAGAAAGCAAATAAGCATATTTCACAAAACGTCGAACTATTCCTTTAAGCCACTTGAACTTCCTACATTGCTTTGTTTTACATATTTTGCATCATTCATACTTATTCTGAAGAATATTTTTCCACACATCTCGACTGTAAACTGGCATTTTAGCATGAAAAGTAAAGGGACAAGCTGCCGCTGAACAGTTGATCCTGTTATATTACCGTAACAGTATTTTAAGGTTAGACGTAAGTATTTAGCTATGACAGTTGCATTGTATTAATAGGATTTTCAGAATGTGTGATTGTTTCAGTACAAACAACAAATTAAGTACAATTTCTGCTTACTTTCACATTTCAGTGGGAAATATTATACTTTTTACTCCACTTCATTTATGTGACAGTTAGAATTACTAGTTACTTTGCGGATTACGATTTTACATGCAAAACATTTGATCATTTCATTAAATATGATGTATTATGTATCATAGTTTACATTAGCTCCACCTCAGGAGCTACAACATTAAAATGCTTCTTACACATTAATATATCCATAATAATCCAATATTATAATATATAACAAATAAATGCTGAAGGGGGTCATTCTGCATAATTCTGCAAACTTTTACTTCCAGTGGAATATTTCTACATTGGTATTGTTACTTTTACTTAAGTAAAGGATCTGAAAACTTTTCCCCCCGCTGTTCTGGTTTCCTTTTAGCCATTGGCCTTTGACAGTTCTTTTTAATCTGCAACCAATGACCAAATTTCTTCCCAATTTCACTATTCCAACAGCACACATTCAAATTACATACTTACTAATATTAGTAGCTAATATCCTGCATGGGGGCAACAACCAACACACATTTATACGCAGACTTTACATAGTTTTTATAATAATGAGCGATGCATTGAAGGGAAATGTAGTTTGAATTTTGAGAAACAGCATGTTTGTACTCAATCTTTGATTAGTGCTGGGGTGGAGTCCACAAGCAGGCCACGTACAGTAAACTACAGCTATGAAAACTGTGAACAATGTTGTATTGTGGTCAGGAAATAATTCAGGTCCAGATATCATTATCCACCCTCTGCCAGTGCTACTGATAACTATTACTTCTCTTGCAAATCTCAACTTTGTGAGGCTTGTATTCTTTTTACAGATATCCAGTGTAATTTCACCACTGTTTGTAACAGTAGTTGTTAAACATTGTTCAGATTCCTGTTAGTGACCTCCTTTGTGTACAGCGTTACCATGCTGACCATGAATTCTTAATAAGCTCAACAGCTGCGATGATGGTCCTCGGGTAGTGTCTCTACCACTCCCAACCACAAGCCTTTCTGTAACCAGATAACACACATACACACACACTAGCACCTTGTTAGCATGGCATATTAGCATCGGGGACAAAGCAGTTGCCAGCGTAGTCATGCTGAAAATCCCTTGTCATCGCAGCCTCAGGATGTCAGAGGATAGTTTTTGGTGTTACATGATATCTGAAAAGACATAACAGGAAGAAGACAGGACAGAAGGCAGAGAATTGGCCTGCTGTATTTCCACTTTACTTAGCCCTCTTTACTTAGAGTTTATCCAAAAGAGAGTAAAGAATCACAAAGCGTTGATGTTCAGACTGTGTCGCTTGGCACCTGGTTAGCAACTTAATTCATCTTAATGGAATTTCCTCACTAAGAAATTATGTGTGTGACTTACTGGAAGTTGTTGTCAAATTTCCAGCCAGTAAATCTTAATGATTCACCATGTGGCACACTTACTGTTATGTGGCACCAGGGCCGTATTATTGTGCAGGGCAGAACTGCCCATGTCAAGTCCAAGTCAATCCCTAAACCAGCTCCAGTTAGGTTTAAAGCATAATTCTGGTTAATTACAATTATTTGTGTAGTTTTGGCTTTTGGTTATGATAACTCACCAAATTAATTGTTAAGATCTGGGAACACAGTGACATCAGCACAATGAGGTCCAAGGTGGCAAAAAAACGCGAGCATTCAGACCATCGGACAGGTTGTAAACAAGCTGACAGTTTAGCCAGATTATCTAAATCACTTTATTTGGAGGTAAAACTGAAAGTGAGTGCACCTGAAATATTGCTAATAATCCCTCATTGCACAAGAAGACTGTGCACAACTACAGAAAGTATGGTAGGTCAAAGTTGAAACCAGTAATCACAGTTGTAAACATCAGTCACAGTTTACAAGCCAAGTCAGCTTGTAAACTGTGATTGATGTATACAATTCACAGTTTGGGTAATAATTTTGCAGTTCACCTTTGTTTTCTCTTCCAAATAAGTTTGACTAACCTGGGGGTTTGTTTACAACCTGTTTGATTGATCGATTTCTTTCCCCATTAGACTTCTTTTTAGTAATGTCACTACAGATCCCAGATCTCAGCAAATAACTTGGTGGGTACAATGTCATTATTACCAAAAAGCATGAAAATGAGATCAATGTTGTAATAAACTGGAATATTCCTTTAAGAAAACACCACGCCAAGAACAAGACCAAAGCAGTGGAAATTTAAGACCAGGACCAAAACAGGCTCATGAACAGTGTAAATACTGTATCTTTCCAAATGTAAAAATAATGATTTATGTTTCTATGAGCAGTAGATATATCAGCATGAGCTCTACTCTCACCTCCAAGATAAGTACAGATGATGAGAAATAATCCCTTAAACTTTAAACAGTGCTTGGTAAAAATAGAAAACATCCAGTAGAGTTTTAGCCAGTATTGGCACAAACTGACATAAATCCAAGCCATCACGATACCATGAGCAGACTCATACAAAAAGCCCTGCTCCCGTGTTTACCTGTCTAAACATGCAGTGGAGGCTCACTGCGTCACTGCAGGGCTGTCTTCACCTCTCCTTGTCCCGGGCTCTTCTAGGTGGGGGAGCGTTTGGCTCGATATGATGTGGAGAAGCGATGTGCCATCGAAAAGGAGGACTATGACCTGGCCAAGAAGAAGAAGGAGCTGATGGAGGAGTACAGGAGGAGCGTCTACCAGCAGCTGGAGGTCCACAACCTGCTGGACATGGCGATGGTTAGTCACCAACCACTGATGGCGGCATGTCACCTGTGTAGTAACAGCAGGGGGACTGTTTTTGTGATGGAAATATTTTTGTTCAAGGTGTTGGTGTTAGACAAGATGAGAAATTATGGAATATAGGAAAAAATCATGACTTATTGCCTAAACTGAATTCTGTTCTGTCCTTCCACCATGTCACCAGATCAAGAGGGCAGCAGATTCATCCCCAGCCCAGGATCCTCCCTCCCTTCAGCCCTCTCCAGGTCACTGCTCAGTCCCCACCAAGCCCCTTGTGTCCACAGACACATTCAGGAAGGGGGAAACAACTAACGCGCCTCAGAACCTACAGTCAGACACAGGAACTGTTGCACGCAAACTAAGCAGCCAACCTGATACACCGTGCACCCCTGCTGCTGTACCCAAGATAGATGTAAGTGGCACTTTATCAAATGTGTTGACAATGCAACACATCACAACATCTTTACACAGCATGAAACATGTCCAACACCTGCAGACAGTTATAAACAGTAACTTGTCCAATAATCATTTGTTGAAGGCTCTTATGGATGGTCAGTGATGACAAACCCTGTGTTTTCTGATTAATGATCATGTTGTAGACAGCTGTACCTGTAGCTTGTTCTGCTTGCATGAATTCCTGTTGTAAAAATAACCTAGCCCACTGTAGCACCTTGGGAACACATCTCCTGTCTTAAGCGTCTGTAGTGTTGGAACACGGAGCACATAGGGAGATTATGACTGGTGGGGGCTTTTATGCTTTACTCACCACCTACTGAGACCGGCCCTACTGCAGGTTTGGGTTTCACTATTTAATTAAAAGCGTGCAACAGTTGGCTGACTGCAGCGGCTGCCAACCTGGCCTCAAGGCAGGTCTTTGAGCCTTGTACGAGGCAGCAGGGTGCTAGTTGGCCCCTGGGCACAGGAGACAGTGCTGACTGGATGGAGCTTGGGTTTGTATAAAGTGGGTTAAACGTTCATTGTCATCATGATGTTAAATGATCAACCTATTCAGTAATCAAGTGCTAGTGAGAGTTAGTGAAAAGAACAAGGGTAGAGGTGATCAATTTTTCACATCCTTTTCAGGCTTGAAAGTGTAGGTCAGTTTTCTTTGAGCCTTTGAACTGAGGGATCTCTAGGAAATGTATTATTTTGTGTGTAGAGACATATATATATATATATACATATATATTTTATACACACACAATCAAAAAATGTTATAAATATTATATTCCAAGCTATAAATACCAATGTTGTTGTCTTTTGTTGACAGGTTACCAGTGTGCCTTATGATGAGAGGCCGCTGCCCGCCCTTCAGAGGAAAGACCGACCTGTGGAGGCCATCCAGAGCCCTGCAGAGCAACGCTCCCCCCAACCTGACGTCCAACAAACTCCACACAGCCCTGAGATGAGCGGAGAGCCAGAGGCCATGACGGAAAAGGCCCAGAGAGAGGCTGGTTTTCCAATAGAGGTCTATGGAGAAAGCCTGGTAATAAATACGATATTCTGTACTTTGTACCATAGCCAGATGTTATCTCCTTTTTTAGCCAAGTTTTCCATTTAATTTAGGGTCACTTGGTTGGTCCCAAACACCACACTGTCTTTTCCCCTCATCTGTTAATGCTAAAAGAGCTGTATATGTCAGCAGATAAGTAACAAGATACCGCAGTACAAAAATTCCACAGATAGGTCTGAGGTAACTTATCACTGAGTGATGTGATATATGATCTATACATTACACAGCATATAACCCATCTGCTATAATTCCCCCATAACTGATATTTGTGATTGCCGTCCCTTGGCAAATTTTTTGCCCTCTCTTCTTTTCCAGGTGGCTGGGATGTATTCCAAAACATGGTCCTACAGAGAGGATGCTCTGCTGGCTGTGTACAAGAAGCTTTTGAAGCTATCACCCACCACCCCCAGGGAGGAGCTGAGAAACATGATAAGAGCTGCAGTCTTCCTGGTCAAGAAGGCCCTGCTGGATAAAGTGTCATCTGTGAGTCATTTCCTCCAGTCCAAAAAATTGTCTTGGTGTGGATGCTGTGAATGTCCAAGTTAACTGAACAGAAACTGCTGCTAGTAAAGCAGCCCTATTAAGGCGTTATGGATATTTTTACTTTGTCACTGTCAAAGTCTTCTATAAATCATGTTCTCTGGATTCCTGTTACAAACAGAACTAACGTTCATGTTGTTAAATCATAAGCACACATGCACACTCTCAACTATGTTCCCCCTGTACCATAATGCAACCCCAGTTCTCTCTCCCAGAGCTGGCTTCCTTAGAAAAATAGTTTTGACAAGGATGACCTTGTAACCCCTATCTGGAAGTCGTCTACAGCTTGTATGCTAATGAAAAAGGTAGTGCTGCAATAATTCTAGTGATTTATTTTCCTAGCCACATTGATGCACAGAATGCTCCATTAATATGTTAACTGGTTAATTTGCTGCTCCACAAATGTGTTTCACTTTAGTTTATGTTAAATACACCCTTCTCTGGAAACTCAGTGGTCTAAGCTGCATGTCATGTCATTACATCCTGGGTCTGAATGTAGCCCAGGGTGTTTGTCATATGTCTTTCCAGTCTAAATCTACCTAGTAAAAAAATATTGATAATGCACTGGTAATTCAGTTGACCTGTAAAGAACAGGTTAGTTTGCTTTCTACTGTCTGGTGGATATTTCGGTGTGTTAGCAAGTACAAAATAAAAACCTTTTATAAAACTTGCTCCAACAACATTCACAACTGCGGATTGTCACTCTCTATCTGTATACTCTAACCAACTGAAACTAAACATCGCCAAGTCTAGCCTCACTGCTAATTGACATCACCCTGGTGCTAACTTTTCTTGGAAAGTCTGCTAAGTTTGGAGCTAAATGTCCACTGGCTCTTTCCTTAGGTTTTCCATGCCTCCTTGAAGCTGCTGCTGCTGCTGCTGAGCCAGCTGATCCCAGGTCTGGGGCTGGGTCGGGCCGAGTTGACCCACTGCTTGGAGCAGACCTGGCCCAACCTGCTGGCCAGGACTGGAGACTCAGCTAGCCGCCTCCGGGTCACGGCCACTGCCTTCATACAGGTATTGTAACATACTGGACTGACGTGTTTATTTGGCACCAATTGATTTCCATTAACCCTTTGCTTCCTGTCAGCCTGCCCTCTGCCTCCATAGCAGCTGTGCTTTGACTGAAGAGAAGATGATTTGCAATCTTCCTTCACTCCTTCCACCATCTTCCCTTGTGTAGCTCTGCCAAAGCTTTTGTCTAATAATGTTGGAAAATCAGCACCCTCTTTCTTTTTTACGAACAGCATCAAATTGTGCTGCAAAGCAAGCCAGTATATGTTTTGTCAAAAATAGTCTTAGTGGTATGCAATGTAAAATGTACTCAAGAGGCTGCTGATGTCCTTGGTGATTTCTTTATGGTTATTATGTCTTAAATTTGAAGTGGTAGTGATATCTACACATACTAACAGGGTGGAACTCCTGTCATCTTGTAACAAAGAAAAAAGGGTTTAGGCCGGCCTATACAAGACTCTAAAGGGTGGAACAGTTGCCAAGACAGCATGACAGCAAACGCAAACACATTCGAAATCAAACCAATAGAACTGTGCAACTATTAAAAAAAATAATAATTACCATTAAAAACATGTAAATACATATAATAAAGTATTTACAATATTAAAGATAAGTTGGAGGAGTGAGAATATAGTGACACTGATGAGTCCTTCTCTGAGATAAGAAAGATTACCTCAAAATAATAATACTACCACTACAGTGTGCTCATAGACTAATCATACACAGATTAAAAATTATCCAGTATTGTCCTACTGTACTGTGCAGGCCATTACCACTATGGCCATATGCCATAGAAAGCAAAACCGGAGCTGTTCCAGAAGTAAAGGAAAAAAATTTAATATTGTTGTTAATTTAATCTTCCTAGTTGCAAATAAACTCCCGCACACTGGTCTACAAAGAGAAGCCATCTTAGCCATCACAAACCATTTGCTTGATGAAATGTACTATTGCAAGTTAGACCAGTGTGTGGGAGTTTATTTGCAACTACAATACGGATTGGCTCGTCCCTCTCCTACGCACCTGTCTCAAGAAATAGATGTGCAAAGTATTCTTCTGTTCAGATTTTAGCTGCCCACAATGAACACCATTTCCCACAAGCCCAAGACTGACATGGGTTAAATGGCACCAGCTTGACAGGCTAAAGCCAGTTGAGTAGCAAGCTAATATGAAAACAAGATGAATGAAACATGTTCAGAAAAACTCCCAACAAATCAGTAGCTAGAAGTAATCCAACATCTCTGGGATACACCTGAATGATGCAAAACTAGTCCTAACCAAAGTTCTTCTTTGTTGGCCTTGCAATAGAGCTGACCCATGTAAACTAAAAGTGGACCAAATTCTTCCGGTCTCTGCAGGTGAATCAGTTTTCCTCTTCCATGAAATCTATCAAATAACAACAATACTATAATGAGAATTTCAGAAACTGTGAGTACACCTATAAGAAACATTGCTCCCTTTATAAAGAAATCCTAATTTCATTTTCATGTAGGCCTTGATCCTACCATTATCACATACAGGCAAATGGTTGAACAAGATACTTCAGAAGTTCTCAAGAAATGTAGTCATCAAAGAAGATAAAATCTTTCTTAAACTCTGAATTCATCAGAGAAGAGAAAACATGTCATGATCCATCTTGCAGATAAGGGTGGATCTGTTATGGTTCTGAATTTTGAGCAGTATGAGAAATGGGGGTCAATTAGGTCACAGTTAAATGGTGAAATGATGAATTAATTAATGTCATATCCCTCTTAATTCTAAGCCTTTAGATCATTGGAATCATGTGACTGCAAACTACATATATTGGAACGTGCCTAGCTAATCGTGATCCTGCGAGTGAGTTTCACCTACAGCTCATAGAGAGGCTTTGCATCTAAAACAAAAGCACCACATTTTGTGTAGCTATACTAATCTACAGTAATCCAGTACATGTGTACCTGTTTAGCCAAAACATCTATGATAATCCTTCATTAATCAGTTCATCAATGTATATTCACTGGAATCATACATATGTATAATCAATATTAGTGATAACTTCAATTTAGCCAAAAAATACACTTTATACCTTTTTTATTCAATTCCTTCCAAGTATTCACTACATATATGAGACTAGACATACATGTATGAATGAATCTGCAGGAGCGGGTTGTCGCAGTGATGTTGGCAGTGAAGGACAGTTGGTCATCCAGTATCACACCCAGGTTCCTTGCAGTCTGAGCCGGGGACGCCGGGGAGTTCTCAATGGTAATGGAGGGGTCATGGACAGGAGATGCCTTCCTCTTGTTGATGTTGAGCTTCAGGTGGTGAGTAGACATCCACGGGGAGATGTCAGCCAGACACACAGAGATTTGCGCTGCCACCTGGGTTTTTTAGTCCAGGGAAAAGACAGTTAGTTGAGTGTCATCTGCATAGCTGTGGTAAAAGAAGCCATGCGAGTGAATAACAGAGCCGAGTGATTTGGTGTAAAGAGAAAAGAGGAAGGGACCCAGAACAGAACCCTGAGGGACCCCAGTAGTGAGGCTACACGGTTCAGACAGAGATTCTTTCCAAGTTATCCTGTAAGTGCGCTCTGTGAGATAGGATGTGAACAGGGAGAGTGCAAAGCCTGAGACTCCCAGTCATTGGTGGGTGGAGAGGAGGATCTGGTGGTTCACTGTTTCAGACGCTGCTGAAAGGTCCAGCAGGATGACGATGGAGGAGAGGGAGGCTGCTCTTACAGTGTGGAGTTCCTCAGTGATGGCAAGGAGGGCAGTCTCAGTTGATTGTCCTGCCTTGAAACCAGACTGGTGGGGTTCGAGGAGGCTGTTCTGGTGGAGATATGCAGAAAGTTGAGTAAAGACAGAACGCTCAAGTGTTTTAGAAAGAAATGGAGGAAGAGAGACAGGTCTGTGAGTCTTTACATCAGAAGAGTCTAGTGTGGGACAGATGAGGCAAGAGACGAGGGAGACAAGGAGCAAAGGTTTTGGGCGGATAGGGACAGTATGTGTAGAATTGAGAGGTTTGATGGTTTGAGAGAGTAGGATATGAATAATCGGGGGGGGGTTAGCCAAAGGACATCTAATTTCTCGAAGAATTCCCTGAGAGGACCTGGTGGGCAGTAGAGCACAACAATGTTTAATTTCACCGGATAAGTAATTCTCACAGTGTGAAAAATCTAAAGAATGGGTGAAGTGTGGAAGCAGGTAGAGAGAAAATCACCATTTGGGAGAGATTAGCAAACCAGTGCCACCCCCTCTGCCTGCAATGACTCTATTGTTGATTACATTTCTATCAATCGGCTAATTGATTAATGAGGCTGAATTCCTCCTGTAAGCACTTTCATAAATAACCTTGATGTCAGTAAAGTAATAGTGTCATTGGTATATTTAATATTCACAGTAGATAAATACACATGAACACTTTACAGACAAAGTGATTATATTTGTATGCTTAACTGGGTTTGTAAGCACAGATAATGGCTGCGGTTCATTGGAGCACGTTTTTTCCTTCCAGATGAAATCAGTCTGACGGACAGCAACCACAAGGCTGCATTCAAAACAATGACCAGAAAGGTGCCTTATTTGCACACCCCACAATAAGCAAACAGAAGGAACAGCTTCAGTATATGTAAAATGAAAGGCCAACTTTGGAAAAGATTACCTGTGCGTGCTTGGTACTTTTATTAGTCTATCTCTGTGGTTTTGGATTGAGGAAACCGTTTTATTGGAAAATACTACTATGTCTCTCTAATCATCTAAACTAGATTCCGAGAAAAACGCTCCACTCAAAATAAGGTTCAGAGTGCTTGTAAATTCTAAACAGTCAAAGAGAGACTTGTGTATCTTCCCAAGAAGACTGAGCTCATTTGGGTGAGAATGTGCAGAAAGAGGACAGATATTCCAGATATTAAGTCAGTATTGGAAAAAATGTTTACCTGACCTAATGTTTCTGTTAACACACGTCTCACTTTGTTCAATCCCTGCTCTCCTGTTGTGCTGGTCCTTTCCTAGATTCTTCTTATTCAAAAGGATGTTAAATTTCTTAATTTGCCGTTCCTTGCTCTTCCTATGTTGTGCTCCATGTGCTATCTGTGTAAAATCCATTACTCTTGAGGATTTCTTCTTGGACCATGCTTGTTAACTTCTTCTGCAAAAATTCTGTTCTGTTCTTCAAATTGTCTATTCTTGAGTTGTTTTCCCCGATCCTTTCACTAAGCATCTGGGTCAGGTTTCTTCTCCTAATCTGCTCTGCTCTATGTCCTTTTACTGGTGGTCTAATCTGTAGACTCTTGGGAATAATCTTGCTCTGCCTGCATCTTAGATTGAAACGGAGATGGTTCCTGTGGTCTGCTAATTTCATGGCTGTGTTTTCGAGTTCCCGAACCAGATCCAAGGTTTTCTGCCCAAAATTCTTCAAAATAAGACGGTGTAGTTCCTCATTCGTCCAGGAGTGTTCTATCGTAGAAAATGTTTCAGTCATAGTCATCTGGACAATATTGAGAATGACTTCCGGATGGGACCCGAAACGAAGAAAAGGTTTCAGTCGTAGTCATCTGGAAACGTCTTGATTCTGAAAATCAAGACGTTTCCAGATGACTACGACTGAAACCTTTTCTACGATACCTGACCTAATGTTATTTTTTAGTAGGATTATGACACTAGTATTGTTGAACAATGACATTTCTTTCAGAATGAGCTAGTTTTTTTCAGATCAAGGTGGTTACATGCTCTAATAAGCCCAAGTTACACTAGATGCCCAGCACCAGCATATGGCAGACAAAGCTAGCAACTTGTTTTTCAACTTGTGTGGACACATCTTTGCCTCAGTTTGCACTGCCCAGAGCAAATTCCCATCTATTTTTTTATTTTTTATTATTTTGGGGGCAATCAATTCATAGTATACTGTATATTCGAAAGACAGATGGGAAATGTGGAGAGAGAGAGTTGTCATGCAACAAAGGTCCCCGACGTTGCTGTTTTGGTGGTATGCATCTTAGCCCTTTGTTTGATTTTGGTAGGAACAGCCGAACTGGGCCGCCGCTGCTGTAAGGACTCAGACATGTATATGGGGAATGCACTCTACCAGGTGAGCTATAGGGGTGCTCCATTTATTTGTTTTGGGTTTTTTTAGAGCTTAAGTGTCCACCACTCACCTGGCTGAGAATTTTTTTTAGGTGCTGGGAGGACAGTTACATGCAAATACAAAAACAAACATCTTCACATTAGCATCTGTGCACTGTATTCAATTAATTATAATCAAATAGTGTACAAATGGAATGTGGAAGTTATTATTTATTTATTTTTTTTTTTAAAGGAACTTGAAACGTCTTAAATTAGCTTTCCTAACATGAGATTGATCTCAGAGATTAACCTCACTGAGGCCTCACTGCCTGCATGCTGCAGTATGCTGTACTGTAGCCTTGTATACAGGGTGAGTTAGGAGGTGTCTGAGGTGTTGTCATGCACTACCCCAGCCTTCAAACAAGCCTCATGTTGTAGCCATACTGACTGCCTAGACTGCCTCCTTGTAGCCTGGATCAGAGCCACTAGTGCGGGTTCAATACAGAAGAGGTGGTGTTTGTTATTTGTGCACGTGCACTAGTGGGTGAAACCAGAAAGTGTTGGCTGGTGGATTGAGTGATGGCGTACATAAGTATGTAAGTGAAGTAAATGTCTAACTCTGTGTGAACATAGGTAATGTGCATTTGCTAAGTGTTTGTTATGTACTCATGCATGGGTGTGTGTCAAGTAAGAAAGGGAGGATGTCTTTATGAGCTGCAGGAGCTTGAGTCTCGGCCCTCTGAAATCATCGCCCGGCCCTTCTAGATCTGTTCAGAGCTCCGTTAGGGCAATGACTGAATGCCTCTTTGTATGTTGAGGGCTAATTATATGGGTGTGTGTGTGTGTGTGTCCCATATTTCCAACATATACAGTGGTGTGAAAAAGTGTTTGCCCCCTTCCTGATTTCTTATTTTTTGCATGTTTGTCACACTTAAATGTTTCAGATCATCAAACAAATTTTAAATATTAGTCAAAGATAACACAAGTAAACACAAAATACAGTTTTTAAATGAAACTTATTATTAAGGAAAAACAAAATTCAAACCTACATGGCCCTGTGTGAAAAAGCACTGTGGAGGAATTTTGGCCCACTCGTCTTTGCAGAATTGTTGTAATTCAGTCACATTGGAGGGTTTTCGAGCATGAACTGCCTTTTTAAGGTCATGCCACAGCATCTCAAATGCAGGCCATTTTTGCCCAGTCTCTTTCTTATGGAGGCGTCATGAACACTGAGGCACTTAACTGAGGCAAGGTAGGCCTGCATTTCTTTGGATGTTGTTGTGGGGTCTTTTGTGACCTCTTAGATGAGTCGTTGCTGTGCTCTTGGGGTAATTTCTGATTCTGATTCTAATTTTGGTCGGCCGGCCACTCCTAGGAAGGTTCACCACTTTTTCACACAGGGCCATGTAGGTTTGGATTTTGTTTTCCCTTAATAATAACAACCTTCATTTAAAAACTGCATTTTGTGTTTACTTGTGTTATCTTTGACTAATATTTAAATTTGTTTGATGATGTGAAACATTTAAGTGTGACAAACATTGAAAAAAATAAGAAATCAGGAAGGGGGCGAACAGTTTTTCACACCACTGTATTCCACTCTCCTGATGAGGCTGAAATTGCAAACAACTGAGAGATGTTTTTCCAAGAGCCTTCTTCCGTCTTCCTTTAATTGTATACTTGTATTCTCTGTCATGACTTGTCTCTCTAACAGATGCTTGTGTTGAATGACAAATCACCATGTGTAGTATCACACAGATATTTTTGTTGGTGGCTTACGGCACACATATTACTTAATTTAAAGGTGCATTCTGTAAGTCTACCATGACATTGCATGACTTTTACACTTTAAAATTAAAAGTCATTGTCTCTTTCTCATGTCCCACTTTTAGGAAATTGCTGTTTTGAAGAATGTACGTGCCCTGCAGGTAATCCCTGTTGAGGTGGCGAAGCCCTTCAAATCCAACTTCCCCTCTCGTCTGGCTCAGAGTCAGGCAGAGGTGCTTGAGAAGCTACTGGCTGAGCTGGGTACTGAGAACTCTGGCTTCACCCTGGACAATGTCATGACGGTAAAGTACCTTAAGCATGCTAAATGCATCTCTGCATTTTTATTATTTTTTTTTTTGTGATGTTGACGTCCTTAATTAATTATTAAGAATTATTTTAAGTCTGTGTTACAGAAGTCAAAAATGGCCGTGGTTGCAATTATCTTTTTTAACCTCTTAGCTCAAGATCACAAATTAATTATCTCGTTATCTTGGTAAATCAACTTTTTGTTTGCCTCAAAAACCAAATTTAGACTGTCTGACTGTAATTCTCAAAGCACCCACAAAGGGTGAACTGCACCCCTAACTGCTCTGCTAAGCAAATAGCATCTTGGTGCTATTTGCAGGTATGTAAATTAGGTAATATGCATACATTTGACGCAAATTGGCCCCTTTCTATGCAAATGAGCCTCATTGAAAAACCAAATTCACAAACACCAGTGCTAATAGCCCACGCAGTTAGAGTGAAATTATTAGCATCTTCAGAGAGTTAGTGGTAACTGAAGCACATTTATAAAGGGGTGTCACACCCGGACTTTCCAGTGATCATGGCAGCAGTGATTGTAGCGAGGCAAAGCAATAGCGCATCACAGTACATCATATGCGCACTGGTGGCACAGAGACAGTACAATACCTGATATTCACCATGAGGGAATTAAACTATAAAATAACATAAAACCTGCTGCTGTGAGAAACGGAGATGATTTTTACACAGTAACAGTCCAGCATAGAGCAGAGTAGGAGAGAAAACAGCTCTCCATGCCCCCAGAGGCATGATGGAGATCGCACAGTTAAAGTAACCAAAATAACAATCACTCCATACAGAGTGAGTCATACAAAACATCCCGCAGATAGAAACAAATGAAAGAGCAGGGGGAGTTATTAGATAATTAGAATATTTATAATTACAATTAGAATAAGTTCTCTTTCAAATCAAACATCTCCATATGAGTGGAAAGTATTGTTCTTGCAACTGCATTTGTAACATTTTTTGATTCAAACGTTGCTTAACCATGTCGTGATATGCTACTTCAGAACTTAAGAACAAATATTACTGGGACCACTACAGAAAATTGCAGATGAACATTTGACAAACGCAAAACAATGGCAAATTGCACTCAGCTGCAAAACTTTATGGGCGTGTTTGTGCTAAAATATCATTAGCACAATATCTTTTGTGAATCGGACCTTGAGACAGCTCAGATAGCGGTTGCAAATTATGCATAATTCATGGTGCTATGGCTGCAATTTATTCTTTGTGAATTCGCCCCTGAGACGTTTGGAGTCACACTATACACTAAATTTGGTTTCTGAGGCTTTAGACACACTAAACATTTTTAGGGGATTTTATAGCGGATAATCTCAAAAATAGATAAATGTACTAAATGTTAGCAGCAGCAGCCAAAAAATGCCATTGGAGGTATTGGAGGTCAAAATCTAACAGGTCGTTAGAAAGCAGGCATCCATCAAGCTGATTTTTCCATTACATTTGGCTTAGAAACTACGGTTTGACTAACTGAAAGGGGAGCAGTCCCTCCCTGGCTTTCTGTGGCCATTCAGTTCACCTAAATAGGCTGTCAGTAAGCTCCAGTCAGCTGAGTCAATGTTGTCACCATTGGCATCCACTTTACATCCCCTTGCACTCCTCTGGTTTCCAGCAGTGACCTAATATCTACATGCAAACTATCCAACTGTTGACCAGACAACAAGCCGTCCCGTCCTCCCATCTCTAGTTTACGACCAGTCCTCCACCCATCCCCCTCCACTCATCCCTCCTCTTGACTTTACACAGCTTTTATCAGTGAGACCAAACTGTTAGGTTTGTCCTCTGAGTTTCTCCACCTTCTGAAGCCAGAGCCACACAGGTGGCATTGGGTGGCCTGTGTGTGCGTGCTTGCTCACCACCTCTCCCCTTTGTTTTGGCTGTCTCCCATGTTTGCCTGGGAAACATTTCCAGTCTGGATTGAGATGTGACAGTAGGGCTGTGCTTTATTCCACAGCTTGCCTTTTCTCCTGACTGTCACATTAAACAGTTTGACAAGAAAACATGTAAGAGACACCAGGTTTAAACTGAAACTCAGTTTCAATAAGGAATGTATTGTGAAATAATTGCCTTGTCTTTGGTTTTCTGTTGAGATATTCAGTAGACCATTGTGCTAATCAGATTTGGTTGTAGTCTACCAGTTTACAGCACATAAGGGTTAGCGTTAACCCAAACCCTATTCCTTGTTAACTTCAGGCACTTAACATATCATTAAGTCGAGGCCATTGGTACTGTGGACTTGATTTTCTCGCTGTGGATGTCTGAAAACAGGCTAACAGAGATGGTTAGACCTGGTCTGATACTATTACGTGACAACAAGCAATATATCTTTTAAAGACGAAAGTACAGGGTACAAGGTTCCATTACAGAAAGCTGCCCTCTTCCATTCCATTACAGTTTCAACTGTATGTGTGTGTGAGTGGAGAGAGATTCCTCTTAGGCAGTATATAGAGATAAATACTCTAGATATGTAAGCATCAGCATGTGCCAGTGAAGTTGGTGATGTTGGTAGGGAGCTTACACTAATTCTTCAACCTTAGATTTTACAATCAAATCTTCCTTTCCAAATATGAATATGTATACACGTCTATACATATTTAATCCCACCAATATGAACATAAACCTGCATAAACAATCATTGTGCCTTGAAAGTTGGTAAATGTCTGAATCCTTAAATTCACAGCTAAAACCTCTACTGGTATCTGCCTCTTTTAGCTTGTGACTAGCCCTTTTGACAGCTCTACAGCATTTTTCCTTTTTCCTCCGCTGTTACCTGGGTGAACTCTGAAGCGGGAGCCAGAGTGAAAAAAGGGGGGGATTGAATTTCCTGTAATTAAAATGAGAAGTGGTAGGCAGAGACAACAGAGAATAATGGCAAGCTGTCATGTAGCATGTTGAGCAAGGGATGGGTGGCCTTTGTACACAGTTTACCTCTGGATGTTAATGTGCTCCACTGGGATTGCCATTGTGTTGCGACTCTTCACAGAGATTATGTCGGAATATGGGCTCTTTTTACGTCATGATGTGCACTTCATTCAAAGGACTTCCTTAACAATGATGCTGTTTTGCACATGAAACTAGACTGTAAATATAGCAAATATTGCTTCATACAACTTTGAATTTTGTCTGCCAAAAAGCAAGCATTGAATATTTTCTGTGGCCTGCCTTGTTTCTCCAGTATACTGTAGGTAAGACAAGGCAAGGCAAGTTTAACTGTATGTCACCTTTCAATTACAGAGTTAATTTAAACTGCTTTACACAAGGCTAAGAAATGCATTAGAATCAACATCTGTGTTGTTGAGTGTTGACTGTGTGTTGACTGTTTAATAAGAATAGAAGTGTGCTCAGTCCTCCTGGTTCTTGTTATAAATCTGTCAGAAGTTGAATATTAGAGGCCCAAGAATTGGACCCTGAGGGACACCACATGCCACGTCATGTAGTACATATCCATGCACACAAGAAACAAGTTTACTCAAAGAAGTCAGGTTATGCAGAAAATCAGCCAAAGGGTTTACGCACTGAAGTAACTTGATTACTGTAAGCTCTACTGTAAGCCTACAACAGGTCAATAATCAGATTTCAGATTATTTCCTTATGAATTTGCATCATATTTAGACTTCTAGAGGCTATTTATGTTATTCGCAGTTTTAGTCTGACTTGACAAATGGATGCATTGCTGCATGTAATGATGTCTCATTTCTTCCTCTTTGTAGTTATATAAGTTTCATGCCAACAACAAAAAAGGTGTCTCTGTCAAGTAGGTTAAACCAAAGCTGAAACTGCCTAATGGCATATGTTGGAACAGTAGTATCCAGTCAATCAAAATTCTTGCTCAGTGTTCACATCTTAGTAGAAAACATGTTTTCCTTTGTCAGTTCTGTACAGCAGCTTTGGAGCACAGTGCCTCAGCGGTTCGAGAGCTGGCAGTGCGCATCATCTTATCCATGTACCAGCAGCACAGAGCTGCTGTTCTTAGCTACCTTCCACCCAACAATGCTGCCACACGAAAGAACTTCCTTTACAAATCCCTTTTCGATGGCTTTGCCAAGATTGACGGAAAGCTGGTAGAGACTCAGGTGAGAAGTGTTTTTTGTTTTTCCTTCAATGCAGATTAATCTCTCATTGATACTTAACATCTTCAAGAAGGAATGCTGTGTTAAAATGATTTGCGTCAAACTGCCGGGCCGAGGGTGTGTTCACACTGTTCATTTTTTTCAAATAGATTGTAGGCAGCGAGGAGCAGCTGATAGATGGACAGTGAAACTGTCAGACATGGCAGATGGGAGCACTCTCTCAAGCTGAAAAGAGTTGAGCGTTTTAGGAGACTACTTGACATCATGTCTTTTTATTTTTTTAAGCTGACAGTAACAAGGAAGAGGAGGCAGGGTTTCATGTTGCACAAACAGCTAACTGCCTCCGCTGCTTCCTTTGCCAAAGCCATTACAGGCAGTCTTGTCTGTCTGTTACTGATCTGGTTAAACAAATTACCCAAGTCAGATCCATGCATGTATCTATTGATGGAATAATGTAGATATAATGTTTCATTTCTTTCAAATACTTCATGTCTTCACCAACTGAACTGTATGTAAAACTGCACTAGCAACAAACCTGGCGATAATGGACAGCATTTGTTGTTGTGTACTAGTGTAACCACAGATGCAGCCAGTAAACAAGTCAGCTTGTGTCCCAAAGCTGTCTTGGTGCGATATTGTTTTACCGTAAAGTTTGTGACTCAACCAATGACCAAGCTTAATATCTTACTGGCATTATTAGAGACCTAGCCTTCCCATTATGCAACGGCCATGCTGTTGAGTATTGCTCAACTGCTAAAATGTCTGATCATACGCTCATCTGCATGAATTGTCACTGCAGCCCTGAGTCTGCAGAGCTTTAAGCCGTTCAACTTCAAAAGAAAATCATGAAATGAAAGTTAGCGTGGTGAGCAAGAAAGATCTGTGATGCTGAAATGATATTAACACGACAAAGAGAGAAGAAAGGAAGCAAACAGAGGAAAATAAAAAAAACTGACTCTTACTAAGAGGCTGATGGCATGTCACTTTTAACCCAGACTCTGAAGAAGGGAGATGGTCAGCAGGATGGGCAAAAAGAGAAGGAGGAGATCCACTCTCTTCAGGAGCAGCTGGCTGCCTTGAAAGAGATCACAGTAGGTGGAGCTGTCATTAGACTGCAATTACATCACGTCTTGTAATGACTACTAATTTGTATTTATGACTCCACACAGACTTGGTAGAATTTTTGTCCATGTCTGAAGTCACTGTTAAAGTGCTAAAGAGCTTTCCTTGTGTGATAGCATCTCTTTTTGGAACTGTGATTTCTGACATCTATTTATACTTCTCTGTCTGCTTGTGAAGGAGAGGGGGAATGAAAGCACCAAAGGACAAATGCCCAAGGAAGAAGCTCCCAAAGTTGACAAAGAGTCCCAAAAAGCTGGAAAAGCAAGTACGTACACATGTTTAAATAGAAAGGAGACAAAAGCAACTCAGTTCTACTCACACTAAAGATATTCTTTAGTAGAGTGCAACATCCTTGTATACTGCACATCACCAGGTCTGATTTGGATTGCTTTAAAGCACAAAACAGCAGTATGGTGCTGATGTAGTCTTTTGAGACGTGCCAACACTAGCACTAATGCCTTCAAATGGGACCTGTTCACATGCAAGTGGAAAATTTGAAGGTAGCTCTGAGGTCACGACTTGTGACATAAATGGGAGAGCCTGTGGTAGTTAGTCACTTTTGTCCTCATTCTTTTTATATTTCTTCAGCATTGCATTGAAATACAAAAAAACTAAAATCATTGACCATTTTTAAAGAGGATAAAGGAGCCTTACAGCGTCTACTTTTGTTGTCAGTTGCCCAGCAACAGTGCTCTCAAGAGTTTAACCACTTGAACTCCAAGTATGGTACTTGTCTTAGCATGTCAATAACAGAAACAAAAGCTCCATTTGAAGGCAATATAACAATATCTCAGACATGGCACTGACGCTGCCAGCCATTTCTGCCATCAACCTATGGAAATAGAGTGCAGGTACACCACCCACTACCAGCTATCAAAGCGTACATATACAGAGCTCTGTTAACAAAATTATGCACTCTACAAGTCTGGCATAAGTCTTTACATAATATTTAAGTTCTGTACAGTCTGTATTATTTCTTTCTGTTATAGAGTGCTGGAACTCATTGGGTTGATACTCGAAATGGTGGCCTCCAATTAGTGCACTCATGAAAAGTAACAGATACTGTCTTCTTAATTTCCAGCTGTCACAAAAGTGCCCCAGAACAAGGTAACCAACAGTGTTGACGTCCAACAATCTACCAACTATCTGGACAAGTATGTGGCTCATAACTCAACAGAGAGCTTTAAAAAAAATCACTGGAATAATAGAAAGATGCGAAAAAAGGAAATGTATATAGCATATTAGCCTAGTCCCGATTTCACAGGTTTAGTGTTTTCTGTGCAGTTTTCACACAGTCAATTATTTTTCTAGCTGAAGTATTAATTTAACTTTCATTTAGTGTAATATTTTTATGTCATTAGTGTCACAGTACTTGCCAATGCTTTGAAGGCATATGATCTCATCTGCAGCCTGATCTGATCTTTCAGCCTGTGTATATTCTGCGGTAAAAAGGATGAGTCATTCACAGAGGATGGATTGGACCTTCACTACTGGAAACACTGTCCTATGCTGAGACGCTGTGATGAATGTAGACAGGTAGACTGTTAACTTTTCATTGGCATAATTTTAGTCCTCTTGAAAGAAGGACATCTGCCCAGCTGTTTAATCACCACCTCAATAATGAAGCTTGAAGACTTTGTGTACAGCTCTGCATTCTGTTCACAGGTAGTCGAGATAGCCAGCCTCACAGAGCACCTACTGGGTGAATGTGAAAGCAGGTCCAAGTTTAGCCAGTGCCCACGCTGCTCAGAGGCCGTGGCCACCGAAGATCTGACTCGCCATGTCCAAGGTCCCGCCTGCAACCGTGAGTTCTCAGTCTTACTGTTTCATACTGTTGGAAATTTTCTAAAAATGCTTTATGTGATGAAAATTATTTCAAATCAAAAATCCATTTTTGTTTGGTTTGCTGTATTTTCTTTTTTCTTGTATTATTTTTTGTCTTTATTGGATGGTGACAGTGTAGACACACACAGGAAAAATGGGGAGAGAGATAGAGGTATAACATGCAACAAAGTTCCCAAGCCAGAATTGTAAACATTGCATTTTTGTTGTTCTGGCCCTGTACTCCAGCTTATTTATTAGATTTTAATTGAAACAAAGACTCTAAGTGCCGGCTTAGCTGTAATTTGATGGTGTTTACATCCTTGGCATCCTTATACAGTACATAGTTCCCCAATTTTAAGGGACAGAATTTAATTGGACAAGTCAACATCGTCTAACATAAAGCCATCATATTGAATATTTGGTTTTAGATATTTTGCCATAAATGACTGGGTGAAGCAGAAATGTGGTATCTTCCCTGGCGATGCTGCTCATCTTCCTTATTTTCGGGGTGTTTTGCCTACATTAAGAGAAACTCATGCTCAATTCGCCTGAGGTCAGGTGATTGACTTGGCATTTCAAAAAGATTCTGCTGTTTGGCCTAAAAAACGATTTTCTAGTTACTTTGGCTGTATGATAGACCGTTAAGAGTTAAGATCATTGGCCTGCTGTATTGTCCTAAAATTGGGGGATTAAGTAAGGCCATGAGTCCTACAGTACACTTGGTGGAAGTTTAGTGAAGTGACTACTCACGGGGCTAGTTAGCGAGCTAACCGGTAAAAAGCTTACCGCCAGGTTTGCCCTATTCCCAGGTCTAAAGGCCCCCTCACTCTTGTTGCGCCATCCCAACTGTGTCTCTGTGTCTTAGTTCTGGCTGTGCCTTCTCTTTGATTCTATGTCTGGTCTGCCAGCACAAAGAAAGTTGCATATCTGATTTGAAACATTAAACTCAAAGTCAGTGTCATTTCCAATCTCACCTTTGCATATTTCAACTTCTTCGCTTGGCTAGACACAAGTAGTTCCACAATTCCATTCCAATACATCTTCATTACATAGCCGCGAGGTTACCTAAATATTTCTTGTTGCTGCTATAAGACGACTTTGTTGACTCAGGCAGGCAGCACCTTGTCAAGTTACCCTCTGTTGTCCTCTCGCTGATTACCACGATTACTGGCAATTGTAATTGATATCCATTTGATGAATATTGGCAGTTTATCTCATCTACATCTGACAGTTTGTTTGTCAGAGCAATTTTGAATTTATCTCTACCTCAAAGCTCTCTTTCTACTCTCACAAAGCACACAAAAAACACAATTTCCTCATTTAGATCAACCATTACATTTGTTCCAAAAAGACATGTTTCACCAACCTCAGGTGGATAAACATCTGCTCATGTATTTTTCTTCCTGGTTTTTACCTTGACTCTCCACAGCCTGGATTTCTTGAGCTGATCTTGGTTTAGCACCCAGTGCAGCTGAAATGTCCATCTCTTTTAATATATTTAACTCAATTTATTGAATAGTCATCCCCATGTACAGTGCTTCTGTGACCACAATGAAAGCTCTTATTAAACGTGATCCTGAAAATATGTTCTATGTTCACAATGCTACACGGAACCTTTAAGAAATCAAAAGCCAGTACTTTTCCATAGTGTTGGTTTCAGTAAATATTTGATAAACTACCAAAGCCTGTTACCAGTATTTACTGTCTGAAAGGTGAGGTCAGCTTTTGTTATCGGAGATATCGAATATCTTATCGTTTTTTCCCCAGTTGGATACCAGCTTACTGTTACCTTACCTACTAACCTGAAGAAAGAGGCTTACTGTATCAAGACTCACACTACGTGTCTATCACCAGCCATATATCTCCATAGATAACTGACACCAGTGAGCCTTTTGTATTACCATAAACTTCAAGTCTCTCTTACCCGTTGGTTATAAGTGAGTTAACAGAAATATGAATTGTGAGTTAGGATAGATTGTGTTTAGCCTAATGTTCCAATTCCTCAAAGGTGTATTGTATTTAAAACTGTTCTCCAGTGGTGTAATTTTATTATTTTCTCTGGAGTGTTTCAGAGACTTTTTCTGTAATTGTATGACAGGTGGCTTAAAGGTGTCGTGTTTCTATTTCAGCCCCCATCTCGGGTAAAGGCTCCAACCACTGTCCTTTGTGTCACAACAATTTCATGCCTGGAGAGGAGGTGAGATTCTGCAAATTACATGAGAGAGATCCAACAGTTTTGTCGCTCCCAAACAGTGTTTTCTCCCTCTTCTATATGAACACAGAAACTCGAAAAGCATCTAATATTAGGCTTGAGAAGCAAACAGGTGTTGATGTAAGAACTGCTATTGCTGGCCTTTAAAGACTTCAAAGGAGGTGAAGCCTTTGTTCCTAATGGACTGTTTCATTTGTCTGTTGTACCATCACATTCTTCACATTCCTATTAGTTTATGTCTTTTTAAAGACAAAAATGTCCTTATTATCTATTTATAGATAAAACTTTGTATATTTTTGATAGACGTGCTTTCCCTAAATCTTTGTTGTAGTCAGGGTGGTTTAGGATAATGTAGTTCATTTGATACTAATTCTAAAAACACTGGACTAAAGTTAATCATTCTCTTGTAAAGTTCAGGTTTCCTTTAGTTCCAGCAGTAGTGGAGTTCCTGCTGAGGTGGCTCGGTGCTGTGTATTATGTGGGCAATGGTTGATCTGTAACAGTTTGCAGTTAAAGATTCACTGGTAATCTCATTTCTGTATTAATCAACAGATAGACTGTGTCAATGAGGATATGTCATGAAAATGGGTAACTGGGGCGCCCCGGTAGCTCACCTGGTAGAGCGTGTCTCTCTTTCCTGTCTCTATCTACAGCTGTCACTGTTAAATAATAATATAAAAAAAGGGTAACTCAAACATATAAGCATACACTAAATATAACCTCAGTGTTGAATATTACGTAATATAATCACAGGAAAAATAGTTCGTTCTTATCTTTTATAAGTTATAAGTGCCCATATTTCAGCGCCCTTGGAGCTGCTCATCCATTGCTAATCCTTTGTGTCTGTCAACTTTTTATGTTATAGAGAAGTTTAAAAAGGATATGCAGTGTACAAGATTCTCTGCCCCACTAAAAGATGTAGCATCAGTGTCGCCTTTCATTTGTCTTCCGTTACGTTTCTGTCATTGTGGAGTCTAATGAATCATGCAACTCCTCTTTCAAGGAGCCACAAGAGCTACAAGAATCAGTCTCACCAGCACCTGTCCTGGCCCTGCCTGTCCCAGTTTGCAGCAGCGCTTTGGAAATGAAACTTCTGCACAAACCTCTAATACAAGAATTGTATCTTGTAAAAGATTGTTTCCATGTTACAATACCTACCAATCACTGATGGAAGATAGACGTGTCATTCAAATGATGGTACTTCTGTGCTTGGTGACCATGGTAACAGGGAATCTGGGTTTAATTCTGGAGAGGTAGCCGGACAAACAGCTACCATATCCAAGGAAGGCACGCAAATTACCCACTTCCGACTATGGAAAGTCGGAGGAAAAATTACAATACTGAGCAATACTCGTTAGAGATCCTGTAATTTGAATGAGTACACCCATTTGGATTGATGCTTGATAGGTTGACAGAGGTAATTTATTACGTAATGCCTTGAACATTGTTTCTGTTGTGTGCTGGAAGAATTTGATACTGTGGCTCCTGATTTTTGATTGGCCAATCCAGAAGGAAAGTGTAAACTACCTGATAAACAACAAGACTAGGTCGAAATCTGATATATGGCTGGACCGTGTAACGGCCAATAGGGAAACTCCAACACTCGACTGATCAATGGTGTAACTTCGTCACTCAGGGGAAGTCAGGGACAGACTTTCCTGCGGTCCAGCCAAAAAGTAGTGAACATTAAGTTATAATTTGTCATATAAACAAAAGTCTGTTTTGCCACTCTCTTCTGCCCACTTTTACCAAACCAAACAATAATGATTTGACTTGTAAACAGTCACAAGAAGTAATGAATTTTATGTTAATACAAGCTGTGTAGCAGTTGGTTTGGAATAAATATAAAAAGGCAGAAGAACTATAAGAAACTATAGTAAAATAAAATACTATAAGTAAAACGTTGAACAACCAATCAGTGATGTCACAGTAGGTGCTTTCCTATTGCCAGCTGATGGAAAACACCTGCTGTAACATCACTGATTGGGCTGTGGCCAGATGTACATGCTAAAAGGTCTAAATCCATACAGAGCAGTGCAGCAGCACATTATTTGACTTTAGTGTTAACTCGACCTCTTTCAAAGCAGACATTTTGACTTGCAGTAAAAGCACAGGTGTAACTAATACAATTAAGGCTAGCTCGGTTCCATATCCAGTGTCTCAGTGAGCCGTGCCACTGAGACACGATGCACAGTACTGGAACTTGCACACGTAGCTGGAATGCATACTTAATGATATTAAGTACACGTGTGGTTCCTGCTATGAGATCATGTTTGCTGTGAAAAATGCCTGTTATCCTTTGTTACTGTGCTTATCACAAATGTGAATCTTTTTGGCAAAAAAAAAAAATTCATTAATGATTTAAACATGAAAATTATACAAGATGGTGTTATATTTTTCAGTGCTTTACCTTTTAACCATTTTTATTCCCTCCAAATCACTTAATGTCCAAGTAAGGTAAGATTTGAGAGATATTGAGATTATGCCCAAATGTACAGTGACACTTATTATTCAACCTTAGTTGTAACTCATTTGTGTTCTAATTCAAACACAGCATGCAGTCTTTCCCTCACACACCCTTATAAATTAATGAAGAAAAGAAACTCACAGAAAGTCACACTCATGCTGCCAGAGCTCTGAGCGTAGACCCTATGAAAGACTGCAGTGATAGTGGGAGGGAGGGCAGCCATTCGGGCCTTGACTGGGCCTTCAGTCATCCGTGGTTGTCCCGATCGAGAAAGTACCTGGGAGAAAAACGGACTCACTGAGCTACTTTGTCCCTGTCCCAGGCCTGGAAGGCTCACCTCATGGGCAGGGAGGGCTGTAAACAAAACTCACGCAGGACTGCGGTGTCCCAGAGAACCCAGCCAGCACAAGGTAAAGCATTCATACACCCTCTGCTTACACCTACCTCCCCAACGCTCAGTGTGAGAGCTATACAATGTGCCCATGCTTGTTGGTAAAATTTCATGTTGCAGCTTTTCCACTATGGTTTCCTGACTCAGAGCACAGAATGAGGCACATATAAATAGTGGCAGATTTAATTTGGAGCTCTAGTGTAGTGGGTATCCATTTTGAGTGATATTCCGCAATCATGGTAGTGGTTGTAAGTAGATTGTTAATGGCTGAATCAGTCATATCACAAGGACCCTGCTTTTTGTACAGGTAAGTAAGGTTGAATTAGTCCGGATGCCCATTGTTTTGTTGATGGACATGTCACATTACTTTAATAACCATCTTGATGCCAGAGTGACTGTTGGGCATGTTCAACCCACTCACACTAGAGGACCACTGCTGAATATAATAAAGTTATAATATAAAGTTAGGGTTTTCATTATATCAGAACCCATTTTGATACTGTTTATGGTTCTCATTTTTCAGCAACAACTATTCAGTGTATTTGCATTTTGTTATTGCATCTCTACATAGTAGTTTTTATTGTTGGTCAATATATGTGTCATTTTGAACTGAACTCTGGAAGCTGTATTATTAAAACACATCAGCGGTTACCACCAGTAACCACAGGTGTCGCTAAATCAACCAGTACTGAAATCTTACAACGGATTATAACTTAAAGGTAGAATGAGTAGGATTTGTCGGTTGCTGTCTGAAAACATACGATACAAAGTTGTCCCCTTTAGCTCAGTGAGCTAAGGAGAGAGAGCAGCGGTGGTCGAGGGAGCAAGAGAGCGAATGACGAGAGGGAGCGGCGTTAGTGAGAACAAAGCAGTGAAACAGACAAATAAAACGTTATTTTCTGATTGTTTCACAGCGGTTATGTTCTAAAGCACAAATAAACATGCCCACACCTCCGCACAACCCTGCAGGAAGGATTTTGAGCAGAGGAAAGAGACAGAGTTCTGACCTCACAGCCTGCGCGCTGTTATTGTCTGGGGGTTACACACCACTGCCCAAGGGTTGACGCCCAGAAACGTCCCAAACACAGCAAACTAATAAGAAACTAAGAAAACACAGGCAGAGGGCAGCGTCTCTGCAGATACAGACACCGCCACACACTTCTAGTGGGTCATAAGTGATGATTGAGAGATTATTTTTGTATGAGTCTATACATTGTTTTTTCGGAAAGTCCTACTTATTCTACCTTTTTAAAGCAAGTTTGATAACAATGGGTAGGTCCCAGACGAGGTCAGACGCACAGGAGGGCAGTTCCTGGGGCATGTGACGTTTCACATTAGGGGTGCCAAGGCATCATAATGACCCCTCTGACATACGGATCCTGAAAAGCTTTCAAATAGGCCAAACCCCTACATTTAGTGAGGGCTTTGCCTAAGTGCTTTCCCACACCTTTACACAAAAGGGACAATGGCTCACCTATTTACTTTTCAGGGTTTTCCCCAGGAAATAGTTTATCAAAGGTGGTAAGCCACTCAGATCCTGACACATCTTGTTTCATGATTAATCTTGTTAATAGATGACAGCCTGAACAGTAGACACTCATATGTAGCATTTTCTGTGTGAAATAGCACCTCTGCCCTTTTCCCCTAATGATTCATGTTTTATTCTATAAAAGTGTATTAATCTTGTATGATGTTAGTGAGGGTGGTCTTCATGTCAGGCTGGGTGACCCGCCTCTAAAACACTGCAGGAAAACCTGCTTCTATTTTTTTACTTTTTTTTAGGTGCTAATTCTTCGTCTTTACATACTTTTACTTATAATGGAGTATTTTACAGAGTGGCATTGCTACTTTTGATTAAGTAAAGGATCTGTGAACTTTTTTGACATTTTTCTAATTCCACTAGTAGACTGACAGGACACAATTAGTATCTTACTGTATATGGAAAGTAGGCCTTGTGATGTGACCGCAGCATAGACTCAGTGACAGTACGTAATGAAAGGAGCCACATCACCATGAGCTGCTGATGTCATGAAACCGTCCTGTTTATACTCACATCACAGGTAATGCAGGCTTCGGTTTATTGGTAAATAGTACACAAGAACAAAGGGTTGTCTTCTATGTTAAAGGTCTGCTGTAAGGATCTCATTTTGTGTGTGTGTGTGTGTGTGTGTGTGTGTGTGTGTGTGTGTGTGTGTGTGTGTGTCCAGGCAGGGCTGTCGGTGGAGCCAAGCTGAAGCAGGCCTGGTCGGTCGGGGCCAGAGCCAGACCCATGGGCAAGGGAAGCCGGATCCCAGCCCTGGCACCCCTGGCCAGAGGACATACACCAGGGAAGCATTGAAACTGGTTCAGAGCACCCCCACCCCACCCTGCCTCCCTTACACCCAGAGGAGGAACCCAACTGCAACAAACACCCCTGATGTAACCCCACCCCACTCCCGTATTTCCCGGCCCAGAGCGTTCCTGCATATCGGCACTTTTAGAAAACACATCTGATAGGTGTCAGATGTGTTCACTGACATATGCAATAGGATTTTAAAGGCCAATACAGACTTGTGATCTAAGCCACCGATATATTTAACATCTTTTTAGATTATCAAAAATGGAATACCCCATCTTATAAGTTTATGTGCAAATTGGCATTACAACGTGGTGTTGTATCCACTTATTGAGACACTATAGATTTACTGTAATTCTAGTCCTTTTCTGATCAGTGACAGAAAATCCACACAGAGAAGAGACAGCTGGACTCAACGATGTTAGACCTTTTGCCTCTTTTGTCTATATGTCAAGCATCTGGCGTTACACAACTGCCAGACTTGTAAACATGAGCACAGTGTGTGCTGTTTACTGATATCTCCTTACAGGATATCTCGGTTTTGGATCTTATTTTTCATATCGCTTCACTGCCGTTTGGAGCCTCCATAGTGGGGAATTGTATTGTCTGGTAAATACCCACGTCTTACAAACTCCACACCCTCGATTTGCAATGCGGGCTTTCTGTTATAAATGAGATATCTCTGAGCCCATGCTGAGATAACCCTGATGGCATCACTCTGACATCATCAGGGTTAGTTTCTCAGACTTGACAAAGCTCTTCCAGAGAAGACATCATACAACTGTTTTCACAGGCTCGTAAATGAACCTTTCTGTGTAAAACTTATCAAGGTTCCCTCACTGTCCAGCTATCCAAAGCTGCTGTAAATGTGAACATTTTATTTTAAAATGATAAAAAAAAATTGGCAATTTTTAGAAATAAAACTAGAATGAGTGATCACCTGTGTAGAATCTGTGTCTGCACAGGATGAAGGGGTTAAGAGCTTCCCATGAATATGTAATCAGTCACTACAAGCAGAAGACTTTCCCTCCCTTGGCAACACTCCAGCAGACGATGCTTCAATCCTAAAGCCATTGACAACCTGAGTGTAGCTTTGCTGTCAGCTTCACGCTCCGCCATGTGTTTACATTTTTCTTTTTATTTCTTGTCTTAAATAAATTATATAGAAGAAATGAAGTAGCACTTTGCCAAAGGGATGATGCTTCACTGCTGAATTTTCAGTACAGTATGGACTTAATGTATTTTCCTGCTTAATGCCTGCTGACAATCTTGAGTAGATGGCACAGTTTTATATGCTCTACTAGTCTAGTGAGAGACACAAAGCCGACATTTTAACTTTAACGAGAAAAACACAATGGAGATGAATGTACTGTATACAGTAGAATTTGTGTAGCACCTGTTTTTCTTCAATTCTACTCGTTTCTGCTGAATATGACTTAGGCTGACCCCAACAAACAGTTTGAAGCACATCAGTGGCTTTAAACTGATTTTAACCACAAACTCAGAGTGTAAGTACTCTGACAATAATTCGCAAGATTTATAGTTAACGCTGTAATTTTACGACTTCTGTTGTACTACACAGTGTCATGACGATGTTGATTGGAATATATCTGTGATTGATCTACAGCCAAGAACTAACAGAAACATCCTTAAAACAGTCTGATGTGTTTACAAATTGTAATATTAGGAGGATACATTTTTTATTAATCTGAGCGATAACAGTAACTCTTGTATTAGTGGAGAAACATCTTGAATATAGTTGGTGTATAAAATAGTATATTTGGTTTATTAGCCCCCAATCCGTCATCTTGGCTTTAATGTGCTTCTGTTTTGAGGACTATTGCAACAGTGGATATTTTATTGCGTTTTTTTATGTGCATAGTAGTCAGTATTTACTGAATAATATTTTTGACATCAAATGGATATTTTTTTCTGCAAAAGTATCTGTATTTGTTTAAATAAAGCTACATTAAGCTGAACATTGCAGATGTGGTTTGACATGACAAAAGGTTTCTGATACTATTTAAACTTAAGAGTTGAAGTTGCCTGTGGTTAGAAGCTCTAACTGCCCTCTATTTAGCAATCAGATGAAACTAACATACTGTAATATACAAAAACACATGTTTTGCAGTTCTGCTAAACAAAGTTGTAGTTGCCTGCAGAACTTGAGATCTTGTCATCGCATGCCAAATCTTCCCCAGTAATGTGCTGTTCTCCAGCTGTTCATACATCAATATGAATCAAATACTGTATTTACAAAGTTGACAGAGAGCTCCAGTTTTATTTACAGTATCATACATAAAGCTACAGTATTACATCCCTTTAGTTTCTTTGGTTTTTGGCCTACCTCTGCAAATCATACACAAATGAATTAACACTTAAAAATGAAATAAAATAATATATTAACTTAAGAAAATCAAATCATTTGATTTTTACAATGTCAGTACCCTAAAAAAAAAACAATCACTCAACTATGAACTGTTTGTTCTGTGCTATGTGCTGAGTCGTATATATATATTCACTTTGACAGTCACTGAAATCCTGAAATTAGAAATTGACAATAAAATCAGCTGTTTCAGAGGAACACCTGGATGTAACTAGTCAAGTCTTATTTATGCCTGCACAAACACCACTAAAACTATTACAACCATGAATCTACATCAACATTGGATCTCAGATTTAGATAACGGAGTGATGGAGCTCCAAGTTGAAATGGCACCAAGAATCAGAAAGCTTCCTCTGATGCGTGCACGCTGTGGAGTTGGGTAGTAGTGGTTTCACGAAATGGAAAATCAGAGTAGCAGGACTAGTGGAGACTCCACCTGTTCAGAAGAGCTTGCAACATTTTTTAATTTGACATACAGAAAATGTAAATGCTAAATCTGGATGTGCTGTATAGTATCAAAACCATCAGTGAAAATTAAATGTTGAATGAATAAAAACACTCTTTTGATGAACATATACATTTTTTAGAATTGTTCGGCGGGTGAAAAAGCCGCCCTCCCTTAACTATGACTGAGATGGCAGATTCAGTGAAGATGTTAAAAGATCATCATGTATGATCAATTAAAAACACAGGTCTTCTGTGTATTCCAACCATCAGTCCGGCTTTAGTGAATTGATTTGCTTTAGTTTATATTAATTGACAATCATATGGAGGTCCTTTGAGCGCACACCAGTTCCTCGTTGTGCACAACGCTCCACATACTGAGCAGCTCCTGCGCGCTCAGTTTGTGCACCACGATGAGGTTTTTATAAAAGCATGGCTCGCTGTTCATGGAGCTCACCCTGCGTCTGGTGATGCCGAAGGTCCTGAAGCCCGGGTGCATCTCCGGGGCCAAGTGAAGCTTCTGCAGGCACATCCCCAAAAACACGTCGTCAATGGGATACAACTCCAGGTCCTCTGAGACCACGAAGAGCCTCCTGGCCAACTGGGAGGACATCAGAAACCCCCCACCTCCGACATAAGGGGGATACGGCTTATCGTACAACTCTTTGGGAATGTAGTATTTGCTCTGCCGGTTTCGGATGGGGATCGCCTTGGAGATGGTGTCCCCCACAAACAAGTCGGCCTCTTTGCGCTCCTCCACTTTGAAGCCGATGAGCTCCAGCAGGTTACGCGTGTTCACAAACACGTCATCATCTCCTTTGAATATGAACTGGACCCCGGAGCAGTAAATGTCGAACCATTTGAGAAAGTTGACCTCTTTCAGGGTCAGGTTGAAGAAGGTGTCCATGAAGTCCCACTGTAGGATGTCCCCATAGATCAGGTCCTCGTACTCGATCAGTTTCTGGAGGTTCTTGGTGTCTTTGCCAGTCGTCGGGCTCCCCAAAAGAAACAAAGTCTTGATTTTCTTCCCATCCACCGTGTGCTCCTTGCCCCAGGTTTTGCGCACCGCCTCGCGCCGGTCGTGCTGCTCGATAATGGACTTGACCACCATGAGGAGGTGCACCTCTCCGTCCGCGCATTTCTCCGGGTGGTTGATGCGCATGGGGAAGTACCTGCAGTGTCTGTGCAGAACAAACTGGTGAAATCGCGGGTCCAAGCGCCGGAACCAGTCCTGGGTCCTCACCGACGCGTCCTCGCTGCAGTTGAGAACCTGTGCGTCCCAGGACGCCGGAGTCCCGTTGGAGACCCGCTGCGCATCCAAATCGGTGGTAAGCACTGGAGAGTCTGAGCTCTCCAAATTATTTTTCACGACTCCCTTCTTTAATGAAAAACACTCGGAGCCGCACCAGCCGGCATCCCTCATGTGTTTAACTCCCACTCCGTCCTTCTCTGCCAGTTTCAGCTTGTGGATCATTAGAAAAGAGGCAAAGACTAGAGACAGACTCAGCAGGGGTTTCAGCAGACCGACCCGCTTTCTCCGAAAAAAGTGATCCATGGCTCTCACTGCGGCGCCCAGAGACCCTCAGATGCTGGACCTTTTGCCTTCATAGTGTTTCACAACTGTGCGTCCGAGTGGAGTCCACCACCGCCGTCCCTGCTCATTTGGACACCAGAGGTCGCGTCGGCTACGTGAGAGCGCGGACACCTTTTGCCCATGACGGCGCTCAGTGGAGTCAAACATCGTCTCTCGATGCAGGAAAATAATGCAAGACACGCAGCATGTCCCCGGGCGTCTTCTCTGCCCTCTGCCTACACAGACTGTATGGAGACCTGCTGCAGGATTCCCCCCCCAGAACCACCTCCCAAATATCTCCTCCCCCTAATGATCCACACTGATCTGGGACCAGCAGGTTTCCCATTTCTCACACACCAGGTGTCCACCGCGCTATAGTGCCGACCATCAAGCTAGAATTGTGTCGAGTTTTATATATATTGCTTTTAAACAACATTAGGCTACACGACAACAGGAATTATTTCGAAATAATGGAAACAATGAACTTCATTCAAGAATTAAAAATACCTAAAAACTTTATTAAACGTTACACATCGTATATGACTACATACAACTTAGCCAGGGAGTACAAACAAGCCTATAAGCACAATAAAACAAACAGAGCATAGTAAATATGTATGAACACACATCTACGGAAAAAGTTGTAAATAAAGCACGGTTTTCAGGAAAACTTCATTCATGTTTAAGTAAGAGAGGGATCGGGAAATACTAAATGTTCATTTATTTGTGTAGCATTTTGCCATTAAATAAAAATAAGATTAATTAGTCTGTAAAATATTTGCTTTCATTGCCCTTTTTATGACCAAAGATATAAAAGAAAACATATTTAAAGAAAAAAAAACCAAATCATCCAAAAACTCCCCAGTGTGGATAAAACAGATGCAGCTTTTTTTCAGAAATGGATTCACACAACTAACAGCTGGTATCAAAATCCTTTCTGAAGGGAAAAAGACATGATTTAGCTGGGTAGTATTTATTGAGTAGTCTAAATGTGACTTCTCTCGTCTTATTTGTTAACAGGTATTTAAAGATCAAGCTCCAAACTTGTTTCCAAGTTGTTCAATTATTCCATCTAAGTATGATATTACATTACAAACAGTACAATATCTTGTTGGAAAAGCTCTGGTTTTCTTGTTGAAACAGCGGTTTTACAAGGATCAACAGGTGGAACAACAGGAAAACAAAACACAAGTATCCTCAGTATCACAAAGGAGTGGCATGAAAAACAAAGGGGGATTCTTTTGGTGTTATTGGAATGAGCTGCAAGATATTCTGAATTGTTATACAGCTAGTCATTTGATTTAAGGAAATGGCCAACCAGCACAATGTGGTTTTTGAAACCAATTCTCAAATAATAAGATATATACTTTTTTTTAAATAAAGAATATGCATATTGACCGCACAAACTGTAGGGCTAAGTAGCATCTATTTCCTCAAACATGTTTGTATTCGCTCCCACAGAGAGGGTGGCACCCTCTTGTGGACATCTTCTGGAATTACATTTTGTTTCCGCCCTCTCCTCCCTGTCTGTCGACGCACACGACTCAGTTAAACCAAAACCCCAACTTTGAAAATCCAGGTAATGTCTGTAAATCTAAGAATGCACTTTGGCTATGTAATAATCTGGAAGCTCTTTATTTGAACCCTGTAACTTTGTAATTACGGCTTTCTTTGTTCTTGGTTTCATTTTTGTTCAATTGTTCGACCTGCTCTTCTTGAAATATTGAATGTTTAATAAGCCTGTATGCTTTTTGAAATAAATATTAAAAAAAAAAAAAAAAAAAAAAAAAAAAAAAAAAAACTTTGAAAATCCAGGTGAACTAAAACGGCATCCTTTTTTTTTTTTTTATACATTTACACAAACGCGGTGTATTGTGGACCTGTCGTTACATGTGATGTGGACAACAGAAAAAGTCCGCGTGATGAGCCAACAACTGCATCAAGCTGAGAAGGCTTAAAGGGACAGTTCACCCCAAAATCAAAAGTGCATATTTTCCCTCTTACCTGTAGTGCTTTGGGGTGAACTGTCCCTTTAAGTGACAAAGCGTTAAAGCGGAAAAAAGCTGCGTTTGACTTAAAAATAATTTCATGGAAATTTGGATAGGCAGTATACCGGGGTGTACAAAGTTTTTTTAAATGTCAAAATAATGATTCGACACGTTATAGTAAAAATATTCAAATAGAAATGATAAATGAAATACAAAACTAAACATCTACCTAGGCGTTAGCTACTTTGTTAAATTGTCGGGAATTATATTTCAGGCAACCAAGGACAGGTAGGCTATATGTGCAGTTGTATTTTAATAATTTAGCCATATGGATAACACAAAACACAGGAGACTGGTGACGAAAGTCTGTTTAAAGACCTTTTAACAATTCCAAACGCATTGGCAATTGTTTTCGCGTAGCCTACTGAGGTGAATAAAACCACTGAAAACCCATTCAGTTCTGTCACAGAACAAGTCATTAATAAGTGGTGGAACAGAGACGCTCTGACCTCTGAGTGAACCTCACCGCCAGGAAATACACCGACACACACAGACGAGCAGAGCGCAGGCAAAGACGCGACATATCGTCAAATTACAATAACAGTTAGGTGTCTGTAGCTAGTCGAAGGCAGTCGATTTGAAAGCTAATAAACAGGCGAGTCGAAACTTTAATATCGGGGTCGCTGAAAAACCGAAGCATTACGCCGGGGAATTATGCACAAGGTAGGTGTTTAGCTAGGCTGGTTTACTAGTAAATTAGTTACTGGTAGTTCACAGCTATCCTGCTAGCCTTATTAGCTTCTAGCTAATATGTCGAGATCGATTAAAGCACAGCGTTTCGCTAGCTATAGTGAGATCTTAGCATTTCATCGTAACCTCCAAGTGTGTGTCATTGTAATCACAGACAACGCTGAAGTCGCTCTTGTGCCATTTGACTGTCATTTGTTTATGATGCCGTGATGGCTTATTTACCGACGATGCGCATGGAATTTAATTGTCGAAAGCTCAGTTACATTACTGGATAAATTGTATTGTCTTAATAGTTAACTTATGAACTTCAATTCGGCACGGCTTGGACACGCCTAAAAGGTGCTAATGTAACGTTAGTGGAATAAAATTCAGAATTAACTGGAGGTCTTGAGTCAGAAACGTGACGTTAAATTGCCAACATTTTGTGAGGAGTTTGGCGAGCGGAGGAGCGTTGTTGGGGTTGTGCTGAACAGCCCAAGGGACTGTACAGAGCCGTGGTGGGTTTCAAAAATGTATAAACGTTAAACAGCAAAAATGTTGCTGTTTCCCCTTCAAATTTATCGTGTAATCTGAATCCAAAATGTCCTAAAAACATCATCCTTAAACCACCCACTCCACCATTTGTCACTCAAAATGTGTAGTTTGTTGAAAGGCATGAAGAGTGGAGGCCATTTCAAGTCGCAAATCTAATCTTGCCTGCTGAAAAGACCCCACAGATTTCAAGCATTAGAATGAATATTTTTTATAATCAGTGTTGAACAAAATAAAATCCAAGTGCATCAGAACTGCTACTCAGCCATAAATATTTGTCTCAGGTATAAATAACATCTCAAAACACATTCTCAGAAAAACAATCCTTGATGTAGAAATGTTATCAGTGAAAGCTTACACACCGCGGTCCATCTGTTCTGTCATGCTACACAGCACATCACTCAGCTGGCTGCTTTTCTGCCATCTTTTAATGTAACAATAAATCACTGATTCATCCTGAACTAGCACGTCTTTCCCACATCTACTTTTAAAGTGAAAAGATTCATATGTCCTGTCATGTCTTCTCCTGATTTGTTTTTGTTTCATGGGAACAATACCTTACAGCATAGGGCTGACTAAAACCATGAATAACATCATTAATAGGCTAAACTCAAACGACCTGACAGTGATTATCTAAGGCATCTCAAATGCACACATAGACATACCGTGTGTAGAGAAGTCAGCTTTATCTGTTCGCTGGTATGCACCTTTTGCAGTGAAATACTTCCAACATCTTGAGCTAGATTTTAATGCTGGCTCACATAGAAAATGGTCCAATAAATTGAAGTTAACCCACTCTTTTACAGGGCCGTGTTTTGGAAAGTTACCTGGCTTGTGATACACATTTAGCTAAATAGCTGCTTAGCAGGATCCTCAGAGCTGCTGGTATTATGACAGCTGCCTCCCTGCTGATTTGAAACCAACTTTTTTCATAAATGGGTTGCTATAATTGAGTATTGTCACAAAGGATTAAACAAACCACATGCTGCTTTGCAGATGCCTGGTCAACTCGACAGCTTGAAGCCCAGAAAGAGGAAGAGCAGCTCTGAGGTCAAAAGCTCCAGAAAGGTTTGTGTTAACTTGTATACAGGAGAGAAAAGAGCAGGTTCAGACAGCAGTTATGTTCTGCTGTTTCTAACTGAGTATATCTCTGGACAACTGTAACTTTCACAACTGCATCTGAGGACTGTACTGGACACACCTGTTAGGCTTGCTATTCAATATGTCTTGCATCCTTACATGTGTTAGATGAAGTATATTGGTATAAGACCAAGGGATATTGATTATGGTTAACTGTAACCTCATCCTAACCCTGGTTTTTATCTTTCTGTCACAGGCTTCTGCTACAAGGAGGAGATGTATGAAAAGTCCAAAGGTGCACTCTGCAGCAGAGAGCAGTCCAGTAGTCAGTGGTAACAGTAAAGCAGACGGCCGTCTGAGGAGAGAGTCCCGCATCGGCTGTGAATGCCACCAGTCTGCAGGCAGGAGGAGATGCTCAGCATCACCAGAGCTCGAAGGACAGGAGGGAAAAGAAAACGAGCTGAGGACAGGGCTGGATTTGGACAGCTGCAGAGTGAACGGCATCTTGGACAAACATGAGTCTGAGGACATGGATTGTGAAGAAACCAGCAAAAACATCTTCCCAGATGACGACAGTAATCAGATTCTTCCTGTGGAGCAGTTCTTTGGAAACTTGGATGCTGTACAGGTGAGGCATTTTGGTTTCTCGCCATAATAGAGGCAAACTGTGACTCAGGTTGGATTATGTTGCTTCAAACAAGTTCTTGTAGAGAAAACCTTTCCCAACTGATGGCCAATTTAGGAGTGGCTGTGTTGAAAAGACACCGACTAAACATACATAAAGCAGCACCCACATCTGTTGTCAAGTAAATGTTGTACAGTTTGATAACTTTTTAAAAGTGTTACCATACCCGATTCTAGGACTTGCTGACATTCAGAATTTAGCTCAGACTCTGGTATGGGAGTATGAAGTATGTTCTACCAGCAATATTTATTAAGCAAACTTTTTTGTAGTAATATTGAAACTATATCCAGCCCTGGTAGGATATGTAATTTTCAACTTTTGGAACACATTATAACGAAGTCAATAGGATAGGTTTCTGTTTTCAAGAAGTAAAAGTAATGAGATACAAGAAAGGCATGAAATAATGAGCAGGACCCGGATCTCGGTGATGTCCAAAACAAGACCCACTGCCTATTGCAGAATGTTTTCAACATTGCTTACATGTATTCACAATTATGTTCTGTATGACATTTAACAGAGCCAATGTAATAACCAGTAATGTCCTGTTAAGAGCAAGAAAATTGTATCAAACAACTAGTTTTAACTGAAGCAGTAATTCCCAAGAGATTCCCCAAATCAAGCACAAACTCAACTGTAAAGAAAGGGTGCTCTCACAACCACAGTGACTGCATCAATTGTAAAGTAACTGACTTATGAAACCCTCACTGCCAATTGACTTGAGTATAACTATATTGAAACCATTGCTATCCATGTATGCACTCATCACAAGGACTTTATGTGGGATACCTGTACTGCTATTGAATGTGGCAGCGAACAGTTTGATTTGATTGTTGTTTAGGTGAACAAATGACTAAAATCGACTTTTTTTTTTCTACAGGACTTTCCTCAGAGATCATCGACGACCTCTGCCTGCGTTCAGAGGGAGAACAGGAGACGACATTACTACGCACGAGAGGACAGTGACGAAGAGGAGGTGGACCTCAGCAGTATACAGCGAGACGACAGAGGGACTTAGTGAAGAGTACTGCGCCGATGATTGTGGTGGACTTAAAGCCTGTGGATGGACAGAAAACCCCTCAGCACTTAAGAAAAACAGCCAAATTAAACTACCTATTCAGATGTGGCATTCAGTCAGTCCCAAAATCATAACAGTGTCACAAATATACCATGTGTGACGATGCTCATGTGTCACTGGTGATGAAATTGCCCACTGCGATGTGACTAAGGTAGCCAACATTATATGGGTGTATTTGCTATAAACCCGCTTCCAGTACCCCGCTATGTGCTGAAGCGATTCGTCACACCTCAAAAACGTGAGCATCACAGGACTCGTTGAAGTTTACCACAGGTATGTATGACTTTGTTTGATGCAAGTTCTTGATGGTAACTTGGAAATTTACGACTTTTGACTTGACAAGGACCGTCCAAACACACACAAATGCCAAATTGTATTCAATTCAAATTCAATTTGGCCTGATACCTGGATATTTTCTGATTTTCATTTGATAATTTTTGAACATAGCTACAGTAATGGGGTTAATATAGCCACCTGTGAGAAACATATACAGTAGTGCTTGTTTTATTATTTATTGCTGAATTTATGCTCCCACCACCCCTGGTTCAGTCATCTTTGGTCTTACCTGGAAGGTGTATTGGCACAGCACTTTATTTAGACAAATCAGTCCACACTGCTTCATAATTTGAGTGCAAGTTTGCAGTTTGAGATTAGCTTTGAGAGATGCCAAACAGTGCTGGATTAAAATAACAAATTCCAAAAAGCTTATGTTTTCACTAATTACAAGTTATAAAATGTAAAATGCACAAGTCATACTGCAGCATACTGACTTCATGTTCTGGTTTCAGCCTATAAATATGAGGAAGGAGGATACACACGCCAAAGAGCAGTTCCATAATGAGAGCTTTTAATATCACATTCAGTGTTTAAGATGAATGTCAACAGTTTTCTATATAAGAACGATTGTTCACAAAGTGTCTAATATTCCTCCTCAACACATCTTTGTGTGCTTTTTGGCAGCTGCTTAACATCTTATTAGCTTAACAGCTAATCTCTGATAAGGTTCCTGATAGGTTCATATTTGCAAACGTGACAAAATTATATGTAAAATGTATTATTAAAAAAAAACATGGACTAAAAACATTGCGGTTTCTGATAAGTGTTCAGTTTGTAAGTAAACTGAGGATAACTTAAACCTGACTTTAAAACTGTAATCTAGTCATCTAACTTTGAAAGTTAACAGTAATTGCACTATTGCTATTCACATTTGTTGTAGTATTTTGTATACAGCTGATTGTTCTGACCATCCAATCAAATGTTTTATATATTTTTACTGCCTTATTTATGCAAAATGCTTTTCATATTCTCCTATGCAACTTTCTGAGTGAATGCCTCGTACATTTAGCAGTCATTGTAATCGATTCATGTATTTTACATCACCGTGCCAACACAAAGAACAAATAAATGTTTTTCATGATTTCAAGGTTTCTGTAAGTGTTTTTAATTGTCTAACAAACCACTGCCGTCTGTATGAAAGTCCTGCAGGCTACACTGGTTCAGAAAGCAGAATAACAAAATGGGTTAAAGAAAATCAAGTGAGGTAAAAAGACTTAAGTCACCTTGTTGTCGATCTGATCTTGCTACAGTGGACCTGAGAATTATTCACAGATTTTATAAGTGTAATTAACATTATGTTGTCACAGTTCATATAAATTAATACAAACACTAATTTTTCATAAAAGTAAGAGTTAAAATATTCACACCAAGCGCCTCTTCTTCCCTTTGGCCTTTTGTTTTCCTTTGTCTGTGTTACTGGCTTGTCTAAACATCATCTTGGTGTCACACAGCAGGTTGTGAGCTCCTTTCTTGTGGCACACGATGTGAACCAGCTTCAGGTTTTCCCTGGTGAACAGCAGGCGGTAGAAGTAGTTCACGTTGACGTCAGCGCTCTTGTGCTTCTGTAAAGATTCCACCAGAGCGGGAATGACCGTCCTCTTCTTCTCAATCCTGGACATGAAGAAGAAGAAATGTTTAAGTTTGTTCTGCAACTAGCAAGAACCTTGAACTTGATACGTCATCTACTGGTAGCCCTACAGATTGGCCTACTAATTAAAGCTGCAGCCCCCAACAAGACCCTCAAATTTGGTTTCTATCAGATCACTGTCTACCAAAGCTTTACTGATAAATGATTTGATTCTTGAGCACAGTCTGGATATGACTGGTTTATGTGAAACATGGCTTAAACCAAATGTTTTCTAATGAAGCTTCTCAACCTGACTACTAAAGCCTATGCTGCTCGGGCTACTAAACAAAGTGGGGTTGTTGCCTTAATCTACAAGTCTGTATTCTTTTACTGAACATACACACTGCAGTGGTAACGCCCTTGACTTGAGTCTATCAAGCGGGATAGTGGTTTCTCCTCTGACTGTGTCTCCTGTCACATCCGTGGTGTCGGATATAATAGCCATTCTAATATGTCAAATGAAATGTATGAAAACAGCCTTGAGTTTGCAAAACAACATCTAGAACATACAGGAAAACTAAAAAATGCTATGTGTATGAAATACAAATATGAACGTGAATTCTACACAGTATGAAATTAAACTTAAGTGAACTTAAAGACGTGCAATGAAGAGAAATGACAGTTGCAAACTAAACATTACATTTACAGTAATATGTCTGCTCTATGAGAAACTTTATCAGTATATTCAATTAAAACACGTAAATCGACATGTTGTGCTAATGTGGACGAATGAGTAAATATAATAATATAATAAACCTTTTTCACAGACAACATATTGCCACAGTAGGAAAAGCACAGGCGTAAATAAAATGAATGACGGCTGAATTCCATTTAGCTGCTTCAGTTTCAGGGTCCTGGTATTGTGCATGTTGGCTCGCTGTCACGGCTTACTGGGACACTTAAATAGAACAAAGCCATCATTAATATTATTAGTAACACCTGTGCTTTTCCTACTATGACAAGTCAAAATGTCTGCTGTGAAAAGGAACTATAGGGGTTAGTTCTGTTTTCCAACTGATCAATATTTCTGCCACAGAAAATGTGACTAAGCGGGCACGGATCACATGTTAATAACAGGCGGACATAGGGTCAAAAAGTCCTGGACGTTTTAAATTATGCCAGCATATAGCTGGGCTTGGTTTGCCCCTTTGTGAAGTGAAATGCTTTTTGACTCAGCTAAAGTGTCCAACCTGTGGTCCAGATTCCACGTACTGAAGATGATCCTGCTCTCCCGGCTGCCGTAGGGGTTGATGGAGTGGAGGGACTGGCACAGTTCCTGGTCAAATGATCCCTGAGGAGTTAACAGAGAGGAAGAGGACTAAAGCAGGTCCGGTTCTTTCAAAATGTTTTGTAAGTTGTGAGATAAGTGTCACCAGAATTTATCGAAATGCAGCAAATGGGGAGTTAAACTTAGTGCGGTCTACACAACTTTAAAAAGCAGTGAATTGCTATGCTGCTCACACTACAAGACATTTTTTCGTCCCAGACTTTTATCATGGGGGTACACAAACAACATAACTGACCTTGAGGTGTACTGATTACAAAATTTGTGACTAGAGCAGATGCCAGAGTGCCTGCTGGACTCTGTGCCGATTTAAGGGTTTTTGTCTCCGATCTCAATTTGTTTTCTGGGATATGCAAATCAGGGCAAACGTTGTGTAGTCTGCATTAGATTTTCTTGTTCATTCAGCTCTGGTAGACCTACAAACACCTTGGCATGTGGTTTTATTCCTGTAATACCTGGCAGGTAAACCATCCTTCCCGAGTACAGAGGCGATCTGGCTCCTTTTCGGTCCTGTCAAAGTAGCAGCCATTGTACCTTGCTTCCTTCAGCATTTCCCCCAGGCACTTTGATGTTTTCAGAAACTCTGCCCTGACTTTAGTCTTCTGTATGGTTTTGATGGCATCATCCACCTGAGAACAGAGACAGAAAACCAAACTGTTAGGTATCATGCCAGACACCTGCGGATTTCTTTATAGAACAGAGAGTTTTACCTCCTTCATGTAGCCTCGTATCCTGTTTTCACAGTTGAACTTCATGTAGGCAGACTTTGTCTTGAATCGAGCATCAACACCTGAAATGAAACCCCGCTTAAACTCAACTACAGATGAATTTCACATCAAGTGTTTAGTGGAACAATTGTAGGTCACAATCATATTTTTTCATTGCTAAATTAGCTGCCATGCCTGCTTTCATATTGAGCTAAATAGAAAAATAATTCGGAGGCATTATCTCAGTATGAATCACTTCAGAACCAATGTTACCAACACACACTGACAGTTTTGTGACCTACATGTGATCATTTTTGTGCCAGTTCACATCTCTTTACTCATCTATTACTCAACCCCAGACATCTACTCAATGTAGGCTGTGATGTAGGTTTTGAAATTCTGATGCAGGGACTTTGTTGATAACAGGTTTCTGTGCAGGAACAGGTAATCAAATGCTATGAAGAGGCAAACGTATTCAGTTTTACCAGACATGGTTTTCAAATCCAAGTATGTCAAGTCTACAGGCTGCTTGTTTTTTCTCTTGACTTGGAAGTCACCACTTGACTCATCGGGGTCTGCCATCTCTTTGATTTGAAATCACATTTCAGCACTACAGTGCAACTAGTTCATATGACGCGCTGTCCAACCGCGTCGGAATAAAAAAGTGTTTATAGTTGTTCCGAACAGCCACGCTGGAAGGCGGAGTGAAAAGCTGGCCATCGTAGAGGGGGGCGCAATATTGTTTAAATATGCGATAGACCCCACAGTATAAAAAATACCTGGTGGAGCAAACACCACTTTGGCCGTGGCACAAGAGCAAAGGCTACAGCGTCACTAAGATCCAAAAAGGCCGATCCCCTCGGGAGCATGAATGTAAAAATTCATCTGCCTATTAGATTATGAGATACAGTATCATATCTTCCTTTAGAAGTTCACAACAAGAAACCGAGCATATTTTTGTTTGTCAGTGTGGCAGCAATATGTTGCCGTACCAACCCATAAACCAAGCAGCTCAAGTGTGGATGGCCAGAGTCTCCATTGGACTTTGTACCTCTGAACCAGTCCTCATCCTCCTTTCTGCTCTCCAGCTCAGATCTGTCCTCCAGGTTCAGCAGCAGGTCAGTCAGAATTTTACGCCTCTTAGGAGAGCGCTCATGAGACAGGAGCCCTTTCGCAGCTTCAATGAGGCCATCGGCGTGCCGGTCTGTGCTCAGTAACTGACCGATGTCGCACACAACTGAAATTAGAAGCACAGGGGTTATAACAACAACACTATCATCTCAGCTCTAAACTTAGTTTGTCTGGTCAGGAACACACACACACACACACACACACACAATTTAAGCATTTGTCTTGTTTTTTTTTTTTTTTTTTTTTTAAATGGTGTCTGAAGTGGATTTACCTACCTCCACTCCATGTCTGATCTCTGCAGAGAAGAACAAGTTCAGTGTTGTCGGGCAGAGTCGGAAAGAATTCTTCCGTCACTTTTGTCCCATCCTCATACAAACAAATATGTGCACCAGAAAGTGGCAACTGGAAATGAAGATGACATACAATTATACAATAAGATTAATAATACAACAAGATATAGGCCCACATTAAGATATTGTCTTTCTTTTTCTCCCAAAAGGGTTCATTTAATTTTAATTAATGTGTAGGACTAAGCCTCACAAATTCTGAGCTATTTCAGTAAAATGCATTTATTTAAATGTATTTTTGAATATTGTGATACCCATCTATAGACAAATGCCCAGTCGTGGGGAAAGGCCCGGGCTACTGTCAGCTATATTCTCATGATAGATGTTTTACAATTTTTACAGAATGTGCAGCCAATCTGGAGATATGAGTTATGATGACAGAATACAGTGATTTGCATATACATCACAGAGCTATCTATGACACATTCTGTTCAGATTGAATGGATATGTTTATCTTGTGTGTTGGTACAGTGAGTTTATTCAATATGTGCTGGAGGACAGGCAGTGGCTGCCCTCCTTTGAAATTAGGATAGACTGTTATGGCTACTATATCTGAAACACACATTTCATTTGAAAGGAACGACATGTTTTGAATGATCTATGCATTCTTATCTCTTGGCTAATGCACTTTTATTAGCTTTCTAACGTTGATGCATTTGCTGTTGATGTATATTTTGGTCATTATCTGTAACCTGTTGCTACCTACCTCTCTGGCTGCTTTGAGTGCTGCTGTAACGATACATTTCCCTCTTATCTTATCTCGTACGCAGATGACTGTGTCAGGAACATGATAGCATATCTCTTGTGGATCCAAGTTGTCTGGACATAATGTTAAACGACAGTTTCGAGATTGCCCTTATCTTTTTCTAGGTGAAGATGACTCTGGACCGGAACAAACCGCCCCTGTATCGAACAGCAGTTAACCAAAAAGCTAAAGTTACGTGTATCAACACTGATAATATATGAAAACGGCACGCTCGATCAGTCACTTGTGTAGCTGCTAAAGTCACAACTGTATGTTTATTTAGTTTTTATCAACAGACTTTTCTCTTTTTACCATATCCTCGCTGAAGAGAAAGCGGAACGGGCGGTGCAACTGTTAAAAACCAACTACAAGACAACATACGGGCTCACCTGTAATAACTTGCAGCCTTTTTTAAGCAACTCCTTCACATCTTTTGCTGCAACTCCATACTTTCTGTTTTCATTACAACTCCTAATTTTCACAGGTTTATTTTTCCCGACGAGTCCAAACATCGCACTGTTTTCAGTTTGTACCTACCGCTTCCGTGTTCTTCCTCTTGGCGCTGGCTGCACGCAGCGGTGGCGTGTTGCTGCCCTCTTGTGGTCGTCGTATTCGCTGCTGTCTTTGCTTGATAGGAAGCTACTGCATGATTTCTATCAGTGTGTGAACCACAGACTGCATCTGTGGTGTGAACAGTGGTGGAGGAACTATTCAGATATTTTAAAAAGTAAAAGTAGCGATACCATTTAAAAAAAAAAAAAGTACAAGTTCTGCATTAAAAAAGTAAAAGTACATAAGTATTATCAACAAAATCTATAAAACCATAAAGTACTCATTATGCAGGCATGATTGGCACCAGTCAGGGTTATATTAATAGGCCTAGATATTATAATATTCATTCATTATTAGCATTATTTTATTATGATGCATTCATGTGTAGGCTAAGCAGCATTTTGATGTTGTAGCTGGCCAATGGGAAGCATTTTATACATTTTACATTATAGTAAAGGTGAAGTATAAAGTATCAGGAAATGGCAATACTCAAATAGAGTACAAGTACCTCAAAATGTTCTTAGGTACAGTACTTGAGTAAAATGCAGACTGGTAACACTATATGTTGTTCCATGTAGGACAGAACAAATGGGAGGCAAAGATAATCTTTTGTCTTGTTTACATTCAACAAAGCGTTGAGCTACTAGAAATGTCAGAAGAATAATTAAATCGTCTTTCATTTTTCATTTTTGTGGGCCCTCTCCAGCTGTGGGCCGACTGGAATTGTCAGCAACTTTGACTCCACTAGTAATAGCGTTGACTGTAGGTAAACGTATACCTAGAATGCACGTGGGGAGCCTGTGGCTATACAAATTACAGTAAACTAATGGATGAACTGGACTGATTGCAAGTTCCCCTGTTTCTGGTGCTGAAAGAAAACTGTTCACGTTCAAGTCTAGTCACAAGATGAGATTGAGTTTGGGAGAATCAGTGGATGACACAACCTCTGGATGGTCAAATAGGAATATACTGTATATGTATTGTTGACAAAGTCCCTGTTGTACCCCTTAGAGCCTGATATCTTGTTCCACGACATAAATGTTATACAATCTAATATCTTCTACCCAGAAGTTAAAATCTTGCTCCTACAGGATAAATCTTGCGAGATTTTAGGGGCTCTGTACTTTTGCAGTCCTGTCAACCATCACTGCCCTCCAATTCTGGCACCCAGAGGAACCCATCATCATATAGCAATGCCTCTAACCTAAAGCAATAAAAATGTTGTGCCCTTCTTACTAATGCCCTCAACTTTTTTATACTTCTACCTCTGGAGCGTCTGAAGGGCTTCTCCTGAATCATCTGTAATGTCTATTTTGAGCATTACAACTACTGTAAAATGCTTTCATTCCCCCTTGTCCCAGACACACTGAAGTCAGATAAAGCGAACCATCAGGTGGAATGGAACCAATAGCCAAAGGGTTTTTTTCCTACTGTACTGGGCCACCTATTAATTTGTTTAAGCTTAAATGAGCTATTTAGATTTCTCCTGTCACCACAGACTGTCCATGTCACCACTAATATCAATGCAATACTACTACTATAGCTACTACTACTACTACTACTACTACTATGAATAATAATATCAATGTGTCAATAATATCTTAAATAAATGATTAAACAATTGTATATTTAAGTTAATTATAATATCTTGTATTCTTGTTATTGTAAGTGTATGTGGTACTGAAATAACTGGAGTACGGAATGCCCCGACAGTGTTGTTTTGTTTGTCACGTTTATGGAAGACCGTAGACAGTTGACCTGCATGGCAACGTGAACATTACCATAGTAACTGATACAGTGCGATGGGAAATACCAAATGAAAGGTTTAGAGGTTTAAAGACGACGATTGCGAAAATTTGTTTAGATGTTCAGTTTCGGCGGAAAGCGACTCGTTGCATAAGCACCTTCGTTGTAAGTTAAATCCCTACTATTTGTATTATTCTTTTCACTCGTGAATACTCCTGATGAAATCATTGATTTAGTCGCCTAACCCCACTGCAGTGAGTAGTAGAATCCGATTTCAATATGGCGGCCGCGGGTTTGAAAATCTAAACGGGTAGAAAAGAAAATATTTACAGTAACAACTGGTTGTACGCTACATTTCTGAATTGTTTGCAATGTCATTCTAATTTTTCTATTAACTAAAGACTATGGTCAAAACAGAAGACATATCCACCATGGAGGACGGCTGGAGAGAAGTGTTTGAGAGAAGCCGGTTGCTTCCCCCGCCCAGCCAGACAGTCCGCCTGGCTGTGGAAAGCCACCTCACCCAGTCCCACGGCTTCCAGCTCTGCCTCAGCCGGCTCACTGCGGCTCACCTCCCGCAGGTGACTACTCACAGCTAACGCTACGTGCTTGGTAGAGATGTAGAAACTGTTCTGCTCATGACAGAAATGCGGTGGTGGTTAAACGCACCTAAATTCTGTGTAGTTTTTAATTTGTGGAGTAGAGTCTACTAACTTTGGGCTGTCATTATATAGCAAACATATGAAAAAGGCCTATACAGTATCTCGCCCCTTTTATAATTATAATAAGTTTATAATTAAAGGTGACCTTGCATTTTATCAAACGGTCAATTACGTTGACCAGTACAAAATACAAATGTAAGCATGCTATGGATCCTCTTGTAAATTCGGTTTAGAGATAATCCACCAAACACCACTGGAGTTAATCTTAACAGGCATACTTGTCTCACATCCACTGCTTGCTGCCTCCATCCATTGAGCGGAATGAGAATAAGAAACACTTTTTAAGATAATTTAGATTTTTTGTGGAATAAGTGTTAATCGATGTACTACATGTATGCAGAATTTAGGGTTTCGATCTTCTACAAAGATCTTGAGTGAAACTCAGTCATGGATGTTTGCAGAGGAGATGGGCAACGTTAAATTGGAAGATTTTATGTTTTACTTTTTCATACATCCAAATCTTTTAGGGCGGGGATTAACTGTGACTTTTCTAATGTGGGTGTCTTCCCTTGTTACTCACAGGAGATGGCAGAGGGGGAACAAGATGTTGCCTACCAGCTGCGAGTGACCCTGTTTGATAGAAATCACCAGCACTTCTTTGGGAAAACATGGAAGAGCCCACCCCAGAGAATGAAAAACAACAAGATCTCCTTCAATGAGGTAGCTTTATAACAGGCATTCCACTAAAGTAAGGCCAGATGAAACGCTGCTGTGATTTACTGTGTGTTAGTAGGCTCTATTTTAAACTCCTCTCATGCTGTTTTGATAAGTAGTGGGTTGATTATATAATAAAATCAATGCCCATTCAAGCATAAATGACATTAATTTAGCAAAGCCATTATTTAATTAAATTCAACTCAAAAGTTCCACCACTCAAGGCTTTAATTAGCAGTGATGATTTGACTGTGTTCTGCTCTCTTTTGAGAATGTTGACAGCCTAAACTTAGCAAATTACAAACTGCCCTTATTGCCAATAAGTGATTCCAGTTGCATGTTATATACGATTCAGTCCATTTTCTCACCCTTCAAGTCGAAGAAGAGCTGATTTTTATGTGAAGCTACAACTTATGAGTTATCGCAGAGGATTTTAAGAAGAAAATCATGGACACCGTACAGATTGTATCAACTACCTTTTTCATTACTTTATGGTAGACATGATGAATAGTAGATCAATTGGTAATCAGGCAGTTACCACAAATGACAAGAGTTCAGTTAGTTTTGCAGGTTAAGGATAATATGTTTAAAGGGGTTCTAACTCACACAATGACTGTGGCCAGTGTAAGAACTTGATAATTAAATTGTCCTTAAAACCCATGAAAACTTGGTTTCAAATCAGATTTCTCTAGAACATTAAATGGTCATGACTAAATAAGACACAAAAACAAAATTCAGAAATATGACATAGGCATTATTTATTTCGAGTTTAATACTCCAAAACTCATCGTCTTCATCAGGACTGCGTGGGTGTGGTTTGATCAGATTTAGTTGACAGAGATCTGTCAATATAAGAAAACAACCCCATTAGGGATGGGGGCGATATGGATAAAATCGTTCACATTACATTTCCATCCTACGAAATTGCCCTGCACTTACACTGTAAACAGTGTATGAGCGACACTACAGTTTGTAGTCTGGTAGTGTGATAATGTACTAGACATAGTGATGAAACACGCTAAAATAATAACTTCTCCATTTCCAAACACAGAGTATTTCTATTGGCCGACGGAGAGCTGACATCTGCGAATATTCGTAGTACGGAATGTAACGTGACCATACCTTTTTAGATGAAGTCTAATCAGCTAAAATAAGTGAAAACACCTTTGACTGTGAAGGGTGTGTAGGGGTAAGAGAGTCAATGACATGCCCTTGCAGGTATAGTGGTACTGAGGAAGTCAGTGTGCATGGAGCGGTTGTGCTTGGCTTTGCATTTCTGTAATTTCTGGAATGACAGGCATCTTGTTCACGCCTTTCACTTGTTGTATGGCCACTAATTGTGAAATGCTGGCAGTCTCACATTGTGGAGGCTTTGTTATGTTTTACTATTTCAACTCAGCCTTCTCCGTTTTCACACTCCCACTGAACAGATGTGATTGAAAAGACTTGATTGATTTTCAATCAGCATGTACCGGGTACAAGAATTTAACAACTAATTGTTTCTATAGCAGTATTTCTGCCCCCTTTTTTAATGTGTTCACAGTTGCAACTCATTAGTTCTCTGCTCATCCTCACAAATGAACAACAACAAACACTTCTGCCATCTCGCTCTCACTGTCATTATAGGTTTAATCTTCGTGATCGACAGGTTCAGTAGCCCTGCTAAGAGCCAGTGTCAGTTTGTTAGCAGCAAATGCACAAAACCTGTGAGAAGCCCAGTGAATCAAAATGGATCATTTGGCTTAACTGCATCCATCAATTACCTTAAACATCACAACTAAGTTGTGTGGAGCGTTTGGCCATAGCTGCATTTTGCTTTAGAGTGAATTACACTGCAGCACACTGAGGCAGGCAGCAAGGCATCCCGACCACATTTTACTGTTTATTCATTTTATATACAAAAGTTTTACAATGAGTCTTCAGTACCACACTGTCCTCAGGCCTACTGTGAACTGCTGGTGGAATATTGGTCAGTCTCAGTGGTAGGCTAATCAGTGCATTTATGCTGGTGTGTTGAAGATTGGCGCTCAGTGTTTTCACAATTAGGAATTTGTTTTTAAATTTTTCATTTTTATTGAAATTTCAGTTTGCTTGTTTGTTTCAGTAGAAAAAAGAAATGGAGCATCTGTTCACCTTTTTTGACATGGAGGATGCTCGTGGTACTATTCCCAGCTTTCTACTTGAGCACAACTTTATTAAGTCTATTTCAGTATACATAATCATTGGAGTAGAGTATGCTTTATTAATTCTTAATATTTACCAACCATCAACCAGTCAGGAAACTTAAACAAATGTTTTTATACTTGAACAGTTGTTAGCTTTACTGCCCTTTCTAATTACGATTAGTTGATAATATAAACAATACAAATATAAACTTGATAATTTTAAGTCACTTGTCCATTAAAAATTCCAAACACTTGTTGATGCACCTGTATCTGAAATAAGGATACGATTTCATTACATCACTTTAAATCGACCTTTTGATTTTGGACTGTTGGTCAGACAAAATACAGAATTTGAAGACATCGCATTGAGCTATCTTAGGATAGACATTGTTCATAATTAATTTGACATTTTATAGCCTACACTATCAGTTGATCAATTGAAAAAGTAACTAACAAATTACTTGATTAGAAACTAATTGTTAGTTGCAGCTGTAAATACATCATTATAGAAAGTAGCTTTTTTGTTTTCTGCTGACAAAATCGCCGTGGAGTCAGTCGCTTGTTGTGAGCCTGAAGCACAGCTCCTCCTGTAACGTGGTGATCATTTTAGTTTTGTTTCCTCATGTCATCACTTTTAGCTCCATGTTAGTGTTTGTATGCAGATTGTTTTGCTGAAAGCAGTGTTTGTTGGCTGCATTATCACGATAAACAGGCAACTCCAACCATTAGGATATTGGAGGTAAATTTAGTGCAATTACATGTACTTACTATAGTATTTATTGTAATTTAACATCCTCTTTTGGAAATGGAAATATTTCTGCTGTGTTTGAGCTCCTCTGAACATGCAACACTAAAGACTTACTGGTTTATTGACATGGGATTATAATTGTAATGTACTTTTCTCTGTAAGTCAGTGTGAATGAAGTTGTCCTGCAGTTTCAGTCAAATCCGGGGTTTGAGTCGCACAGAAGTCTACTGTCTAACTTTGTTGCACTTTTTTCATTTCTTCACTTTTCCTAACAATTGTTCTTTGAGTTGTTTCTCCCCTGTAATCATCATTAGACAAAGGGAACAAAGAAACATTTTTTTTTATGTCAAACTGTGTGATGTACTCTTTGAAAGATGGTCTTTGATGATGAAATTTCCAATTACTTCTTGAAAATGCTAAAGACAATGTCGTAGCTACGGAGGACTTGAGATACAAAAGGCAAAATAAACGACACTGATATTGAAATATGCCACAAATCAGAATATCTTCATGGTATCCATTCAACTTGAAAGGATTTCTTTTGTTTAGCTAGGCACCCTCCGGTCTGTCATGTCCATGCTGCTTTGGTGGTTTGTTTCCAGTACAGTAGGTAAAGTTAAAGTTGATGGCTTCAAACAACCCTTTACTCGTCACTGTGCAATCTAGAGCTTTTCCAGTCAGGTTTGCCCAGTTATATCTCATCTCCTCACATCCATCGCACCAGACTAGTATTTTAAAAATGAGTGTTCTTGCCATGGTTTAATCCAAAGATGAACAGCGTGACACTGTTGGAATTTTGAGAACTCTAATGCATTTTACTTAGTTGTTGTAAATCTTGTTTTAGAAGGTAAATTCCTAGCTACATTTACTTGATTCTATTATATTTTTTATTCCATCGCATTAGTCTAGACCATCTAATGCGTGTGGTAAAGAAGAAGTATTCAAAAACCAAACCTGCCATTATTTTTAATCCAGTAACATATAGCCATGGAATTCACGATGTGCACTAATATGAACTGTGGTTAACAGTGGTTAAAGAAGCTACCACTTCAGTTCAGTTTACAAGTGCAGCAACAGGTGTTTGATTGAGATTGGATGACATATTTAAGGTCCGCATTTGCACATTGTCTGTCCCTTCAAGTCTCAGGGCTGGGTATTGTTTTGTAAGTGCCAATGCAATAAATAAAAATACAAGTGTTTCAGTACTGATATCAAAACCTTTTTTTGATATGTTGCTTTGAGAAATATAAATGTTTTTCCACAAAACGTTTTCGTTTTACAAAAAATACCAAACTTCTCAAATTTTAAATGTTGTCTAAACAAAAGCAACCGGACAAGAACTTTGCTTAATAAAATACAGTCTAAAATAGGCCAACGTTTGGTTGAATTCAGGAATGGGCTGGTCAGTGAATCTGTAAACAAGATTGCAAATCTGACCTGACATTCCGGTCGGTACCAAAAAAGCATGGAGGTTTGATACCCAGACCTATAAAGCCTCCCAGTGATGAAATACTGTATATACAAAATAACTAGTGAGCCCTTTTGGTCCTCAGGGAACAGGAAACAAGGACAAGAAGTGAACTAAAGTTGCAACCAAACAGCCCTCACAACCAATAAAAGGATGTTTTACTATGTCACACTTTCTTTAGTAGAAAAGGTTTCAGTCGTAGTCATCTGGACACTGTTTTCAGAATCAAGACATTTCGGCTCCCATCCGGAAGTCATTCTCATTCTCATTCTCTTGACGAATGAGGGACTACACCGTCACACTTTCTTTAGGTTTAGCGAATGAAAGCAGTCAACACTAAGTGCTTTAAAATGACATGTGGAGAGACATTAAATGTCAGTGTCAGTAAAACATTAGAAATAGACTTTTTGAGCTGGTTCATTTTTGTGAGAAACATCACTCATTTTCTTTGTGATTAAATAATTTGCAACAATTAACTGCAACCTCTCATTGTGGTGAATTATGGAATACACTTCACGCTGGAAGCAAGGATTTTATACCTGTGCGGGAAGGGAGGAAGAATGAGGGAACAAGCAAGGCTTTTACTGCTCCTTCCCCATATATGTAAATTCACTTCATTTGGCAGCCATGTTTCATTCAGGCATTTTTGGGGATCTGCCCTTGAGTTTGAGAGAACACAATGTCCAGCAGCAAATATTTGCCCCCTCTGTTAGCTTACCCCTTTCTATGGTAATCAAAAGCCAAAAATCAGGATCAAATACAGAACAGCAGCCCTGCTGATGGCAGGTTTTTGGCATCTTCTTGCTCAAGACTCCACAATTGAGGAGGCATTCCTGCTACCACCAGTTGAAAGATGCAACCTAACTACAGTGCCTGCCAGAGGAGTTTCTTGTGAAAGGGTCATCAGTTGTAAACTACAAAATGTACCGCTATGTAGTCCTATCCCTTTTGTCTCCCTGCATCATGTTTACCATCTCTTCCAAGTCATTCTGTTATTTCTGAACAGATATATCTGGGGAGTAGCTGAATGTCTGTGTTCTCTCTCAATCAAACATCTGAAGGTCTCTGCACATCCTGGTTGGAGTCCAGTCGCCCACTGTTTTATGATCGCGTCGGAGCACTGCTGAGCTCCTTTGTAGCTTCCAATGTTGAAGATGCCTGATACACTGTAAGCCGTTGTACAAGGTGTTTTGAAAAACTCTTTTGAAGGAATTGAAAGAATATCGTGAGCTGTAGCTGGCTGATAAATGCAGAATGTTGCGTAAGTCTTTTTACAGAGACACCAAAGAGTCGCAGCTATGGCACATTCTGATTTCCAGTTTTGTCACCATCTGTTTTCTCTCCTTTCCTCTGCTCGATGTTCTTTTGATCGAACAATCTCTCATAGTGTATGGCCTTACTTTGATCCACCATAATAGTCATAGCCTGTATAAAAACCCACTTGGTATCCCAATAAGCGTCCAAATCCCATTATCCATCCAGGGTAGTAATATAAACCACATCATATCCTCTCAGGATGATAAAGTGGGCCTGGCCCTCTCTATGTCATGCCGCAAGAGCTGCACCAGCCTTTTTTATTGGATTTGGCCCGATGCACTTGCATTCATGCTGGTGTTTATGAGTGGCAAATTGCTGTTTGATATCCAAATAATGTCAGAGGGGGGATCCTTTCCTGAGTTACAGGAGCACGGTGAAAATTGCAAGGCCCCCCACCTCCCCCCAGTCAGCCGTGATGGATTGGTTTTAATATCGCGTGAAAAGCAAAGATGCAAAGTGATTAAAGAGAGAGAGAGAGAGCTCTTACTAAATCTATTTTCTTGCTTTGTCTCTGCATTTCTTTCTTCCCCAGCAGAGGCAAGACGTCTTGACAATGACGACGTCTGTTGCTTTTTGTGTCTGCCGCTTTACAAGTTGTTTTCGAGTTGTCAAGTCTGACTTATTAAGCTTTTGTTTTGAAAGTAGAGTGCACATTTGAGGAAAGTTTGATAGGTTTGTCAATGCTTTAATGGTTCAAATCTTGTGAAAGCTGCTTTTATGTGTGGAATGCAGCAAGTATAGCCCAATAAATTCACACTGAAAATGTTGGCCTTTAGTTGTCGGCTATAGTTTGCTTGGATGCACAGAGGGAAATTTAGGTTATTGTACATTTCTATTGATTGGTTTGTGATGCTGACAAAAAAAACAAGGCCATTTTGTCATGTCATGGGCTTCTGTGTATGTGCTTTTAAAATATCTCTATAAAGCATAGCAGCCTTTGAACGAATGTCCCTTTTTTTTTGTACTGTTGGTTATCATTTATTTATCCTGGTTCAAAGTCCAGTATGACCTAAATCACCCAGACTACACTTACACTTTCTCACCAGTTGCTGGTTTTCTCACATCATGACTCAGATTGTTTGACAGCTGCTGGGATCTTTTCTACAGGGTAGCTCACATTGCTAGACTCATTCTAAGGTAGTGCAAGCTGTGGGCAGTAGAGGGCAATGTTGTGCTACAGACAGCGCAGACGGAGCAGTTGAGAGACAGGAAAAGGCAGAGAGAAATGTGCATCTTTCTGCATTGTCTCTCACTGTGATAACTCCATTTAAACTCCCTGCCTTCACAGGGAGCCAGTGGTTTGTTCTCATATGTGCAACATTATCAGGCCGACAGCTGGGCTTTGGAGAAAAGGCCAAGTTTTGTTCCTGTCCGTGCAACCTCTGTTTTTCTAGGTCTCCAAATGCTGTTTGGCATGACGTAGGTAGCACTGCACAGAATAAACTGCGAGTAACAAACCCACAGACACACACACATAAACATATTTTATTTCTCTATCCTTTATTGCTTTGTCCCTTCTCCTAACCTCGACCACATGTCTAAACCTAACCCTTATGCTAACTCTGTAACCCTAACCCTACCCTAAACTAAAGGACCCCCACAGCAGAGTGGGCTATCGTCTTTGGTCCCCACAATGTGATGAAAACAATACCCCCTCACTGCCATACGCACCAACACGCGCACACACAGCCATATTACATGACTTCAAAGCACCGAAAAGCAGAAGAAGACAGTGCTGCACTGATGGGAAAACATTTGAACATCAATCATGCAATTCCTCCGCTTTTGTTCTTGAATAGTTGTTCTCTTAAGAGCAAACTGGAAAAAAGCAAAGAATCCCATATGGTTCAAACTTGGGCTCGGAGTAATAAATACGTGGCAGTAGTCACATTCCTCCTGTAAAGCACAAGTTTCTCCTTAAAACGTACAATAGCTTGCCAAATTTAAGCTGTCAGTGCTGTAACGAAGCTACAGTGAAAGCCTCCACCCCTCCCATTTTTGCCTTGCTCTCTAAAAGGAGACACTTACTCCAGAAAGGCTGGCTCAGCTGAAGAAAAACTCCTCTTTTGACACGGGTATATTTGTTGTTGTGTGCTATATACACAGTGTTTTACAGTCTATCATGTATGATTGCACACGTGATTCACATTTATTCAAGCGTGTCCATTCAGCTCTCACGTAAGAAGCTCTACCCTTTTCTCCAGTGTTTACAGAAAAGGTGACATTATCTAACTCTCATGTCAACTCTTCATTTCACTCCACGAGAAAAGAATAAACAATTAGAGAATAAATTATGTTCCTCCATGTTGATAAGTTTGTAGTAAAACTTATGTAATAAAATTTATTTTTCTTAAAAAAACCTCACAGAATATGTCTAGTGTGGAGCCCTGAAATTGACAAAATGTAGTAAAATGGTTATTAGTTTTGGGGCTCCACAGTAAAGTACCACTGACATGCCAATTAATGGCTTTTCTGAGTAGCCTAACTTGAACTGAAAATTACAATATAACATGCCTAACAAATACATGTATTGAAAATTCCATAAGCGTGTAAATAAAGGGAGTGAAAACTGAGCAAAAACAGCCTGGGGTTCACAGGGATTTTAAAGCTGCCATGTCAGAATAATCTGAAATATGCTATAAACACATAACAGTTATACATAGGGGCTTTTAGTCTTGCCACCTCAGTGTTACTTTGGGGTAGGTATTGTATTGTTATTAATTGTTATTGATCCTAGTATTGATACTGGTACTGCTTATCGCTTTTTAATCTTTATTAGTACTCTTATTGATAAAAAGAGGGACATTATCTGAAAGCAAGTAACAGTTTTTCTTTGCGCAACAACGGTTATGCATGCTTAGCATGCTTAGCATGCATAACCAGCATCTTGCTTAAAGTTTGCTATAACCACAATCCACAAAATGTAAACACAACCACAATGTAGTCATTCAACGCTTTTGAACGTAATATTAGCAGAAAAAGGGAAGTTTGAAAAGGCCTTCCGTTAAATGAATATTTGTCATTCTACAACACAAGGCTGCACAATGAAATTAAAGTTGTAGCCCCCTTCACGCTACACACACAGAATTATACAAACATTTAAAATTAGAATAGGATAAAAATGATTAAAAACAATATATGCAGTTACTTATACTACAAGGGTAGTGGTATGGTAATGTGCAAAACATGCATAACAGAAAGTTCCATGTCATTTATTTATTTATAATATTTGTGTTAAATGCCCTGCACACCCATAGTCCACACAGATGTTTTCACTTTGCCTGATTAGACCTGATGATGGTGCTAGAAGACAAGTTAGGGGATCCCCAAAGTTATTACAGTTCATCCTGAGGGGGACATGAAAGTCTGTACCAAAATTTCATGGCAATCCATCCAATATTTGTTGTGATATTTCTCTAAAAAACACAAATGTAAACCTCATGATAGCACTAGAGGAAAAGTCAGAGGATCACCAAAGTCATTAAAATGTATCCTCTGGGGACCATGGATGCCTTCACAAAATGTCATGGTAATCCATTTAATTGTTGCTTAGATATTTCAGTCTGGACCAAAGTGGTGGACGGACCGACCAACCGACTGACCAATATTGCTGTCCCTAAAAAGGCCATTATCACAATAATTTAGAAAACAACCTGACACACTAGTTGTTTTTCTTTTAAGCAGGTTGTTTTAATTAGTTTGGCAGAGCATCATTAATTTACTAAATGAACCTTTTATTAGGATAACTAAATGAATGTGTACCTATGTGGGTGGTGTTTGCTCTAATGGTGCAATTATCACCATTTATTTAGTATGCGTGGGTTACACTCTGTAGCCTATGGGTTCTTCAACTTGTTGCTATAGATTTACATAACTGCCTTAACTGGGGAGGTTTGATAAAAGACTGATAAGGCCTGTTCTTTGCATGTGGAAGGCTGAAGAGACTGTCAAGTTGGTGACATGGCATAGGCATATGCACAACACCACAGAGATAAATTATTGACAGCAATCTGCCCTGCCTCACTGTTTATGTTCCTAGTTTAATTTTTAGATTTAACATTGTCAAACACCTGGTTTGAAAATGTTGTCTGTTTGAAAGTGCTAAGCTGTAATTATGGCATCTGTCTATAAACCATCAAATTTAAAGCAGAATGTTTTTTAAACTCTTTCATGAGCTGTGTTAAACAGGAGGTGATGTTAATATGAATCAGGATGCACATCTCTGCGATGCACAGCTGTATTTGCTGTGCTATTATTGTGTTTTTCAGCCTTGTATGGCTGGCTGTGTAGATAGTGTGATTCAAAAATCAGCTTCTTGAACCATTTCTTGAGGACAGGTACTTGTGGCCTGCTTGTTAAGCTGTCTGTGCTGTTTATAAATACTATTTCTCATTCATTCCTTATTTTCCATGACCACGAGTACATGTTTACAGGAAACTGGCAAATGTATTGGTAGATTTAGACCTTTAGAAAAACAAGAAATAGGAAAAATAGATTTGTTATCAATATTAGCCTTAAAGGATAAGGCTGGAAATATTCTATTAATTATATTAAAGGTGGGGTATGTGATTCTAATCCAGTACACAACTTTTTGTCAAATTCAGCGAATATCTCTTCACGGTCCGCTAGCTGTCCGTTCCGTGTGCGCGCTGAAAAAAAAATCTGGTGTTTGTACGCAGCCCTGGCTCTGTGAATGGGAAACAAACAAAGTGGCTCGGACCAAGCAACACAACACTATTCCAGCCATGATTTGTGTGTCAGGTAACGTTAAATGACTTGCCAACGGACATTCAGCTTCCAAGATATGGTGTTGTTGTGATGTTAGCTACAGTAGCAGGAGAGTTGTGTGTATCGCTGTCTGGAGCTGCTGTGCTGGCTCTGGGAAACCGTCTCGTCCTCTCTGGCTGTTTGATAACCCACAACCTAGCAAACGTTAGTTAAATATATTACTTGCTGTGTCGTTATTCACTCTATATCATGGCATTTGTCATGGTGTTGGATTTCTCCAGAATCGCATACCCCACCTTTAAAACTATAAATAATAAAATATTTACTTTTTCTCATATTGACAATTTTCGGCAATTATTGGCTGCATATCCAAAGCCTGATACAGCTAATTGCTCTGTGCCATAGAGCTCCATTGTTGTCCAAAAACTATTAAAAACACATCACAGTTGCACTGGGTGACATGGTCCTTCATTACCCTCTACAAGGGTGCTGTAGTTTATTTTTAGTCAAACCCACGTACACCATCCTGCTGCTGTAAATACTCACTAGTGTAAATTTGTATTCATCCGCAGCATAAAGTAGTCCCCAACAAATGGACTATTTATTTCTGTCTGAGTAACGTTTGCTAACCACTATTTAGAGACAGACTAACATATTGTTGGTTTTGGTCTTTTCATGAGATTTGTTGACAATAATAATAATATCTTTATTTATATAGCACTTATCAAAACAAAGTTACAAAGTGCTTCACATAAGCAAAGAACACATAAAACATAATCATATAAACAAATAAACCATAGCAGTAATAGAATAGAAATATTAAACAAACAAATGAAATCAGGGAAGGTGGTGCGATAAAAGTACGTTTTTAAGCTTAGATTTAAAAGAAGCCACTGACTCAGCCTGATGTATTTCCACAGGCAGGGTGTTCCAGAGCCTCTGGGCTCTTATTTCAAAAGCTCTGTCCCCCTTTATGGAAGCGTATACTGGACAATATTCAAATGATAATGTAAACTTGAATATGTAATTCCACAATAGCATCATAATTTTCCACATATGTACGTGTTATTTGAGTAAAAATGAAAATGCAATAATCCAATTTTCATTTTCACATACTTGTATGGACGTTCTATGACCATATTAAAATGAAAATGCAAAAGATGTTTGACATTTATTTTCAAAGTTGTAATCCTCTGTACAGTTGACAGTATTCAAATGTTGTTGAAAATGAAATATAAACAATGTAACCTGATTTTCCATTTATGCAAGCAATATTTAAGTCAAAATGAAATTTTCTAACAATTTGAAAATGAAAACTGCATTTGACATTTAATTTTCAAAGACTTAACCTGTATAGAGTGGACAATATTAAAATGCAATAAGCAAAACAGTGCCCCCAGTCTATTGCATTTACATTTACTCACCACGCTCTTTTGGTGTCTAAATAAAAATGAAAATTACGAACAATTTGAAAATGGCATTTGACGAGACTTAACCTGCTATACTTTGGACAATATTCAGATGCAATAAGCAAAACAGCGCCTCCAGGCTTTGCATTTACATTTCATCATGCTCTTTTGGGGTCAACATGAAAATGAAAACTGTCAGTGCTCTCATCAAGGCGGGTCTTCAGTTAGGACGTCACTTGCTTGAACATCTCCTGCTTTGCTCATGTACACAGTCCGCTTGTAGCAGAAAGGCGATAAGTCGGCCGGGCCTCACTGACTACTGGATTACTGTACAAAAATACAACTTTATAACTGTATTCACTGATTTTTGTGAAACTAGTGATATGGGTCACTGAATCTGATGAATTTACTGTTCATCAGACCACAAATGAGACAAGCATTAGGTTTGAAAAACGATAGACGCCGCCGCGTTTCTGGGGGCCGAGCCCCACAGATTACTGTACAAAAACACCCGACTTTTATAACTTTACTTACTGATTTTGTTGAAACTGGATGATGATGATACGTTATTGTCAGATCGAAATGTTTCTTGCATCACAGCAGCTGCATTTGCAACATCACAGAGATCATATTTTATGGGGAAAAGATTTTCTGTGATTGATTGGAAGGTTGTGAACCAGATTGGAAGATTTCAAAGATATTGTTACCTTCCACAGCAGCAAGAAGTTGCTTAGCCACAATTTTTTCAAGTATTTTTGATATAAAAGGTAATTTTGAAATAGGTCAGTCATTTTCAAGAACCATATGGTCAAGTCCAGGCTTCTTTAGGAGTGGCTGAACTCTAGCAGTTTTGAAGTAGTCAGGGATGCAGCCCAGGGATAGAGAGCTGTTAAAAATTGATAGCAACCAGGGCCCAACTGTTTCATTTGCATTAATGAAAAGCTTTGTTGGCATTACATCCTATAGACAAAAGGACACCTTCATGTGAGCTACTACAATAAAAGTTTTGGTAAGGGAAACCGGGATGAAGTGGCTGAGGGTGTCTTGTTCTGGGAATATATTGGCCCTGATAGACTCTACTTTCTCTGTAAAGAAAGTAAAAAAAAAAAAATTGCAGTCAGCATCACATTCAACAGGAACATTTGGACGCTCTGGATTTACTAGTTGATCAATAGTCTTGAATAAAAACCTGGGATTGCGCTGATTTTCCGATATAAGATTTGAGAAGTGGTGTGTTTTCGCATATAAGAACAGTACATAATAACACCAGCCTTAGCCTTTAACATATTGAATTGTGCTCCTGTATGAATTCTAACTAGCCCAAAATGTCCCAAAGGAGTCTTGCATCCCCTTCTTTGAACTGCTAAGTGCTCAGATAAATGGCCAGCAGTAAAACATGAACCTATATTGAGTCTTGTTATGTTCTGTGTTTCATTCTCTATTTTCTTTTACAAGGCATGGCACTTCCTACAGTAAATGTAGCGAGTCTATGAAACCCGCCTGTGTGAAAAGCCATATGATTGATGGACAAAGGAGCTGCTATGGCAGCATAGACAGGCCTCCAGCTTACCTCGGTGCTTAATTCCTTCTCCCAACTGGCATGCCACACTAAGAGATATACACTTCAATTATACATGGGGAGGGTGGGGGCGCAGACTCCGCTGCCTTGCCCGAGAACTGATCAATATTTCAGCTCCAAGGGGACCAAACATCTAGTGGAGCAGCTGCTGCTTAACAGCTTTACACACTGGAGTGGCACACCCCGTAATACACAGCTATATACTATAGGTGTGTGTGTGTGTGTGTGTGTGTGTGTGTGTGATCGAGGGATTTCAAGGGCCACAAGAGCTACTGCCGAGTTGACAGTAGGGAGAGATGAGCCTCGAGGAGGTGATAGGTGTGTGACTTTTTTCTAGCGTGTGTGGTGTGTATTGACTTGATTCTTACTCTTCTTTCTCCATCCCTATCTAATTTCTCTTTCGACCACTCCCTCTTTTCCCTCCGCACATGCAAACACACACACACACACACAGTGAGCTTGTCCTATAATTCTCTCAGCTCTCCCGGCGGTCTGCATTGCCTGTATGTGGGGTAGAGAGGGAAAGAGAGAAGTTGAGACAGAGAGAAAGAAAGACATGCTGTCTGTCTTGTACTTTGTTGTTCCAGGCTTTGGCATGTCAATTCAAACTTTACCTTTTTGAATCTGAAGTCTGGCAGTGCTCCTCCAATCCTTTCATCATTGTATATTTCCAGCATTCCTCCCTTATTGTGATGCATCTCCAGCATTTACAGTCAGTGCCCGCAGTTTGTCTGTGAGGCATTTCAGACAGGATTTACAAAATGTCAGGAGACCAAAACCTGGGTGACAAACTAAGACTATACCCAGCAAGCACTGAGATCTGTCGTTGGCAAAGCTGGGGATGTTGTGGAATGCAGAATCCTTGGATTTTGTTGGAGTCAGGGACAAGGCAACGGACACCAGAGGCAGTGAAGCTAAAAACAAGGAATGGGGAGTTGTGCTGATTAGGAGATTTTCATTGTGTGCAGGCATGTATTATGGAAAATGAAGTCAGTGTTGATGCTGACAATAGGTTTGGACTGTCATTGAAGCAAGTTAGCTATAAGGAAAATGTCAGAGTTATTGCACTGCTACTCTTCTTTCATCTTGTTAATATCTCATCTGCCTCAGCTAGCCTTGGCTAAGATCCAGGGCATATAACCTGTCAGGACACATGTAACTCAGAGTCGACATTCCCGCTGCTTTCAGGACCTTGGTCAGTTTTCAACTTCGTCTGTTATACCCTAGTCAGTTTGGAGCCATTATCCATCTTTGTCAGTGTCTGTCTTCCCCATATTGTATCTAGAGAGAGTTTGCTTGTTTCTTTTAGGAAATAACACTGTGTTTTCAGACAAGTGGCATATGGATTCCAATACACAATGGATCTGTGAACCTTTGCCGCACTTGCTGTGGGGCTTGAGGATGATTGGTCCAAAGTTGTCCCTTTGGACAGCTACTTCCCAGATTAGCATGATATTTATTGTGCATATTCATAGTCTTTAGAGAATGTTACTTTAAGATTCTGGCTACCCCTCCCCAACATTTTTCTAGCACTATCATCAGGTCAGAATTTCCCCTTGACCAACCCTTTGAACAATTTGGATATTGCAAAATTGAACAAGATTTCCTTGAAATCAGGCCAAAATTTCAACTTTTATCTTTAATAAATCTAACATTTGTGCTACCAAAATGATGACAATTGAGAATAAAAATAGCAACTCAAATCCTCTCCGAATGTGTTGAATCAGCAATTTATTAAACAACTGTTGAACAAGCAGAACATAAACTTAAACATGACATCTCTGACTCCAAGCAGTCAACTCCCCTGTCATCCACAGCCTCTATATTTTACACATGCGGCTGGCGCTGGATAAGCCAGCTAAGCTGCATTGTTTTGACTGGGCCTGAACACTCCGCTGTGAAGGTAGCGCTAATGGGACAGGGGACTTCCTGTGATTTCCCATAAAATAAAAGCCGTTTTATTTCTGGTGAAAATCTTAAAAACGCTGAATTACAACGCAGTGTACTTTTTGCATCATGTCCTGCCTCCTGCACCCCTTGCCTTTAGCATTTCCAGTAGGTGAAAATGCATCTGACACAGAAATGAAAATAAAAAGTCCCTGTTTATGTAACGTTATTACGGCGTCTCCTACTCTCACAGCAGAGTATAATATGTATTATAGCAAAATTTAGTACTCATTGTGCAGTAAAATGGTCCCTGTCAGTGATTTGCTATTATATATTATGTTTCTAGGTTAATATTACTACTGCTTTAATGTGTATGTTGCATTTTACTGCTGTAGATGTTTCAGGTTGAGCTAATTTTAACTACTTTATATACTGTTGGGTAGTTTAATCTACAGCAATGCTTCATATTCTATAAGATCATCATATGTTTGCACTATTTGAGAATTTAAGATATGTCATTTTAGAGAAAATGTGTATATCAAGATATATATCGTATATTGCGGCCTAAAAATATAGAGATATTATTTATAAGCCATATCGCCCAGCCCTAATTGTACACGGACCAATCATGCTTACTGTCGTAGTCATCTCCCCAAAGGCCCATTCTGAGCCAGGAAAAACCCTGAAAGCTCTTAGTTATAGTTAATTTTTCTTAACGTAACTCAACGCTTGGTTTTGCTGCTTCTCAATTTAAGCTTCCCACTGGTCACCAACACAAAGGACAACGTTTTCCTTCTTGACCTTGACTTTTTAATGTTGCTGCTTGGCTTGACATGGACAGGACCCAAATCATAAGCTACAAAGCCATAGAGTGGCTCATGATTTAGAGTGAATTGTGTGAGAGCAAATGTAAGCAAAACACCCAAAAGGTAAATTAAATGCACAGGAGTGTGTGGCATTGATGCTGCGACAGTGTAGCAAGATGGTCAGCCATGATACTAGTCGTAGATCTAGTGCTGTGAGATAGTGGACATAGAGCCAGTGTAGCAAGCTAGACTTCAGATTTAAGACTTCAGACTACACTTCATTCAGTCAGAATCTGTGGTGATTAGAGGTATGCAGTTTTGTGCCCTATGCTAAACATTTGGCTTTGCATCTGGAAACCAGTCTTTGGAGTATTGTTTGCATTTCAAATGGCAAAGAAAAGAAAAGACCACGAGATGTGGGTAAAAGATCTGAAAAAGCTAGTAAGCAGTCCTGGAGTTTTCATGCACTTTCATGTTCAACGAATATATTTTACTTTCCTGTGTTGGTGGATGCAATGTTGGAAAGATTTTGAAATCTGTCAATTAGATATCAACAGCCTATTTCTGTCACACTTAAAAATTAATACTTTCAATTGATAGCACTGCATACATGCCAATCTGATGAGACTCTGTGTACAATATGATTATGGTAAAAACTAGCTGAATTCTTACTGTGTGAACAAATTTAGAATCAACTCAGATGATACATGTACAATTTATTATTATAAAAGGCCTCAAATTAATATAGTCAAGTTTCCAGTAAATACAGTCTGTAGACAAACATTAGGGTACTACTGTACATGATTTCTATGTTACACCTACACATTTTCTTAATTGGTTACCATAATGTTTTTATTCTCTACCTTTTAATTGTGGTCGATACCCACTAGGTCTGGTTACCATCTGAAATTTAGATTTAAATCAGGAACTATCAGATCAAACAATAAGTAAACAAGATTACGAATGTGACGTTAATGCCAGCTTTCGGTACTTGACAGTTTTCAGTTCTTGTGGCTATGGACACATTTCGGTCGGTACCAGAAAAGAATTGAGGTTCAGTTGTATACATGCAGGCCAGGCATCCTAATCTACAAGAAAATAAAAGATTGGTCACGTCTAAATAGCCTCACTAGCTGTTTAAAATTCGCTGTAGTGTAAAATAGCCTTAGATGGAGATTTTTGTAAGATGAGAATCACTGCTCGATGAAAGTCATTGCTGGATAGAAATTGCATTACTATCACCTTCATTCCTTGAATGGATTTCACATAATTGGGCTGTTTCTACAGTAATTGCTGCAGTCCTCTCATCGTCAGCTTTTCCCTGTCCTCCACCTGTCCCCCCCCGTTTGTCCTTATGACATAAACTTTTATGTCAAACCACTTTTTTTTTCCTTCAGCCACATTGCTCACCTCAGGGGACAAAGCATTCGCTGCCTCCATTAATGCAGTCCAAGCCTCTTTTTTTTCCTCACACCAGTCACTAAGGTGATAGAAAAGAACGCCTTCAGCTTCTCAATCAGCTCCATTACACTGCTTGTTCTTTTTCCACCTGTCATGCTTCAGGTTTTCACTAGCTGCCTCCTCCACTTCTACATCTCTGATTCTGCAGAATGGCCCTTCTTATAGAGTATGTAAATGTTCAGGAGTGTATAATGATAATGGTAAGATGTAGGCATGTGCAGATCATTTTTAAAAACATCCAGATTTACTAACTATTCAGCAAGAAATAAAACTGCTGCCTGGTTTACACTGTTCTTCAATATGGTGCTATTTTTCTTAGCACAAAGTAAGATAATTTCTGTGGACATGAGACCATATGTGCCTTAGATACAGTAAAATGGTAAAAATGATGAATGAAGACATTCTAACCATGTGGTTGTATTAAACAATAGATGAGGAATCCAAAGTATATGTCTTCACAGATCCACTTGGTTCCTAGTAACTGAGACTCAACTGGGCACCAGAGTAGCCTGATAATCAGACTAATTGCCATTTTGTTTCACTTCATTAATGAGTCTGACATCATGTTTAAGACTAACGTTTTCTGTTTGAGAGATGGTTAACTTATTTTTTCCGTGATCAGTCAGTAGTGACTGACATTTCAGTCTCGGTCGAAGAAATTGTCAATTTACGAGTTGTTATTTTGACTTACAACAACCAGTTTGGCTGCGTCAGTCCCATCCACACTTTTTTTCATTACCATCGTTTGTGGCAATTTATCTGTTACTACTTTTCTGGGTCTGGTACAGGAAGATTATGCCTCCATTCTTAATTCCACCTACAAAGATCTGATGAGCACAGCAGCAGACTTATCTGAATCACTGAAAAAATTGGAAATGGTGGCAGTGAATCAGAGGTCTGAATTTGGTTGGGTCCAAATTATATTCACACTAATTGGGACTTCTTTTTTGAATGCATTTCTATGACTTTACATTGATTCTTGGGACATATTCTGTTTGTTAATTGGTGGCGCATCATGCTGCTGCTAGTGTTGCCATTTTCTCTCTGTTTGGGATTAATTATCCTCCAGTCTAATTCAGACTGGTTCTAACCGTCTGTTATTTTTTTGGATTGGTTCTGTTTTGCGTAGGTTTTCCAAGGGCCAGTTTCACATCCGGTCCAAAATTTTGGACCTGTGAGGAGCTCTTGTTTTAAAGTCTATACGATTCAGTCCTATCTGCCCCAGCTGCGATCCAGTGAAATGACTGACCACAAGGAAGCCTGGAGCCTCCATCCCTGTCATTTTCTCTGCCACTCTATCATCCACACCGCCATTTCTCATCTCTCCTATGCTGGTGACAGTCATAGAATTTCACACTGAGAGGATTTGTGATGCTGATACCCGCTGGTTCTGTGCCTGTCAAATGACTTACTGTATCTCTCTCTCTTTCTCTCCCCCTCTCTCTCGCCCCTCCACCTCAAGGCGTTGGCTAGGCTGCCAAAATTAGTATCAAAGTGTTACAGCCAAAAATCTTCCTGAGTGCATGTGCTTGCTTAGCTTCATAAGACTTCATGAGCTGAGCTATGACTTTGAGTTTTCACCCTTTGCCAGGGTGAAGGCACGTGGTTACAAAAAATGTGGTAGTTATACAGTAAAATCTTACAGTTACACTTACACTTATATAATAGAGATGAGTATTGCCACTGATTTTCCAGAATCGATATGATTCCGATTTGATGCAATATTGATTTGGAATAATGTCCCGTAATCATCAAGTATTGCATTTCTAAATGCTGTGCTGTTATTTCCGCGATAAAGAAAAAAGACAGATTGTTAGAAAGATTAGACAGACTGTCAGGTGAGCCCGGGAACATGTATACCTGAGTGGCAGATTTTCACTCGACTCACAAAACCTCTGTGATACATGTAAGTTAGCTTAATATGTTGTACAATCTTGTTATTTACGCTTTAATACCACGTGGTTAGTGTGGTTCATGTTTGTGAACTCAATGTGAGTTCATCAAACTAGCAGCACAACACGAGAAAGCAGCCAAATCTGTAAAGTTTCCACAACTATTTGAGTTTTGCAGCCTTGGTACGCCTTCTGATCCGCGGAGCCCACCTCGCTGCGCTTCGCGGCCGGAGAAAGCTTCTCCTGGAGAGGAGCAACTTCTGGTCCGGCTGCAGCTCGGGGGAAACCGGCTACATCCCAGCCTCATACATAACACAAAGTACTTGTAAGCTTCACGTATCCACGGGAAACGGCATATATTAAAAAAACGATCTCGGATTTTATGAATCGATATCGGGTAATTCAAATAAAGATCGATTTGAATCGAGCCCTATTATATAATGCATTAAAGCCTGATTTTGTATTCATGTGCTTTTTTTCTATGCTTTATGATGGCAGCTCTTATTCATCTTAGACACACATGCACACACAGTCACATGCATTCATACAGATAGCTACATGCATAACATGTGAATAGTTAATACAGGCATGCAGACATGTGGAGCTGGCCCATTATCTAAGTCCCATGTAGCTGACGCTAGTGCTCCCAGCCTCCCAGCCAGCCTGGTGGCTAAATGGAAATGCCCTGTTTGCTTTTCTTTTGGGAAGCCCCCTGGGGTCGAACAACAAGGCCCTGTCAATTACACTCAAGTTACTCTGGACCTCTCTATGCAAAACCAATGCCCATTTGCAGCCTCTTTGTTTTGTGCAATGCCTGTGATTCCCCCTTCAGTGCTTGCCCAGTTGCCGACAAGTCGAGCATTTGAATGACCACCTTGAGAGGGCAGGAAGAATTAGCCACAGCTTTTTCGCTCTGATAGCACTATGAGAGGTTCATAATTGCTTGTTTAGCACCGACAGCCAGTAATAGGACTCTATGAAGCTATTACAAAAGTTTTTCCAAAAGCAAGTTACTGATTAATGCTGTAATATAGTTTGTCACAAAATGTAACCACCATCACAATCTTCTCTCTTTAACTCTCCCGCTCTCTCTTCTTCTCACAACATTGCTCCCTCATGATTTAATTTGCCTCTTGTCATAGTTAAGTTTTTCTGTCACCCACAAAGGGGTCTCAGCAAAACCCCCAGAAGCTGCAGACAGGCTGGTTGTTGGTAGTGACAGTGACGTCAAGCTACATGCTTCTGTGCTGATGATGTTTTAATGTCACCCCATTGCTGTTCGCCCCTCTTCACTCAAGTTGTGGGGGGGTGGATATTTACCCCTGCGAGAATCGATTACTGCTTTGTTGACAGTCGCTGCGGAGTATAACCTCTCATTAGGTCCGACATATGCTGCGCCTGGCATTGCTGCCAATGCAAGCTGTTTTCTCAATGGCATCTCCCAGCGCTCCCGTGGCGTAGGGAAGGAGCAAGCTCTTATAACATTGCCTTAACGTAAAGTTCTGGGGGAACAAATGTAGTGCATTATGTTGGTCTTGAAATAGTACAAATTTTGAGCTTTTCTTAGGCAAACTGAGGTCAGTGTTGAATATTTGAATGTGAGAACAAATACAGTATGTTTCCATAGCTAGGGGTGTAACAGTATGCAAAATTCAGAATTCCCTTTTTGTAATTCACTCAAACATTTGCATATATCAAAAAGTGATCTACTGTGAAACAAAACAAAACTCAATTGACGGCTGTTGGCACACGCCTTGCCTCATTTCTTGTTAGTTCAATGAATTACAGTACATTCCTTTTCTTACCTCCCAGAACATACTGTACACAATGAGGATCAGTAAGCGTAGCATATAGTGTGATATTGAAACACACTGTGTGTTTCTACAGGACAGAAACAGCACTGGAAATGGTGTTACTTATCTTAATCACGAGTTACTTGTGGCTCCGCCTTTATTTCGTCCTCGTCTTTTAAATTATATTGATTACATTTTTCTAAAATATTCTTAAATGGAATCTAACAAAATCTGAAGAAAGACATAACAGAAGAGTTGCTGCTATAGAAGGTCTCCCACAACTCCTGCGTATGATGTGCGTAAGATTGATTCAACTTTTTATACAAAGAACGCGTTGAGGAACAAAAGGCTTATTAGAAATGTGCCATGTTTACATAATAAAAACAAAAGAAAAAAGCAAGCAATTACAATTATCTCTCAGAATTGAATAATTTCTCTGGAAAAAAGGCAAAGTATGTCCATTGAAATTATAGCTATAGACTGGATCAATTGATTGTTGAACAAGAGCTCAACATAGCAAGGGAAGAATTGCCTTCATCGCAGCACATGACATATCATGCCAAAGCTGTGTGGATGAGAGAACAGCGAGGTTTCTTTGTATCAGATCAGTCGTAAGAACAGAACCATCCCAGTAAACACAACCACTGGAAGCTGAAGATTATGCTTTTAGTCTTCCTGCCACATGCGTAACTGCACATTTGAGGCAGTTCGTTGACTATGGCAACCAACTCAGTCGATACAGTTGGTCGAAGACGAAGCACCATCATGCTTTGCCCCTGCTCTTAAGCAAGCTCTAACATAGGTCAGCTAAGAAATCTCCAGCAGTGAATTTGTATTGGAGAAAGATATGAAAAGGGCACTGTGAAGCAAAACAAAGTTCAACTAAAGCATGCTGCACCATCGCGGAAAAGCTGTACAAATCAGCTCATGTATCAGACATAAATTTAGGTAACTTTAGGCAAAAAATATTTATTCAAATCACTTGACACTATTTTATCCTTAGTTCAGCTTGTCTATCTCAAAATATTTATAACCAGTCATGGCTGTTTTCTTGGGCATTGACTAAATCCTTTGAAAATCTGAATTATTGCAAATTGAGTAAGGGAAATCTTTGCTCCATGGGGACAGAGTGTTTATTTATTTATTTTTTTCTGAGATTGGAACAGAATCAATTTGGAGGTGTATCAAAGCAGTGAGGCAGATGAAAAAGGAATTCTACCTTTGAATTGGAAATCTGTCATGAACAGTGTCCACATTTGGATTGCTCTGAGACTGGGGACTGCGTCTTTGACCACAATGCGAATTTCAGATTATCACAGGGGGAAGAAACTTGGGTGAAAGAAGTGATAGAAAATATGGACCCCCCCCCTCAATCTCTTGTTTATATAGCTTGGGATAGGTTCAAGAGAAGTTCATTCAAAGATGAGGCTTTGATTTGGGAGTTAAGGTTGGAGGGAAATAAATAAATAAACTGAGAGAAAGTAAAGTTTTCAGTCCATGAATACTGAATGACATGCATCTTGGGATGGGGGATATTTATACATTCTCATCTCAGCCCGTGTTTGCTGCTGCTAGAATATCTGTCTGAATTCCAGCTCACTAAACACACAGAATAAAAGCTCAGTACCTAAGAAAATGTGCATGACCATTATTGAGAGATGAGTCGGATGTCAGATTAAAACAGAGATATTGTATTAAGATTTCATAATATGACTCTTCTCAGAGCTTCCGTTGAAAACTCAGTGAAGAAAATTTCCACACAAATTCTGAGCCTCTGTGTTAAGTTACTAATCATTGTTAGTCATCCCGTCATTCTGTCTCATTGGCCCGCATTGGCATAGCCTTGCACAAAAATGTGTTAATGTTGAATCACCACCACTTTCATCCAAGCAGACACACCAGTTTGTTAGCTGTTTTGTGAATCTCAACATCCTTGTCGACAAGGCAATGTCCAATGAATATATGAAAACAAGCAAACAGACAAATAAGTAATCAAACCATGGCTAGACGAGTATCTTTGCCTTCCACCTTTTGTATTCAGTAGTGTTTGTATTTGGAAAACTAGTAATTTAAACTCACTGTGCACAGAGATAAAAGACTGATGTGGCCCAAATAGCAATGCCTCAGAGGTTTTGAATTTGAATATACAACTCTGTGGTGGCTGATAGCTGGGTCCAAAGATGAACAGGCTCTGCCACAGTGGCTGGGAGAAATTAGCTCTGTATTTCAAGGTAGCTCATGTCTACTTATGCCATTATTTTCTGTTGACAGTGTCATGTTCTTCTTTATGGTTTTGAAAAATAAAAGGCTTTATTGTGCTCGGGGAGCAATGGATCACAGAGAATTTGTGGGTCTCTTTATCATATTCAGGCCTTTGTGCATGTAAATCAGTATGGCTCTGCTGTAGGTAGGCTATTATTTCAAATTTGAATGGCAGATCAGAGTCTGTGAACAATTGCACCTACCTGGCACGGACTACAAACAGGCTCCCAAAAGGCTTGACTGTCTTCGTCTGAACTTGTGTAAAAATAGCAAGTTGAAACCCCCCACATAATACAAAGAGTCTTCTTACCAGGGGGACATACCCACCTCTTGAATGTGAGATTTTTGGTGTCACATCCTCACCAATCAGGTATTCTTGTCAACCCTTGATGTTTGGCTCATTCCTTTTAGAGGTCTGCAATATGGAGAATGACAAGCAAGTTGGTGTCAAACTTTTGTTGGAGAATGAAAAGCAGCACAACAATGTATGTGTCCATTCTTAATCCTGCCGACAAAGCTCTGATTGGTTGATTGTAGCGCTATTTCTCCACAAATGGAAGGTTAAACACTTATATGTATGTACTGTAGCTCTTGGTGTATGATGTAGCCAGTCATCTGGAACACATGTATACCATGAAATTGGTTTGTGGTACTTGTGGTAGCATTTTCCCCCTCTCTTCTTCTTTTCTTTTTTTCAAGTAATTCTAATGACAAAAGTTTTTTTGTATAAAAAACAGACAAACCTGGTGAAAATGAATGCAATCTATGTGTTACTTTCAGCCATTCATTCTCAGTGTCCCTGGGTCTCCCAGTGTCAGGTCCCAGTACTATGTGTATGATGTTCTTATTTTGACTATCCCTGGACTGCAGTAACTTAAATGACAACTGATGCTGAAAGCCAAGCTAGGTACCATGGGACTGTGTACCATCTGTACTTAATATGCCATTTCCCTGAAGTGATTCTCAACATGCTGTTTATTGGCCATTATTATACTATATGTCATATAACTCATCTCGATCTTAGTTCTTTCTGTCATATGCTACTCTCTCTTGCACTGAAAGAGCACACACAAAGTATGGAAAATAGGTCTATAAAAATATCTATATCTATAAATAAAGGTGTGTGTGCGGGTTATGTCCAGTTTTCACCAGTTCTTTTGTCTGGTACACAAAGCACCATACAGACACACATATGCACACACTCACACTCTTTGTAGTTAATAAAAAGTATGCGTGTTCATAAGATTACTTTTGATCATAATACATTTTCCAAAAACCTTTGGAACAAGGCATAACATGATTGAATAACAAAACACATTCTTCTAAAGAATATTTTTGTGGGGACCAAACAACTGGACCAAGACCGCTTGAAAAGAAGGGTCTTGGTCTGCTTCCAAGCGGACTCTGGTGTGGTGTGAAAGCAAATGGAACAACCACAGGATTGTTAGATAGCAGATGTGTGATTTTAGCATGATTTCAAAAGCTAAACTACTAATAAATCCATCTGCTGCCCTTGAAGGTATGTAGTTCTCAGATGAGCTCCCCAGTGGGCAGTTCCTCTCAGGGAGTCCTCAGAACTGTTAAAACGCCTTTAGTCTTGAGCCCGCACTGAGGGATGGTGATATGGAACTAACCAGTCATTACTATAGCTTGGGTAGATCTAGTTAGGCTTTTCAGGTGATCACTATCTTATTTACTTACCAAACCAAATGTAATCTAATCAAACCAGTGGGGTGATGATGAAGTTTGCCATAATTTGATACATAATTCAATTTTTCTTTGGTGTCATTTAAAATGTATACTATGTTTAGATCGCAGTCATTGGAATGATATCAAATCCAAGGTGCATTCTGAACAAATCAGAGATGTAGGACTGATAATGTCTTCCTTCACTCCATGTGTTATTTGGTTCTGTAGGTCCTGTACTTCCATACGTCTCTGCGGTTGCCCAGCATGGTGGTGGTTCTGGAGCTGGTGTCCTTGTCACCCAGGCCAGATGGCTCCCAGCAGGCCCTGGGGCGAGGCTTCACTGTCCTGGAGCTTTTTACCAACAGGCCAGAGGCTCGGGCTGCTGATGGGGACAGAAGGTGATTAGCCATTCTTAATTACACCACCCAGGCATTAATGAGGTTTCTCTCGAGGAAATGGTTGAAGGACAGGTATGGTTGTGGCGAAGGGGTTGAATATCATCTCGGGACTACCAGCTTGTATGGTCTTGTATACTTATAGCTGTTAAGCCTTTGCAATAATAGCACAGCTGTAGTAATTTTACTTTTTTCTGCCTGCTTGCAGAACTACTACTACACATAAGCTGTTTTGGGTTTGATTGTTATCAGCAGTCAGGATTTAGAGGGGATGGTCAGGGAGCTATTTTGGTTGAGAGATACTTGTTTTAGACACTAGAATTAAATGTAACTAGCACAACAATAGACACATGTTTTGTCATGCAGGAACCTATAGCAGCTCCATTCATTCAGTCATTCAGGTTGGTTTCAATTTATCTCCTAGGCTGAATCTACACCATGGATCACCAAGAAGCCTCCTCCATCCTCTGCTGAAGGTCACTGTTGACTGTAAGGACCTTTTTTTTTTTACATACCATGTTTTGCAAGTATTTATTAGGTCTATTCACTTAAGTATTTGTCCCTGGAATAGTGTAGCAGGAAAGCTGAGAGTCACAGTACATATGGGGCTGAACAGTATTTATTTTCAGGCCAGTAAGGCCGCCTATGTTTTCCGAAACGAGAACCTTGACAACCACACCATCTGTAGCTACACATGACAACACTGTCGACAATAAAGGGTGCAGTGCCGCTCCTCACTTCTGTTCTTTGCCATGTTATAGCAAACTGAGGTGTTCTATGCAATGTAATTTAATATCATACCAGTGATTCACTAACACTTCATACAGCATAAAGGGATTATGTCATTAGGTGTAACCTTACTGTAATCCATAAAGGAGGACCTCTGCTGTGTCAGTGTAGCTTGGCAGAGAATGAATCTGCATAGATGTAACAACTCATAAAGTAAAATGATACAGTATCAAAGTGATGGTTTATGCTATAGTAAAGTGAAGTAGATTGAATAGCAAAACATTTAATTTATGTAACGCAGCTCAGCTGACACCACCATCCAGTAAACTTGCTGACTTGGAAAAACTCTCAGCATAAACCCTTTTATGAGGAAAAACAAAATAAATATTCGTTGTGGAAACTTCAAAAGAGATACCATAAAACAATAAAATGGGCAGTATAATGGGCAATGGAATGTGAGGAAGAAAACACAAGATGGAGAGAACATAATTTGTGAGAAGATAGGATCATTGTTTGGATCTACCACAATGTGAAATGAAACAAAGTTGGGTTCTCTTTCAAGTATCTGAATTCTCTGCCAGGTACCATCACAGAAAGATGGGTCGACTGCCACGTAAGGCCAGTCTAACAGAGAAGTATAAAAGAAAGAAAAGACAGACAGCCACATGTCATACTGTAGTATGGCACGTGGCATGTGGTAGTATAGCCAGGCAGCCAAGGTCAACTTATTATTGACCATCAAGTCCTCCATTATTTTCTTTTAAAGCCAGTTTGGGGTATTTTTGTAGTTTAATTTTTTACCTTTTTTCTTTAAGAGATTATGTGCAAGTTGTGTCCAAAGCTCTCCATGATGCCTAACAGTTACATATACAGTAGGTAATGAAGTAAGTTATTACTTTTGATTGAATGGATAAATATAACTGTGGCTCTCCCTGCTGGAGGTTGGCAGTTTGCTTCTGGCTTTGGGCGTTGGATTGGATTATCTTTAAATATTAGACCAACATCAGCTTAGCACTCAATAATTCAAGATAACAAATAATAATCAAACTCTATAAATAAAGTTTTATTATTATTTATTATTATTAGACAACAAATCTTCTTGAATTATTGAGTTTGCTACTTAAACTCAGGGTTGGTCTAGATATGTCCTTACTTGGTCTAAAAACCAAAGCTATGAATTACAAAACACTGTAGTGCCTCACAGTATGAATAACACTGTGCCCAATGAGAGCCAGAGTTCCTGTCTTGGCTATCATGTCACATGAATATTAGAAAACCTTCTCTCAAATGGACTCTTATGCTCGTTGAATTATTAACTACATGGCCGTTGTTTAGTGGAACGTTGCTTTTTTGTTTTAAGGGCCATATTGCTGCCACTCTTGCTGTTGCTCTTTCATGGTCAGAACCCTTTTTCATTTCTTTATATCACTTTTATTCCCATCTACTCTGACAGGGACACATAGTCCCCGTATCTGCTGCTTGATGGCAAGCATTTTGAGTGTGAATTTGTGGAGTGAAACAAGTATCTAAAACTATTTTGTGCTGGAGTGAAATAAGTGCATTTCCTTGTAGTGGTCATTCATGTCTGATTGTGTGAAAGAATTATAATGAGAAAACATGCCCTGAAGGCGGACATTGTTTTTACTATTCATTCATTACAAATTGATGTGTTGTAAATGAAGTTGGGTTTAAAACTTGAATTGAATAAAAGTGAATCAATTAAAACTATAAATGGCTGTTTTTCCACAGGTCTACCATATTAAAGGCATCACACATTATCATCATCACAATGGAGTGTGCTTCCTTATAGTCCTAAAGCAAGCTGCTGACTGCAGACGCACATGCGGTTCTGTTTACACTACATTGGGTGTCTTCATAATTGGAAGTGTTCACACGTTTTATCGGCACATGCGGTTCGTGCATAACATGTTCAAATTGTACGTCGTGTGGACTTTTGTGGCCATGCAGATCATTGCGGCCATAGAAACTATAAATTAAGCCTTGGGCTGTACTCTAATTGAAATATTTGTAGTCAAGGAACAAGAGTAAAGTTCTCTTTCAGAGCTTATAAATGATGTAGCCACCTATCCTGCAAGCCAACTAGCAATTATTTAGGTTTCTGAAACATTTTTGGATATTCAGCCCCAAACATTCCTCTGTAGAGGCTGGGATCTATTGGAATTTGACATGTCTGATTAATGGTCACACTTGTTTCTGTATGGTCAAGTTACTTAAATTATGAATCTCTATCATAACTAATCAAAATGTACTTTAATATCACATCACCGTAACGTTCACAGCGCCAAACTAACACATGCATTAACCACATGACATTGATCACAACAGGTGCACTGTGGGGTGCTGAAACGCACCATGTGAAAATTCCAACATGTGCACACTGTGGTGCCCAATGTGTGGCTTTTTTTGGTCACAAAGGCACTATAGAGCCTGTGAGAACACCCCTGTTTTGATTGCTACGCTACTGCACTGATGGATTAAGCAGATGCTCAGACTGTCATGGCACAGGTAGTACTGGTAAAATGTTTTGTTTTTAGGTCTAGGGGATTTAATTTCACACTCTACCTGAACCCCAGTGAACTCGACTAGCTTACCGCTGTTGCTCCACTTCCCTGCTGTTTCGCTCACCCAATTGCGTGGCTGGGCCGGCCTGCTCCGATTCTCATGTCTACAAGGGTGCACTGAGCTCGGTTGGTTTCAGTTCATTTAGGTTAACAAATAGATGCAGACAGAAACTAAACCAATACTTCAGGGATGGGGGTTATCATTCATTGTCCATCACATTCTCAACAAAACGTTTCTCCTTTCATTCATCTGCAGCGTGCTACTCTCATACGGGTATTCTCTACTCTCCTTTTCTCTTCTTTGGTGTCTACTCTCAGGTCGGCTCATATCACATAATACCAGCCCTCTTGAACGTTTGCAGCCAATCAAAAACTGGGCTGCGGTGGTGTGGGCATGTTATTCCAGGTACTGGAGAGAACAGTTAGGGGTTCAGTTCTGTTTGAGGAATACATCTTTGGCTTACCAGATGCCAAACACTGCATAGTGTTTAGGCTTATAATGGTCTGAGACAGGGTTTTAAAACTCTGGAACGTTATCATAACAGAAATCATTAATAAGGTTTCAAACCGCGAAGCGGTAGAACCCTACAGAGTTTGTGTCGGTTTATTATTATTATTATTATTATTTATTTTATGCTGCGGCTCAAATTGCCGTGAGCTGAAATGAGCTAGAAACACGAAACTTGGCCCAATAACTGAAAATGATGTGCAAGTGCTTCCACAGAAATATGAGCCCAATTGGCCGCATGGTGGCGCGGTAATTAAGGCCCCAAAATGCAATTTTGACAGGGTATTCCCCTCACACTGTAAGTCCAAATGACTTGAAATTTCTCTCACAAATCCAGCTCAATGTGCTCTACAAAAAAGCCTCTGGGACCAATAAAGTCCGCCATGATGGATTGTTTTGCTAATTTGCATAATGTGAAAAACAGTAAAATGAATAGTACTTTTTGAATTTTGACTCTATCGACACAAAAAATTTCATACAGCATTGCGGGACTGAGATACACGTTATTATAAATATATATATAAATATACGTCTATTATAAATGAGCAAGATCGGTTGAAAAACATGGCCGCCATCAACTAAAATCTCTTCGCAAAGGGCGGGGCTTAGCACAAAATTGGCTATAACTCATTAATGATTTGTCCAATTATCATAAATCTTGGGAGATATCTTCAAGCCGTGTGAATTTTGAGCTCGACCCATAGGGGGCGCCACAAATGCCAAAAAAACTGTACCTCAAAACCCGGTGGACAGAATTTCACCAAAATCTGCGGGCAAGTATTAACCAAAATCTGAAGTTTCATATTGATTGGTGCGAGTGGGCATGGCCTATCACATATTTGCCCGTAACTCAAGATGCCTTTGAGAAATCCTTATTAAACTCACCGGAGACATCCTGCGCCATCTCCTAAACATACACACCGAGATTCGTTCAAGTCCGATAAAGGGGGGACGAATGGCGGAACTTTGAGTGTGTAATAATTGAAATGCTGCAGGCTTTGTGATGACGAACAAGTGTGTGATTGATCTCACTCAACAGAATTAAGCACGCTGAGTTGACTGTGGCCGTTGCTGCCTGCGGCTTTAATTTTGGCCCATCGAGCTGCTTCCTTCCCTTGAGCAAAAAAAGGTTTGAACCCGCCCATTGTCGCCTGCGGCAATATTCTTTATTTGCAGTTCGTGTTGCAAAGTAATATACCAGGAATGTGAGTTGTCAGATGATGTTGGATTGCATTGCGGCCCAAGCTGAACAAGGTTCAACATTTTGCTGGAAAATTCAGCGTTTTTTTATTATTTTGTCTTGTTTTGTGGACTGCCCTCTGCGTTGGGACACCAGCTGTGCCCACACAGTGGTCTTATTGAATGAGGAGGCTGTTTTTTTATGCAGTGCAAATGCTGGCGTAAACATGATCTAAACGGCTCGCAGTTTGTACCTCACTCTTCTGTGAGGCTCTGTTTTGTGATTTGGTTGTGTGAGAAACCTGAGATCTGGATTTTTCCTCTTATTTAATGTACAGCCTGCTCCATAATAACTGTGAAGCATTTTGTGGATTTTGTATCATCGTAAAAAACATGTTGAGAGAAGCTAATATTCACTGCCAGGCTACTGACTAGCATGAGTTAGTATTCCGCTGTTTGCAGTGCAAAATGTGGTCTTCACACTCCATCACAACATGCAGCAAAAGATACATTGCTTACATTTTTGCATGGAAAATGTGTTCACTGGGTTCCTCTCCCAGTAGGACTAAAGACAGATGAATGGAAAGAGAGAGTGTTCAGCGTGGCTGCAAATATACATTTTATCCCTTACCCTTGTTTGTGGGAGTTGGAGCTCAAATGTCAGTGAATTGGCAGTGCCACTTGCTGCATCAATCACATACTATCAATGTACTTGATGCGTGTTTACTTTGTGTCACCGTGGTTGACAGCCAGGTTCAAACTGGAGATTGTGGTTACATGTTATGCACCATAGACTACTGTTTGTGGATTCATTTATTGCATTTCTAGCTCAGTTTCAAAGAAAAAAAAAAATCAATGTTATACTATATATAAACTATATTATATTGGAGTCACACAGTTTCTTGAAAACTGGATGAAAAGCCAGGGGAATGCCGGAGTTATTAGGCTTCATCCTCCGGTGACCATAGATGTCTGTACAAAATCTCATGGTAATCCATCCTCTGTTAGTCAAGACTTTTCACTCTGGACCAAAGGTGCTGGACCAACCGGCTGTCATTACCATCCCTTGGGGCCCAGCTGCTAGAGTGGCTAAAAATACAGTGTTTCTGCTACTAATGTCAGAGTGTTTTGCCTATGTGTGATGTTGATTTTTTTGTTCTTGGGAATCTGTGTGAGTATTGTTCAATGTCACTGTAGACACTTTGAAATTTTAGGGCAGAACTGTCACTGGAGAAGTCTTTTCTACCTTTAAAATTGTGTATTTTGAATGTTGTCTGTATGCTGGGTAATGTTAGGTGTCTATTACAAAAAATGAGCGAATGGTTTCATGTGAGCATGACAACATGGACACCAGGTGGACAGAAAAACATTTCACTTTCACTGTTCAAGACTATCTATAGTGCAAGGTAAGCTTTAACTAAATCTTTAGTACCCTTTGTAGTATTGTGAAACATGAAAATGCTGCTTATTTGGCTTTGAGCCTCCATCTGAGACACACATCTCCATTACAGTATGTTTTCTCAAGTGAAGGGTATGGGATGCCAGCACAAAGAGAAACAAAATCTTCCACAAAAAAGCTCAGTCAAGACAATGGTGTGTTAGCAGCAGGCCTTACAGAATAACTGACCATCTGATCCATAGTTGTCATTGGTGTACTGCTCAACCTTAAACTTGGCAAACAGAAAGAGATACACTGTATATTTTAAACACGTTGTTTACATGCTAACTGGAACATCAACAACACATTCGTATGATTTGGGAACCAGCAATGACTTTAGCAGGAGACTGGACAGGGATAATAATTTAGCCTGGAAATCTTATGTCAACACTAGCCCCCTTATATTACCGTTTTGTTGACAGTGCTCTTGGTTTTTATAGTCAATGACAAACAAGGTTATGCAAATGTTTTATTCCCACAAAAAAATCAATTATAGTACACACGGTTGTTTGATAAAACCTAACACATTTTGGGGGACACAAACACAGACTTGACTGAAAACTAGTTAAATGGAAACCCAACAGAAAAGACACAATTCAGTTTAAATTTTCAAGCTCCGTTACATAAATGGCACTACTGCCAACTACTTTAGACACTCTTGTCCTAGGGGGGTGGCTGTGGCTCAGGAGGTAGAGCGGGTTGTCCATTTTTTGCAGGGTTAGTGGTTCGATCCCCAGCTCTTCCTGTCCACATGTCAAAGTTCCCTTGAGCAAGACACTGAACCCCAAGTTACCAGCGCCTGTGTGAATGAGAGGCAAATTGTAGGCAAAGTGCTTTGTGGGTTAAGGTAGAAAAGTGCTATATAAGTGCAGGCACTTACTATTTGTCCATAAAGAAAAAATCACAATTATTTATAATTTTGTATATTATGATTTTTATATTATTTATTGCAATGTTGTGCTGTGTTTTGGGTGGCCCAGGCAGCATGTTTTCTTTTGTAAACAGTAACCATGTTCTTTAGATGAAAATATCCTTTGTAGCATTTAGCTACATGTTCCTCTGGGGCTTTTCTCCTCCTTTTGCGCTCACTTTCAGCTCCACCTTCTCTCTTTCACCCCCATCCATTTTTTCATCAGACTGATCGCTGCACTCGATCGATGCACTGGTTGAATGTTGTGTTGATGCAGTATGTGAGACCAGTTGTGTGTGATGACAGGCGGAGAGCCTACCATTAGGTTAAAAGCAAGCAGAAGGGCTGACATTTTACATTCCTGAGTGAATGTAGCTGTTCCATCTTGATTTTGTTTTGAATTTGTGGTTTTAACTGACTACAGAGCAGTCAGCTGGCCAGGCAACCAGAAACCCTCCTGATGCTCCTGATGGAAAGTCCGGCCTGGCATTTTGCTAAGGAAGTACTAGATGCATCCTTCTCATTAAAGGTTGATGTTAAGTGAAATGCCTAAGGATATAGATCCATAGAGCCATAGATCTCCATTGTTGTTTAAAAAGTGTTAAAACCACATCAGTGAGCCACACCGTTGCACTGGGGGACATGTCCCTTTATTACCATGAACACACACACTGTAGTTTATTTTGACTAGACCACACAACTCAAACTTCCTTGTGTCGTAAATACTCACTAATGCATTTAATCTCAGCTGAAAGTAGTCTCCAACAAATGCACTATTTAGTAACATTTGCTTAGAACTAATGGTGCACAGCTGTTTTAGGAATTTACTGAGCCTTTTTGAAAATATATGTTTGTGACCTGTTTTTAAAGATTGATGTCTTCGGTAGGAACTAATGGAGGTTGGGGCTGACTGTCACAGACAAGCCAGTAGCGGTGGGGGAAAAAATTGGTTACACAAGAATATTATTTGGATTAATTAACATAAAAACTAGTTTTGCAAGATGAAAGAAAGTATTTTATGAATATACGCATCATCTAGAATAGACGAGTCAGCCAACCAACACATTGCACCACTTTACAAAACTTCGACCAACTCTGGTCAGGCGAAGAAAATAACTCGGTCTTTTTGATTTAAAAGATTGATTTTTAATCTGCACCAGTGCAGAATTATGGATAACGATGGGTTTCCCCTGCACTACATTAACGGTACTGCTGAAGGTGTTATTTACATTAGTAACAGCACAGTGGAGCACTCTTTTTTTCCTTTACTTTAACTACTGTTTCTTCTACAGACATTTAGCCAGTGGTAGTGGTCACTCACACACTCATTTCATTATTTTCATGCAGGCAGAAGGCTGTAAAATTTTCCAAATTATTACAGTTGACTTTTTCAAATACAAAAAGCTGTGTACTCCCCACACACTCTGCCAGGCTATTGACTAGCATGACACACTCTTTTCATGTGTGTTTTTTTTTTTTTTTTTGGGTCAAACCATAGACTGTATATAAAACACGTCTCCACGTTCCTCCTACTATACAGTGTGACGTCATTTGGAGCCAGAGTCTGCCCAGTAGTGATCAAGGTTAGAGCCACGGTATCGAGGTCCCGCCCACACACCCGGCCAACTCAATCGCGAGCCGGCCTCAGCTGTCAATCATGACGTGAAACCCCGTTTTTATAGCATCAAATAACTAATTAGAACCAAACTTATCAGAAAAATAAACACTTGAACACACATCAGCGTGATAAGAACTACCTAAAATGACAGAAACCATCTGTGGGGGAAAATTTATTTGACATGTACTTTGAGTTTTTAGTTTGGCCCATGTCCCATATGCTAACAGGGAGGGGGCGGGGTTTATGACCTATACCGCAGCCAGCCACCTGGGGGCGATCGAGATGGCTTCAGTTTTGGGGAGCTGTCATGTCGTCCATCTTTATATACAGTCTATGGTTCAAACAGACCTTTATCAAGACATTAGATTAACTGCCAGTTAAAGGTCCAGTATGTAACATTTAGGAGGAGCTATTGGCAGAAATGGAATATAATATTCATATGTATGTTTTCATTAGTGTATAATCGCCTGAAAATAAGAATCGTTGTGTTTTCATTCATTTTGATGGTTTTTGCAAGTTTCGCGGCCACCGTAGTTTCTCCTACACGCTTGGAACGGGAGGGTGAGGTGAGCGGTATTCAAATGGCTGCAAACTGCTATTTCACCGCTAGATGCCACTAAGTCCTACACACTGGACCTTTAATGAGCGAACGGTTTGGCACACATTACACTGGAGTAAGAGGAAGAAAATAGTGCTTTTCTACGTATTTATAATTGAGAATTGGTTTTGAATTAAGAACCAATTTTGATTTGAATTGTTACTCCAAGAATCTGAATCAAATCGAATTGTGAGATTCCCACAGATTCTCCCCCCTACAGGGTAGGGAAAAGGGAAAGTATTGAGAGACGGAATAACACATTTGTTGACAGTAAGAAACATACAGTATAATGGCAGCTTTGTCCTTTAAAACAGATATGTAAAAAATTGTAAAGGCATAGAAATGTATGTGTGAGGAGACAAAGACTCACATTTGCATGCAATTCTACAGCATGTTTATACAGAAATATTAATGTATGCATTTATTGAGATCTTCCACAATTCTGTCATAACGGAGTCCATAGTTTTGCAATGATAATGCTAGCTTTGACTATAGACCTTTTGAAAATATGTAACTCGTTGCAGAGAAGTGCCAGTATGTGCATGTTGTTGTATATATATATGTGTGTGTGTGTGTGTGTGTGTGTGTGTGTATGAGGATATAATTGGGTGCCAGAGTGTGAGCACAGACAGACAGGGTATATTCTGTAGGTGGCTGACAAACACTACATGTTTCTATGTTCTACTGCCTAGCCAGGCTCTCTGCCACTGGCTGAGTAACACACACACTCTCCCCCCTCTGGCATAGGCTAATGAATGGATAAAACTAGATAGAGAAACATAAAGAAGAGAAGGAAGGAATATAGTAGAGAGGCTTATTTAGTTGAAGACTGACTTGGTGGAAATATAGGAATGCAAGATGATGGGATGCATATATTCCAGATTATATAATTCGATGGATAGATTAGATCTGAGAAAAATTACAACAACTGGACTGATTAAGAAATACAAAGTGGTGCTGCTAAAAACAAGAAAAACACAAGCTTTTTCATGGCCCTGAAAAGGTGATATTTTGGGTAAACACACTTTTCACTGTCCAGCAGAAAATAAAAGTAAGTTGGCTCCTTAGGTTAGACACAGTTTTAACTGATAAAATACAAATTGGACCAAAAGGTATAAGATCAGTGGAGAAAACCTGAATGCAGAACTATAAATTGGAGTCAGTCTGAATTGAAACAGAAAAAGGAGCAGTGAAACTAGGGAAGAAAGAAATGGTGGTGGTGGTGGCAGAGAAGTCAAAACTTCTCTATTTTCCAGAGCTGGAGTCAGGGTCAAGAGGCAGGAAATGGGAAAAGGAGAGATGATAGAGGAAAGGAAGTTGCCTTGGGGCTTTTGAAAGTCTTAAAGGATGGGAGGCAAAGAAAGAGGAGGAAACAAGCACGAAGGGAGGCAGTAAGCTCATTGGCTTGATCTAAGCTTCTCTTCTCAACCAACTGGGAGAAAAGGGGAAGGAATAGAGAGAAGAAAAATGGAAAGAGAAGGATGGAGGGCTGCTCTGGGGCCCTCTTAGTGTGATGAGAGGACAAACAGATGGTACATTGTGTTCACATTAGCATATCTTAATTTGAAGCAACACCACGATGCATCAATTTATTGTGTGTATGTGTGTGTGGGGGACAGAAAGGTAGTGCCGTGACAAATTTTGTCACTGACACACCAAAAAGCCTAAAGAGATAGAGATAAAGAGGTTTGCTTGTGCCTCCAAAAAGGTTCCCCTTGCATATCTAACTCTAAGGCATCCCACATAAGTGTTTGTTTTTACCACCTACACCAAGCTTTATTGCTGTTTGGGTGAACTTCAAACTTCCAACAAACAAAAAATAATGAAGTTAAACAACACTTTTCCCCTGTTGTGGCTCCTCCACCTAGAACCTGTTCCACTTTAGGCTCATATTGAGCCAGAGCAAACTCTGCTTTACAACTTTATCAACAATGGTTAAACAATTCTCTCATGTGTGTTCATGTATAAGATGTATCTCTATTACTGACTGACATAGAACAGAATTGATTCAAACTATATCCTGTCCTTTTTTGGTAAATTCTTTACAAAAACCTTCTGCCAACATTTCCACCAGCTACAACAACAGTTTCTTTGAAATAGACCAAGATCCATGTACTACTGTGTAGGTATCTCGAGCAACAAAACCCCCTCATTGAACAAGGAAGACAGCGACATTAACACAAAGTTTAACTTTGTTAAAGGATAGTTCCAGTTTCCTACAACTTGGGCCTTATTTTGTAGTTTTGGGCAACATTCCTATTCTTATGATAACATTGTTCACACCAAGTTCACACCATTGTTCACACCAAGTTAAGTTTTGTACTTCACACTTATTTTATACTTATACCCACTTGGTACTTAATTTATTTTCTGACCTGTATTATAGTGTATTATATTTTTTGCTTAGTACTTCTATTCCTGTGTGCTGATGTGATAGTGAGCTGCTGTAACAAAAGAGTTTCCCCTCTGGGATCAATAAAGTATTTCTGATTCTGTAATTGTTGAGATCTCAGAACATAGTGTCATCGCTAAATAGAAATTCGACGGGGCAAGAAACTCGAGCAGTCCAACAAAAGTTTTAAACAAACCCCCAGGTTAGCCAAACTGATTTAGACGAGAAAACAAAGTTGACCGCTAACATTATTGCCCAAATTCTCTGTTGTAAACATGGATCAAGTTTTACTTCTTGGTTCAGTTTTGAGTACTTTCACAGTACTTACAGTAGTTGTGGGTGCACATAGTTTTCCTTTGCAATGAGGAATTATCAACATCTTGGGTGCGCTCACGCTCAGTTTTACCTCCAGATTGGTTTGGTTTAGATAATCTGTTTAATAACTGCTGACATGCTAACAAAATGATTGTATGACTGCTTGTGTTTCTGTTTTTGTTGCTTTTCTTTGGTGGGTGTAATGTTATTGTAACCAATAAAAATTATGGTCAAAGCTATGACCTTACTCTTTATAATATTAAATTATTATCATTATAATACGACTTCTACTTATATTAATAATAATAATTTATAATAATACATTTTCAGATTGCTTGATATGTCTGACCACCAGTCGAAAACCCAACAATTTACAATGTTGTATGAAAAAGTAAAGCAGTTGGTAGTTTTTTCTTTGCCGATTAATCGATTGATTAATCGACTAATCATTTCAGCCCAAATATTGAATTGTTTTAGAAAATGAGTTGTGGCAAATCCTGAGGTTTACACCCCAAGTACTGCCTTCACTGTTTGACAAGTGATCTCTGGGAAGTGACATGCTGAAGCACCAAAGTAGTGATTGCTTAGTACCAAACACAGAAACAACATGAATCTTGCAAGTCACCACTTCAAATCCCTACATTCTTACCTAAATTGGCAGTATAACCTTCTCTCAGAAATCACCCCATTGGTATTCATCTGTATTGCTTTATTCTCTTCTCTCAACCATCTCCCAAAACCACTGCCTCTGTTTGTCTGATGCTGAGCCATTTTTCGTATTTCCCCACTTCACATCTCTTGCCAAGTTGCTGCTCAACTGACTCTGAGGTACCACACCACTGCTGTAAGGAAATTTTGAGGTAGTTTTCTAATCTATGCACAGCATCTGACTGAAACCCAAGCTTGATGCATAATGAATAACAAGAAATAAAGTTGCCGACACCTGGGCACCATCTGTGTCAAGAAAGTTCTATGTTTGATTTCTCCCTCCCTTTTTCTCCCTTCATACCTATCCTACTTTTTTCTGTGTTTCATGGTAAGAAAAACCTTTTCAATGAAAGCTGCTGTCGCCACTGAAAATGTTTGTAGAACAGAGTCGAAGCTGTGCTGCAACCTCAGAGATTTCCCCAAACCATTTTCCTTTTTCGGCTTCAGACGTAAGCACTTTTTTAGTAGTAAGTTAACTGTTAGAGAGAGTTAAAGGGTTTGGCTGGGATGAGTCATGGGCAGGGAGGGGAGGCGAACACAGCGATATACTCCATCATCTTCTTTCCTTCTTAATCCACTTTCATTGACTTTAAAGATAAAGGCACTGGCTCGGCCCTGAAAATGGATGAACAGCAGAAATGGACATTCTACCCATCCTTCCTGTGAACTCACTGCTTTCCATAATTTTTTTGTTTAATATGATTGAAAAAGAACTCCTTTTATTCACAGAAATGTCCCTCTCCCTCAAGTCCCAAAGATACAATTTATTTCAAATAAATTTAACATAAAATCTATTTTCTTTTCAGTCGTAGTGTTCAGATGATCCCATAGTGATATATTTGTTATTTTGCTGGTTTTATTTTCTTGGTAAAAAGATTACACATGTTTTACTTCTGTGGTTTTTAAAAAGAACACAGTAGCATAAACATGTTAGTGATGGATTTAGCAGTTTGTTTTGAAGTGTAGTTCGTGTCTTAAATCATTTTTTAACTGAATTCATTGTGAAGCTGCCAATAGGAAATATCTGAACAAATTGTTTTCTTCCTTACAGAAGGCTGAACTTTTTTCTCATGGGCAAAGTTTGTAAGGCAGTCAGGACTAGAAAAAATGCACTGATGTTTTAAAAGCTGATACATACCTTTTTTTTTAGAGAAAAACTGCTGCTGTGTGGATTACGTTTAGCAATTTTTTAAAACTGTGGGATGTCGGGTAGTTTTTATTAGAACTATGATGCTGAAGCCGCATAATTTGATGGCTGGCAAGGAGTGCGTTGGTTTTCTGCTGTACATTAAAAGCCAGATATACTCATGGACATGGACAGTGATGCGCATGTGATTCTGTTTATACTACATTGGGTGTCTGCATACACGATGCACATGTTTGCACATGACCTATGTGGTCATACATTTTCTAAGACAAGTTTATATAACTTGAAACCAATAGTAAAACAGTTTATTTATATTTGCCTGGTCTGGCCATCATTTTATGTTGATCACAGCTTGAACCCTGGTATCGATTCAAGTGTTTGCAGGATTTGAAAATTCACGTTATGCCTTGTGATGTTAAAGTGTGTCTCATCTTTTTATATTTTCCCTCAAATGTTTGGGGGTTTAGGTATGATGACTGTTGAGGGGAAGCCTTGCAAGTCAGCAATCCTTGCTATTCCTTGGACTTCAAACAGACCTGGCATCGCTTTGATGCGTGTTTAGGGTGATTGTCCTGCTGGAAATTAAATGTTTTCCACACAACTTGAAGCCAGAAGGATGGCAGGTTTCTGTAGCGACTCTCTTTGGTTAATGTACAGATGATCCTCTACATGTCACAACTCTGGGATTCCCACATCTCAGCATTTCTACTAACATGTTTCTATTGGTAGGCGGCAGAAAGCTTAGAAACAGTATTTTGTTCCTGAATACTAAATACCTATATATTGTAAATATATTTATATTTATTTCCTCAGCATACACCTACGAATTGACAGAAATTGGGAACAATCTTAATTTACAAACTGTTACATTAACCTCTCTTGCATCTGTCTCCTCCTGCAAGTTCTCCAATTACAAAATTAAAGTTCTAATACTGCTTGCATCTCCTACAAGTGATCTAACTATCAGCCCAAGACGGTGTAGTCCCTCATTCGTCCAGGAGTGTTCTATCGTAGAAAAGGTTTCAGCCGTAGTTATCTGGACACTGTTTTCAGAATCAAGACGTTTCGGCTCCCATCCGGAAGTCATTCTCATTCTCATTCTCATTCCCATTCTCATTCTCTTGAGAATGAGAATGGGTGGGGAAAGTGAACCTTAACCCCAACTGCTCCAGCAGAGCTGCTCAGTGGCCAGCAGATCAGACTGGTTGTACTGGGCAGCTTCCAGGTGTCAATGTGCAATTGTGTCAACATACTACAAAGGTAGTAGTTAGTGCAGAACTATTGTGATATAATTGTTTATTCCCAATCTGTCACCACATACACAGGTACGTGTCCAGAATAAACAGGACGAGAGGCTGATGACTCAAAAGATAAACTATTCACAGGATCTTGCACAGGATTAAAAAAAAAACACTGAAAAGAGGAGGGTAATTGAGCGAGCCTAAAGCTACACAGTAGCAATTTTAAGAGTGTGCAATAAGTTAGGCACTGACACAATCACTTGATATAAATAGCAAAGATGCACGGGAAGAGATTAAAGGCTACTGATATATTTTAGGACCCAACGCATGCGGTACAGAAGAAAAATAAGATCCCATAGGGAAAAATACCAATAGGTGGATTAACACCGCGACCAACGTTATACTATGAGCAAACAAGGCAAGGCAAGTTTAATTGTATAGCCCATTTCAACAACAAGGCAATTCAAAGTGCTTTACGTAAAACATAAAAGCAACATAGGGCAATATAAAAAGACATTTAAATACAATTTAATGATAACAAATGCTTGGCATCCACACGCTGTTTCTACACCCAACTGCAGACTAGGAGAGAGAGCTAGGCCACTACCATTGTCCCTATATATTCTTCCCTCACTCCCCAGGGTCCTAAAGGCATCCCCATTACATATATTGCGTTAAATTGTACAGGTGTTATATTATGAGGTAGAAGAGGTTGTAAATCTGTCCATAGTTTCAGTTTGAATACCTCCATCTGTTTCTTCAGAACTGCTGTACTGTTGTCATGCTATTATCCTACAGTATGTACAGGATGGAAACTACAACAAACTATCATCATCATACCAATTTGTTTACTGTGATAATTATAAACCAAAAAAAAAAAAAAAAAAAATAATCACATCCCAGCACTTAAATACTCTCAGACAACACCACCATTTCACGATCTAAAACGACTCACCTTCACATTGCTCACTGTCATCTTGTTGAAACAGCCTATGGGAGTGAATGGAGCTTCCTGTATTGATTTGTCATTGATGATGTTGAAGGTGCAATCATTAACCCTGTCAGAGTGAAAGATTGTGATGCTGTTCAGGCTTGTAGGAAGCCAACACATGCAGCGCATCAAACACCACTTTGATCACCTTCCAAATGGTCTGTGCTTTGTGTTGATGGCAGGAATTGTGGGTCGTCACTTGTCATTGGATGACCTGCTTGAAAGATGACAATGTCAACCTCATTGCTCATACCTTGTGCCTCATTTACGCTGCAGTGCTCTTCCGGAGGAGCGTGTTTTCCAAGTTGAAAGGAAAACAATGCTTGCAGTGTAATGGAACATTGCACCTAGGTCACCAACACCCAAATGGAATATTGAAAAATGGAAGTGTCTGCGTGTTGGGTGTCATAATGTCAGGTGACTCATTGCTTCTGGGGAAATATTAGACTCTGACGCACCAAGGAGATGGATGACGTTTCTTTGGGTGGGTTGGGGATGATAGTGGGGTGGAATGTCATATCTTACTCATTTGTATTCAGAGTAGCAGTTTTCCTGTTTGTCATGAAATGCATATGAAATAGCTGATAATGCTACACAAATTAGTTTTGTCTTTTTTTTTGCAGACAGCAGTCTCCTGAAGACTATTGAAGGAGCACATTTGGACTGTGTAATAAAAAATCACCCTGCACTGGTTTCCATGATGCACCTCCTTCCAGAGAATGTCCTTGTATCTGGAGATGAGAACATTCCAGGGCTTGCAGCTTCTCCAACAGGTAAACTTAACATCACTGGGAAGGTGTTGGGTCAAAGAAATGAGTAATACGCTCCCCTACAATAACAGTTGCTCTTGTAAGATGTTTTAAGATCTTTGACTCCCAGTTACTTAAGTAGAAGGCCTCAGTTGGCAAGATTAGAAGACCTGTAGGAATGTGATGCAGCATGTTCAGTAATCTTCTCTGGAGTAAAAAAATAGATGGATAAATGATCAGGATAAGATGAAATTTCACAAAACAGGAACATGTGTGAGAAGTCTGGATCAGTTGGTGTTGACGGTCAGTCGATAAAATCATACAGTGTTTTATAATTTCAAATTGTTTGCCTTCTGATTAGGTGGTGGCCCTGTTACTCTCATTATGATTATTTTAAACAAATTTGATTGTTTCTGACATTGTTGACATCATATGTGTGAGGGGGAGAAATAATAGAAAATTGGACAAAATTAGCAAGCAAAAATCGCTGAAAATGGCGAGCAAACAGTGTTCCATAAGTGAGAATTATCTTCTAACCCCCGTGATCTGGGTTTGAGTGTGGAGCCACAGCTCACCTGAAGTTTCCCTCTTATGAAGTCCACTCACCTCCAGCTCTCTATGCAGACTTTATAGTCCATGTTGTCCATGTCTCTTTAACACTTTTCCTCCATTTCTTTGTCTTTTTGGCACAAATTATAGCATGAATTTACAAGGTAAATCCTTTTTACGTCTGTCAGTTTCTTGAGGTTCTCACACATATTTTGTGTTTTCGCAGGATTGGGGCTTTTTCTATCGACACAACTTTATTTGGACTACCTGTTGTTCAGTGTGTTGTCCTATGTATTCACTCATTCGTTCAATATAGGCAAAACATTTATGTTGGTGGAAACGATGATATGTGGGGTGTCTTTTTCCCATCTTAAGTCTGTGTTCACTGTGCTGCTTTGATTCTTACACTACAGATACTGTGCAGATACTCTTGGTGCACATTTAATGAAGTGCTGAAGTGAACAAAGAGGTCACCTAAACTGAAGCTAGATTAATTAAATTATGACATGGCTCAATCCAACACCTTCAGCACATATCTTACATAACATACTTCAGCAAACACTTGTCTTTCACCAGCTATCAAAATACCATACAGGACAGTCATCATGGTACTTAATAGTGGCCTTTTTTGGAAACTTAGTTCCATCAGAAGTTGAAATGTCTGCAGTACTTAGAAAGTAAGTTTCTAAGGGGGAATGTAATGAAGTCTGACAGTGCAGAGCTATAATCATTGGGAGTCAGTGGGAGGTATGGTAGCTGGCTAATCCTCTTCATGTTCTGGGGCTGTGAGCAGCAGAGACCTAAGCTGCCTTTTAAGACCACAGCCACCGGTTTGATATTCACGCCACATTCAGAACAGTCCAACTCTGCGCTCCAGAGACAAGGGCTGCAATGAAACGCTTGATGGCTACATTACTCTTGAAGAGATTACAATCACACTGGCTATTTTCTCTTTGTTGTGTCTGAAAGGGGTGATTGTGGACTTCACAGGCTTTCCCGCTTCATCCATTGGCTGAGATGCTTTCTTCAATCGATTCAATTTAGGACAAGTACCCCGATGGAAACAGTTCTTGTTGGATTGTTTGACATAATCACTGGTATCTCTCTCTGTGGTATAAATATCCCAGAGACTGGCATTAGGTAGCTTACCACAAATCAGTGGAGAAGTCATTTAGATGGAGCCGCTCTCTTTCAGAAAAGTTCTAATCAAATATATTCATGATCAGAGTGAGGGTTGACCGTTTAAACATTTGCTGACAAAAAAGGGGTGCGTTCCCTCATCCAGCCTAATATCTTCATGAGGGAGTATGAAATATGACAATAAATGATTGAATGCTTGATAGAAAGTATGTATGGAAAAACCTGCTTGATTTTGGTAGTAGTGGTTTAGAAATAGACTTCAGGTTACGCAAATGAAATGCTAGCTTTTACACAGCCAGCGTAACTACCTAAAATGACAGAAACTATCTCTGGGAAAAATTAATTCGATTTTTTAGATTGGCCCATGTCCCATCCGCTAACATGAAGGGGGCGGGGTTTATATACTATACTATACTGCAGCCAGCCACCAGCGGGCCATTGAGATGTTTTGGGGAGCTGGCATGTCGTCCATCTTTATATACAGTCTATGGTTTGCTCTCATGCAATATGTATTTTAAGGCGTTCCTACGGTAGCCGACAAAGGCAAATGCTCTGCCCTTAAGAAAACACATGCAAATTAAGAAAACATCTTCATTAATTTGACAACACATGCGCAGCATTTAGAAAACACACTGCAAATACACAAACGTGCTGCAAATACACAAACACACAAAGTGTTTCCAAAGTGCTGAATACGGCATGGACACGCTTGCTCTTGCCACAGTTTGTGACTCATGAAGTTACTGTATGGAATTCGGGTCTGTGTATCATCCGTTTATGTTTGTGTTGTGGGTTTCTGACTCCTGCTGCTGCTCTACTCTGCGCATGCGCTGAAAGTGACTGCTGCATGTACCTCGCAAGATCATGCAGAGAGAAAAAGTGGAATTCTATCAGTAATTTTAATGATTTGTGAGGAGATTTAGTGTTTATGACAGATATTAACCTAGGAAACGCTATTTATGGGCACCTGGTCACTCCAACATTCATTGGCTACAATCCGTCTGTCATCACCTGAACCTGGTTATTATCTCTGATTAACAGTAGTCTTCAAACATTTTTTTCAAATTCCTTCAGATTTACCTAAATTTTCAGTTTCAAAAATGCTTTACAAACTTTTTCTTTGAATCTGCGTATTCCCACGAGGTAAGTGCACGCTGCAGATTAGACAGCGCATGCGCAAAGTGTAGAAACAGTATGAAACAAAATAACAGAAAAACAATGAACGCATGATACGGACCCGGCTTCATGGGTCACAAACCTTTTTAAGTCTCCTCTGGAAACCCTTCTGTTGTCGTTTTGTGGATTTGCAGTGCATGTCTGTATTTGGTTGTGTTGTTTGTATTTGCAGTGCGTTTATGTATGTCATTATAAAGCTGTCAAAGTTTTACCAAAAGTCATTCAACCACTGATCTTTTTGTGGAGCTGACAACATCAGGCTATTTAATATTTCCTCACCTATAGGCCTTCTTTTTCGGAAAAGGCTTAGTAAATGGCCCCCTAACAGTCTACAGCCATGTTAGTGGCTCCGTGAGGCTGTAATGCTCATTGTAAAGAAAACCAAACTGCAGTAGATAAACCAAAGTATTGGACAAACTGAAATTTTGACCTGCTGGTAGCACTAGAGGAAAAGTCAGGGGATCACCAAAGTCGTTAGGATTCATCCTGTGGGCACTATGGATATCTCTACCACATTTAATTCCAATTCATCCAATAATTGTTGAGATATTTTAGTCTGGACCAAAGCCGACTGACCGACCAAACAGATTGACATTGCCATCCACAGATTCAGCTGCTAGCATGTTTAAAAATACAAACAACAAAAGTTAAGGTTAAACATACATTCTAAGAGTATATAACATTTGAAGTGGAGCATCTCTGGAGTCGAGGGTGAGGCAGACATATTAATAAGTAAAGCTGCCATGAAACAGCAAGTGTTTCTGGAAACCAACACTTTGGCGCTGAGTAGACACTACTGATAAAGTAATGTGGAGTTGCGCTCACTTTCTAAGATAACACAGACACAACGTAAAATCAGCATAGCTATAAAACTGTATCAAACCATGTATTTTCCACTTGACCTTTCTCTTTTAGGTTTCTAGAACTTTTGGGATGCCATGATACATTTTCTGGGGACTATGGGAAATGTCAGGGAACTTTGCAAATGGGTCACAGGAAGGCATATACAAAAATATATTTCACGCATTTATTTCACTAGATGGTGGTTTTCAGTTGTTTATCCTCCACAGCAATCCCAACAGATCAGACTTTTTCTGAGCTGAAAACAAAATGCATAAACCAGAGGAAGAGACCCAGAAGTAATGTAAATATGATATAATCATGCAAATGTCACGTTGATACGTTGATGCTATGTTCGTACTGTCACCAGGAGATGCTCTGCTGAGGCCTCAGCTGCTCAAGATGCTGCCCCTCACCCTGAACAGACTGACCGTCTCCCTCCAGCCGTCCCTGGAGAAGTTTGAGAGCCAGCTGCTGCAGCTGATCAATGCTGACTGCCATAACACAGTAAGGCTAGGCTTCCATAACACAGCCTTTTGATCCATTTTCTCATACAGTGTGTCTACAGTTTGGGCCTTTGAATTGCTTGTGCACCTAAAAATAGATGTTCTATTGAGAAAAAACAACTGCAGATACACACTCGTAAAGCAAATATGTCTCTTCATCATCTTAGTCCTACATCTTTAAATGTATATGGTGTGCTTACAAGGGGAAAATAAATCACCTTATGGTTTTGTGATATTAATGCACATACACAATTCCTATAACATTTCAGGCTTCTGAGGTAACAGTTCACTACACTCCTCAAATTAAAGATGGATGTGATGGCCTTGACACAACTCTGTCAAGATTATTTTCTCCAGCCTGGTGCTTTCCTTTATCTCACTTTCCGTTTCTTTAGTGTGCAAGCACAAGCCTTTTTGCAGCTGCCACTCCAATTTAAGGCATACCACCTCCCAAACTAAATGGAGCTTATCTATTTTCTTCCCTTTTTCTTGTCTACGGAAACCCAGATGGTTAACCGTATTTGACAGGTGCAACTATGGACTAGCAATTATTTGTACAGTGGCTTTGCACCGGCCCTATCTGTTCACTTCAGCCTAAGTGAGATGTGTCTTTGGTAGGGATGAGAATTGATATGACAACCTGTCACACCGTATCTCTTTCCCGCTGCTCTTTGATACTGCTGGGCTAGAACCTCAAACTCAAACGCAGGGGATCGAGGGAGTGTTTAGAGTTTATTAAGTGGAGCAAAAGGTAGGTGCCTAGTGCCTCTACCTTTATAAATGAATACTAAGTGTACCTAAGATGGAATAACTGCCTAAACATTTGTTTTTCGAAACTGCAGGTGGCTTTGGGTTTAGGTGCCTATTTTGATAAATGAGTGAGGAGTCTGCATCTCTATGCCATAAAAATGTGGTTTAAAGTTTCCATGGTACTGTAGAGTTAACAGTGTTAACAAAAATAATGGTTTCAATGTTTTGCAATTATCTTGCAGTAATTTATTGCAAGATGTGGTGTGGACTTGGACAATCAAAAGAATACGTTATACATAATAACAGTTAAATAACATTCATTTAATTCTTGCAAAATATGATCTCTATATCGAAAGCTTTTTAAAAACAGAAATTCAGATTCAGACAACTTTATTGATCACAAGAAGGCCAATTCATTTGCAGCTTACCCAGTCCATACACACGACTCAAAACCTCACAGGCAAGGTAGTTACATGTCAGCGGCAACAGATCACCATACATCGGTCAATACAACGAAACAATGAGAAATATCAATAACATAGAAATTATGATCTGAGAACACTGAACAAGATTAAATACACTATTATACTCCTTTTAAGAGCAAGCACAAAGCAAAATGTGACCAGTACCAGATGACCTCTGAGGAATCACACAAATACCGCTTCAACATTTGAAAGGCTAATTGATTAAAAAAAGCCAAAACATAATTGGACTACCTTACAACATTTGATAAGGTATAAAGTACAAAATAATTGATTGTGCAGGGCCACTGCATGCTTTATGCAGGTCTGTGTGCTCTTTGCATGCTGTGACAAACCTACAACATCACAACAACAAATAGAATATTGCTGGCCATTGGTTCCTGGTCTGTATGATCAACAGTTCTAATCAGTTAGAAATTAAGATTTTAGCTGCTTTTGTGTGCACTGGTTTATATAAAATAAAGGTGCCCTGTGGAGTTTTCTTGTAGACAGTGTTACATTCAGTGTTACTCACCAAAACGCATTGTGTGTATCCTTGAGGTCTAACAAACGTGTCGAGTGCATTTCCTTTCCCCCCTTTTTCTTCTATTCCCTTTAGTATATTTTTGAGCGTGTAATGTTGACCCTGCCTTGGGCCACCCTCAGACCCTTATGGGAGGGCGCTGTCCTTTCATGCCCACAGACCTGCTGGAAGGGGCCAGTTCTTTAGGGATTAGCAAGCCTATTTAAATTTAGTTGTATTTAAAGGAAGGCTTTATGGAGATTTAGCCCTCCCTAACTTTCCATGCTGCCTTGCACCAGTGCAGTGAGTCCCAGATTGCCGCCAAGTCTCTGGAAGGGCCCAGTGCAGATTATGTGGCCAAAAAAAAAGAGGGGAGAGAGAGAAATGAATGCATTAATTAATAAATGGACACACAAGAAAGGTTTAACAAAATTTAATAGGCAGATTGCCATTAAATTTACTGAGGAACATTTTGTACTCCCAAAGGTACAAACCCCACTGCCGGCACCACCCTCAGGACAATGATCATTCGAGCCTCTAGGGGCTGCTAGTGGGGCTAAGGACTTTTTGTTATTTGACCAGGCTTGCATTTTGGCAGCAGAAGCCTTTGCCAGAAATTATAAATAGTACTACTCTGCAGTGTAAAGTACATACAATATACGTATTGTCAAAATACGGAGTTGGAGTACATCAAAAAAAATCCCCCAGCAACACTGTGGAGGCTGGTACCAGATTCTTTGTGGTGCTCGAAAGGAAGCCTTGTCTCCTGTATGCCTGTGTATAATGTGGATGCAGTCCTATACATTCAGCTACCCATATCCACTGCTTTTCTGGGTCTGGATCACCCAGAATAGCAGGCTAAGCAAAGTAGACCAGACATCATTTGCCCTAGTGACATCCAACTCTTCCTGGAGGAACCTAATGCTTTCCCAGTCTAGGTAAAATATGTAATCCCTCTAGTGTATTTTGGGTCTGCCCCCGGTTTTTCTCCCAGTTGGATGTTGCCAGAGTACCTCCAAAGGGAGGAATCAATTAGACATCCTTATAAGATGTCTGAACCACCTCAACTGGGTCCTTTCACTATGAATGAGCAGTGTTTCTACTCTGAGCGCCATTCGGATATCTGAGCTCCTCACCTTGTCTCTAAGGATTAGCCCAGAAACTGGGCGAAGGAAACACATTTTTGCTACTTGTATCTGCAATTTAATTGTTTTGGTCACATCCAAAGATCATGACGATAGGTGATGGTTGGAATGTAGATCGACTGTTTGTTGAAAGCTAAATGTGAAGGTGAACAGTCCAGGTGTTTCTATTGACATCCACGTGTATGATATTTAGATTGTCCTGACATTCACTTGGGTAAATAAGTAGTGGCAGTGGGTTTTGGCAGCACCTAAATACAAACGATGGAAAGTAGGCTACAACTTCACCTTCCTTTTCCACTGTGAGGTAAGTGACTTGTTAACATGAATAATTTACTCATTTTGGCGCTCACAGTTTTTTTTTTTTTTTCTCATTTGTGAGATGTTCTTTGAAGGTCTTCACAACCAGTCTAAGTTGCGAAGATTAGTTAAATGTTCCAGACTTTTATAACTTCAGTGGTATGACGACATTCTCATGTCTGTGAGAGGTGTTAATACATGCAGAAGTCAGCTTGATTGCAGCTTTTAATTAAAGTGTGCGTGCGTGTGTGTGTGTGTGTGTGTGTGTGTGTGTGTGTGTGTGTGTGTAAGAGAGAGACAGAGAAAGAAAAAAAGTGTGTGTGATCTGTGTGACCTTTTAAAAGTGTGACTCCAGCTGGATTGTCATCAAGCTGTCTCTCAAGGGATGCTGACACCTCACCCGCCAACTCAGTTTTACCGTTGTGTGAGTGAATGTGTGTGTTTGTGACTCCATGCCAACGTATCTGTGCTTAAATTGGTATCGAGGCAGAAATGGAGTGACACAAATGAAGAGCAATAGGGTGGCGGATGAATGTACAGTGCAGCATGAGGCGAATCCTTTATACTGGCTGCCAGTCTGACATACAGTCTTCACATAATCTCCCCATAAGTATTGCTATTTTTAACCCGACAAACTATCACAGAGTGTGGCTTGTCTTTATAGTCCACTTTCCCATATATCATACAGCCATAGCCCTAGTTGATGTGCTTTTCATGTGAACTACTGTAGCTACTTTCCATAGCTTCATAGCATACTTTAATGAGCATTAGGCTAATTTGAACTGTGGTTTTGGACCTCTCCAAACACACTCTGACCTCCAGTTAAAAAACTCAACACTATTCATCTTTAGGGTTGTTTGAACATATCTGCCTTGCCCAAGTTTGAGTGAAGCCAGAGGCTACATCACCCCAAATGACCCGTAGCAACCGTTCATCTCCATCTTAAATAAAATCTATCACTCTTGATGAAAGGGCCTGAGATCTTGTCAGAAATTATGTAACATTTTGGCTTGTGATCAAAAGACCAGGGAGAACAGAAGACGATAAAGAGGAGTAGAGGAGCAGGCGAGGACCGATGCCACGCCGCAGGCAGAACAAAATGCCGTAGGCTGATTTAATGAATGGAGAAAGACTATGGCAACAAAGCTCCAGGAAGTTTTCATTTGTCCTAAAAGAAGAAAACTCACTCAAAGTAGGACTTCCCCTGTGGACGTGCTACTATAAAAAAGACAAAGGAGGTTGAACATTTCTGAAACAGGAGGTGTCTCGCACTTGTTCTCTAAGGACACCGAGTTTGGCTGCACCTCCTAATGTGCCAGCTGAGTGCTGTCTCCTCATAATTAGGCCTGTAACCACTGTAACCAGTGCAGTGCAAACGAATGGGGTTTAATGCACTAGGCTCACATCAAATATTCATGAAATGCAGGTCTTCGTAATGATTGACGATCCAATGATTAGACAAATAGACTGCGACAGGTTATAGACCCTATAAGTCAGACAAGACAGAGAATGCACAGCAGTTGAATGAGGAAAGATAGCTTCACAAACTTTAAAAGTCTCACAGTCACTGCTTTTTTCTCTGTTGAAGATCTGATGAAACTGAGCAAAGTGACCTTCTGAAGACACTTAACATTACTGTGAGATAGACAGACCTGACACTGTATCGGAAGGATCCATCAGTCACATGTGAAATCTCAGCTATTGCAAGTTTTGCATTATTATCCCTTTTGGGACTCACTGCACCCTTTGTCAGGGCAAATGTATGCATGTATGAATGCTGTACCATACAATAAAGTGTTTCTCATTCTGATTTAAGCTAAATTTCAAGTTGTGCGTTCTAATAAAGGAAGGCTGATATTACTCTTATACCCTTGTGTGACACGGGTCTTTAAAAATCTAGGGACATCACACATCCCGGTGACAGAGTATTGTCATCTCAACCCAAATATAACTATTATTTGTTTGGGAATTCAACTGGTCCCTATGGCACAGCCCTTTTGATTATCATCAGAATAAGATAAGATGAACTTTATTGATTCCCCCATCAGGTGACATCAGGCCTGCATCATGGGCTGTCAATGTGGCTGCTGTAGTTCCAGATACAGATGTTGTTGATGATAATCAGCAGTGATTATTTAGCACAATAACATCATAAAATTGTGCTCTTACTCACCTAACACTGGCTGTTAATGTAATGTTGAAGAAAACGAGCGATTTGCATTTTCTGTATTAAAGCATTACTTGCGTGGGACTAATATTTTAAAGGGACCTAACATTTGCAGAGATCATCATCATGATCTATGTAAATTTGCCATGTTTGTAAACTGTACTGTGTAAATTCCAGTAATTACCTTCTATTTTAGTGAGTACAGAAGTAACCTGATCCTTATTATCCAGTGAGAATCAGATAGATGTTACAACCTCAGTTGTAAGTGATATTACCGTGGTTAACTTATCTAGTTAAGTGGTGTTAAGAGCACCCCCTTAAACTACTGACAGTTAGCTGAACAAAGCACAAAGGCAACTAAAGCATTTCTAACAAACTGGATGAACCATCAAATACTGCTAAATAATATATATGTATTTTCTGACCAAACAAAAATGCTTCCACTGGATCTTTATTCATCCAAAACGTCAACTCAAGCACAATACTCTATTACCTCCTTTTTTCGTCACATTATTTTTATGGCTTGCAACAATTTTTCTAAGGTTAAAGGATACTGCTGGTGATATTCAGGTTTTTTTATTGTCAAAAAATCCCACAAAACGACCAAAACCTCCAATGAATTTATCCTACTAATATGTATTGCCTGGGTATCCAAAGCCTGAACTCGGCTGAAAATAGTCCCCAATAAATGCACTATTTACTCCTGTTTGAGTAACTTTTGCTAATAACTACAGTGCCCAGCTGTTTTAGGAAATTACAGAATTTACAAAAAACCCCGAAACTATATATTTTTGATCTGTTTTTAAGGAGTTATGTCGTCAGTAGGAACAAATGGGCTTGGAGCCTTAGTGCCATAGACGGTACGGAAGTCGGAAAGTGTTCAGAGACTGACATTGTTAGTTTTGGTCTTTTTATGGAATTTGTTGACAGTAAGAAAAAAAATCTAATAATACCAGCCTTACCCTTTAAGGTTATGATATTGCATGTTTGTGTCCTGTTGGTATTCATATTTGGACTGCACATTCACATTTGGACTTCACCAGCATTAAGGGTTTCTCTCCAAGTGGAACCAATAATAAGCTCATGGTGGTGCAATATATGCAGTGGATGAAAGTGGCATGAGTTATATTATGCTTAGGGACATGTGGTATGAAATAGGAAGGGAAATAGGAAGGAAGCAGTATGAGTGAGAGTTTGCCCTAATATTTTTGGTTGTGAATTATGGGAGTGTTTCAGCAGTAGGGCAACAGTGATTTATCGGTGGAAGCGCTGTGCCAGTTAAAATCTGTTAAGGAGTAGGGGAGTGGGAGGATGAGAGCGGCATGCTAATGATGCTGCCACTGTTTCTTGCCATGGATGACTCACCCTCAATATGGGGGAGCTAACATCCACTGTGTGGGTAGCACGTACGCATACACAGGCACACACATACACACACACACACACGCACGTATGTCTTGACATAGATGCAGTGTTATCAGTTGGTTAAAACATGGAAAACGACAAGTTAACAGTCAACTAGCATCATCTTCTTCACTATGTAAGACATGTGTGATAGTCACAAAAACTCAGAGAAGCATTTTTCTTTTGTTTGCTGTTTTTTATAGGTAAGAGAAACATGCCAGAGTTGTGTAACTCACTTGGTAATTGGCTTATACAAAACTCATGTGGGACATAATTTCACCTGCTTTCTCTCTCACACACTCACACACACCCCTTGAGATGACAGTTGCCATCTGTAGAGTTATTATTACCTTTTACAACAGCCTACACATTGATTTCACAAAGTACTGACACAAAAACTTACTGACGAGTAGCTGACAGCTTTTAATGGTGCCATACTGGAAAAAAATCTTTGCAAAAGCTATGAAGCACCAAACCTAGGTGTATTTAGCTTTTATTATAGCAAGTCTTGTATAGCTATTAGCTCTACATTTGTCAATTGTTTTTGTTTTAATAAAGGAATTAAATACTTATAGACAACAGCAGTTCTTGTGCAGTCAATAACCATGATAAAGATCATTTCTGTTAATACGCTGGCCTTTGACGACTTTCATTTTAACATTTGTGTTTTTTGACATTGCCTTGACTTCCTCATCGTTTGTGCTCTTACAGACCCCAATGCTGAAAATACTAATAATTCCTAAATAAACCATTTTCGCCCTTCACATATTGTTTTGTTTTCTGACATTATTAAAACCTAGTAAAGAAGAAAAGTATTGAAGGCATAACCTTTGCCACAAATTGGACTTGTACACTGAAGAAACAATGTGTAAAAACCATAAAGCATTGTTATTATGTTTTATATGTTACTTGGGCTATATGAACAATCATCTGTATTTTGTTTGCCTGACAATTATGCATATGCAATACATGAATATGCAATGTATAACCCCAACCTAAAAACACAGGATTTGGATTGGAAATGAGAACAAAGTTCTGTCAAGACCAACCACATATTCAAAGCATATGAAAATCCATGGCATCTAACTGTGGTGGATTTTTGAAACACGTTATCAGTTCAAATGAGTGTCAAATAAACATAATAAGCATGTCTCATAAAATTAGGGAAAGTTAATTTCAGTATATTTTTGAGCTGTTAACGAGGGCGCAGAGTCTCCAGCACGCCAAGCGGAACATAAGAGTTTATTTGGGGGATTTGATCATCGTAGGAAAAGAACAATAAATGTATACACAAGTTAGCTTAAAGAAATCAGTGCAGTAAAATAAACAATGATGTATGTCCTGGTGTTCATGTTACTGCACTTTAAGTCTCCATAGCACAACCATGTTGTCTAGCCAGCCAAAGCCCATTGAGCTGGGCTCAAACAGGAGGGGCTTTGATTGTTCTGGTAGTGGCACCTACTGTAGTTGCACGTATTTGTGTAATAAAACCTTGATATGAGACATCTCTGCTGAAGTGTTTCTACACTACATTTTCTAATAACTTATGGAATGATTTTAGTTGTTATACATCTCAGTTTCCTGAGCATGCATACGTGTGCATCTGTGTAGACTGGCATCAGACACACACAAGTGCACACATAACAACCATACACTGCATACACTCTATATGTGTGCACTCACACACATAAGCAGCTACAGTATATAAGACTGGGCAAACAGATAATCATATATAATATGGATAATCAGAAATGAGAAGGAACATTATTAATTATACTGTCAAGATAAGTAAGGAAATATGTAATTAGCCTATGAGTCATAGAATCGTTTAAGTTATTTTGCTGATTATATATTTCAGCCAAACTCTGCTTTGGCAGCTTGGTCATCACTGCTCCACCACATGAACATGAAGACATTTTCCTCTCAGTGAGATGATAATGACACATAATAGCTACGTTATTCAAGTTCGGTCCAGATATGTGCAATTGAATATGTTTAGACTCCATACTTCTGTGAGGTCATTTACTTTCCTTTAAAGAACTGGTAATGCATCATTTAGAATGGGTTTGAATGGAGAGCTTTAGGCTGTGTCTGAAATCACTTCCTCGTTTACTCATTACTGTTTACATAATAAACACCTCAATAATTTACTTTATACTAAGTGGTAAATTGAGATTTTGGAGAATGAAGTAATTTTTCTCCATCACCGATAAGTTCAGTGCCGCATGAAGCATTGCATTGTGGGATTTTTAGCTAAAGGTAGTACACAGTCTATGGACACTACTCCTTTGTTCCATTGTTGGGATTTTTGTGCATGTTCCTAAATGTCAGTGAAAGTGAGAAACGCCAACCAACGTACTTGTCAGATGTTAGAATAGCTTCGGAAATCCCCTCCCCCCATACTTTTCCAACATCAAAATAGGGGGGGCTGAGTCCGGCAGTTTCTATAATATATATAGTCTATCATTTTCGGAAATCGACAATCCGACATTCACAGCCACCTCACGCAGTGACTGGCAAGGTGTTGGGAGTTGACAAAGTAAGCAGGGTTTGAAGTTCTTTCTCAAGCTCTTTTATAATTCTTTACTCAATTATTTTTATACTTTTTCTTAAGAAATGCTCATTTCATTTTCCCATAGTCCAAGGTGACGTTTTCAAATGTTCGTGTTCGCCTTTAAAATAGTTTTGTCCTACCAACAGAACAAAACCCAAAAATATTGTAACCCCTGTCTCTGTTCGAAGATGCTGTTTGGATGTGAATGGCATCCGGTATTACAATATATGTTTCAGAAGTCCATATTGGGACTTCTGACCCTGGTATTGATCAGTGCCACTAAGCCCTGTCACAACCATTTATGAAGTCCCTACTCAGTGATTACAGGGTCAAGACCCATTTGCTGCCTTGAGCTGCTTATGTCCCGGTTGGAGCAGTTAAAGAGCTCTCTCACTTCATCTCCTGCCCTTTGAGCACAAAGAAACAACCTTCAGAAACTAATTTATCATCCTCTGAAAATCTACACTAATTTTCCTCAAACTCACACAATGAGGCAGCTGCCGCCTGCTTTACATTTCTCTTCCAACAGCTATTAGTTCTAAATTTGCTCTAAATGACTTTCTTGATTTTTCAGCAGTACCATGTTATTCAAATGACAGCGTCCCCAACTAAATCAATTTTGCTTGCTAATATTTCATCTTCACCCCTCTGTCTCCCACTGCCTCCCCAAGCAGTTGGACCGGTAAATTGAATCTAAGACAATCTTTGTTGTTGATATTTGACAATGATAATGCCATTTTCAGGTGTGAATACTCAAGTAAAGAAATAATCTTGCACATTTGTACTTCAGAGGTTTTTTATCATTTTATTTTGGATTGAAATTCAGATGAGGGAAAGAAAAAAAAAATCACACCTTCCAAAATAAAAAAGGCAAAAATGTGTTAATAACATTCATGTGGACTGGAAACAAACCTCCTCAGCAAACATTATGCACTACAATCCTTCACAGAAATGTATTGCCTGTATTTTTTGTAGAGTTTTTCCTTCCAAGATAAGATATGTTTTTCCACTAGAGTTATCTTTGACTTGCTGGCGAGCACTTTATCCCCAACACAGATTTCACACAGATTTTTCCTCGAGTTTGCAGACACATTAGAAATGTGGATTTTGCAGTTTAGGAAACATTTCTATTGAGCCCTCAAGGCCGTATTGGTATGAAGTCGGCTTTGGCTTGCTCTTGATGCACTGCAGACTAATAGCCATGAGAGTAACCATCACAGATAATAGTGATGCAGTAGCTTCGATACGTTTTCTCTCAGTTTATAGTTGTTTTTTTTTTCCCCAACAGGAAATGGATGGTTAAGCAGAATGTTTTCTCTTTTACAACGCCCACACTAGGGTGACTCGTCTAATTGTGAGACAAAAAACCCACCACCAACTCTTCTCTTACAACACACTGCTTTTGTTTACTCTGTTAACAAAGCTCTAAAACAAACTGCCTCCAAAAGCATGCAAATTAGTCTCATTCTGCCTCCTCCTTCATTTTCCTTTAATGATACAAACAGCATTTAGGCATATTAGCTCTGAAGAACTTCCACTTTTTCTAACCCGGGTGTCAAGTGTACTGAAGGGACCCTGTTCATTGGTTGTAGTGCCGCTGCCTGGTTTAACAATTCTAGAAGCAAGATCTGTGGGAATATCACAAATATGACATGAAAGCAGGAGACAACAAGCTTATATGTGTGTGAAAAAGAAAGACACACCCACGTGGCACCGGTGCGCTCATCACTCAGTAAAGTCCCTCGTCTGTGACTCTGGAAATGGAGTATAATTTAACTTGGGGGCCATTTCATTGTTCCCTTTAAGCTTCTTAACTCTAAAATATTCATATTTCAGGCGAGGGAGGAAGAAATCTGTGACGGCAGCAGACAGAGGCGAGAGGGAGAAGAAAGAGGATAGCGAGCAAGAGAGGTAGAGAGAGAGAGAAACTGACGGAGTGAGAAAAAAGAGAAATGAAATAAATGAAAGCTAAACTCGGAGGAGGGGAGTGAGGAGAGGGATGCTGAGAACAGAAAGCAGCACTTTAACTGATGTTCTCTTATAAACAACTTTCTCTCTGTCTTTCTTTTATTTTCACTCTGAAACACTTCATGGCAGACCTGTCCAACAGGAGACAAAGCCATTTCCCTGTCATCATCCCCAGCACTAGCTGCAGTGGAGGAAAAAGGCGAGAGCAGACAGACAGTGTTGGAATGACACAATCATAATTATAATCTGGATGTCACTGAAAGCAATTATTTACAGATATCTTGTCATACTTGCGCTGCTTGCTCCCACTCGCCGAAAACCGAGATTTCTGTATGATAGGTTAATTTATAGACAATGTCATGTTTTTCTTAGAAAACTATACATAGTTAATTTACACCAGCTGTATGAAATGCAGCTAGCCAAAAAATATCTGTCATAAGATAAGGCTTTATTCAGCCTAGAGAAAACTTTGTCCAAGATGCTTGGTATACACAGTAAAATGAATACATACATTGTGTACATATACTATAAGTACAAGGGGAAATAAAATAGAATAACAGAAGGGTAAAAGTAGAAAAAATAAAATAAAGAGAGGGACAAAGTAAAAAATAAAACATCTATAAAGCATCTATATTACTATATACCTACATAACATATAACAATGCAAGTAGAAAAATAACAGAACAACAACAACAGAAGAATAGAAAGTTGTTTTTTAGATATATGTTAATATAGTGCATGATACTAAACCCATTGTAGCTTCGTAGCCTGGTTCCATACCCACATCTCTTTTTTTGGACAGTTACAGCTGATTGGTGACGGTGAAATAACTCCGCCTCCCAAACAGAAAACAGCTGAAGGCCCTGATACACTGTTTTGGGCTGTCCCAGACAGAAGTTGATAGCCATGAGAGAAACCCAGTGAAATCGTTTGTCGCAACCGCTTGTTACATGAGAGACCTGAGAACAAATTAATTATACACCATCACAAGAGAATTCAGTCACACAAAGCAGGGAGATAATCTAAACATGCAAATAAGTCGTGATATTAAAACCATCATTTGTCAACAACATTGATGTAGTTTTTTCACCTCACCTTAATTGTATAGTGCACACACAGGGATTTGATGTATGTTGTTTGTTTTTCAGAATTTTCTCTGGTAATTAGTAATTATCCCGCTTGTCACAGTGCATGCGGCTGAGTCCCAGGTTGAAACATGTGATGTACGCTCCTCCGTGAGGGCACATCTTAGTCTTGGCATTCAGACGGCAAACATTAATTGAATGGAGCCTTAGCCTATGTGATCCAGCTGGTAGACAGTTATGTAACAATCCCAAAGCCAAATGAGAGCTGACACGATTCAAAACAAACTATACATAGAGCATTGCATTAGTGAGTCACCACATCCTCTTATAGGTAAATAAAAAGGAAACTTCCACAAAGCACACCACAGTGGACTTATAGACAAGGTCTTGTGGGTATTCATTATGAAAACGTAGCATATCAATTCTGATTCTCTTGTGCCTGTCTCGCTTCTGTTCTTGAGTTTAATGTGTAACCAACATGGGTCTCTCTTGCCACAAAATACAGCACTTTAGATGAGAGGAGAGGTTTTACTGGAGATATTTTTTAAGAGGGAACAGAGAAGGGAAGGAATCACTTGAGGTTGCGACAAGAACCCTAATCTTCCATCCCAATCACCAAAAAAAAAAAAAAAAAAAGGTACACTGCTGAGCACATACTGGCTGTTGCTTGTAAGTGAGAGAATGAGCGACAATAACAAGAGGAGGGTAGATAGCAAACAAGAGGATGGAGAGAGATGGAGTCAGTAAGTGCAGATATGTATAATGAGGAGAGCAGCAGCGAGCAGTGGTGTATGTGGGCTGTACTGTAGCCAGGCAGGCTGGGCTGCTGCTCCCGCTCCTGCTGCTTTAAAAGAAAAACCCAATGGTGAATTGATATGCTAATTTGATTGAGAAGGTGTGGGTGGATATGGAGAAGGTTTTAAGCAGCGAGAAGCACAGAAAGAAAGAATGACAAGAAAAGAGAGGGCAAGAAAGGGAGAGTGGGAGTGAGAGATGTGATGGAGAGAGGGAAAAGATTGAAATGAAACAAATGGGAAGGAGTGGGATGAGAGGCAAGCTCAGTGTGGTTCTGCACTTTGGGGTTAGAGAGTTTACAGTCAATCACTGAGCAGTTATCAGTCAGCTGTGTATTATTAGTGGCTGCAGCTACGGGGTGGCAGTACAGTCTCCACCAGTGCCTGTTGACACATTGACTTGTGTTTTAAACATTTGTTCATTAGCACATACATAACCATGGTGTCCATAAAATATGACATACAATTCATTTTATTAAAGTATAACTCCAGTTTATCACAACTTGGCTCTTATTTTCATAGTTTTATATATCATCTCTATCACTTATAATAACATTGTACTCACCAAAGTAATTGCTGAGATTGGGGAACACAGAAAAACAAGCAGTTGATGAGATGATTAGATGCGATGTGCTGTATTCCCAGATCTCAGAAATGAACTTGGTGAGTCAATGCAGGGCTGGGTATTGTTTGAAATGTTTCACTACTATCGTTGATACGATTCCTGAGAATCTGGTACCAAAACAATACTTTTTATGATTCCTTAGAGAAATATAAACATGGTGTTCTGCAAACCTTTTCTTTGTCATTTTTGATGTAAATCTATATACATATACATTTTTTTATGGCATACATGTTGGCCTCCTGACTAATATAAATCCAAAATTCACTGTCCTTTTAGCTCTGTTTAGGCTGAAAGATGCTAAAATACTGTGTAGAGTTGTCTGGTGACAACTCTGTGGGTCATCATCTACGAGTGACCCCGAACTCATTACACACAGTCATGTGACCCATTTTTAATACAAAATCATTGTGCCACTCTAACAAAAGAGTCAAAGTTCTCAAAGGTTAAATGTTGTCTAAACACACAAAGCCGTACAGTAACTTTGCCTGAATAAAATAGTCGTTAAATTGGCAAAATTGGATTTAAAACAATACTACAATTCTGACCAGACATTTGATTCCAACTTTCAGTCCTTGACAGTTTTCAGTACTTGCTACGAACACAATTTTGTATGTACCAAAAAATAATTGAGGTTCGATACCCAGCACTCCTGCAGTGTTATTATTACTGATAGGAACGATGACCACAACTATAGGTATAAGATCCAGGTTGGAACAAACCAGTTTTGTCCTTTAAAGACCAAGAAATCACTGTGGGTCCCTAGGTATTTGATTTGATTTGATTATTAGGTTATTGCATTTGTGGGTCCATCTCTTTTATAGCCTCCTTAAGCGTTGTTGTGTGTGCTATCATAATTAAAATCATTATGATGGTGCACAGAAATAGGTCACAAGCAGTGCTTAAATAAGGAGGTCCCGTAACAGAGAGGGTGCTGTTCCAGCGGGTCAGGGGGGAGAGAAAAAGTCACAGAACGCACATTGGACAACGCCTAGGTGCTAGCTGTTAAAACAAAACAAAAACACACACAAAGTATTATTTATTCACATTTATTAATCAATCTCTCTCTCTCTTGTTGACTGTCCCTTCACTTCCCTGTTGTTTCCTTTCTGTCTGTGGATTTCTGCTAGAATGGGGGGAAAATGGAATTAGGTTCTATTTACAACCACAAAAGGAAAGCAGGATAACAGACTTAAGTGACGTGTTCTGTCTGTCTGTCTCCGCTCTGTTTCAGTACTATGGACAGTGCTGCACCTACACACACACCCCCTAATGTAGCTAGACTCACTTTACCATTTCACAGCACAAACACACACTTGCTTAGTTATGGGGCTCACAGTAATCATATGCCCAAATATTTAGACACCAAAAAGCATTAAACCGCTTGGCAGAATACGATGCTATTATCGCCACCCTGTTGATCAACAAATTTGATTGTCTTTTTGACATTTTACCAGTTTCCTCCTTGTTGCTAATTCACATCGCAGTAACATTAGCTCAGGTGATGTGCACAAAACTCACACGCTGACCTGACCTCTCTGATTTAAAATGCATCCAAAATAGGCAAACGAGCATTTTACAAGTAACTTCAGTGGGAAATAAAAGAATGACAGAACAGTAAATATTACACAACGTTTATTTACAGATTTTGATAGTGACAAAGGAGGTGCCAGATCCAATCAAATAGGTGCCGGTCCCAATCTGGGAGGAACAAATTAAGCCCTGGTCACAAGTAAACAGGAAGTATTTGGGCTTGTATGTGGACCTTTGTGGTCCACAAGTTGTTTGTGTTTTGTCACATGGACTTAGTGAACTGCCACGTATTAATTCGTAGTGGTTCAACAATATGGGAGACTGAGACTGATATTTTTGCAGTGAGGTGATCATATTCAATTTTTAATATTTATATTTGTAACATTGTCATTCTCCAGAATTCTTTTTCTTGTCCAGACAGAAATGTGCCTGAAAGAATATTCAGTTGATAGGATACTAAACCTCTCTAAAATGTAACTCATCAATAGTGTGGCAAGAAGTGCAGGAGTAGTAGTGCAAGAGGAGTGCTTGACCACTGACAGTTAGTCTATCAGGGTACAGAATGACCCGAGGATAGTGTGAAGAGATAAATGGGACAAGCTTTCACGGAGTCCTTCTAATTCCCTCAGAAGAGATCCGTAGAGGAGATGCCATCACTATGTAACTATGCATGGAATGATATGAAAATTTCATGTCACAATTATCCTTGCCAAAATAATTGCGATTCACGATATTATCCCGATAATCATCAAAATATGCTTACAATATGCTTAATACTACATACTTAAAATGGCACTAAAACATACTGGAATCACTTTACCTTACATTTTGTTAGGAAACAAATATTTTTATTGCATCACGGAGAGGACACACATCTTTTTAGTGAACATCCTTTTTAGTGAAAAACAAAACATCTTCAATAAGGTAATCATAAATCACAGGGTCCCCCTGCCTGGAATGGCTGGAAAGATGTGGGCTCCCCCTTGTGGCTCTTCACAATAAATCAGGAAATCAGTATTGGACTGTACGTTAGCGAGCTAGATAGCTTTTTCAAGCCACTCATGTGAGGATATTCACGATCATTCCGATTCACGTCTATCCCGATAATGGAAATTCACCACGATCAGCTTATCTTGAGTGTTTTTTATTCCGATCTGCGATAAAATCTTATATCTTCCCATCCCCATTTGTAACATAATATGCGTCTTGAGATTTTAATTTTAAATACAATAAGTGTTTTCTTCATGGAGCATTAACATGTTAAAAAAGGAAAGAACATAACCACAAAGTGGTTGGAAGCACACTATTGTGTAAACTATCAATGTCTGCTATAGCTTTAAGATTTTCCTTCATTGTGACTCAAGAACCGGGCCCAAGACCACGAAAAACATACCCTGATCCAAAATGCACAAATGTATGAGAATGTATGTAGTGTATTATCTATCTGAGTGGTAACGCCAATCTTCTTCTCACTGATTCTCAGAAACAGCCTGGACCAGAGGCTACATTGAAGACGGTTGTCATCCAGGAAAGGAGGCTCCATGTTGGGGTCCACAATGGCTGGTGTTTCCTCGACAATCCCCAAGTGGTGGTGCTGGAGCCCTTAGCCTCAGGGGCCAGAGGCCGAGCAGACAGCACGTCCAAACAGAGCACGCTGGTCAAGGACAGGTGAGCAGAGGAAACACACATAAATGTCTACAGTGGCGCTATTACTGTAGGCTACAGGAGATGGTGGAGCATAATTCTGTTGTCAAACAAAATCCACAGAACTATTTTCAGGAATGCTTATTTTTAGTATTTCATCAGCCTCTTCAGGCACTGGTCCTGTTGCTGATAGGCAAGTGATTGAAAGTTTATCCTGTAAAGTCAGCAAAAACTGTATTTTTGAAAAAGCTAGGTTGGTAAGAATTTCATTTGTGTAAAATATTGGTTGGAAGCTGTCTGGAAAAAGTGAAACATCTTATTCTTCCCTTGTGTCCATTTGCTTCATACTTTCCTACTTTCCTAGATCCACACTATATATTTGGTTTGCTTCACATTCTGCCTTCCTTATCGCATGTAGTGGGTCGAGCTCAAAGAACACTGTATGCTTGATAAGGCCTCACATGTCCTAAACTAACCCCGGCCTCATAATTTACACAATTTTCTATGCCATATAGGCTTCCACCCTCATAACAGCCTTGCAATACATTCCACTGCGTGTTAGTACTTTATAACCAATCATGGAGATATGGCTCCTGCTGCCTTTGCCCCTGGGTTTTATTGAGACACCATGACACTCAATGCTAACCTTGTCAAAGTGGATCTGCTGGTGTAAGGTCACCAGCGTCTGCCTTAGATCAGCAATAAAACACTTGGATTGAATGGTTTTAGCATGTCAGATGCAGAACAAAGCCGGAGAGGTACAGTATCACAGCCGGAAACTGAACCCAAGGTAATGGTGCATGAGAATTTACCACCTGCACCACACATCACATAGATATCCTAAATCTAATTTTAATTCCAGGGATGAGAAACATTCAATAACATTGGTATACTTTCAGAAAGTTCCGTGTAAAATGACTGTGTTAAAGTTCCAGTGTGTAACATTTAGAAGGAGCTATTGGCAGAAATGGAATATAATATTCATTTCTAATTAATAATAATTAATGATAATTTTCATTAGTGTATAATCTCCTGAAAATAAGAATTGTTGTGTTTTCATTACCTTAGAATAAGCCTTTTTTTATCTACATAGGGAGCGGGTCCCCTTCCACAGAGGTTGCCATTTTGCACCACCAGTAGCCCAGTGGACAAACCAAACACTGGCTCTATATAGGGCCTTTTGCATTTTTTGCAAGTTTTGCGCCCTCCGTAGTTTCTCCTGCATGCTTGGAACGGGAGGGTGAGACAAGCAGTATTCAAATGGTTTCTAACTTCAATTTCACTGCTAAATGCCACTAAATCCTACACAGTGGACCTTAAAGGCACACTCCTTTATTTTGTTAAACTTGACATTTCCACAAATTCAGGTCCTCAGAATCAGGTTCACTGCTGGTCATTGCGTTTTGCTAATGGATCCGTAGCGACTGTAACAAAGCCCGATCCCTTCAGATAATGTGTTTTGTACTGTGTCTCATTGTGATCTGGGTACACCAGCTTTCACAAATACCCCATTACACCCTGTTAAATCACTGAGCAGAACTGCTTTGAGTAAAAAAAAAGGTATTGTGTCTATTTCAGCAACATTGTGCACAGATAATATGCAAAATACTACAAAACCACTATACAAAATATCACAAGAAACCATTAAAGAATAGCTGTGCAGCAAGGTATATTTTCTCTATGTTAAAGGGAAGTTTCTGATTTAGGAGTGTTCTTAGCTGCTGTAACAAAAATAATGAAATTGATCTTGTTAAAATGCTGGTATTTCCCATTTTCATGTGGTCATAATTTTGATACTTCTCTTTGCACTAAATGTGTCATGCCTTAATGATGTCCACTGTGAGGGGTGTAAAGAAATGAGCTTGGGCTGACAGTATTGTCTGCAAAACACTAATTGATTTAAGCATAATGGCGTGCACACACATGCTGTCAGTTGAAATCAATAGCGTAAGCCTCTGAGTACACGGGATGTGTTTTATTATATTCTTCCACACCTTTCTGTCAGTGTAAGGTCATTTATTTACGCTGTGGCCCTCAGTATGCTTAGGTAGAATATTTTGTACAGTTTCATGAAATAATGATGCATAGGACTTTTTAGTAAAAGGAATAGTCCGACTATTAGATAATGTCAAAAATGCCCCCACCCTCCCAAAAAAAATAAAACTAGGGCTGCACAATTAATTGAAATATTATTGAAATCCCAATATGGCCAAGTGCAATATCCAAATTGCAGAAGCTGCAATTTTTTGATAAAGGTAAAATGTGTGACAAAACAGCATGATAATGAAGTACTGTAGTGCTGCGGAGATGCCCTGGCCTACAAATCTTGTTCTCCAGATGGAAGAAAACATGTTTGTTTGGTGAAAATGAAAATTGTCAGGGTACAACAATCATTCCCACTAATCGTGAATCATATTGCAATAGTAATATGATTTTTTTTTTTACCATATCGTGCAGCCCTATGAAAAACTCAACAGATATGTGAGAGATCATGCCCTTTTTTCAGTGTATGTCTGAATCAAAATGTATTGGGTTTGCTACTTCAAATGAGACACTAGCTGATGTGGTGATTATGTGGGTGATTATATGGGTGTCTTACAAGAACGTGTACACAAACGTGCAAATGCATAATCAACACAATCACACGCTAACCAACAATCTGTGCTCAGTTACTGTATTATATGAATAACAATAATCGTCATCATCGTCCAAATAATGCCAAACATTATATGTTCTGGACTTTTCTGTTTTCTTTGAAGAAGAAAGTGGATTAAAGCGGTTTAGTATGATAACACCAGAGTATGCAATACTTAGGAAGTTTGCCTTTTTTTGGGTGCTGCCAGTGAAAGCTGACAGTCTGTCTTGCAATGTTCTGCCTGGTGCTTCCAGACAGCAGAGAAAGAGAGAAAAAAAACAAAAAAAAACCCAAACAAATCTGAAGTGCTTGCCTGTTCCATTCTCAAGAGAGTCCATGAAGCGGAAAAAGAAAAGGCGCTCGGCCCCACCTCGTGACACGCCAGCACTCCACAGTATGCTCCCGCCTATGGTGTATGCAAACTGTGAATGACGAATACCAAGAGTGCTGTTGCACTGCTCACACGGGAGGCCAGTGCTTGCCAGGGAACATTCAGCAAGCGAGTATAAATCCTCCAACACATTGATTTCTTTTCCTTTTAATAAAAACTAAAACTGTATTAAAAGAAATAAAGGGACTAATTTTAGTGAGGCATTGTCTTTTTTTCAGCAACAGCTTTAAAGCATATAAATCAAATAATCTTTATTTGTGTCCCGTCGTAGCTTCTTTCCCTGCCTCTCTCTCTTAACACACCCTTCACTGCTTCACTATATGTGTGTGTGTGTGCCCACTCCTCAGCTTGGCAACATCAGAACCTGGGAGACCTCAGACGTTGGGCCTTCGCAGCAGCTTGGAGCTCAGGCTGACCAATCATCGAGCTTTGGCAATTGTCTTCCAGCTGGAGTGTGTCTTCTCTGCTCCAATTGGCCGAGACACAATGGTAAGAGGGATGCACAAACCTTACCTAATGTTAATCCTAAACCCAGGTCCTAGCCTGAAATCAATCCTTGATGAAATGAGGATAAACCAGAATGACCTCTTCACTCACTCTGAAGTTCTAAAACTCAAACAGGTCTTCACAATAATAGATATAGAAAGACACATGCACACACACTTTATCCTCTTTCATCCTGCCCCTTGTTCTCTCATCACCTCTCTTCTCCTAGGAGTATCACTCCATCCATCTCTCTCAATGACTTCCAGAGGAAATTACTGAAGGCATCCTCTGTAAACAAATAAGACTGAAATAAGTATGGATAGAAGGATGGAAGTGAGGAGAAAAAATCCAGTCATAATGATTTGACCTGAGCTGGCAGCTTGCCTCTTATCTTTACTGTTTATCCGCATATTTCTTAAAGTTGCCCTGTGGAGTTTTCTTATGTAAGTTAATAGTTCAGTGTTACTCACCAGAAGGCATTGTGCGCATCCTTGAGCTCTAAGAAATGTGTTGAATGCATTTCCTTCCTCCTAAAACATTTGCAAAGCCGAGTTTTTTAATTATTTTAAGTTCTGCATTATTTACATCCGTGTTTACTAACTCGCAGTCTTCTTCTTCCCTACCTTTGCTGGCGCATTGCAGCACATCTTGGTGTGTTACCGCCACCTGTAGATCAGTGGACTAGTATGAAACCATTCGAAGGACTGTGTCGCTTCAATTGAGTGAGTGTGTGCACGTATTTGCATCCTTGTGCACGAGATAAACTAAACGGGGACCCACTCATAGAAAAATAGCGCCTTAGCGCTGCTAGAGGTCAAAAACTCCACAGGGAGCCTTTAACTGACAGGAGTCTCATCACCCTCAGTTGTGGTGGTGGTTGCTGCTTCTCTCAACCCACCTCTATGCTTACTATGTTAGGATTTTCAGGCAAAAACCAGTAAACCCAAACTCCAGGCTTCAAAATGTTGCCTGGGTGATGGTTGACATCATTGACTCTATGGCGTATGGGCATGACTCTTATTACAAAGGTCTACTGTATCACTTCTAGGGACAATTTTTCAGGATTTCTGGGAAATGTGGGTATTTAAATATGCTGTCGGTGGTTTCTGAGAATTGTGCTCTTTGTTGTTGCACTCTACAGTGTGATACTGTTATTAATTTTTGGCTGGACCGCTGCAAAGCTGGACCAGCCCTGTAAACGTCTGTCCCTGACATACTGAGTGAGTGGTGAAGTTACACTATTGGTTGGTCAAGTATTGGAGTTTCCCCATTATCCGTTGCTCTTTCAAAATGAATAGGCACGAACAGTCCTCAACTACATCCTCAGGAGGCAGACCAAACTTGCCTGCACACTCTGCTATACAGCTCATCAATGCCGAGGAAGAATTGTAATTCATTGTAAACTCCAATCTATTCATGGATAACTTTATTGCCTTTATACAATAGAAGTCAAAAGAAGAAAGAAAGTCGAGAATTTGGAACAACAAATGTATTCTAATGAAAGGAAGGTTGAAAGGTTGAATAACTTGTAAACAATTAGATTCTGGTGGCAAAATATTATTTACTCAAATGCAGATTTTTAAGCTCTCTTCCTGTCTTTGAAGCATTTAAAAACAAATTGGCCGGCTTAAAATCCTTGAGACATATTAATAGTAAAAATGAATTCACTTGACTCATTTGCGTTTATCAATCATCATTTATTTGTGGCAGTCATGTTGTCAGTTGTAATGTAATGAACTAATGTCATGTTCTACAAATGCCTGTTGTAGAACATGACATGTTGCCTGCCTGAACTTTTGTATTCAACAAAGTGAGGAAAAACAAACAAAAACTTCAAATTCGTCCATCTTGAAATCAAGTCTCAAAAATTGGGAGGTGCACGATTATTTTTTTTAATTTGTCAATACAGGTGCCAATGCAACACCCGAGTTTCAGAAGAACATAAACATGCTTTTCTGCAAAATCCATTTTGTGTTCATTTAATAAAAATGCCAACTTCTCAAATGCATTAGTTTTTAACGTGTCGGCTAGCAGCCGAACAACCTAAGTCTTAAATTAGCAAAGCTATAATTTAAATGAGGAAATATCTGGTCAAAGAATAAGTAAACAAGAATCAGAACAGACGCTTAATGCCAATGCTCATTTCTTGACAGTTTTTGATACTCTATGTTGCAGACGCATTTTGGTCAGTACTTAAAAAGCATTGAGGTTCAATACTCAGACCTAGTCAGAGGATTTCTTTAGGTCTCTTTGTTTCACACATATCAAGTTTCAGTTGGGGTCCATGGACTTAAAATTACTAGAATTTAGACATTATCTCTCATTATCTCTCTCCGTTTACAGCTGTCTGCAATAGTTTACAGTAATCAGTAGACAGTGTCTAAGGCCACCTGCCATTTAAAGTTCACTGACCCATTATGTTGATTTGTTTATGTAACGGGCAGCTATTAGGCTTTAATCAAAAATTTTAGAATTGTCAGTAAATAAATACATTTTTGTAGAGCATATCAAGATAAAAAAAATTGGAAACCCATAATTTAAATATCTCTGAGATATTTTTGACAAGTTTTGAGTTTTGCGTGATGATGTAAATGGTCTTTCAGAGGCATGTCAAAAGCTTTTACAACCATACTGCTGTGATTGTTAACATAAAAATATCAAATTTCAACACAAACATATCTGCAGCTTTTGTCCATAAAATGAGTAATTTAGTTGAATCCTAATCTGAAGTGCTGTCATGTCTCCCCTCTGTCCAAATGAATTACATAGACCAGTAGCTGGCACCTGTTACAGACCAGCACAGTCAACACATCCCCGGGGAAGTAATTTCTAAATTCAAGCCGCACCACTTAGCAACCGCTCATGGCATGGAAAACCTCAGAAAGACTGTGGTAATTATGTGTGTGGGTGAGCCTTCAACACTTAATGCATACCAAGGCTGAGCTCTCATTGTGTTACTGTGTGTTGTACTTTATACAAGCAGGGGTCACCAGATCACCAATTAAAAGCAGCAGAAAAACAACCAGCCACTCGGTCATCAGAGTGCCACGGTACCGTTGCATTTATGTATTAATTCACCCATTCTTACCTCTGCAAACACTTGACAGCTAATCAGTCTGTTGTAAATGGAGAGTTCCATTCCAGGGAAAAAACCAACAGGTTCTACAGAAGAGCTTTTTCCAGAGAATGAATTATATCACTGCTCAAATGGGAAGTATCTCATCATCTTCAACATTTTTGTTGCATGCAGTTCGTCCATGTTACTCTGCTCTACTGTTCAGTCTTTTATGGAGGAAAGAAAATCCAGATGTTACCATACCATGATCTAAATTATCACCAAAGACTATAATTTTCACTGAGGAACTACAGTATACAGTATGCCTGTTATCTGAAGGTTGTAGTAAACACTGATTATGGGGAGACACACAAATGTAGAGAGTTATTCAAATAGCTTAAAATATTTTTGCCAACAATCTCGTACGGACCTAGTTTCCTCATTGGGGGTGTGTTGGTTTCTTTTGCTCAAATGCTTAAAATTACTATGTTAATATATGTTATTAGAGTAAAAAGAGGATTTCAAAAAAAGAAAACAAGACTAAGAATCTACAGCCATGCTAGTGACTCTGTGAGCAGCTAAAGTTGATTGGAATGTCATTAATTCTGCCTCTATTTGGTCACAAACAAAGTATTGGACAAGTTTATATTTTGACCTGATGATGGCGCCAGGTGGAAAGTCAGGGGATCACCAAAGTTATTCCAATTAATCCTGAGGAGGACACTGATGTCTCTACCAAATTTCATGGCGATCCATCAAACAGTTTTCGAAACATTTCACTCAAAACCACAAATGACTGAACTCTAGTCCAAAATATCAACTTTGCACACAAGATAGCTCTTGACAGATTGCCATGAAATTTATTGAGAACATTCATGCTCCCAGTGGGATAAACTTTTTTGCTTTTAATGAAAACATTTAACTGAGGTTGAGAAATCATCCCTGAATAGCTAGGCAAAAGCTGTTGTGTGGGTGACAAAAAAGATCTCTTACCACACTTTACTTCACCACCTTCGTCTTCTCTGGCATTAATGTTTGATGAGGTGAGAGATATTTAGCAGGTGGAGAGTCATTTCTGTCTGTGTGTGGGAGTGGAGTGTGTGTGTGTGTGTTTGTGTAATGACGTGTACATATGTTATTTGTGAGTGTTAATCCAGAGCCTGATCTGTCTTGGGTGTTGACTGATAAGGGTTTGATACATACTACCTCCCGAAGATGGCAGCAGCCAGAAACACCTAAATCTCACCCAACCACCACACTGCATCTTGCAAATATCCTGCCATATTATCAGCTGACTGCAAAAAGTTCAGTCTCTGTGTTTTCGGCTATCACAAAGAGTGTGATGGGACAGTGTACATGTCCCTGCACTGTCATAGCTGTAAGAAATATGATGCTTTTGAGGTGGTTATAGGTGTGTTGAGCTGAGGTGTGCCTTCAGGGCAGGCAGGTGTACACTGTCAAGCACTTCATAGCACTTGTGGACCACAAATGTGAAGGCTCATGTCTGATTGCCACACCTTTCAGGCCTTTGTGGAACTGTACCAGTACTTAAACCTGCAAAATTCAAATCAAGTTGCTTTAAATGGAATATAGACTTGAGTGCATAGTGCAGTTTAATTACAGATATATTCTTGGAAATGCACCAGAGGCTTTGGCCTTTGACCTTGGTGTTCTCTCTCTCAGGCCATTCAGTCAAAAACAAAACATATCAATACTTATATTGATATGGCTTATATTCATATGGCTGTTAACAGCAGTGTCTATATACTCTTGCCTTGTTTTCTACGGCTGGATTCTTATGTGGAATTATGGTATTTAAGATAAGATACCACTTTATTGATTCTAGATGGGGGCATTAGATGTTATTGCGTTCACAAAAAAACAGACCAGATAAAGATGTAGAATGGGTTCAGCAGAGTAAAGGAAAGAATGAGTAAACATACACCTTAAATCTAAATTACAAAGAAGTATACAGATAACAAGTAGAAGAGACTAAACTACATGTTTACAAAAAATACAATAAATTGAACTTAGAGAGCTATGTAAACTACAATATCCTAGGGCCAGTGTACATTAACATAGTTTATGAGAATTCATATAATATATGTGTAAAAAATAAACTTTAACCAATAGTGCAGTTTCCTAATCAAAGTTACATAGTGTATGTTACTATAGAAATTATATTATATGCTGAAAATTTGCAGTTAAAACATTTGAAATTGTTTTCAATGTCTTAACATGTTGAGTGTTTTGAGTTTTTGATTATAGCTTTAAAAGCTGAAGTTGAAGATATTAGAGAATATTAAGTTGTACCTGAAGTTGAAGCACTGAAAGAAGTTGAAGTGGCAGCTGGAACAGAATTGATTACTGAAAGAAGTAAAAAATGGCATTTAAAATGGAAGTGTTGAAAAGGTTTACAGTGTACACACAGTGAATTTCAAGCTCTGAAAGAAATTGAAATGAAAACAATGAAAGGTAGTATAATCAAATGTAATATGCATATAGTATATACACATATATGATATATAATAAATGTAAAATAAAATGAAATATATTACATATAATATATAGAGAGATATGTAGGATAATAAAATATAGTATACATTAGTATAGGAATGATGCATAAAATGGCATAACATATGTAATAAAATAGAATGTATTCTTCAGAATAACTACGATTCAATAATAGTACAAATAGCTTTGTTGTGCAGTCTGGTGGCAGTGGGCACAGACAAATGCCTGAAACAATGTCTTATTGTGTGTGTGGATTCACCCATGAGTGACGCATAGATACTCGGATGCTCTCATTGAGAGTTCCTTATAATGGAGTACTAAACCAGTTTTCTATTATTTCCCATGTTCCTCTGCCTCTGACTGTATACATTGCCACTAGATGGTGCTGTGTAGTGCAACTTGAGGGAGCATCCTCTGCTATAGGGCTGTGCTTGGATGGGTGGAGGGCAGGAACATGCAGTCTGCCTCACTGTTGTTCTTTCCTCTGATTAAATAGAATTATGTCTTGTGATGTATTCTGAGGGGGCTAAGGTGGGTGAAAAGAGTAAAACAATTTTGTTGAACTCCCTTCTCTCCTAAAACATAACCGCTGCAATCCAGAGGCAATCACTCGGTGCTCTGAGACTGCCTACATGTCTGTGTTGAAAAGCCAGTCTGCTTCTCACTGCAAGGCAAAGCACGAGGATGGCCTCCTTTGACAAAATTGCATTTCCCTCATTGCCTTTGATTATGAAGAAAGAAAATCATGTTGTGTCGTCATTTGTCCTCTTCGGTATTTTTGATTTTAGTTTTGATTGGGTTGGTCTTTCTGTCTTGTCTCTCTCTCAGAGCCTTTGAGTAGACTTCATTTATGCTCCTTAGCAGCAGTCAGAGGGATGGAGATAACAATTTAAATTAAGGAGGCTGGGGAGAGGAGAGGAACTGGGAATTTGTCTGATAGGCTGTTCTCAGAGGGTGTCTACAAAAGGGTCAACAAACTTCAAATAATCCACTTTTCTTTCAGTCAAATACATCATGTCCACTTCCTGTCTTCTTGCTTTCTCTTACAGGTTTTGGTATTTCCTTCTCTGTCTCTATTCCCACCCTCATCAAGGGCTCATTGTATTACCCAGCATCCCTCTCTCTCAGCGCTTATGCCTTGATAGGCTGCACCCTGGAACTCCGTCCTTCCGTGTCCACTCGAGCCACACTTTTCCACATCACTCTGCTGCCTATTGAAGAAGAAACCCGGGGAAGCTGTAGACAAAAATGAAAGGCAGGGTGAAAGTATGTTCGAGAGTTGCAATTAGTTGTTCTGCTCACTGCTATGCTCGGGGATTCTGACGGCCCAAAATGTTAAGATGATGGTAGCCTTAATTCCCTGCATTTCCTACCATATTATTACTGTAATTACTTGTTTATGTACTATATTGATTTGTGGTATTAAACATGGTATTAATTGGATATGATAATATAATATTACAGTTTGACTTATACACATACAGATAGTTCAGTCAATCCATATGAGGAATTTGACCAATGCTGTGATAATAACGCTTGACATAACTTCGATTTTTCCTGTGTAGACTTAAAGGGTTGGTTCGCCCAAAATACAAAAAAACAAACAAACATAAATCTCACTTGCCTCTAATGGTATCCATTCATGCAGATAGGTTTGGTTTTATTCGTCCAGATTTTAAGATGTCACCCTCTGAGATTGCTGCCTCCACCCCAATACAATGGAGTTGAATAGAATTACATTTTTTGGTACTCACAGCGATGAAAAATGACATTTCAAAATTCAACAGCAGCATCTCTTTACAGAATCAGTGTCCCTATTATTCCGGATAATCCACGGACTCTGTAAATAGGTTTTATAGGGACTATTTCTTCGGTAGAAAGTAGTTTCATTCACCTCCGTTGTATTGGGCTGAAGGTCGACTTACTAGCTAGACTGGCTTACAAGCTAGAGACAGAATTGAATATTTGAACATTATTCGTTTAGGTTGTTAGCCAGTCTCACTAATTATGTGAACTTTATTTATACATTTTTTTTGCAGTTCACACAGTGATCTGTATATCATCCATTAAAGGCACATTAATTGCTTTTGTATGATTATTTTTATTGTTCGTTTTATTTACATTTGAGGCTTCATTTTATGTTCTTTTCATTTGATCCTTCCTTGAATTCTGTTTTGATTTGAGTGCTATAACCTAAGTCACTTACTGCCTTTCTGACGTTTGATGATGATGATGAAGACAGATACATGTGATGAGTTAATGATAATACAAATGCTAAATAGACACAGCTATGCATAACGGTTGTGCGTAATTACAGCTGTTCTGACATCGTTGGAGAACTTCAACACGACACAGTTGTTGAAATTGCACCACTTCCTTTGCTGTTCTTTTCGTTGAAAGACTAGAGGAGTAGCCTGAAGTACCGATCTGCAAAATGGTGAATAAATGCGCTTCCATACTGAAAATCAAACATAAGTGAGAAAACATGTTTGTTTTGTTTTTTTGTATTTGGGGGGTTAACCGACCCTGTACTGTAATTACATGATTTTCATTGTTGAATTCCAATATGTCCCTGTCCATTTACCAGAAGTGCAGAAATGATCTCTTTCCTACAAGTCACAAGAGCATTGTAATATAATTTGAGCCTTTTAATCGCTGTTCTTTCAGCTACTTAACATACTCATCTATTTGAGAAGTGAAAAATGGTATCCATCATAGTAGATCAAGCATTCAGTTATCCACTCAAAAGTGTAAGTGGATGCCTTCCCCAGTACATGATTTACTCACTGTGAGAATACTTGGGTCACTGACAGCTGACGCGAGGCGACGACGGCTCTCCTAATTGTGGTCTGTCAGCAGCAATTTAGCCCAGCCGTAACTTCATTTGAGACGTCTCTGGCCTGCTCCTGCTTGACAATCGCTACCTCTCCTCAACAACCGTTCGCTTGGCACTGCTCATCGCTTGAGCTATTTAATACAGCTGCGTATGGATTAATGCAAGACGATGGGACTTATTGTTGTCTGCCTTCTTTTGCTGACAAGCACTAGTTCATCGCTAATGGAGGGGCTGGTCCAGGGGAAGCGGAGGGAGGAGGTGCTGCTGGCCCGTACCGCTTTGTCCTTTTGCCAGGAAACAATTTGTCGGGAGGTGTGACAGCTGCAGTAATCCAAAACACTGACACAGGGAATGAGTGACTGCTCGTAGGTCATAGCCTCAGAAAGATGGAAGCAAAGCAGATAGATGGATAGACAGAGGGGATGGTAGGGACATGTAGAGAGGAGATACTTGGTTTCATTCTTTTACTAACCACGTTATGCTTCTGAGAGACTGTCAGACGCGAATCACATCCTCAGAACAGTAATTGGCCACTCTCCAGAGCTGTTACACGTTGTCAAACTTTGGTTGCTGAAAAAGGATGTTGACAGTTGTGATACGTGCCATGCACTGAAATGGGTTCTCCATTTGAGTAACTGGGCCAGGGCACAACCAGTATGTGTCACCCGCATTATTTGTTCATGTTGTGTCACCTTTGACCCTGACTGGGCTTGCTGAGTGGCACAGTCAATTACTGAGCATCTGAGGAAGTGTAACCATTAATGCATGACCTTTAAACATACTCAATGTTTTGCCCTTTACTGAGCTCTCATCTGGATATATGCAGACGCAGGACTGAATTTGGCAGCGTGCCCGTTTCTCGTATGCTATATAAAGCAACATTCCACTTCAAAGAAAACACGGTCATCGGTAAGCCAAAAATGTTTGTTGTGGTGGTCACCCACAGATCACATTGGGGCAGCATTCATGAATGTTCTCTTATTTTCTGTTTGTGGTTTAATTTAAAACTACAAACCAAAAACACCTGACGGCTGTCAGAGGGGCGACAGCGAATCATTTCCAAATAACTGAGACTGATGAGTGGATACAGAAATCACGGAGAGCACTGGAGAACATCCTGCTACAGATTTAAGGCATCAAGGTCAGGCATGTGGCAATATATTATATCAGTGCTGGAAAGCATTTTATCCCAAAAGGGACTTAATACGTAAAATGCACCATTTGAACTTGAGCAAATCACTGGGCTGTTATTGCTTTAGACCACACTGTTTTGGACCTATAATGAAAATGAGAAAAATACAATCTCTAATGGAATATTTTTGCAATGGCAATTGTGGTTTATTATTCCTCCATGCTGGCGATAGCCGTGGCCAGAGGCATGATGTTTTCGGGTTGTCCGTCCCATTCTCGTGAACTCGATATCTCGGGAACGCCTTGAGGGAATTTCTTCAGATTTGGCACAAATGTACATGTCCACTTGGACTCAAGGATGAACTGAATAGAATTTGGAGGTCAAAGGTCAAAGTCACTGTGACCTCAAAAAACACTTTTTGGCCATAACTCAATAACTAATGACGATATTTCACAGTTGGTCGGACAATGAATTGGTGACACTTTTGACTCAAAGGTCAATGTCACTGTGACCTCAAAATGACCTTGACAAACATGTTTTTGGCCATAACTCAAGAATTGATGCGATAATTATTATAAACATTTCACACAGATGTTTCATGGGATACAACAATCAAGTGATGACATATTTTACCCAAAATCCTCCATCTCGTCCATTCTGCCTTTTCACTTCCTGCCTCATTCTGAATTTCAAGCGTCATTGGAATCACGTGACTGCAAACAGTGTATTGAAGCACGCCTAGCTAATCGTGATCCTGTGAGTGAGTGAGTTTCTACAGCTCATAGAGAGGCTTCGCATCTAAAACTGCCTGGAGAAAACAAAAGCACCACATTTTGTGTAGCTATACATTATAAGAATCCATCTTTACATAGTAATCAAGTACACGTTTACCTGTTTAGCCAATACATCTATAATAATCCTTCATTAATCAGTTCAACAATGTAATGTATATTGACTGGAATCGTACATATGTATCATCAATATAGGGATAACTTCCATTTAGAAAAATGCACTTTATACCTTTTATTCAATTCCTCCCAAGTATTCACTATATATATATATATATATATATATATATATATATATATATATATATATATATATATATAGAGCTGGAGAAGGCCTGGAAGGTGAAGGCAACAGTGGTGCCCGTGGTCATCGGAGCACTCGGGGCAGTGACCCCCAAACTGGAGGAGTGGCTACAGCAGATCCCTGGAAGAACACCAGACATCTCGGTCCAGAAGAGTGCAGTACTGGGAACAGCAAAGATACTGCGCAGAACCCTCAAGCTCCCAGGCCTCTGGTAGAGAACCCGAGCTCGAAGGACAAGACCACCCGCAGAGGGTGAAGGACAAAGTTTTTTTATATATATATTATGAGACTGGACAGACATGATGTAAACTGCAACTTGACTTGTTGGCAGAGGCGTACATCCGCAGGGTGGTAATTCTAGTTTATTTCACAGCCTAGACTTCTCCACAAACCTATATGAGGAGTTACCACTCGTAGGTTTTGTTCTTAGCTACATGTATGGTTATTTTGGAAATATAGGCTTGCTGGATCCTACCAATGTTATAATTTGTATATGTGCATGCGACTTAACATTTCATGATTGATGCTAATTTTGTCATAGTCCGCATTTTTTCAGAAAGTGGCTAGTGCCTTTATTTAACTCAGCCTTAGTTAGACAGATGAATTGTGATTGGAATTAATTAGTCAGTGAAAACAGCATAGTCAAAACCCAAAGAAGCAGGAGTGATGAATAACATGTGACTTTGTTATTGTGTTGATGAATTTGTGCTATGGAAATGTATACTCTGGCGAGAGTTTATCATTTTAGCCTTGCCAATAATTCCAACGCCTCTCAATGTTTTTTGGCCGGCCTTTATTTGTTCATGCCAGGAACATGTGGTTCCGTTTTTTACTCTTTCATTGACATGTGCCTACAACTGACTGTCTGCCATGCCCTGCCCCCTAAGCAACTGTTTAAGACAGTGATAGACAAAAGCAGGCTCCTCATTTCTAGCCAGCAACCGTCAAGTTTGTTGGGTGAAATGTCAACTGTTGCTAGCAGATTTCATCAGCTGTAGCTAGCTTGCTAATTAGGCTTTCTTATGTTTCCAGCTGTCTTATTTTAAAACGAAAATATGGACTTGATGGCTACATACATGACAGAGCAACTAACATTAGCCAACACTCTGATATAGTAGCATCCAAAACCGGCTCCCGCACATTGGGGAAATACTACATAGTGGATTTGCTAGGCCCGAACAGGGCTTTTTTAATGTAACCTGTAACCCCACAATAATGTAGTATGAAATGCTCCTCACCTGAGAATTAATGCTGGGTTACTACTGTAGGTACTTAGCTAGTTATTCGGACATGCTAAGCAGACAAACATACTGGTTAATCCATTCTTTACACTTTTGCGCTGCTAATTTCTGGTTTTGGAGAGGGTAAAAAAAAAAACACCATCCAAACCTCTTATATACAGAGTATCGCTGTAACTACAGCCCCATGCACACTGTGGAAAAATCCAAAGCTTGACAGGCCTGCCGTGCTGTCAGAGTTGAAGTTCTGTCTTGTCTCTGTACCTTTACAACAGGTGAAATCACTCTGTTTAATGTGTTAATTAGAACATTTGGAATGATTTTGTATATCACTTCAAAATAAGGAGTAAACAGATAAAACTAGATTAGAATAAAAAAAACTAAACTACTTCAATTGCATGTTGAAAAATCTATTGTAAATATTGAATCTACTACATACATATTGCTGAGCCTTGACCAATGGCTTAGTAATTGTGGTTAAGACTCTTATACGAGCGTGCATTGTGTTTGTTGTTAGACAAGCTTTCCATTAGTTGAGCTATATAACAAATATCACTCTCTTAATTATCTATTTATTCCTTGCTTTGTCTCAGATGTCACTGCCAGGGGATGGAAGATATACAGTATATGGAGCAGAAAGCAGTGACATGGCTAGCGGCTGGGTTTATTAAAGGTGTTGGTGTACAGCTTCTCCTCTGTGCCACAGAGACTCTTGTTTGGATTTTAATTGGCTCACCGACAGGTACATGCCGTATAGATTGTTGTGTGTTTTTCCTGTGACTTCCCTTAAGTGGCTGTTTGTGTGTTGCTGTGTGCAGTTTGTTTGTGTGTGTGTGTGGGTGCATTTGCACATTTATTGTGGGCCCCTGCAGGCTTTAATGATGTTTGCTGAATGAAAAGCATCTTGTGAAGCTCTCCCCAGTCACATGCTCATTAAAATGCCCCCTTTACAATGACACTATCCCCTGAACTTACGAACCCCTCCCCTGGTGTTAGTTTCCTTGACTACTTACATTACATGACATGTGAACACTGAGTCCCCCCACTGGTGTGGATCTCATCCTCAAAGAAACCAGTTATATTTTTGTTTGGTTCTGATTGGAAATGTCATAGAAATGTTAATTAAATGTTAATCAAACATCTTAAGCACAGTAATGTCATCGGGATTTGGAAGTGATATATTTAGCTGATTTGTGGCCTATTCTGGAGGTCATTCCTCCCTGGAGGCCCCTTTTCCTTTCTCACAATGAGAAGAGAAGTTGAGGATAAGGCAAGGGAGGCTACATGCCGCAGAGACAATATTTCGCCCGCCTAATTAAAATGAATGTCAGCTCTCCCCCCACTGAGAAGTGCATCAATCTCCCCCTGCGATAGGCCCAGAGTGAGTCTTACCCTGTCAGTGCCTGCCAGCAGTGCTATCTTTCTCGAGACGAATGTATTGCCCTGGCAGCCAGAGAGGCAGTGGTGATGATGTTTCTACATCTAATGGTTGCCATGTGGATGGCCACCTCAGACTGAAGTCCTGCTTCAAATAAAGAGGAGTTTCAGCACAGACTTGAATGATTTTCATTTAAAACAGCAGTTGTATAAAGTGGTTAGTGGCATTTTGAAGTCATTTGATGCTCGAGCAACTGTAGAAAATTCCGTTTTAGCCGTCCACTTTTCCACATTGCTCATTATAACTACAGTAATACAAATACAAAATCCAGTTTTTGGATAGTAAGCAGTTGTAAAAATGTTGACTTTCAGTCAGCATCTAGGCCTAGTGGTAATGCTTTCCTCATGCTGTACTATTTGAGACTCAACAAAGGCATTTGACTAAACATTTGTGTATTTGTTCTCCTGCCTGTGCCCAAAGTCATTAGAGTTTTGTCATTTGCCTGTTGGTAACGCAGCAGTCCTCTCTGCCCTCCAGCATCCACTGTATCCAAGCAAAATGGTTTAACAGGTTTCATTCAAATCTGAAGGCAATATAGCTGAACATTAAGTTTAGGCCTGTAATATCCCATTTGTGTATTCCTTTATATATTTATTTAGAGGAATGTGTATTATATCGCACACTAAGTCGTCTTTTTTCTTATTTTTCTTGGACAAAATACTGTATGTATACTATGTTGAACTGGTTGAGCCAAACATGCTAGGATACATAAATGCTTCTTACTGTATTTTCAAAATGTCAAGTCGGATTGCATGTGCAGACCAGATAAATACCTGCATAATATCATCACAAGATTAATTTAAAACTGTATGGATAAGATATTATGTTGGCAGATTCTTATGGAAAAGACAGTAGTTGCTGTACAATGTGAACCCTGTGGTTTGGCAGTCATTTTTCATCTTTCACATTATCCTTATCTTCAGGAGATTTAAATTTTTATCTGAAGTAATCATCAAGTACCTGAGATAATCTTCTGAGGTACTTTATATAAATGCATCCCTGTTATCCCTGTTATTTTTCAGCTAATGATGCTGTTTTCCCGAACCAGACTTTAATAACATGTATGTCTAAAGGTGAATCTCTCTTTTAGTTTGTTAGTACCTTTGTCTACACTATAAAAGGCAAACAAGACTACAATGGTTTAGCCATGCTAGTGACTCTGTGAGGCTTTAATGCTCATGATCAATTATAAGGTGGATAAATGTTGAGGTCCAAAGTTTGTTTTTGATCCTTAGCGGTTGTGGTGAAGTAAATGTAAAACTAGTGGTTGTCATGTTAACATGTTTTGCAGGTAGTGCTTACCATATTCAAGATCTGACCTGCAAATTAGCACTAACCACAAAGTACAGCTGAGGCTTATGGGAATGTCATTAGTTTTGCAGGTATTGGGCATATTAAAGTTTTTATCTGATGGTGGTGCTAAAGGAAAAGTCAAGGGATCACCAAAGTCATTAGGATCATCTGGGGTCCATGAGCTTTTTTTAAATATACAAAATTTCATGGCAATCCATCCCATATTCGTCAAGATATTCCAATCAGGACCAAAGTGTTGGACTGACCAAGCGACATTAACATCTGTAAGACCACGCTGCTAGTGTGGCTGCGCAATGATTTGGTCGTTGTCTAAGCTGTTATTTTCTTAAAAGCAAGTAAAAAATCTGCCAATGGATTTAAAACATTTCACTACAGTATATTCCAGCACAATTTGTTCCAAGAATAGGAATAAAATAGGTCTTAAATCCTGAATTAGAGATGAAATGATTTAATTGAATATACAGTTTAACCACCATAGCTACATCTTCTGTCTGTATTACTCCTCAGGTTTTTTAGAAGTAGAGCATCCAACTGCTGATAAATAATGTGTCCATTCACAGTAAATTGGCCTGAGCAGTGAACATGCCTTTCATGAACATCTCCTTGAAGTTTTGCCATCAACGATGGCTAGATCTGAGACTGAACACAATTCTTTCCAAGCCCTATTTGGCCTTGGTGAGCTGCATAGAGCACAGAAGCTTGTTGGGTTCATTTGGACTACTTGAGCAGATAGATGAAAATGTGAGTGGTTTAGTGCTTTTAAGTTAATGATCTCGGTGCATGTTCCCTCACTTCCTCCAGGGCATCTCATTGTGGAGAATAAGTAGTTGGAGCTGTGGGCTGGTGCCTGTCACAGGGTCTTGGCTGAAATAATGACTTGAACAGCCTAACAGACTGAGGTAATAGAAGTAACTGTCAGACTCCGTCTCCCATCAATGCTCACATCCCCCTAATTTAGGATTAATTCCTGCTCTACTCTATAAAGCCCTGAGTCGCTGAATGTCTTATAGTTTTCTTTGAGCTCCTCCAAAACTATGTTACTGTAAACTGCTTTATCTCAGCTTATCACAAACTTGGCTTTTTTTTTTATATTTGGACATATTAAGAAAATTTAAATGAGCATAGCAATAGCAGCTCTGAATTGGTAGATGTTTTTTAAATTAGTGGTGCTTCGACGTTTATGTATAAGATGAGCCCTTTCATAATTTGTTTTTGTTAGTAAGTGGTGGTGAAATGGGGTTTCAGCTGTCTTTGAGGTGCAAAACTCGCCGGCTGTCACGTTTTGATAATTTCTCCTTTTCCCCCTCTCCACAGTGTCGTGTGTCCCCCCCCCCAAAAAATTGATGATTACCTTTCTTGCTCCAGGTCACAGACATAAGATCTTTGTTTCCACCCCTTAGAATGTTTGAAACAGAGACATTTTTATTTTATTTGTGTGGAGATGCTGCAGCATTATATTTTACACTTCTAAACAAGGTTGATGGATTCTTCCCTTAGAAAATGCTTTGCCAGTTGGAGCAATTATGTGTGCGGTGACATCGCCTGTTATTGTTTTCAGTACAACTTCATGAAAAAGTTTGCTGCTTGCTTGTTTTTGCCTTAGGCTACTGTTTCTATTTTTTCTCCCAAGTGCACTATTGAAACAAGTGCTTGGTTGCTTTCTGAGTAAAAGTTAATGACTCTTATTTTAAATATAGCCTTTAACACTCAAATCAACAGTGTAATCACACTTTGGGGAAATTGGCTATTGATCATTCTGCCTTGTCCGACATAATGACCAGCGCCACAGCAAACAGTTCTAAAAGCAAGTTTTAATTCAAATGGCAAATTCCTTGATTAATTCAGTTGTTTCCTGCCCAAAACAGTGTGAGTGCAAAAAGTCATACTTTATTTCCACTGAAATATAATGTCATTGATTTGATGTCTCTTTGCTGTCACCAGCAGGCTATGCAATTGATTAAGACTCACTGAGTTACTGTGGTGCTCAGAATGAGTCGATGTGTCTGACCCTCTAGGCAACTTTCTTCTCACTGGAGGCCTTTAACACATGCATACATCAGCTAACTACCCCCTACAGCACTGCTTCCCACCCACAATGCCATTAAACCACCTACACCCACATGTTAGTGTGTAACATTGATCTCCGCTGTCATATAATAAAGACACTGCATATTGTTGTTCTTAATCTCACGTATGCTTCCGAAACATTGTGGACTGAAACTATTATCCCTGTTTGTTTACTCAAACCACAATAAAAGTCTCTTTGAGATTCCTTCAATCCTGTTGTTTGCCAGCCCAAGCTGTCAGCGCTCTATGCAGTTCATATGTAAATCACACTGTTCCAAAACACTTTAAAACCCCTGAACTGAAATCATGATAGTGATTCATGTCGCTACCAGCTTTGCGTCTCGAAGGAAATTCTTTTTTTCGGCTGTGCATGTTTTAGTGGCATGACCATTAATAAGTTATTACTTGTTTGAGCCCAGTCATGGATGTTCACTTCACGAGTGTTTGAAGATATGTAGTTGTAGTGAAACATGCTAAGTTTCGATGGGTGTTTGGCTCACGTTTTTTTCTATTCCTTTTTATCCGTGAGTCATTCTCACTTTCCTTTGATTGGAAGACTGAAAGTGTGTGATACGCATTGAGTGTCGGACAGATAAAAGCTTTTTCCTAGGCTGTAGGCGTCCAAGTAGAATAGGCCCCTGATTGGTCCTTTGTTTCTCTCATTCTCTCAGAGCTCAGTCAGCATTTCTGCTCTCAAATCATCTCTGCAACCAAACATATTCATTGAATAATACATAAAAGGGAGTGCTGGGTCATGTGCTAGACTCATTTTGTGCTTTCCCTCGTCTTCTGTGGGAGCAGACATGTTAGAGACAGAGAGTGCTTGAAAAAAAAAGAGACACATTAGATAAATTGCCTCACAATTTTTACTGGCTACTTCCTGTGCCATAAAATGATCTCTCTCTAGTTGGATCATTTTTTACAAAATCATCACTTTAAAAATAGACTTGTTTGATTGAGTGTTTCATACAAAACATCTTTTTAATTCAACCCCATGAGATGGAAAAACAGGCAATGCCTCGAGGGGGAATATACTGCTATCTGTTTTATGGCTGCCATATATTTCTGGAGTTACAATTCAAAGAAATAGCTGTTAATGTCTGTGCTACTCGGGGGTAAAATTATAGTCTGAAACAAACTCCCTCTCGAGAGGAATGGAGTATTGATCTGCATCTGGGCCGCTAGAAATATGTGAAACTTTGAAGAGGTCTTCTTAGATGTACATACAGTAACAGACATTTGATGATAGGACTAGGTACTCTCCTGTGTGGTTCCCTCTGCTTATGTGTCAGACACAGGCAACAGCAATACACTGTGTATGACTGACCAAACTGCATGTACCGGTATATAGTCTTTTAAGCTGTAGCACAAATTGAACAGGCAAGGCCAACACCTGAAGAAATTGCTAGGCATTTCTAAATAATAGCTGTGGAAATGGCAACCATGCAAGTTTAAACTATTTGTGGATTTATATCTGTTCATCTGTATTAGAAAAAAAGTGTATACTCTGATTTGACCACTGTAAAACGGGGGGCTGACATGTCTTTAACCATTACACCTTTAGCACTCTTAGTCCCCGCTGCAGTGCACTATTAGTTGTAGTATGCAAAATGTCATCTCCATTAACCTATCTGAACAATTTACTTTGGGCTTTGTTAGCTAGCAACGGACAGCCAGATTACTTTGCATAATGCATGACAATCTGACATTTTGAAACTGCCCTCACCAGAAAAACAAAGACAGCACTGGTTGTTCCTTAAAAAGCTTAAAATGAGCTATGTTTTTGACTTCAGTGCTCAGCCTGAACTAAAGCTATGCTTCATATGTATCAGTCAAACCAGACTGTGTCAATAGGCAACCACCTCTGTTTTTCAGTGCTTTGAGTTTACAATATCCACAAATCTGTAAAACCTGTATGTTGTGCACACGTGAACTACTTCCAACAAAAAAAAACCTAACTCAAGATCCACTATCTTTCTCTTTCTGGTGCTTTTAACTGCATCTCGCTGTCGTCCTCAGTGGATGGAGTTTGCTCATTTGTCATGGAGATAGGTCATGTGATGACAACTGAGCTAAGTATGGAATGTTGGTCACATGGATAGGAGATGGTCTTTGGCGTCAGATGTGGATGGCCTCCTTTAGTCTTCTCTATAGTTTTTGCATGTGATGTCATACACCACTCCCATTTTCCTCCATGGGGAACTATTACTACAGCACTGCCAGTGAACTACTGTATATCACTATGAACTGTCCGGTTTCTGTTTTCATTTTGTATACTCCTCGTGGAGCTTACTGGAAATCTGTTTTTGTCCATTGAATTTTTGATATTATTTAGCCTGCTGAAGACATTTTTTTGTGGCCGCTGTTTTTTCAGCTGCTCACCTTTCCTGCTGAAAGAACAGGAGGTTCTGGGGAAAATGACAGCTGTAACCGAGTTTGGAGTTTCAAGTCTGGTGTGAATTTGGGAGAGTCAGTCCCAGAATTTGAACAATTAGATGCCGAATATCATTATTGTTTTTCCAGTTGTGACAAACCCTGTTAAGTGTAGTTTAGAATCAAATGGTGCCATTTCATTCCATAAAGAAGTTGAATTACTGACATCATGCTTTAACAGCACTTTAAGAACATCTCTGTTGGCACAATCTGCTTCAAGACTACTTCAGGCAATTCCTGTTTTCCATAATACCATCCAATGGATACTGCATGACATTTAGAATAAAGACGATACTTATATAAATGATGACCTATAGTATTGGATTATGGTATTACATGTAAAAACTGTGCTCAGGGGAATTGTAAGCATTGAGTGAACCATTATATGCTCCGCTTTGTCTTAAAACGATGTGGACTAGCAGGCTCCTTGGGTTTTCTGTACCGTCCTAACTATGATTGATTACAATTGTCTGAGGCTGACCAGTTTATTAATCGATGTGGATGATTTAAAGCAAATGGCTTTTTTTCATTTTTTACTTTTCCTGGGCTGGCTGGAGTAGAGGTGCAATGGGACTGATTTTAAATCATGTTCAAACACAACAAAGCTACTCCTAAACTGTATGTGTGACCTAGTATTTAGGCTCGTAATGTATTGACCATATAGAATTGTCAGCTGTGGTAATTAATATGCAAACCCCACTGCAGTACTTCAGTTTCAAAGCTTTGTATTAAATCTGACCTATTTTCCTATTGCTTTCTAAATTATTTAAATAATTTAACGAGTACCGTAGTGATTTAGTTAATATGGCGAATGCTGTAATTGATTATTTAAGTTTGCACGCCGGTAATATATAATTTATTTGCACTTTAAGCTTAACTGTACAATGTCTGACTAAACCTAGAAATGAAGTTACTGATCTACTGTCTAATGGTAGTTTTTTATTAGGCTGCAAACTGCTGCTGTGCCATGCTGTGAGCAACTGTTATCAGAATCCCTGATGCTGCATGGCACCAACCGCGTTCCCATATGAAGGTGATGGTATGGTATAGGTATCTACTGTATCTTTTGACTTTTCCACTGGTGATCCATATGTTCATTATTCAATTCAATTCAATTTTATTTATATAGCGCCAATTCACAACAGAAGTTAGGGAGAGAGGGAGCAGCAGGAAAGAGAACATATAGTAGCACAATGCAAATTCCACATACAATTTTAAAATAATAAAAATGTAATGGTAGTGGTAATATTAATAAAAATAATATTAGGAATAATAATGATAGTAATGGTAATGATAATAAGACTAATAATAATAATGATTGTAGCAGCAGGTGTTGAGCAGGAACATGGGGGCAGTAGGAGGCCCGCAATCATAGATCCGGACTCTACAGCTCCGGAGACAGAAATACCTGCTGAAAACAACAGAAGGAGAAAGGAGAGAGACGAGAAGAGACGAGAAAGCACAAAACCATGGGAGAGAGAAGATGTAGAGTTAGTAACATGCATTAATGTGATAAGAATGCATACAGACGGAGAGGAAGAGGAGGAGAGAGGAGCTCGGTGCATCATGGGAAGTCTCCCAGCAGTTTAGGCCTATAGCAGCATAACTAAGGGATGGTTCACCCAACTATAAGCTTTATCAAAGAAGAAAGTCTTAAGCCTACTCTTAAATGTGGAGATGGTGTCTGCCTCCCGAACCCAAACTGGGACCTGATTCCACAGGAGAGGAGCTTGATAGCTGAAGGCTCTGGCTACGAACCACAAGTAGCCCTGCATTCTGGGAGCGCAGTGTTCTAGTCGGGTAATATGGTATTATGAGATCTTTAAGATATGATGGTGCCTGACCATTAAGAGCTTTGTAGGTGAGGAGAAGGATTTAAAATTGTATTCTGGATTTTATAGAGAGCCAGTGCAGAGGAGCTAATATTGGAAAATTATGATCTCTTTTCCTAGTTCTTGTCAGTACATGTGCCGCAGCATTCTGGATCAACTGGAGAGTCTTAAGGGACTTATTCGGGCTGATATTCCTGATAATAAGGTTCCAAACAAAATTCCCAAATTAGCATTTTGACAGTTCAGACAAAGAGGGAGGCCACAAAGGATTTTAAACAATATTTTGAGGCAAAAGCAATGTAAATGAATCTGCAGTGTATAAGTCAGTGGTGGTTGCAATGTTGAAAGTATGTGTAGTATTGTGAAGGCAAACGAAAAAGGAAAGCCAAACCAAAAAGGTTGATGATGGTAAGAGAGAGAGAGAAAGAGAGAATGAGGGGCCAGCCTAAATAACCTAAGCACAGCCTGCCCAGGTGCAAGACATCAGGTTAGATGCCTCCGCTTGCAACCTGCAAAGGGAGAAGGTATGAAACCTGGGCCGCATTCAGCCCAGACAAAACGTAGCAAAACATTTATTTAAACGGAAATGGTGGTGCCTTGAACACCCTGGTATGTACACCTTTTTAATACGGTGGGGTTAACATACATGTTGCTGTGATTGGGTAACACCTCTAACACACCCACCAAACGAGCGAAAATGTGCCTTAAAGCCCGTTGCACACCGTTTCAAGGAAACGTGTCGTTTAACCTGGAAACCATAGCAAAATGGTGTAAGCCGTTTTCAGATTGAGTGCGCCCCACGGACCCCACACATGACTCCTGTCAACACATATCAGCTGGACTATCAGAGCTCTTGCTCTGTGGGTTCGACATGTATTTTTATGTGACACAATGCATTCAGAAATGAGAGCAATTTTTAAATGAAAGCCATCACGAAATAAAAACTTAACAGCACATACTGTTTATGTGTAGCAATGTGTGTATATACAGTGGTGTGTATGTGCACGTATGTATAGGACAGAGCCGCTATTACTCTACACCCTGTTACACCGGCTCCCATGCAGCGTATGTGTCAATCCTGATCAGGGATATTAGTGGCTTACATTAGAGCAGACAAACACACTGTTTAATCAATTCCTTACACTTTTGTTCTTGTATTTTTGGTTTTGGAAAGGCAATAAAAAAAGACACCTCCCTCCAAACTCTTTAGATGCTGAGTATTGCTCTTACTACAGCCCCATGCACACTGCTTCAGCATATGGAGGAATCCAAAGCTTGACAGACCTGCAGTGCCCAGTTACAGTTGTCATGATTGGACAATCACTGTTTGTGGGGGGGGGGGATTTAGCAATGGAATTTGAAATGGAATATCGTATACCCATGGTGAAATAAAATGCAGACAAAACTGTTTTGATTGTTGTTTTTCTGTATTTTTTTAACATGCTTATTGTGGCAGTATGATTGTCATATTGTCTTATCTTATTACTGGTTGTAAATTTGCTTTCGATAAAAAATGCACATTAAAGCAAATGTTCTCCTAAATCCATACTTGCTCATGCAAACCAATGAAAAATTGATTGTTTTGAGAAAGTGACAAATTAAGGGAAGCTGTAAGTAAATATTTGACCAACATCATGAGCATATTGAAATAGAATTGTAGGCCAGGATCTGAAAGCAGAAAACAAGTACAAGACTTTACTTCAAAGCATATTCTCTGTGGAGTTATGAAAAGATGAATCAAGGTTGTTTCCATATATGAAATCACTAATAATCATGTCAGTGTCTGAATGTCCTCTAATCTTGTGTGTTTTTCCATCACACACAGCTGTCTGCCACCTCTACATCCCGAGCAGCCTTCTTGCAGTGCCTTCGTTGGGGGATTTGGTGCCCCTTTCAGGAGCCAGCTGACTGGAAGCGGGAAGAGATACAGCTTGTTCTGCAAGGAGGTGCAAAGCCAAACCCTTATGGAGTCATGGTCTACAGCACAGAGATGTCTGCCAAAACTCAGAGCCCTGCGCCACTCTCAGCTCCAGGCACAGCTCAGGTAACACAATAGCACAGAGGAAAATCTTTGTCGAAGGAACAAAATGTAAAGAATGCCTTGAAAGGTGTTAAAAGAAGTTGCTGTTTTCAGCACCTTTCAGCACTCACACAGATGTTTCCCTGAAGACAAAAACTTTCACATTATCTAAATAGAGTTTTAGCATTATGTGGTACATTAAGATATTTGATAAGTTGTCTTTATTGGTAGACCCTCATACAGTACCTCTACAAGGTCAGATTACATCATCCTGTAAAGGTGCTGTATGTGATATTCACTGCCACTAAATGTTACACTAGAGCACCAACATCTCAGACCAAAACTAATGGGCGCTATGTCCCACCAGACTCCATTGAGAAAAACAGTCATTTTACCTCACACACCTCATTCAAACTGGACAGAAACAAAATAAAACTCACCAAAACCGTTTTTTACTGTTCCAACAATCACCAACCCTGGTTTGGTCAAAATAAATCCTTAATTCATAGTGTTAGATGAGAAAAGAAACAGCCATTATATCGCTCTCCTCAAAGCCAAGAGTTTTACAGGTAGGCACTCACATGAACTAACATGCACGCGCGGCCGGACCGGCTACCAAAACAAAGAACGGATTACAACTAACATGGAGGGAGTGTGACGTCATTCTCTGCTCAGGACGCCATTACTCCACTATGTCTTTACATAGCAAATAGTTGTATGCTGCTATATTAATGTTCAAAATCTTGTATACAGAACCTTTAAAGATCTGCACTGTAAATCATCATCACAGTTTAGAGCACACTTCAAGTCACATCATTTTAGTGACAGTATAAAACATTTCAAAGGATGCAAAAATCTTAGCTGTGATTTTTCACACAACTCAGGTATTTGAAAATAATTACGCATCAATGCCACATATCTCCTTCTTCTGTCTGCTATCTCATTCATCTCACCTTACTGAATCTGAACTGTTCATTCTCCAACTGTTTTTTGTGTTACTGAAATGTTTCAAACTTTACCTCTCATCGAGGTCTCGGAGGCGAAGGATACGATAACGTTTCGGCTGTCGTCCAGTCTGGAGAGGAAGTCATCTAGCCCAAAGGCATCTCTGAGGACAAAGCAGGAGGATGTGTCATGTCAGAGAAGATCACCTTCATCATCTGTACAGGGTAAATATCATCATGTAATCCATAATGGCTTTTTAAGCACTTACTTGGAGCAAGCTAATATGAAGAGTTTTCCTCCAAGGAGGTGAGAGGCTCTTTACTACTCACAGCTTTAAAAGGACCCACATTTTTGTTTCTCTGCGAAAAAAGTTTGTTTATTGGACAAGAAAGTGTGTGGTCTGTTTCTGCAAATTGTTTTGTGGGTGCATCTCAAGTGTGCAGCAACACCCAGGTGTAATCAGTTCTAAGCAACAAGCATAAAACCAACTTGTCCTCTGCATATAATGCAGCCCCCACCTCTGCAATGTTATCTCAATTGCACCACCTGCTCTCTGCATGATTAGCATGCTTCGTGATTGGAGTCTGAGGGGAATAAAGGGATAGACTCAAAGTGCTAGGAGAAGACTTTGGCAGTCCATTAGGGCCTCTTGATCTTGAACAAGCCTTATTTTGCATCCTCATGGTAATTTCTGCTCTAAGAAGGGAACTTTGGCCTGAATAAAACACAACACACACATCCAGTATTTGCACTCAATTTGACTTAATTGTGCTTTTAAAGGTAAATACTAATACTGATATTTTTAGTATTTTTATTTTCAGTCCATGATAGCTAGTATTTATTTGTGCCAAATTATTCAGTATCTATCAATGTCAGTCTGTAAACCCTGATGATTTTTTACAACAAACAGTTTGGGTCATAATCTTACTGTTTGCCTTCATTTTCTGCTCGTGTTTCTCACCCTATTAACGTTTTTTAGCCATGCTAGCAGCATGACTCTAGGAATGGCAATGTTGGTTTGTCAGTCGGTCCGCTACTTTTGTCCAGACTGAAATATCTCAATATCTACTGTTTGGATTGCCATGACATTTTGTACAGACATTCATGGTTCCCAGAAGATGAATCCTAATTACGTTGATGATCCCCTGACTTTTCCTCTAGCGCCACCATGAGGTTGACATTTGTGGTTTTGAGTGAAAGTCTCAACAACTGTTGGATGGATTGCCAAGAATGGCAATCATGTGCCCCTTAGAATACTTGCTTTGGTGGTCTCCAGATTTATCCTGTAGTGCCATCATCAGGTCAAATGTATGTAATTATATTGGTATTTAAGCATAGATTGTATGAAGTATAAGTGCCCACAGTCTCTCTGCCCTTTTTTAACCAACTTTGATTCTCACATTTCTCCAAACCTCCATGAACTTTGTTTGTTGATGTGCTAGAAAATCAGCAAATTTCTAAAAAATACCTTCTCAGACTCAATTGCGTGACTCGCAGTGACAATGACATACAGTTTTCCCATTTAAGTGAGATTGTAGCAGAAAAGCATCAGTGTGCATTTGAGAAACATTTTTGTAGCATCACACGTCAGCCACTTGTGTCACCACGCATGTTGGCTGTTCTTTGCTTTCTGTAACTGCAGTGATTAAGAGTGTGAAAATAAACCTGAACCAAGTCCCTGTTTTTTTCTCTACAGATTTTAAGGGGGTTATCAGTGTATGCTGCTGAATTTCTTTAACAGAAGCTTTATTATTCCGTCGTTCCCAATTAAGCATGACCGTTCCACGATATCCCTCCAAAAATAACTCCTGAACCCCAAGCTTTAAACAGGCCTCCCACTGAAACAAAGTTCTGATTAAATATTTCACATGCCGCACACAGCAAAAGATAAATGATGTGCCACTGTCTGCATCTCTTTTTGAAACTGCTGTTTTGCTCTGTGTCTGCCAGTGAATTGATTAAAAGTGTAGTAAACACTAAACACAGCCACTCAATCCCAGTGACAGCTGAAAGAACTTGAGTGGACCCCGGTCGTATAGTCGATGATTTCCCCACTAATGATACTGTTAACTTATCTTGGGAGAGAAGAATAGCGTTGATCAGGGCCTACTTCACTGGTGTGTAGAGAAGGCGTTTGGCAAAGTCTATTAATGACATTTTAATCAGTGCTCAAGTGTCCTCAGAGGATCGCCCAAGAAGCCCGAATGATTTGGGCTAGTGTTCAGAGGAGAATGATCTCATGAATCTCTGTCATTCTTTCATTCTCAGCACCTTAATCATCCTTGACTTTGTTTTTCCAAGATTTTGTGTGTGTGTGTGGGCGCATGAACATGCCTGTAAGTGTGCTGATTTCCACTGCAGATAGCTTATTTAGACGAATATGAAATTCATTGCCAGTCTGCAATATGTAATCCATGTCTTTGATTCATGTACGAGCTCACTGCTACTACTTGAATGTGTTTGAAAGAAACAAGACACTTTGCCAAGCCCATCTTCTCAGGATGAACATCTAAGTTATTCATGATGGACATCAAAATGACTTCCATTTAGATGGGTGGAAATTCCCATGAAGTCCATACATTTCATTAATCTATAATTTATCTACAGAATACCTTGTTGTTTATGTGACCATCCCACATCACTCTCTGTTTCTAATGATAATCTGAGAGGAGTAAAAGGCAATCTTGCTGTTTTGACACAGATGTTCATTAATGAATGTTAATGATGCGTCTTTACATATTTAAATGTATTCTTCCTCAGTCCCCGGCGTCATGTATAGGTGCTTGCATCTGCCTCTCATACATCTTCTAGTTTGCTCAGCTGCCAAGAAGGCCTCTCACCGATCACAAATAAATGGCCAATTGCACGTCAATCCAGCTAATGAGGTGAAACACATTTTCCACCGGCTCAAGACGTAAAACAGTGAGAAAATTGAAAGCTTTAAAAACAAAATGGCTGCCGAGGGGGGATGCCCGAGCACATTTGTGACAGAGAGCTAGCCAGTCCTGCACTGTGTCCACTCTATGTGCATGTAGTCTGAACAGATGGGAGCTACAGTAAGACACCCCAGGCAACTGAAGCAATTTCCAAAAGGCCAGTCAAGCCCAACACAGAGAGCGAGAAAGTGTGGGAGAGGAGGACAAAGAGATTCTGGAAAGCCTTTCATTTCTGTATTACCATGGCTACCAACCAAAAGCCTCAGGAAGCATTGTTAGACTTTAAACTCAGTGTGACATCTAAATCCAACTCTGCCTCCTGATCTGTGTGAAATTGGATAAATGTGTTACTGATTGTAAGTAGTTTTGGTATCCCAGTGTTCAGTGGAGCTATTTACTTTGCTGAAGTTATTCAGTACACATTGTTACAGTATATTCTTTATACCTCAGGATGCCACCTGACTACAAATCCAGTCAACAAGAAAGCAAACTGAAGAGCTGATATATTACTGTCAACTTCCATTCCATCTCACAAGCTAATATTCCATCAAATGTCTAACCGCACTATAAAATTAACAGTGCTGCCAGGTACGCAGAGCAATGTTGCAACACTGAACTGGAGTTGTTGCACATAGCCAAGTGATATGCAGATGAATACATCAACAAGAAGATTACATAAATGGGATAAACTTTATACTTTATACTTACTGTTACTGTTTACATTTTACAAGGTGGGTATACAGCTAGATTTTTGTCTTTATCTTCTTTTGTTTTGCTTGTGTTTTTCAGGTCAAAAATACATTCCACCAGCTTCTCCTCCAGAATCTCCTCAAGGCCCCGGGGTAAGACACCTTGTCACCTAATCAGTTGTACAGGTGACTAAACCATAAGCCCTAAATCAGCTAGTGCTATGCCAGAAAAGTTATGTCTGAAGTTCCAACTTTGTCACTAAAAGCAAGTCTAAGCTGCAAGCTTTTTAGCTGCCTTTTGTTCTCATATTTCTCTCAAAAGTATTCAAATTGTGCCATCAGTGGGTCCGTGCAGGATCACCTGTTTTAATCATATGTCATTTAAAGCTGCATTCATGGATTTTTTTATGTGTTTGTTTTTATGGATCCCAGGGGGGGGACATGGACGTAATTTTTTATAAAACACACTTTAAGTAAGTCGCACACACGCTTTACTGGGTGTAAACATACACTCCAGACTGTATGTTTCACTTACAGGCTGTATGTAATTGTTCTCAAATCAACTTGATGTCAGATTAATGATGATATATGATACAAATGTAAGACTGACAACGAGACAACTTTGTAAATGATTACAGAGTGTGGAATATGAAGCATGATCGATGGTAAAATGTTGTATCACAAGTTAATCTGGGCGCACCGCATTCTGCCACAGACTTACTAAAGCATGGGTTACTTAAAGCATGTGCGCGACTTACTAAAGCGTGCGCGCCCTTTAGTAAAGCGTGCATACGTTTTATTAAAAATTACGTCCATGTCCCCTCCCGGGCTTCGTACCTTATGGCCACTTAGGGCAGCAGAACAGGCTGAAAATACATCTCACATATTATCATCTTATAAAGGCTAACAAACAATTGTCTGTTTGTCTATTTACACATCAGCAGCAGACACATTAACATTAACATTCATTTGGAGTTGTGTTTCTGTCCACTTAATAAATCTAGCATTCCCCTCTGCTTTGCTCTGTTTGGTTTTGGTTTTCCACCAACTCGCCTTTCTTCTCCAGCTAGTCGCTAACTTTGTCTGTTTGCTGTTTTAAGCTGGGCAGGTAGCGTACAGTGGGTTTATCGAAGCTTTTTTGCTGAAGACAGCTGCCTGCTACATTGAGAAACAAGGTTGATGGGAGCAGAGTTTGCAGGCCGGAAAACCAAACAATGAGCTAAAAGAGGCGAAAACGCTCTATAAAGCTGCAGGAAACTGCAGAGTTGGCTGATAATTTCCTGTTGATTCATCATTAGTATTTTTGTTCCTGACCCTGATCACGACCTAGTGATGAAAGATATGTATTTTCTTCTGCTTTACCCCTGAGTGAAGAAACATTATTAAAACAAAAATATTTTGAGTGTGCAAATGCTATCTGGCTCTTGTCTGTACTTGTCAAAGAAAAACTATATGAATGGATTCCAGTTAACAGCTGACCTGGAGTGATTGCTGGTTGGATGACAGGATCAGGAAGCCCCTCTAGCAGTTCCCTCTACATGGATACAGCTCCCTTTCCATGCTCTTTAGATAAAGATCATAAATCTTGATTAACCCATAGTCATGCTGTGTATAATTTGTCGACAGAAAAATCCATTATCTGTCCCAGATCTCTCGTCAACATTGTGATTAGGAGGCATAATTGGCATTAGTAAAGAGCGGCATGTTTAGAAGTATTTTTTTTTCTTTGACTTTTGACTCACCTGTATAAGATTCCAGAAAGATTGGGTCTATCAAAATATCCTGCAGTTTCACTGAATATTCATGCAGCTGGTTTGGCAGAGAAAAAATGGAAGTGTGTGGGTGTGTGTCTGTTGAAAATGTTATTCTTGGTGAAACAACAAAATATCTGTGTGTGTCAATCATGGAACACTTAAATCACCACAGAAACCTGGGAAATAGAAGTAATACTGATGATGCTAATCATGCCTAGTTGCATCAAATCAGATTAAATGTCACATTAGCATCAGTGTATGTTAGAGGCTTCCCACAGGCGACGGATATAGTGCTGATCAGTTCTACAATCACTATGTAATAAATTTAACTGCACCATAATCATCAATCCATCATACCTGAGGTGGACGATGATGACTGACTCATTTCCCATTCTTAGTAAAATACCAACATCGACCATATGTAACATAAACCATTTGTATGTTCTTGTGTGTGCATTTTGTGTGTCTATTCGTCTTGGCTGGGCTAAGCTACAGGGCGTTACCATCATCACTCAGCCTGAGTGGAAGTGCCAATGGAGATTGGGAGTTGTGATGGATGCTGCTCTCTCTCAGGATGAGGCCAGGGACACACACTAACATGGTGTGACAGAGCGGAGGAGGAGAGAGATCAGCTCAGTTTCAGTGTTAGCTCTTTGGGCCAGAATGAGCCACAGTCTGTATTGTCGACTCATTTTAAATTGAACCAGCGGGCTGGGAGCTGTGGGAGCGCTGCACCCATGAACTCTACAAATCGCCCTTCATTTTGATTAAGCAGCGAGGGCGGTGGAAGCCTGCGAGTGGGCAGCTCCCAGTAGTTAACAAGCGACGACTGTGGTCATACTGGGCAGCTCTCAGGGGATGACACTAGAAGACGATGGTGCTTAACTGGCTATACCTCTCATGGTTTCGGGTCTTGGGTTTTGTTGTTTCCTGTTTTATTTTGTAAGTGTGCTGCCTCATGTGTCTTGTGTAGTTTTACTTCCTGTCTGTTTGCTTTTCCCTCCAGTTTTGATGGTTTGCTTCACCCTAATTAGTTTCGCCTATTATCCTGCCCTCACCTGTGTATATAGTCTCTGTGTTTCCTTTGTTCTTTGTCAGTTCGTCCCAGTTGCTTTGTTGGCTCAGGATTCTCTGCCTTTTGGACGTATATCTGCCTGCCTGCCTGTTACCTGTTCGTTGCCTGTGTCCTGTTGTCTTGGTCATGGTTTTGGGTCTTGGGTTTTATTCTTTCCTGTTATTTTGTAAGTGTGCTGCCTCATGTGTCTTGTGTAGTTTTACTACCTGTCCACCCTAATTAGCCTAATTTCCACTCCCACAGTTCACCATAAATGGATGTAGAAATGTTCTTAATCAGCCGTTTGCATATCGATACATGTGTCTGCTCCACCACTCAGTAGATCTGCCAATGAGAAGAATGGCAAAGAAGCAGTGCAATGTCACCGACCGTGTTACATCAGTGAGGTTCTCCAACAGCACTAGAAGAGCTGTCATTATGCACAGCTGTGGATTAATTTATACAGCTCAAATTGAAACAGACTTTACAAAGTGCTTCACAATTCATAATAAAATGAAAAGATCATTAGTACGGGGAAATAATGGCTGAAATGTAAATAAAAAGAATGATAAAATTCATCACTCATAAATAATTTAAGTCTGAAGTATGTGTGAGGTGCGCACATTCCCACCAAACATTCTTCTTCTTTTATAAATACCAGTTTATGTGTGGGAAGCGGCGTATACATACGGTTTTTATGTATATGCATCGTTTCTACATCTGGCCCCAGGTCTACCAAGCAGGTAATTCATTTAAAAAGAGAATGTTATTTGCATTGTTATTTTTTGTTTTTGTTTGAATTTCCTTGATGATCCCAAGTATCCTAAGTATTTCCACTGCAAATTAGTAGATGCTTATATCATATTTCTGTATTTGTATTTATACAAGGTTTAAGGGTTAAAGTTCAACCACATTTTCCCAAAAGGAGCAATTAACGTTGCACCAAAGGTGAAGCTCACTGAGAGCAAGTGGAATGGAACCACATGCAGGAAATTAAGTCTGTCAACTGACTCATTTTGTTATTTTCACAGTACTTTCTATTTAAAGTTTGCTAACATTAGCCATCATAAGCTACTTGTTATACCAGGCCAATTAAGGCTGTAGGTATAAAATTGAGCAAGGGTGCATTGTATAAAGCTACTTTTACTTAGTTAAAAGAAGATCGTGTTATTAAGGGGAGTGAATGTTTGACTTCTGTTGGGTATCTAGAAACACAACTAGAAATAAATGCTAATGTTGCTCCGTGTCTGCTAAATATGTAAATAGACAAAGATCTATAACAACTTAGTGTGGTGTTACTATGTCAGATCTTGCATTTTCAGCTTGTTCCACTACTCCCAAGTAGGCAAAAACATCAATTAAAGCAGCTTTAAGTTTACAGTAAACACTACTAAACACACAGTCCCACAAATTCTCCTATACACACATATTCCTGAGTAAATAAGGGTGTAAAAGGGCAGTCATTAGTGCCCTGGCTGCTTTGTGTGCACAGCATATATACCTATCTGATGGTCATCCAGGATTCTGCATAAAGAAATGAAACCGAAAACACTGTGTAAAGCCATGCCACTTCTGTTGGCAGTCACTCTACAATTCATCACGACTCTAGTGTTGCTGCAAAACACAGTCTCTGTGTCTCTTCCTATCTCTCTGTCTCTTACCCTTTCAAAAAATACTGTTATAAAAATACACTTGTTTCAATCCTAAAATTATTTTGCCTGGTCAACAACATTTGTCTTTCCTCCTCAACATGACTGTCAAGTGCTGATTAATCAATGGCATCCTTCTCTGAAATGGCTCTGTAAACAAGCCGTACGCTCCAACTCTGTCTGTAGGCATTGTTGGATCTGACAACTTTCTCTTGCTCGCATAAATTATTGATCCTTGACACACTTGGTTTGCCGAGGTGCAGAATGCTAAGGATTTTGTGGTATTTATAGCTAACATTTGGGAAAGCAGCTAAGTTTGTTTGCCTGTGCTGATGAAGAATTCTCGCACCAGGCTGCGGCCGTGGTTCAGGGTCGTGCTCGTGTTCTGTTGACCCAGGTGGTCTTGTAGTCCGTGGGCTGGAGGTGAGGCCATGTTTCAGTTTGTTGCTGGCAGAGGGCTGTTTGGCAGTTGGTACTGGCTCAGTCAGACCTCATTTTTGCAGCTCTCTTTCACACAGTGATGCCTTATCCTTGTATCAAATGTCTTTTCAAAACAATAGGAATTCAAGATTTATGAACAATGTTTATTGTATGGCTCTGTTTTAGCACTAGAAAGTGAAGTATAACTATAGAACCTCACGTCAATTTGCTGCTTAACATTCGTTTGGTAGAGATGGATTTTATAATTGATCATCTTAAACTTTCATTTCTTGGATATTTGTGATGTTAAGGCACATTATCTGTAAATGAGATCAAACTACATTTTATCCATAGTTCTACCTGTGTGGGGGCTTTGTAATCTAGTTTTGGAAAATCTGAATGGAAACCATAGTATTGCATTTGAAGCCTGCCAGATCATTTGGAACACTGAGATAGCTAACGGTTTCACAAGATGAAGAGGTGTAATTGCACCTCTGTTTGTGTAATATGAAAGAGAAAAATATACAATTCATTTTGATTACCATTCTCGAATGCAAACATAAAGAGGGACATGATGACTTCCCCATACCTTTTGATTTGTGGAATTGGAAAGATTTGTAGCAGTGACTTGTTACTTGTTAACAATCATACATGCTGTATGTTAAGTTTGTTAAGTTTTTGTTGAAAGTGTCAGAGAGGTAACTTTTGTACAAATAAAAACATATGCCATCAGAATATTCCGATAATGCTATAATATAGCTAGTGCTATATGCACTAAAATGTATACATATTTCTTGTTAGGCCCAAACTAGGGCTGAATGATTAATATTGAAATTGTGATATGAAATCGCAAGAGCTACGATTTTTATCATAACTCACAGAATTTACAGTGCAGCTGTAGCAAGTTGATTCCATCTGCTCTAATGACAACTGTCAACAGCAAATTTAATGAGCTGCAGTTAATTAACATTAAATCTGTGTGTTGGCAAGACCTCAAACACGTTTTATCTGGTTGATATGCTCTCTCTCAATTTAAATCGCAATCACATTAATGGTCAGAAAAATCTGATATTGTTCTCAAATCTCTAGCCCAAACATATCATTGATATAAGCAGGTACCGGCATATTCTCATATAATACATTTTATTTGTTTCTCTTCCTCTGTTGATAAGCATATTTTAGGAATAGGCTAATTTAATCAGGTTGTTGTTACCTTGTTAAACTCAATTTTAAGTACAGTAGTGTTCAACTTGCAGATACCCTGTAAATGTTTGTATCGTTTGTTGTCATGTTTATATTATCCTTTTTGCTCCATTTGTAGTTATTTCTTATTATTCATCAGAGATTAATCTCACTATTCTTCCTGTCTTTCTTGTAACATTTCACTCTGTCCTGTATGTCCTGACTTTTTATTTTCTCTCGTCACACATTATCACTCATTATTACTGGCATCCAACCCCCAGGTTAGGAGGTTAGCATATACTATACATACACACACAATGCCTCGGACACATTCACACATACACACATGCAGGTTCCATGAAGCCAGAATGTGAACAGATGATCTGCTTCACTGTCAGGGCAAACAGGCTGAGTTCAGAACATTGGCAGCCGAAGCAATGCCACTACTAATTGCCTTGCTCTGCGTATTCTCTTGGTGTGTGTGTGTGTGTGTGTGTGTGTAAGAGAGATCCTCACATGTAGATTGAACACCCTGTGTGTGCAGGACATGGTGACTCAATGTGAGATCACATGCGTGTGTGTGTGTAAAATGTGATATGACTTAGCAATACTTGTTACAACTGACTTGTGACAGCCCACTGGTCTTGACATTTTAGGACATTTAGAATTGTGAGGACATTTTGACCAATCCTAACAACCAAAACAGCTCATTTTAGGGTTATGCCTACACCTAACATAGTATTTATGAGCAAACAAACTGTGGAGTAGCCAGCAGTTTCAAATGAAGATATCCACTCTGAAACCATGTGTATGTGAGTCAAACCACTTGGTTTACAATCTGTATTTCAGTGACATTTAGTGTGTACCATCCTTTTTAAAAATGATTTAAACACTTAAAAGGTGGCTGTTGAGGGAAAACAGCAGCTGTGTTCAACAATACTAGATATTCTATGTCTTGTAAGCCAATGTGGGATGGACTAAATGTTTGGCATGACAGAAAGAGAAACTAAACTAAACTAAACTATTCAAGGCTGATATAGACATTTGACGGTTTAAAATATTCAACAGATATTTGCTTTTTAACATAAATACATAGCATAAACCAATTTTTTTGACAAAGATCATGTAAATCTGGTTATTAGAATTGTGACCAATAGCAGCTCTAACAAGAATGTCCTTTGGAATGGGAGGAAACTGGAGCACCCAGAGGAAACCAAGTAAAAATACAGAAAACATGTAAACTCCACACGGGAAGACCCCAGTCAAACCTAGTGCGGTCTGAATCTAGGACCTTCTTATGGCAGCAGTGTTAGCTGTGTGTTCTTGCCTCAACTTTCCCTGCATGATCCTGCCTATTGAGTGATGGCTACTTTTAGTACAAATGTTTGGGTCAGCTTAACCTCTTTAACCTCACAGATCTGCCGGAGGGTCAGTCATTACAAGCTCAAGCTGTGCAGCCAAACATTGCTCAAACCCACAAAACTTTATTTTTAATTCTAGTGAAGATCCCAATGTTTCCAAGGAAACCAAATTTTCAGGGTGACTTTTGGGGAATGTGAATTAAATGACTCACAAGACATCTAGAATATTTCCATTTGATGGAATGGTGCAGTCATCAAAAAGTTCAGTTTAAATATTTGACTCAGTGTAAACATCATCTATCTTCAATGGAGATTTGGAACAAGCTGATACAGAATATGATGCTGTCAGACAGTGTGGAATAAGATGATTCTACCAATCTCAGCTGCTTAAGGGTAAATTCAAGTGGAAAATTTGGCTTAAATGTGTTAAGATTATGATTTGGTATGTATCTGTGATTAGGACTAAGGTAAAAATGTAGATATAAAATAGTATAGATTGGTCATAAGTTGCCTGTGTCCGTTTTCACAGCTACCTACGTTGCTAGGAACCATTGACTGTATGTAAAGATGGACGACATGACAGCTCCCCAAAAGTGAACCAAAACATCTAGATTGCCCCTGGTGGCTAGCTGCAGTATAGATCATAAACCCCGCCCCCTCCATGTTAGTGGATGGACATGAGCCAAACTATAAACTCAAAGTACACGTCAAATGAATATTTCCCAAAGATGGTTTCTGTCATTTTAGGTAGTGTGTGTGTGTGTGTGTGTGTGTGTGTGTGTGTGTGTGTTCAAGTGTTCATTTTTTCTGATAAGTTTGGTTTTAATTAGTTATTTGATGCTATAAAAAGGGGGTTACACATCATGATTGACAGCTGAGGCCGGCTCACGATTGAGTCGGCCGGGTGTATGGGCAGGACCTCGATACCGCAGCTCCAACTCCAGTCACTAGTGCGTAGACTCTGGCTCCAAATGACGTCACCAGAACATGGCAGCTCCCGTATCTGAGATATTTTGGCTTCATTTTTGTACAGTGAGAGGAAGTGGAGACGCGTCGTCCGTCTTTGTGTACAATCTATACTAGGAACAGGTTGACACTTGTTGCTGTGGATACCACTGTAACCAACACATCCTTTGCCATTAAACAACATATTCAAGTTACCTCGGCTCGAAGCAGGCCATATCTTTCTCTCTCTGGTTTTTCTTCAGCTCACAGCTACAGTGTGGTCTCACACTCAATGTTCCCTTATGCTCCGTGCATTTAGTGGTTCATCGTGAGGCACATGACGTGTTTCGCAGGAGCATATTGTGTCTGCATGCTGTGATTACTTCCTTTTTTTGTTTGATATAGAAGAAGAGCTTTGGAGTGAAATGAGAATGTCTGTTTGATCTATTTCAAGGTCCAAGGGAATTATTGTAAATTTATGTAATGTCCTCGCAAGCATAGCAGTCATTAAATGTATTTGTGTCCAACAGATCGATGGGTGAGTGAACATGTCCTCCTTTTTTTGCTCAGTAGGTTCAATGCAGTAGGCCCATCTTTATTGTCTCCAGAGAACCATTTGTTTTGACCATCGCAGATTCAATAATGCCCACAGACTAGTTAGATCAACTAAAAGACACTTTTGGATTATTGAGAAATATTGGCCACAAGAAGTCCAATGATACTGTTTATAACATATTAGCTTAGTTTCTCTGTTACTTAACGAGAGAAACTCTGCTTAGCCCGAATTTAGAACAGTCAGACTAATGTTCTATTGATGATTGATCTAACATCTATCTCCATATGGACCTTGCCAGTCTTTCGTGGTAAAGAGAATCATCTACTGCGCTGGAAGCAGTGTGTTCTGTCTTAAGGTGGTTAGCATGACTGCCCTGTTTCCCTAGGTTAGATTGGGCCTATTTCCCAAAATAAATTTCTGGTTTTGCTGGTGGAACATTTCCCAATGGGAAGTAACAAATCTTAGGAATTTTATCCAAATAGTACTTAACCAAAGCATTGCAGTCCCTATAATTCAAATGATTAATCTATCACTCCCATTTGGGGTAAAATAGTGCAGCTATGAATATGAAGTAGGAATGTCTAGGGAACATTTAGTTAGCATTGTTCATCAGTTCAGATTAGACATTCCCATGATCAAAAGGCCAAAATAAGTTTCTTTCAAAGGATGTCTGGACTAACGCTTAGGGACAAAGTGAAGAGCTCAGATATCCTGAGGGAACTCAGAGCAGAACTGCTGCTCCATTGCATAGAGAGCCAATAGGTATGGTGAGGGCATCTGATCAGGATGCCTCCCAGACACCTCCCTGTAGACATCCATCTGGGAGGAAACCTCGGGGCAGACTCACGGCAGAAGTATAACATATCCCGTCGAGGCTGGGAATTCCTCGGGATACCCCAGGAGGATCTAGAGGTGACCAGGGAAAGGACGTCTAAGCTCCTCTACTTACTTTGCTGCCTCTGCTAATCAAAACTAGATAGGTAGCAGAAAACGGTGAAGATGAGAGGAATTCACATGTGAAATTTCTTGTTAAAATTTACTTCTACGATTCTGTTCATTAGGCAGACACATCTCAAATTTGCAGTTAGCATTGAGTCACAAGCTCACATCTTGCTTTCTGAAGCATAAAATTTGTGATTGTAAAGTGATAATACATAACGAGGTGTCTGGATATATGAAAATGGTCAAGGTGAAGAATGTCATTATGCAAAGCAGTCCTGACAAATTTACACCAAAGAATTATGTGATTGATGAATGGACAAAAACGCTACTTCCTGTGCTGACATTTGTCTTTGCTTCAGATTTTCATTCTGGAAAAGCATGCTGGCTGTTCTGAAAAGTCTCTCCTATAAACTAAAATCAGTTTTTGAATAAATCTGAGGCAATAAGTCAGGCATATAGTTCATAATCATAGTTCATTTTATATCTGCAATGTCTACTTTTATTAGTTGTTTACAAGGTTCAGCCAGTAGTATGTATATAGGGCTAGGCAATATGATTGAAATGAATGTCACAATATTAATAAAAATATTGGTATATATCTGGCAAATCTATCTGTTTAAATGCAGTCAAATGTGTTTCTCTGTTATACCGTATATGTAACAAAACTCTTCAAATGTGTAAAACATAACCTTCAATAGTTCATATTCTTATTTTTTAGTTACATGTAGCTTGGAATAATGTCAAGAAGCAATAGCATTTAATTATTTCTTAGCCCTAATAGTTAAAAATGTGCCACAAACTCCTGTGCTGAAGTACCACACAGAAATGTGTGTTGGTTGTTGTGGACAGTGGGCAACCACCGTAAATTCTGAAATACAGGTCTAAGTAATGGCTGGTATTGAAATGTTAGGCCAGTGGTTACTAAAAGCTGGTTAAAAACCATTGAGAGGATGTGGAATTACATGTACGATTAAGGCTGGTAAGTTCAACATAAAACACACAGTTTTATTTCACTAATTAATTCCAATTCCTTTTACTTTGGAAGAAAGTCTCAAAAGTCTGGTTCTCTAAGTATTGACGGTACATTGGTCCCTGATCAGTGTTATACCAGTGTCTTGTACTGTTCATCCAGTGGCTGTAGCATTGCACTTTATGCTGGAACAATCTTAACTTTATTTTCTGTAGAGTGCAAGTGGAGTGGCCATGCTGCTCAGCTGTTTTTGGATCATATTTTACTATTAATAAAAGTCCACTATCAGTGATTGATATATCTGTTTGCCACCTTTGTATAACCCTTAAGACAAGGACCAACAGCAACTCTTTTGTTTCCAGTCAAAAGTGGGGATAGCAAGAAGGGAGCAGACCAACAGTTTTGAATCCGACCTGCTGGGGATGACAGTGTTAAAGGATCGTGGGTGGAGAAACAGGTGGAGTGAGAAGGGCTTATGAGTGCCAAAGCAGTGTAATGGTCTGTTGTTGTCATCTGAGATGGCACATGTGTCTCTCTGGCGTAAAGTATATTCCTGAGCCCTGTTGTTCATAATCATAATAATAACAGCGAATCATTTGCATTGTTTCTTTGCAGCTCTCACTGTCTCAGCTGGCAGCTACTTCACGCTACCCGACCATCAGCCACTCCAGCTCAGCGTTGCCATGGCAACAGTCGTTTCCTTCTCTGCTCCATCCTTCCCCGTTGGCATCGGCCCACCAGCTGTCACATGTCGTAAGATTTCCGCCCCCGTGCGCTCCCACACACCGACACGCATACACACACACACACATACACACAAAAAGAAACACACACGCAGCCTTGTACTCACACAGGAAAATACACCAGCACTAAGCAAAAGGGAGTCGTAGATGCATTTACACACAAGTGCACATTCAAACACAGCAACACTAAAATACACAACATGGTAAGCCTTCATACATCCCCAAGGATATGCAGACAGTCACTCAGTAGAGTTCAAAGACACACTCACCTTTACAGCACTGTGCTCCCAGCCTCATACCCATGGAGCCACACACACACACACACACACACACACACACACACACACACACACACACACACACACAAAACCTCAAAAATGAACTCCAGCCCTGCACACTCTTTGTCTTTGGAGCTACTGGAGCTACTCCTTTTCATCTGTATAATCAAAAGAAACATTATTCTTTGACTTGGCTTTTCAAATCTTTCTACAAAGGCTACTTCAATTTTCTTAAGGTATCCAGGATCCTGCATAACCTTGTGTTTTGCCCACTGGGAAAAAATGTTTAATCTGCCTTGTCCAGGACCACTTTTAATAATGATTTACCCTTTTTTTCACATTTAGCTGCCTCCCATTTTGAAATGTAATTGGCATTCAATTCTAGTTGAGCTTGACGCCTTGATTTCATTTTCAATTGTGTTGTTGTTCTTTTATTATTTTTATTGTTTTCTTTTCTTCTTATGTATTTGTTATTAACATTTATGTTTGTTTATTTGGTATATTATCTTCAGCACTTCGCTCAACAGTGGTTGTTTTAAATGTGCTATATAAATAATTTTGACATCGACATTGACATAATTCATGGCCTCACATCAGTAATATTTAATTGCAGACCTAGGTGAAATAGTTTTTTTAATAGTATTTAAAAAAATAATTTTGTGGACTTTTCTATGAACCACCACACCACCAAACCACACCATAGCACTCCAAGGAGGTCAAACCCAATGTGAACACTCTTTAACAAATGCTGTTTTATTCCGCTCTGTCTAATTGAAACCACGTAGATCCCAGTGAAGTAGCATACAAATGATAATGGAAATAATATTGGAGAAAAACCATCACTACAACAACATATTGCTAGTGTTTGAGTAGTATAGGTATTTGTGAACTGTTTCAGCTCATTTCTCTATTAACAGCACATCTCTGTTGCCCTTCTTGATGCCACATCTCATTCAAAGTAGCTTTACTGGAATTGTGTTAGTAATGTACTCAAAATGTTGCATGCAACAAATAGCTTTGGGAAACAGATAACATACAAGATGTCAATTACCCGTTTGGGTAAATCTAAATGTCCACCCTCGCGGACTTGCAGACTTAACCTTGGAGATTTCGGTCATACCAACTGTGAGGTGTCTAAAGTGCTCACTGTCATCACAACAAGCCTGTGAGGGCACTGGGATGTGACAGGGATAAAATGCAGTAAACGACAGGACTAAAGACGTCAATCATTGCTGTGGATATGGCAAATGCAGATATCTTGACCTTGTAATCCATCTCTGAGTATTTTTTTCTGAATGGTACTGCCTAGCTACAGGTACACTGCTTCCTCCTACTCCTCCTGCGGTATTCCAAGGCGTTCCCAGGCGAGATATGATACGGTAACCCTTCCAGTGTGTTATGGGTCTGCCACGGGTACTCCCCTCAGTTTGACGTGCTTGAAATACATTCACAGGGAGGCGTTCAGGAGGCATCTTTATCAGATGCCCAAACCACCTCAACTGGCACCTTTCAATTTGAAGGAGTAGCAGTTCTACTCCAGACTCCTTTTGGATGTCTGTTCGTGTCCCTAAGGGTGAGCCCAGACACCCTGCAATGAAAACTAATTTCAGTTGCTTGCAACCACAATCAAATTTTTTTGGTCATTACCCATAGCTCATCACCATAAGCGAGGGTTGGAATGTAGATCAACTAGTAAATTGAGAGCTTTGCCTTCGTTCTTAGCTCCCTCTTTACCATGACAGTCCGATGCACACCCGCAGTAGACTTTCTGAAAGTCAGCAGAAAGTGTGCTTGAGGACCCTTGTGGACATGATGAATCGGACCCTTTGGACTCCATGAGTCCATGAGTCTGCAAATGTGCGGATCTAGTCGCAGTTACAGTAACTGTAATTCAAACCTAGTAGTTTGTCCAGTAGTTAAACAGGTAATGTTGAACATTCTATGTGTCACGTAAATCATTGTCTCATTCGTTCAGTCACCTTTCTATATTAAGTTTTCTTCATTCCCATTTGTTATCACAGTAGATGGTGAGGCTGTTTCAGAGCTGTCCTGTCCACTCCGCCTGCTTGTATGCCTCAGTACTCATTGCTCATTTTCGAACTAGACAGCAGTAGCGTTAATGGGTTCCTCCCATATATCTTAAGCTATGAATCATATTGCAGGAATAATCCAGGAACTGTGGATCAGGCTTACAAGGGATAACAATATATTCAGACGCACAATATGGTTAAAAAAAAAGCCACAATTCAATTTGGTTTTTGAAAGACTGACTAGGTCGTGCTGTGGAACTGTCAGAACAACTTGTCTATTACAATGGAGGACCATGAAATATGACACAGGTACAATGAGACAGGCTTGTGATTTTTTATTTATTTAGTGGTAATAACCCATAACGTAAAACATACATATACATAGCTGTTTATGCCTAGAGATTGTTCATATCTTGATTGATTTCCATTTATATACCTAATTTAACTATCCGTATCTGGCAACACATCTGTCATATCAGTTTTTCTCATCTGGAGATCAATTTTGCACGCTGATAATACATCATAATAATAATTATGGTTAGCCTGAAGGGATATGTAGATATTATGAATTAATCTGCAGACTATTAGAATTAAAGCCTGCCTATATAACTTTTTTCTGAACAGCTGCCACTGTTGCCACTAGTGGAAATTGTGGCATAATAGTAAATGCTAAAACATAGTGTAACAGTAGTAGATAAGAGTCATAAAACGAACTGACTCAGAGTAATATTTATTTAAAGTTTGCTAACATTAGCTGTCATAAGCTACTGGTCATACCAGATCGAGTAAGGCTGTAGCTGCAAAACTCCCTAGTGTATTGAATTGAGGATGGGTGTGTTTTATTGCTTATGAATTCAACTTTTCATTGGTAAAAGAATAAATTTGGTATTTCGTCTTTCATTAGTTACATAAACTTGCTTTAAGGGTCACATCCTGACACTTTAAATATTTTCTCTTAAATTAATTTGCTTGATTGTGGTCGCTTGTTTCCTACTCTGCAGCTGATACTGTACAATGCTCTGTTATGAAATTGAACAACACTGTTAACATTAAATGTCGTGGATAAGTATGATACATTATATCCCTAGTCAGCTGGCTTAGTTTTCAGTTGTGATACTGTGAGTTTCTGTGACATTCTCTTTGCATATATTGAGTCATTTAATCAGCTTGCAAAATATATTGTTTAAACCTCCATTTGTCCTTGTCCATAACCTGAACACATCTGCCCATGAAAAGCACTCATATGTCATCACACGGCATAGGCTTGATGGCAGCAGGTTGAGATACAGTATAAAGCCCTTACTTTGAGCCTTTTAGGTGTGCTAAGGCTGCTACACTATGCCTTGGGGATCCTCTAAGGTTATTATATCACAGGCTGTTTGATCAGAGGAGGAACATGGGTGCATATGTTGCAGCATGACTTTGGTCGAGGTTATTACCAGCACGTTTGATGGAAAACCCAATAATGCACAGCCGTGCATGTCCTCTGCCAGACCAACTGAACCATGCGCATGTATCAAAGACCATTAAAAAAAACACTTGACTGGAAAATGACACCATTAGCACTCCTTAGCTAATTATCTGTGCTAATACCCCTCCAGCTGCGTGTCTGTCAATGACAATGAAGAGGGGATTAATGTTTGCCACAAAAAATTTAGAATTGTTGAGTTGATCCGCAGGCATTAACAGTTCTTTTTCTTTTCTTAAATAGCTGATATTGTGAAGTAGAAAGAAGCAAAAATGGATAACAAGAAATGATACTGTTAAACAGAAGAATGTCAGTAACTGAATTGCAGATTAGATGCAAGACGGCCTCAAAGTCAAAACATAAACAATATGTTTTTGGCATTTAAATCATCACTTAGGAATGGCTGTTAATGGTTGTTAATTCAGTCCTTTTTGCTTTTACCTAAATTAAAATGAGAAAATGACTGTCAATGGCACTTTGGTTAAATTGAAAGTTACCACAGTTGTGCGGGACACTAATGTTCCATAAAAATACATCATCTTCACGCAACAAAAAAGGAAGTTAACGCTTAACTTTATTGGTTCTTGGAAGTTTCCTGGAAGGAATTATGTAATTTGGAGCTAATTTTGGAGAAACAGGAATGTCCTTGAAAGAAAAGTTCCTTTCAAACCCAAGCAAATATTTATTCAGTAATCATTTATTTTTGGAAACTTTATTCTCAATATATGATGAACTTGCCTGTAGACAAATTTTTACATTTTTGCATGTTCACTGGCTAAAGCACTCTATAGGTTACACTAGCTATCAGTTTGAATTCATTCAATGAAATTGATACCAATTGAACAACGTCTCTATTTCTCCTATAATTAGTAATAAATTACATAGTTCTCTCTAGGGAACTTCTACTCTAAAATTACAGATCCATAAAATGAAGTGCTACCAAAGGGAAATAGAAAATAACTGAGAGATGGACTAACACATTGTTGGTTTTGATCTTTCCATGGGATTTGCTAACAAACAATATAGAATGAAATGAGTAGTTTAACACTGTAATGTGCACTTTTTTTCAGGAGCCCTTGCTGTATGTAAAAGGCTGATTTAGATGTAGAAATTGAGTGAGAGAAGGTCACTGGAGTTTTGAAAGCTTGCTGCTTGCAATTCAGTGTTAGATAGAGACTTGCATACCTTATATTCTTTGTTCCTAAGGTTATACTATCTGAGCTGATTCGTCTCTTTACAATCGATCCCAGATATTCTGACCTTCGATAGCGAAGATCGATAGAGAAATTGCATTGGCACAGCTTCCCACTTTCTCTTGGTGATGTATTGTCTTTATGTCAAGTTTACTTATAGAGCATTTTCAACAAACAGGTGTGTAATAGAGGTCTTTGCAGAAAAAAAGGGTCAGAAAAGAAAAATTGGCAAGGCAGCTTGTAAGGAGTGATTGATAAGACAAAGTCACATCTTCTGCCTCAGACGTCTCCTGATTTTCCACGCATGTTACTTTGAAATAAGAATAGCAGAGCATAGTTTCTGAAATTCACGCGTCATCTTTGGCCATCTTTGCCTACCAAACATGTCGATTTACAGTTGTTAGTTCCAAGTAAATTATAATATTGAAAAGTTGCCTCCTGCCGCTTTGAACACTGACCCATTTCCTGATAAATGCTATGTTGATACTCCAATACTGAGTAGAGCACTGAGAGGAGAGTATTGGTGGTTAAACGTAGGTTTGTTTGTTGATGGACAGGGCTATTTAATGCTTTGTAACTTGCAGATGGGCACTCAGAATCAATGCAGGCATTCAAAAGGGCAGAGTAAACATACAGGAGGGTAAGCTCTTAATGTCCTCTGTGTATTGACTACTACTGTAAGTGTGGGGATGGAACTTCCAGAGTATTAGGCCATTTGCAGAATCCGTTCTGACAACTCCATTACTAGCTTTCTTACTGCCGTGTTGCTTTGTTCTGAACCCCTATAACACAGTTTTACTTTCCATGTAATTTCCATGCATCCGGTTGCCTATTCTGTTTAGTGAAGTCCTTTTTTTGTATTCCTTTGTGCCCATAACTGTACTACAGAGCAATCATGTTGTTGCACTTGCCTTTGCCCACATTTTTGTGTAATCAACTTGTAATTTAATAGAGACATTGGCTATATGTCATTCTGTATGAGGCTTATGAATATGAACTCACTGGATGGTAGGTAAACTTCAGCCTGAACTGCAGACATCTTCACTTGAGCTTTCCTAGTCTTTTTATAGATTTTAACTGAACCGTCCAACCTAAGTGTTGTTCAAAGTTAGCAGTTTTCAATTCAGTTCAATTCAATTTTATTTATATAGCGCCAATTCATAACAGAAGTTATCTCATTGTACTTTTCCTATAGAGCAGGTCTAGACCGTACACTTTATAATATTATTTACAGAGACCCAACAAATCCCACCATGAGCAAGCATTTGGCGACAGTGGCAAGGAAAAACTTCCTTTGAGAAGCAGAAACCTCGGACAGAACCAGACTCAGTGGTGGGCGGCCATCCACCGCTGCCATGTTAAAATGACCTCTTCATTTATCAGCTACTGGCTGATCATTTCCTGTATCTGTATCGTCACACTTTGGTCCAGGCCTGCTCAGGTGTCAGCAACATCGCCCACCTGGAAGTGGACCTTCAGCGGGAAGGGGATGTGTCACCTTCAGCTCAGGACGAAGGAGACCAACTTCAGGAGCTGCCCTTTACTCCTGTCCATGCCCCTGTCATCACCCTGGGGATGAATGTGCCAAGGTGAGCTTCCTCTATTGTCTGCTTCAGCTGTGTGCAATGATCTGTTTTAGAAAGTCAAAAGGTTTTTATTCTGTAAAAACCCTCCATGACAGATTTGGTTGAAGCTGCCATGAGCAAATACAATCAGGTTAAAAAGCAGTTTGAAGTGTCTGAGACCAAAAAATTTGATGCTGAGAGTTTTTTTTAACATTCAGTGATAGTTGCATGGAAAGCCAAATGGCCAAAGCAATAAGCAATGACTTTTGTTTTATCTTATTATGTTGTAATACATCACTTGTAAATGGCTTTTACTCCAAGAGTAACACAGGACAGCCTTCATAAAACATGCTGGACATCATTTCCTTAAACATATTTCGTGGCATCCTTTTTCATACTCCCTACTTTGCCTCTGAATCATTAATACTCATGTTAAGGTTGATTATTTACATAAACTGTAAGTCTTAAATCCAGTATCTGGCACCATTCTGCTCTCTGAAACCCAAAGCTATCCCTCATCCTGTATGATGGAAGGGAAATACCACTTTATGTATGTTGGTGCATCAGCTGTGTAACATGAATTGCAATAAAGAGGCCAGCTGTTCTTTGTGAAACGGTAAACACTGGCCAGTATATTGATAGATGCTCATGATGTGTAGCCTTGAAAATCCATTAGCTGAATACTGACTTGAGTGGAATTGAATTGGTGTTCAGCACTTCCGTGTAAAAAGGACGTTCTGGTGTATTCCAGATATATGGAACTAGTCCGATTTGGCCACCTGGCCTTCGTAGATTATAACATATGGAGCTTGAGTTTGTAACACATTCTTTCCTTTTCTCCTAGTTGTATGTTCTGTGATCACCACCTGACTACAGTCTGTGCAGCACGGGAGTTTGACATGAGTGTTACTCATATTGGAGCCACTTTAATCATCCTTTTAACATGCTACTTTTTTATCTGGCCCGGTATCCCGATGTGAACACTAGTACAGTCCTTCATTACCGCAATAGTTCACTGTCTTGGTATCTACAGAGGGCTATCGATCGACTCACTAATTGGCAGCATGTGTTCACTGGATAGTACAGCGATGTTGTCAGTAAGTAGGAGAATTCCGCTCAGAGCCAATTTAAAGAAATCGTTTTGCCAGTCTTTACATCCCACTTTAGGTAATGGCTCTCAGCATTGTTTATTAGTGTGAAAATTCATTATTAAACCCAGCTGTAAGAAAAAGGTTTTTAAGTTGATTTATTGTTACAGAATGCTGCAATGTAAACAGTGAGCAGCTAATAATAGAGTTTGGAGCGGATATCATAATGGCAGCGGTAATGCAGCCAGGTCTGTTGAGGTGGGACACCCAATGAGAAAGTACACCCTGCAAATAATGGGCACAGGAACTCAGAAACAAGGCTTAGCATTAGTACAGAGAGTCTGTAAATAAGCAGCTGGCATCGAAACAGTTTCCCAGTCCCAGAGTTTGGATCCAGACACGATGCTGTTCAGTTCAGTGGGCTGAAACATCTCTGCCTCTTCACTCAGAGCCAAAACATCTTTTTGACTGTTTTCAGTGTGGAATGACCCACTTCTTTGAGAGGAACAATGAAGTCTAAAGAAGTTTAATTGAAGTTGCTGTGCATATCTGATTGAGCCCCTTTTGAAATAAAAATGATGGCTTGAATATTAATCCACTGTGGCTAAATTAAGATATAACTTTGAGGGATGGGGAAGAGAGGGAAAGCATGAAATTGACACAGCTGCAGATGAAAACCCAATTGACTGTCTTCTTCACTGTTGTTGCCTTAATTAGTTTGATCAAGGCTTCGTTCTTTCAAACATGTTACGGTGTGGGCTCGACTGTTACCAACTGGACACAGGCAGCGTTACTGTTATGATAAGCCCAAACATTATTGTTCATTTTCCTGTGCATGAACTTTAGCCAGCCATCTGTGCACTGTGTTTATCATACCCAGAGTGTTTGGTGTCAGCGTTGAAAGTATAAGTTATGAATGTTACCATAGTTGCAGAAAAACAGGTGGCCACTATGATTAGAGATAACTAACAATTATGCTTGAAAAATCCTGAGGGAATGCTTTGGCACCCGTTCTCTCTCTCCCCTGTAAGCGTTCTCGTGATGCTGCTACTTGACGGATATTGCTGACATTCTCATGCTGTGTAATCATTGTTTCACTGCATTTTTGTTATGTCCAGCTGGATATTGAAATTCAGGTTCAGTTTAGCAGGATGAAGTGAGGAAATTGAAGTCATCTCCCAAAAGATAACTTCCATTCTTTAGTCTGAATGGAACTGATCCAAGATAAACTGAGCTGGGTTTAAAATGATAAAACAGCACAGTATTCCACTCAGATCCAAACATTTTTTCTGCCTCATTTACAACCACAAATCACCCAAGTGAGGCCGCTGCATCAGGGACTAAACACATTAGCTCCTGCTGCTCGTAAAGCATCAGGAACGGCATTCGCTGAAGTCTTTCCAGCTTGGTGAATGATCGATGTGCGCTCATGATTCTTCCTCTAATTTAACCCTTCTCCTCTAGTTCCTGCTCAGTCAGCTCCAGGAGCTCATTGGCCCACCTCTACTCTGCTGGCTTTCCCAATATTGTGGACTGCAGTGGGCAGGTGGCGGAAGTCCTGGACCCAACAGAGCCTGTGCCCTTTGACCCCCAGCGTGAAGAGACTGACCTTCTACAGAGCAACCTGCTGGTGTTCCAGTTTCTGGCGTTTACCAGGTGAGGCTGGCAGTGCTGGGTAACATGAGGCTGCAGTGTTATTATTGACTGATAGCAGCAGCTCATGTACTGCACAATGTATTTGCTGTTGTCATAAAGATCAGTATAGGTTTGTATGCTGTGATAGATTACGTGTGATTATATGCTCCTTACGTATTACTGTAAATAAAATAATTTGTGTTTCCGGAAATGTCAGAATTGTTGTCGTTGCAGTGATTGATTTGACAGCACTTTACTCACATCTTACTGTACACTGAGCCTCTGGCCATTTAACTGTATACAGGAATAGATACATCCTTTATGCAGTTTGTTTGTATTGAACTGCAGCCAAAACTGCAATGCACTTAAACCATGCAGGCATAGAGTCCTGCCAGTCATCCTCTACACACACGTCAAGTACATACTCATACACAGCTCGGAGACATACGCTCACAATTGCAGAAAAACACATAAACACATTTCCCATCAGCACGGGCTGAATAGCGCCTCCGTCAGCGGCCCATCACAAAAACCCTGGAGCCAGCATCCCCTCTGTCATGGGCTGACAGTGGAGGGGGGCTGCTGTAGGATGGGTACAAAACACACCACTATTTGTGTCCTTCTATCTTGTCATCAGCATTGTCAACAGTTTGATAAGCCCAACTCATATCTGTCTTGTTCATCATAGACTCACCACCATGCTGCCATGACTTCCTGTGTACCAACCTCAACGCGCTGTAATTTCTTGCTGTTAAGAGACATGTGATGGATAATGCTGTTCTCAATGAATAATGTGAATAAACAGTTAGAATTAATATATGTAGACCGAAATGTTAGGTTCTTCCTGTGTGGTAATAGATGCTATTAACTTCATGTAGATTCACCTCAGTATGCTTCAGATGTCATAAAATCACATGATGCTATGGGATGACGCAAGTGGCATTGGACTACCGGGCATCCTTAAGTGCAGCAGAGAGGAGGAGAGAAGTGGTTGAGGAAGAAAAAGAGGCACATCATCACTAAGCAGCGACAAAAACCACTTGAAATCTTGTTACAGGCCAAAAGACTTTTACAAAATTATTGGGGCTGCAGCTAAGTTTTATTGTCAATTACTGTGTGCACCCCACAATTTCCCAGAACAAAAGGGTGACGTCTTCAAATTCCTTGTTTTGTTAGACAGTTTTGTCAGCTACTGTAATTGTAACATTCAAGTGGGTTTTTTCAGTTAATGGCAGCCTCTAAAATCAAACATATGTTAATCAGCTCAAAAACGTGTTAACTTTGCTGCTCGACTAAACTGAACTGAACTTCTTAGTTGAACGAGTGGCCAGTACTGTGACATCTTGCTGAAATTTGAGCCTCTTCCAGGATAAAAAAATCAGACGGAGCAAGGAACACAAACAGTCAGATGATCAGACAGATTGTAAACAAACCCCAAGGTTAGACAAACTTATTTAGATGAAAAATTTGGGGTAACCACTAAAATCATTACCTAAACAGTCTGATGTAAACTTCTATCACAGTTCACAGACTGACTTCCTGGTTCCACTTTAACCTACCATACTACTGTAGTTGTGCCTGCACACATCACCCATCCCCCACCTAGGTTAAGCAGAGATTTGTTGGACATATTTCCTACCTCCAGTTTTCCCCAACACACAGCATCATTATCCTGTTTATTTCATACAGGCTGACAATTAAATCACTTTTCTGCAGGCAAGTTGGAAGGAAGTTTGGTAGTAGCGCCTAGCTATATTGTAAAATTACAACAGCAAATATTTAAAGTCTCTGGGTGAGTCATTATTAGTTGTAGACAGTGAAACATAGCAGATATTTTAAAGGGGCAATATGCTAGATTTGGCTAGAATTTTTGTTTAAAACATTCAAAAAATGAACTAACCTTATCAACAGAATGTGAAGAACTGACAGTTATGATGTCATGTCAAAGATGTCTATGTATTGTGTTGCAGAGATATCTACTGAAATTAGCATGCTAACCAGCTAGCCCCGGCCCGTCCTGTGTTGTAATACCACAAATATGGATTTTTACTTTAATTTGTGTGTTGTGAAGGTATGAAAGTTTATTTGATTCTTCTGGGGGGGGTTTCAGGGCCATTTTAAGGCAATCTGAAGTGCAACTTAAAACCACATACTTTAACATACATTGCGTATCTCTGTGGCTCGCTGTAGAGTGGGTTGGGGGTTACCTCATAATTATGACAAACAGGTATGGCAGGCAGGGGTTCAGGCAGTGGCAGCAGTAACCCTTAGGCAAGCGGGGAGCCCGTGAATAGGCAGCGTAATTTCTACCTCTCACCCAGGAGCCATAATTATCAATATTGTCTGTTTACAAAATGAATATTAATGCCGGCTCCTCTGTGAAGATGGAGCATGGCAGCATCTTTAACAGTGGAATATCAAGAGTGTGTGATTGACTCGGAGGTCACACACCACTCTTATTAGATTCCACTTTGAAATCTCAGGCTCTGACGGCCTGTCCGTGGTCTTGGGGGGCCTCCCAGCACTCCCTGCTTGTTTTCAAATGTCTTTATTTTTTCCTCATTATTGAATACCCAATGACTGATTGCTAATCTGCTCATCAGACGGAAACAGAAAGAAGCTCATCCTGAAATTCGCTCATTATTTAATGTGCTCAGTGCTAAATGGAGGTGCTTGCAGGCTCACCGGGACATTTTGTGGGCCATCAGCAGTTTGAAGTGTGTGTTTAGCTCTGTATACGTGTGTGAAATCACACTCAGAGGGTGGTGTTTGTGTGAAAAGGAATACACAACACCAGGAGGCTCTCTTAGTCACAAAGTCTTTATTTTTTCTCCATAGGAGTCCTAGTAAACAAAAAATACATACAATGATTCCCTTTGTTAAGAGACTACAACATTATTCGTACACTTTTTTTTTACATAAACATTCAAGATTTCCTGTCTTCCACAGAACTAATAAGTAGTTTTCATGTTTTCATGTCTTTAGTTTTTAAGAGGGAGCCAAGCTAGCCACATATTTTGAATCAGGTGTGATTTACCCCCTTAACTTCTAATCCTCATTTTGGTTATTGGGTTTTCACTTTTAAGTAGCAGTAAAACTGAATTACCGGCTCTGGTAGGGCGTGCAAGAAATGCATATTTGATTTTTTTCTATCCTGGAGGTAAATCATTAGCTGAAATGTGATTTACTCTCTCAGGTTTTTAATGACATTTTCAACCATTAATTTTCAAATATGCATACCACTCTACTCCCCACATATATTGTGTAGTAAAAATATCATAGTTAGTGGATTTAATTTATTATATTCACGGTAGTAAATCAATAACTTGTGCATTTATTTACATGCAGCATTGCCGTATTACTTTCAGATATTGCACTATGAGCGATCATTATTTTCTGAATAATCACTGACCTCTGTCTTTTGACAGGATACCAACGGCGGGTGTCGGCCCTGATTGGCCTGACAACATCTACTTCACGTTCCAGTTCTATCGCTTTCCACCAGTCAAATCGCAGCAGCTCAAACTACTGACCGGTGACAAGGTTCAACAGAAAGCTAGCGATCCACTTCCCTGTGTCCTGGCCTCCGTCAACAATGACGGCACTGTCAACTCTGGTAAGGATCCGCCGCTGCAAAAAATAGTACTGTTCATTTCCACACCGGGCTGTGATTTATTTTACTGCTTTCCGGGTTAACATTGTACAATCAGTGCCTACAAACTGCAAGCTCGTTCCATGTTGCTCCACGATGTTCTCTGATGCTGAGGCACTTCTCTTTCAATCAGCGGAGCGGGCGCTGATTGATGTCAAGTCTATTCATGTAGCAACTAATGAAATGGAAGAGATATTACAGCTTGTGACAGAGCGTGATATTGAACACACAAACAATCCCCCCCTCTTTCCTACGCCTACCCATATTCTCCATTCCCCAGACATACACTCCAGTCTAACTCTGTCAGTATTTCTCTGTCTGTCTCTGCGTCTCTCAGTCTATATCATCCAGTGTGCACTTTCACATAGCCCTCCTACATTCAGACAGATCCTTCTATATATTCTAAGGCTGGGAGCCTTTACACCTGTTTACTCATAACTGCGTGCTACGGTGGGTTATCATTTAACAGTTTGTTCGTTCACAGCTCTCTCTCTTAGTATTTAACCAGGTATTTTTTTCCTTAGAACTACTGTTTATATATAAACAGAATATACATAACATAACTACTGTTAAGAGCTACCTTTTCTGTAGAGATATTATTATAATTTGTCATGAATTTGCAACTGAAAAAGATTAGCTAAACTGAGTGGATTCAGAGGAAATTCTGCTGTGACATTAGATCTGCTTTTTTTGTAATGCCATTACAAGCAGATATGAGAAATGTTTGTGAACATTTGGAAATGATCAACATTTCTAATTGCAAAATTACAAGTTTAATCAATTAAATATATCAAATTACAAACACAGGCTGAACAAACAATTACACAGAAACAATATCTGATTTTATTTGGGGAGATGGTAATTTTGTTTGATGTTATTGATGTTTAAACAAAAGTTATATAACCAGAGTAATAGAAGATAAACAGAAAGCAATAGGGAAAAAATTAATGCAAACTGAAAGTTATCTTTATTTTGCTTCTCATTTCTGTGCAGTTACTTGCTAAAGCAGAAAAGACAACAGACAAAACACCCAGGACATCACTTGTGTTTAAACTAGTCAGATAAAAATTCCCTGTTATTGAAAACATTACGGAAGCACTTTTGACATCATTTAAAGTAAGAAAAAGTTTTTAAATATCAATTTTCCTCTTACAGACTAAACTGAACTTAAGCAACAAATAAGTAATAAAAGGCAAACAAAACTACAAAATTAATTCAGTACACTCAGGCTTTTTGTCACTACAGCCTTACTTGGTCCAGTATGACCACTAGCTCATAGTGGCTAATGTTAGCTAATTTTAGCAAGCTTTATATAGATATTGCTGTATAACGGACACTAGTGTCATTTTGCTGACTTTATGACTCTTCTCTACTTGTGCTGGTTTTTACAACCTAATTAGGAGACATTTATACATGTGATACACGTATACGGTTTACATCTTTGCTTCACAACTCCATTAAACATTACTACATCTGTACAAGTCCTTTCCTCCAAATGAAACGACACAATACGTTGTTTGTAACTGCCCTCCAGAACGACACATACTTGTGAGATGCCCCTATCAGCAGGACGACATCAGTAGTCTTGTTAGCCACTGCTAACAATTCACAGTTACAAAATGAAAAGCATGTACTTTTTTTTTGTTTAAACCTCATTTTTAGTTTGGCCCGTATCCCATTTGCTAACATGGAGGGGGTGCAGTTTATGACCTATACTACAGCCAGGCACCAGGGGGCGATCGAGATGTTTTGGCTTAATTTTTAGGGAGCTGACATGTCATCCATCTTTATATACAGTCTATGCTTCTGACAGATAAAGAGTCATACTTCCTACGGCTGCTAGAGGTCTTTGTCACTTGTCACGTTGTTGGGCATTTGCTGAAAAGACTGTTGTTTTTCTTGGTTGGATAGTCTCTCTTACAAATACACACTACACTATATATCTTCATCTGATATTATATACTGTACCTTGTCAGTCAGAATGTGTGGGCAGCTCGCTTTAGGTAATGACAAATGTTTTTATCTAAAATTTCACTGATCATTACTATTAGGTGTTCATGTAGGAAACCATCAGATCGTTGACTAATTTCAAAATAAATATCAAATCTAAAAGTGCATCATATCCCTGAAATTTCAGTGAGAAACCCTAAGTGGCCAACATGTGTTCCCGCAGATATATTGGTAAATGTAGCCTTAGTCTACAATGATGCTCTGGTTTGTGTCAGACTGTAAATCTTTCTGTACACTCTGTGCATCCTAACTGTTTTCTTTGCCTGCAGCCTCCACAGCGTTGTTGAGAGTTGTTGATCCCCGGCAGGATTTCCAGCCTGCCTGGCCTGCTGTGTACACACCAGGCAGGCCATCCAGGTTAGGGGGGGAGTCTGCTGGGTGCCGCTACTCGTCTGCAGACCTAGCTGCACACACACACACACACACACACACACACACACACACACACACACACACAACCCTGTACAACCCTTGGGCCAGATCTGTCAGCTCTTCCCCGCTTGTGAGCACAAACACACACAGCACATTCTCTCTCTCTCTCCCGTTCTCCCTCTGTGCTCTCATTGCCACCCGTCCACTGCACACAAGCCCAGAGCGTGCTAGGAGCATTAATGGTCCAAGTGGAGAGAGTTGGCGGGTAGTTGGAGAGAGGGGGAGGTGAAGGAGTCTGCGTAGGTTAGGTTAAAGGAAAAGAAGTTCTTATGCAGCACAGACATATCAAGTCTGCTTTCTCTGTCTTCCCCTGTCTCTTTATCGTTCTCTTGAATACTGTCAAAAAAGTCTGTCATGGCCTTTTGGTAAAAATCTATTACCATTGTCACTGTTGTCTACTTTAGATAAAATAAAGGTTCCCCTAGTCAGTATGTTTCCGTTCTTTTCTTTTTTTTCATTTCCGATATCTGATCAGAAAAACCATTCCAGTGTGGGTGCATTTTACTCAGCAGTCTGTGAAACCTTCACTGTAACCTACCTCAACTGACTTTAAGGAGCTACAACCCACCCGGATGAATTTTATTTTGCCTTTCACTGCAGAGTTTTAGTGTGTCATGATGGTCTAAATACTGTTTCAGAGGCTTTTATACCTTGATAAGAAGAAAACAGAATGTTACTATAGTATATGCTTTCAGCTGTCTGTGAACATCAGACCAAAACCAGTCGCGCACACACACACACACACACACACACACACACACACACACACACACAGGACAACGTGTTATCGTAAGCTGTACACTAATAAGGGACCTTTGAGCTTAGATTGTTTTATTACATAAGATACAGTTAAATTTACGCAATGAGAAATCCCTAAAATGCCCAGAAAAAATGGAAATTTGAAAAAAAGCAAACTCCATCTATTGATGAAGTTTATTTGATATGATGAAAAGTTTCATAACAGCTACTAAATGGAACTTGTGAGGAAGGTGTTTTCTCAAATTCAGGTTCTCGTTTAGACTGTTAGCAAATTCATTCATCCATCCATCACTTGTCACGTGTCAAAAGCTAAACCTAAATAGATAACTGATTCAGGTTCTAAAAGTCTATTCAATACTAGAGTCAGATTTAAGATAAACCTATGGAGCCCCAACCCTAACTTTAAGTATTGGCATTTGCCTTTGTTTTGAACCCTAATATACACTCAGTGGTAGCAGTGGTGGCCTCGGAACAGGCTGTCTGAATACATGCATGCATTATGGGAATACTGCGAGAATATGTGTGTGTAAGTGTGTATTTGAAAAAAGAAAAGAGTTTTCTTTAAGTTCATGTGTGGAGAGAGTCAGAAGGGCTTGCTGGTGTCTGTAACACAGCAGGGCTCTCACCAAAGGACCTTATTATTCCACTTCTATCCAGCCAGCTGCTTCTCCGCACATTCAATTTATGGGAATAAAGACGGTGTGGGGGCTTTGATACGGAGTTGAAGGGATGCTGTGGGGTAGAATTCTGGAAGTCAGGTTGGCATATAGTCCAACACTCACACTTTAATAGACACACGCGGTAGCATTAACGTGCCTCTGCAGGTTGGGTTTGGTGCAGCAGACTGTACATTGTACCCACTCACCAGCTGAGTTGGATCACTGATGGGGTCCATTTCTTTTGAACTTCTCAGAGTTAGAGGATGAGTCAGCTTTCACGTTGGTACATTGCAGAGCCGTCATCAGAGAATCACAGGGCACTCGTTTTACATTCTCAAAATTAATCTGGGCTTTTACTTTGAACTGATTTAATCAAGATGAAATGGCTGGTGTATGTGTCCCTGGATGTGACCTTGCAGAACGCGGGCAAAATAACAAATGGCTAATGATATAAATACTAAATATCTACTGAGATTTATAGCCACTCATTGTCCTCAGAATAGCTTCAGTCTTCAAACTGTGTGTATAGTATTTTCTTCATAAAAGAAAACCTTTTTCTTCTGAGTGATGAAGAGGGAAATCCACTCCCCAAAGGTCCAAAAGTGTTGATTGTGATTGTGCTGATTAAAGCCTTGACTTTATCCCGCTGTTCATAAAATCACTTTTGAGGTTTTTGGACAGTGTGTTAGGCGCCATTATTATCTTGAATTATAAGAACCCTAGGGTGCGTCTGATTTTGTGAAATGGCCTCATACTCCCTGGTTATTGTACTTCCAAGCAGTGCAATCATCAGACCTAATGACTCCCAGTAGATGGCTGCTGCACCAGTTCAGATCTGTCCACAAGGTTGATAGTTGGTTACAGATATTATGGCTCAATTTAAACTCATCTGGATTGAAGGAGAGGCTAAAATAATGATCAGGTTGTGCATCTTTACATGTTTTGTTAGTCAGTAGAGACATAAATACACTGGTTCAGTTTCTGAGACTGTACAGAACTTTTGTTGACTATCTTGCCATTTGCATCATTTCAGTTTATCATACAAATGTGTGACAAATTGAAGGGTGATTTTGTGTTGCACTTCCATAAAGATGGGAAAATTGTGAGAGAGAGATTTTTAGAAAGTTGTCAAAATCGATGTAGCAGAGGAGACTTTTATTCTCTAATATGGGTCAAGCTCCAAAAATACAGCATCCTACACTTCCCATGTCTTTCAAATCCCCGCCCGGTTTGTACACTGGTTTCCAAGTCTAAGCCCAGATAACCCTGATGATATCCAACTAGGGGTGCAACGATTATTTTCAATAATCTACTGATTATTGTCTCGATCGTTTGGTCTGTAAAATATCAGTAAAAAGTGCATGTAACCGGCTTCCAATGTCTTGTTTTGCTTGACTAAGACTCCAATACCTAAAAATATTCAGTTCAATATGGCATGAGACAAAGAAATCTCCACAATTGAGAAGTTGGAATGGGGAAAGTTTGGATAAAAAATTACTTTTTATTTAACAATTAATCGAGTATCATAATTTCCAGTTATTTTTCTGTCAATCAACTAATCAATTAATCGCTTCAGCTCTACATCCAAGCCATGACATGTCCATCCTACTGAAGTTATTTTCAGGTGACACAGAAGCATGGGTTGCTAGGACGAGTTAACTAAACGTTTTTTTAATGACAATTGAAGAAATATGCCGATGTAAGGGTTGTTATTTCTGTAAGTCGATTCAGAACAGCCAATACAGCTGCGCCTTTCTTATCCACACTTGTCACCATTTTTGTGACATTTTTCGGTAGCTATTTTTAGTGGATGTAACTAAGTAGCTAGCTATGTAGGATAGATGATGTCCCCATTCTTAATCCTGCCTACAAAGCTCTGAGTGGTTGATTGTTTCTTCAGCTGGAGGAAGCAGCCATCAATTACCACAAAACCACACTCATTTGAATCGCTGAACCAACCAGACATGTAGGTAGTAAATCAGAAGTCTTGAATGAGGCTAAATTATATAGTAGGTACACTGTTGATTTTTTGACCACAAGTAGCACTATTTAGCAGCGTTATTATGAGTGGATCTCCGTTTTGTTTGTATCATATGCACGCACACAAGGAAGTGGGCGAAGCGATAGGCCTACTCGTACCTGCCGACAGTTTAATGCTATGCCTCTGACTAACAGTTGGAAGCAGTAACACAGCAGGAAACACAGCAACATACCAGCAAGGAAGACTAAAACAGCTAGCTAGCAAACATGGATCTAAACAATACAGGTTTTAAATATTAAAAGAAAACTGCTTTGCAAATGTTTAATCAGGAAAGAAATGCATTCAACAGGTTTGTTCGTTTTGGTGGGAAATACTAAATGTAGAAATTACTGTTTTCGTTTAAAAGAAAACTCCACAGGGTACCTTTTAACTAATTTAGTATCTTTATAGTCAGGCTTTTTATGATGTCATATACATTGCAGTCCATTAACATTTGGAAAGTGACACATTTTTAGTTGTTTTGTCTCTGTACTCACAGTGCTCAAGGTGTTCACATTTATATTAGATTAACAGTATAGGACTCGTGACCCCTCTCATATATAGTTCACATTTTTGAACAGTGTATGTGTTTTTCTTTCCATGCTGATGTCTCCTCTCTCCTTGTCCAGGCTCTCCGGGCCTGCAGGTGCAGTTCAGAGTAGATGAGGGTTTCCTGAGGCCAGGAGAGAAGCGCTGGTTTCTGCGCTACCTGGCCCTCCACACCATGCACATCGACATCTGGGACAGCGACTCATTGCTCCTGATAGGTTCTACTGCCATTGAGCTCAAGGTAAAAGACTGAGGTCGACTTATGAATCAAATGTATCGAGATCAAACTCTGATTCCCACTCACCTGGTGTTCATCACAAGAACTTCCCAGAGTTAAGCATCAAAAAAAGAAAAAAAACCGCCTTCTATTTACACACGCATTGTCTACTCATGACATACCTTCATCGTAACGCAGTGCATCTGTCATGTATTCATGCAGGGTTTGCAGATTGTTTTTACACATTTAATAGAGTAAACCAGGCATCGCAGACACTACTGAATATAATGTCAAATACAAAAACACTTCACTGTATATTAACCAGGTTTCCTTGAAAACACAAAACATTTCATAATAGTTGTTATAAATGGTTTACCCTGTCTACTCAACAAGCACAAATGATCTTATTTTATGAGATATGCAAACATTGTATAAAAAATGTAAAATGTAAAGAAAAGTGTTTGTTTTTTTTTAATAGGAAAAGAGCACAAGTTTAAAATCTAGAGTGAGGCTCAGTCTCAAAGCCACTACTATCTAGTGTTGCTTACTGTGTTTTCCTCCTATTTTAACCTCTAAAGAAAAATGAACCACAGATTAAAGTATTTTTATTATATATATATTTTTTTGTCTTTTCAACTCTTTTGATTTGTTTTGCAACTGTGAAATTTGTTAAGTTTTTAATGAGAAAGAATTAAGGGAATAGTTTACAACTTGGCAGAGCTGTTTTGAACTTGATCATACAGTATCCATTCAGCAATAACTCAAACTCCCAACCATTCCTAGCGTATATGCACTTTTCTTGCTAGTCTGTCCTCATTTATTCATTTTTCCCTATGTCTTGATCAGTGTTTAATGCATACTTCCGAAGAAATGCATCTCATTTCCTTTACTCACACCCTATTTTGCATTCCCAGTATATGTTGCGTCAGGGTAAATCGGCGGTGCAGGCCCATCATGAGGTGGAGGTGCTGACCACCGATTATGTGGGAGAGGACACCCTGCTGACGAGCGCAGATTCGGGCCAACGGTTCAGCCCCATGACGGTCCACACTATTATAAGGGGCCGGCTGCACATGCGCACAGGCAACATAGGCAAGTACTGCAAGACTGTTTCTGACACTTGATACTGACACCAAATATTGACATGACCATGGCTAACATCAATACAGAATATCAACAGATCAACCAAACCAATTTCCTTAGGTGTGACAAAATGATGTCAACTCAAGGTTCACCTACTAGCTTTTTCAGACCTTTCAGCTGCATCTCACGGTCTTCACCAGTGAATGGGACTTGCACAGGTGTCATCAAGTGACCGAAGTATTGAACTTTGGTTGATATTATTTTGTCACACATATTGATCTCAAGGCCAAGAATAAATTTCCATGCTCAATGTCCTTAGGCTCTTCTGCATAAATAATCAATGATCTGTATTCCCTGATTGTGCTGATTGTACAAGTCATGATTGTTAATGGATATATGTGAAAGCCTTTTGATATTCTGTGTGTTGATACAGTTCTAGGGAGTGATGAATGAGCATAAAATGCTGTATGGTTAATGCACTTGCATGGAGTATTGAATAAAGTATTTGGTAAGAATTCATCCGACCAGCCAGATAGTTGTCTTGCTTTGTGTTGCTGTTAGCGCCTCCCGTATGGAGAAACTTGTAAATCAAATAGATAAATCTAGTACTGCCCCCATTGGGACACAGAAGAAGGTTGAAAGTGAATGCATGGGATGAGGGCTGTTGCAAATAGATGGGTAGTTGCATTACCAAAACATGAAGGTAAATGTAAGGAAAGTCAGGAAAAGAAGAGCTTGTATTTGTTTTAGCATTCAAAAGAAAATCTAGTTTCAATATCACCCAAATCTCCTTCTACCTCTGAAATATTTACAAAAGTGTTTTATATTCAGGTCATATTCCATTTGGAGCCTCAGATTATGAAGTAATGTTGTCTGTTTACTTTTATTGATGTGTAGAGTTGGAAATGACAGTGAATCCCCAGGGCTGCTGCTGCTGTTGAAAGTTCCCATTTTCTGGAGGTGTGCAGGCTTGCAAAGCAAACACTGTGCCAAAATGAAATATCTTGATGTGATAGTTCCACTCCGTCTAGCAACTGAGCACCTTTCCTCTTCCCTTGCACTCATCCAATTTGGGCCTTGCGTGCCCCTGCGGCGCGATGGCAGCTGACGATAGCTTCCTCCCCATTAATCAAGTGCTGAAACGATACTCCCTCTCATAAACAATGCATCATTCTCTGGGCCTCAGAAACTCTGCGGAGTGCCATTGTTGGGGCTAAATATGCCAGCACTTATCACTCAAAGCAGGTTGAGAGTGCAATGGGTTATTGGGTGTGCTTGGGGTGGAAGGAGGAGAGTTGTGTCTGGCATGTAAATTCCAATCAAGGCTCAGATATCCATCAGGCGCCCTGGCCGACAGTCAAAATCAATTTGGGGAGGGAGGACTCGAAAGCACTTTTCTTTGTTTCTGCTTCCATCTGTTGCTGCCTTTCTCACATTCACACTGCTCTCTTCGCTCTTTATCACTGTGTTCCTGTTTTCTCCTATTCATCTATTTACCTCTTACCCTTCCATCACACGCTCTCTCTTACACCCTCATCTGGCTGTTTGTTTTCTTCTCTCACCACCTCTATATCAGTGTTTTCTCTTTCTTTCATAAATCATAAATCAGTACTATGTACTTATTTGGTGGGTTGTAAAGGATCTGAAGCTCGGCCATTAATGCTCACTGGGGTACGACAGTTGGATTTGCTGTATGAGACTTTGACAGACATTTGATAGGAAGGACACACACAGAGACACACACACACAAGCATGTGTGCATATCAAATCACTCACACATGCCAAGAAGGCATGCACTCATGCAAACGCAGACATATAGACAGGCAGGCGTAGCAGAGCGTGGACCGGTTGTGTGATGAGGCAGGGTGGCAGAAATAAAAGGCAGACAGGTAGAGTATATCAGCGACATCATGTGAGGACCCTGTAACTCCAATTTTTTGTGATTTCCAAGTTCAGTAGAAGGATTACATGGCTTCTCTATGGATTGGAAAAATTCTACCACTCCTAAATCCCCACTGGATGGACTCAAAAATTGACGCTGGCCAAGCTGAAAGGCAGGCTGTATTTCTGTGTTGACACTGCGCAGATACAGCCCCTGGATTTTAGCTCGAGAGGTGAAGGAAGGTTGCTTGAAAATGGTCGATGACACAGAATGCGAGAGAAAAGAAAAAGTGTGTGGCAGTGTGACAGGAAGAGTAGCTAGAGCCATAAAAGCTTTTTTTCCAGCAAGGCTGAAATTTCTTTTTGTTGTGAGGATCTTGTCGATTTAGATTAATGTCCTGATTTAAGTTTAGCCATGTTGACTAGTTTATTGTGTACCGTAAATTCTTGAACATTGACCGGGGCCTGTAATTAGCTGTAGGCTTTATCTGAAACAGGCTTATATTATATTATATTTTACTAACAATCCTCTCTGTTTTCTACGACGGCATATTTAGGTTCATTGTAGGTAAAAAAAAGAAAATTTAATTAAGGAGCCGGGGAAGGGGGGTAATTTACCAGAAAAAACTGAGAACTTTCAAGATTAAAGTCTTAATTAAAGTCTTAATTTACAAGAAATAAAACTTGGATATTCTTTGAGATTATAAAGTCATAAAATTGCGAGAAAATAACTCAGAAACTGTCTGAGATTAAAGTCACAAATTTATAAGAAAAAAACTCAAGACAAGAGTCAGTGCAGACATAAGAGAAGACGTGGAGCTTTCAGACAGTTAGGCAGATATGAGGGACTGCAACAAGCCACTTGAACGCATGTGTCACATCTTAGTCATTGAAAAATGTCTGCAGTTCGTCCCCAGTTTTTTATGCTTTTGGTCTTTGAACAGAAGGAAGTATCTCATAATACTGGTTAGTAGCTTTGATGTGACGGCTGTTGTTATTAACATCTGCATACATACTTTAATAGAGTACAGAGCCTTTAATAAAAAAAAATCTCGCAAATTTATGACTTTATAATCTCAGACAATATTCGATTTTTTCCTCATAAATTTGTGAGTTTTTTCTCGTAAATTTACCACTTTAATCTCGGAAATTATTACTATTAGTATTATTATTACTCAGAATATTACTCCCCTCCCCCAGCTCCGTATTTTTTTTCTTACCTACAGTGGCCCTAATATATCGTCGTAGTTTTCTGATCTGCTCCTGTTTTAATTTGTTCTTGATGCCGCTTGCTGTTAATGCAGACTCAAAACTTCCTCCATGTTTACCTGCCATTTTGAGTTTAAATTCAGCATACTCTACATTTCCACAGCACTAATTCCATCAGTACAACAACAGAGTCATTTAATAGTCAGTACTCTGCTGTTTCTCTTCCCTAACAAAAATGTTGTTTTCATTCACTGTTTTCAGTCGCTTTGAATTTGCCGTTTTTTAAATCGCTGTTAAGCTGCAGTCAATGAAACTCAACACTTCCTGCACAGATGTTTCACATTAAAATCCTTCTAGTGACTAGTAATCCCTCCCATTCCTGCTAGGCTTTTAATTGGAAACTTCTACAGGAAGTGTTGAGTTTCAGTGGCAGTAACTTAAAGGGGTAGTGGAGATTCATGATGTACTTATCGATAGTCAGTGTATTACCTACGGTAGATGGGGGTCGGCGCGCAGCCAGTTTGGAGAAGCAGACAGACAGACGCTCAGCTCTGTATTGTTGTGAATGGGGATCAACAGTAATACGTATTTTAACCGCCAAAAAAGTTTGACCTAAAAAATCAATATCAGTCTAAGTGTACGCTATAAAGGTACATTTCTCACCTCTTTACCATGCTGTCAGACAGCCCTTTCCTTTGGCACAAAATTTTCTCAACCGCGGGACTTCTGTATTCCTACGCATATGCGCTGCTTCGGCGTAATACAGTATGTATATATGTATAGGAATACAGAAGTCCTGCAAGCCTCACAACAATACAGAGCGTCTGTGGCGGAGCAGCTGTCTGCTTCTCCAAACTGGCTGCACGTGATTGAAATGAATTAGGAAATGAAAACCATATTTCTGTTTAAAAAGAAAAAATCAGTGCAGCACAGTGGTGAGTATAACATGACTCTGTTGTTGATGGAATTAGTTGCTGTGGAAATGTCCGTTATTCTGCTTTTACCATGTGAGCCATGGTGTTACACAGTCACCCACAAATGAATATAAGATTTAAAAAAAATTATTGATATATGATCATATCGTTATTTATATAATCATGTGAATCTCTCCCCCACAATGCAATTACAATTCATAAGCAATGCAGTCCTGACTGCATACTACTCTCTCCTTTTTCTTTTTTCTTTTTTTTTTAATTTCAGTCATGCATGCTTTTAATCATGTCTTTACTTCGCTGTGTTGGGAATTCATCAGAATTAGGCTTTATTAAAAAAAAGTGAGTGGCAGACTGTCATTTCCAAATGAGAAAGAGTGAAACACCAAACGATATCCTTTTTAATCATCACAAGGTGGGATTGACAAGTAATTAATTAAATGATAATGATATACGCTGTCAGGCCTATTCAATCATTCTGTAAAGCAGCTTTTATTAATAGCGTCTAAAGGACCAAAGGAAGTGGCCTAATCAGAATAACAGAGTTGTGAAATTGTGGCTGGAACATGGGGGGTTTGGTTTTGCTGCGTATGAGGTCTTGAGGAAGGAAAACTGCACTCCCACACAGAGAACTGTAGGAGCAGATGAGGAGTGTATAAACCATGACGACCACCTGCTCGTTCCATGAAACTGATCGACTGGTGAATCCAGAGGAAAGCTACAATGCTTTATTGATTTCATCTGCTAAATCCACATGAACTCTGAGTGGAAAATGAAGATAGAGGCAGGGGAAGAGACACGTTAAAGAGACATGTTTAACCTTAATACAATGGAAAACTGTGCAAGAGCTCAACATTTGGAAGCTGGTACTAATATTTTGTAGCACCCGCCAAAGTCTGCTGTGTCAGCAGTATGTATCAGAAACTTTGTCCCAAAGATAGAAAATAGAAAACATTGAATAATCTTTGTAATCCATGATGTCATTATGATGTCAATCCCAGAGTTTTTCCAAAGACTGATACTGTGGACTGATTGATGGCCTTTTAACAGTGATTAATCACATACAATAATACATTGTCTCTCTAAAACAAACATGCGAGCAAACACAACATAGATAGATGACAGATGGAAAGAAAGTAAAGGATTGATGAATAAAAAGTAAGCGAGGAAAGATAAGCCATTTTCATAGATTTGAGGCTGTAGAACAAGTTAAGAAACCACATGACAGAGGGGTATATACTGAACTCAAAAGCAATGATGCCTTCATTAGGATTCTGTTTTCTGCTCACACTTGCCCTGAAAATTTCTGTCTGACATGTTCTGCAGATGTGTGTTACAATATGTAATGTATAGCTGTACATTGACCAGCCAAATTGCCATAAAATTTGATATACATATTCATGGTCCCTGGAGGATAATTCTTAATCATTTTGGTGACAACCATTTAAGGGACAGTTCACCCCAAAATCAAAAATACATATTTTTACTCTTACCTGTAGTGCTATGTATCCATCTAGATAGATGGTTTTGGTGTGAGTTGCCAAGTTTTGGAGATATCGGGCGTAGATTTTTTTAATATAATGGAACTGGATGGCACTCGGCTTGTGGTGCTCAAAGCGCCAAAAAAAAAAAAAAAAATAAAAATACATTTGAAATACTCAACAGCAATATCTCTTTCCAGAAATCAGGACCCGGTTACTCAAGATAATCCACAGACCTTGTTGTGAGCAGTTTCATGTAGGAACTATTGGTAGAAAGAAAACAGTACATGAAACTGCTCACAGCAAATTTGTGAATAATCCATGAGCTTTCCTCTGACACAACCCTCAAGACAATATGTCAGCTTTGCTCACCAGAGATTTCGTAATCTAATGCTCCCAAGGGAACAAGTCACAAACAAACATTGTTGTATATTTATTTTTTATTGGCACTAAGAAATGTAGCCATTTTCAAGTGACACAGGTTCATCAGATTAAATCTTAAAGCTGCATTAATACATTTTTGACCACCTGGGGGCAGCAGATCAGCTGAACACACAACGTCTTACATATTATCATTGAACATGTTAGAAAACAGTTGCCTATTCACACATCCAGCAGACATGGAGCAACATTACCATTCATTTGGAATTATGTTTCTGGCCTCCTGACAGTTTTCACCCTCCTTTTAGCTCAGTTTCGGTCTCCCAACAAATCCTGAGGAAAATATCTGGCTCTTTTCGTGCTAGATACTCCATTATGTTCACCAACTAGCCACTTTGTTCTTCTGTCTGCTGTTTGGTGCAGGGCAGGTAGCGTACATGGTTTATCAGAAAAAGCTGCGTGCTCTGACTGGAAACAAAGTTGTTAAGAGCAGAAGTTGCAGGCTGGAAAATCGAAACAATGAGCTGAATGACGGTAAAATGCTGCACAAAGCGAAGGGTAACTGCAGAGTTGGGTGATAATTCTCTGTGGGTTCATCACTCTGAGCGACCACATTACATATAGTCATATGATCCATTTTTTAATAAAAAATATTGATCAGGATAGCTTTAGTGCAACAAATTGGTGCTTATTTTGGCTGATAATAACTCTATTTTACAGGCATATAAGACTGTGAGCACTTTTAATATCCAATCTGGAAACATATTGGTAATATTTGCAGATAGTAAAAAGGCCCATATGTGACAGAAGGAAAAGCCTATTCATATAAAATCGTTTTGCTGACTGAGTTGTGTCTGTATCATTCCTCTCTAACTCTTGCCTTCTCTCTTGCTGTCTCTTTTGCTCCCTCCACACACATGCACCACACACTCTCTCTCGCTCTCTCTCTCTCTCTCTCACACACACACACACAAACAGAAAGCATGTATCTGCTTCAGCACAGTAGAGAAGACAGATTAGAACCTTCTCCAGACCTCACAGTGCTCCTCATCTGCAGCAGCCTGATAAGCCCTGGAGAGACTGAGTGTTGCAGGAGGAGAGAGTAGAGAGAATCCTGCCTAAAGCTGCCACTAGTGGAACAAAATATCAGTGAAATTTACCTAACAATTAGTTTAGCTAGGTGACTTCCCTAAGGGGTGCACATACAGTACAGTATGTCTCACTCATTAAGAGCTCTTGCTGTTGGCACATTAAGGCCTGACTTTATAAACCTTGCTTTTAGCCCTGAGGTGAGAGGGAATCCGCTTATTCTGAAAGGTCCGTGGCCTGGAACGGGGAGGCAGAAGAAATCGAATATTGCAGACTGCTTTGAAAAACCCCCTTGGTGCTTGCTCCCATTTGTTCTGAGGGCCAGTAAATCAGTGGTTTGTTGTGGCCTTAACCTCAAGAACTGCCAGCAGAGCAAAGAGGGCGGGCAGGTGGGGTAGTGCAGAGTAGGGTTATTGTCATGCAACACAGGAAAGTAGTCAAAAGATTTGCTAGAGTTCAGCCCTCTGGCACTGTGTTCACAATTACTCTCCTCCACACAGACAACACAGAGCAGCAAACGCTGTGCTGGGCTTTCTCTCTGCAACACAAACCAGGAGTATTAGCTTACATTTCAGTGATGAGGATCATCATCTCTGTCTTAACAATCTGCCAGTATGATTCAACAGTTAGGGGCGGATAATGTGACCGAGAGCAAGACATCCACGTCAACCTGGATTAGCACTAAAGTAGGTATTATCTGATGAGCCTAATGATGGTTCTAGTGATAGCCGATTAATTAAAATGATTGAATGATTTAATCAGAGGGTCACAATTGGGTTCATCATCAGTCCATTTGTTTTATTGTGGGCAAGTAGCACTGGGGTGTTCATCTTATCGCATCCTTGCAGGCTTATTGTATAATTCTATCCATCATCAAAGCATTTCTCAACACAAAAGAAAGCAGGCTGAAAGGCCCATAATGAGGCGTTGGGAATAAGATCTCTATGGCTTTGTTATTGATTGGAGATGTTTATGCGACGGCAGAAGTAATGTCTTCACAGTAATATTTGGAAATATAACTCAAACAAATACATTCGGCTGAGTAGTGTGGCCAGGGAAGGGTGATGGATGATGAGGGGAATGCATTGGGACGGCAGACACCTCACCCATTAATCTGCAGAACTGCGCTGTCGGTGTCTGTTTGCATGGCAACATCAGCTCCCCATTACTCATTTAGCTGCTACCCATTATCAGTTTGTTGATGAAGGACTTTGCCTCTAAAAGATTTGGAGGGTACTTTTGCCTCCCCTTCTAAAACTCCTACAAGCTCACTGAGGTGTCAGTTCTGGGCAGTAAAGCCACTTAATTGCTGCACTCACCATATTTCATATGAAAGCATCCCGGATGAGGTATCCCAGAACCTCTCAGAAAATTCTAAAACTTCTTACACTGCAATTAAGCACCTCAGTTGGGTATGTTGTGATGTTCCAAAGCCTAGAAACTGATGGGAGTAATGGGAGCAATGTGTCAAAGTGCACTGTAATTTAAAGAGCCGTAAACTTTAGTTTTAATTACTTCTTCAGTCAACTGTTGTAAATTGTATCTAAAGGATTCCAAGTGTTGGCCTCAGTTCACCTGTAAATTGCACAAAACAAGTCTTTTGACCTGTGGTATTTGAAAATGCTCTTGTGAAGATGGTACATGGCTGCAGGCTGGTGTGACAGTGAGCAATTACCTGTCACACTTCCATTACCCGGCATTTTGTGTATAAAGCACTGTTCAAAGCATAAGCAAGCCTTTCCCACAGCTACTGTACTGTAGGGGCTCTGGTAGGATGAATTAATGTCAGAGGAAAACCTCTACTCGTTCACTGTCTTAGTACAGGCGCACCCTGGAGTGCTTGCTCCACTTGACTTTAAAAAGAGGGGGGAAATGATGATTTTGCCATTTAGGAACAGAAAGGGAGACAAATAAGGTTGAAAGCTGAAGACAGTCTGGTTTTCGAGGGGCAGGTTTTGCAGGATAACCTCAAATTGTCAGCATGGCCATTCAGACAGTGACATAAAGCTTCTGCAATCACATGACTTATAGTGTTTTGAAGATCTTATTCTTTAAAAGAAAGATCTGTGCTGATGTGGTCAGCTCCCACCCACAGAAATATTTGTAGCTGGTTGCAGGTGATATTTAACATCTTTATGCTGAACTGTCTTACTGCATCTCTGACACCCAGCAGCACTAAACTAGACAGAGTCCAAACCATCAATCAGCATGATACTCATTGCGTTGCAAAATTTCTGTGTCCAGAATTTTAGGGCACTAATTAACCGCTGTAGGCTTGTCTTCGTGTATTGATCCTGCATCGAGTGTTCAAAGCCAGGGTTTAACCTGGACTGTGTTGACTTTGGCGCTGTCTACTGTAAAAATGTATTGTAATGTTTGTAATGTGACTTCAAAGAGAACTTTGGCCTAAAACTGATTTTTTTTTTTTTTTTTTTTTTTTTTTTTTGGCAAACTGGCCAGATCTGGCTTCAGATCCCGGTTTAGCTTGTTACTTCACGAAGTGGCAAACACCCAACTCAGGCTACTGCTGGAGTTACAGTACACAGATTTGGTTTTAAAATAGAATGAATCAAATCAAGAGATACAGAGATAACTGTGCTTCTATCAGTTATGATCCTGATACTGATACAGAGATAACCTGAGACATTATGTGTGATAAAACAACAAGCAAGGCTAATATATGTTAGATAGGCTGATGTGTCATTGTGTGTTGTCTAGCTTCCAGGACTGTCCTCCCGGATAATTTGGACAGGGAAGAAGGGGGTCCTAAGTATTTTCATTTGTCCCAAAAATAATTTTAAAAAAACTAGGTAGGTGAGATCCAGAGAACAAAAGAAAACGTAGGTTTTGTCTGCGGTGCTAAATATTTGAAGTTGGCTGTTATTGAAATAATTTTACAAATCTGTTGTTAGCATAATAGTTAGCTTAAATCAAGTTTTCTTTTTTTCCATAGGCCTTTTTTGTCCAGAAAATTAACAGTCAGGCTTGCTTGTCTGATGAATTTACAAAGCTTAATGATATGCTCAGTTCTTAGATGTTAAGCAGGAAATTAAAAAATGATAAAATCTTTAAAAGCTAACATTTGGAGTTTTACAGCAACATGTTGAATTGTATTTCTCTTTGAGCAGCTATTATCCTCTGTCAGTTAGTGTGATACAATAATTTCCCTTTTATTATTGATTATTTTATTTCGCTAACAGGTAGGTAGAGAAGTGTAAACCTGCAAAAACACACAAACAAAACAGGCGCTATTTCTTTTCTTGCCTGTAAGTGGGGCTGGTCGGCATGTATAGAACTGGTCTGACAATGACAACAGCTCCTTCTTGTGGCGAATCTGCAGCCTGTTACACGTGAATGAGTTAAAAGCAAGTTCTATGAGGTGCTTCACATGTAAATATAATCAGACACTAGATGGCAAACTAAAAACTGTATTTCTCTTCCACAGGGTGCCCAGTAGATCCTAGCAGGAGGAGGGCAGCAGACGTGATGCCGTCTCATTCTCACATCATCACACCTCGCAAAGTCACAGGTGGCTTCAGAGGAGGAAGCCTGTCCTCCAGAAACATACTCCAACTCAATGGCAAGCACTTTAATCCACAGCCCACTTAATCCTGTCTGTGTGTATGTACTAACATATCATTTCACTTTCGTTAATCGTTCACTTCATGTTCTACTCTACTCACCTTTCAGGGTATGTCTAAACACATGCTTATGTGTGTATTCTATGCCATAGAGCAATTAGTGTCTTTCATTTGGGTGGTGACCATGCTCCTGCCTTGATCAACTCAACCAGATCCATTTCACATTCTGTCTGTTGGCTGCACCACTGAACCACTCAATTTTCAGCCTAATTGAGCTTGCAGAAGGATCTCTGGTGGCTAGCCACAGTCCTGTTTGTGCTGTGTGTGTCTGTGTCTGCCTGTCTGTGTGTGTGTGTGTGTGTGTGTGTGTGTGTGTGTGTGTGTGTGTGCGCGCGCACTTGTACTTGCTACATAGTGAGGACTGAAACATGTTTTTTACCTACAGAGTGAGGACATTTTTGGAAAGTGAGGACATTTTGGCCGGTCCCCACAACAAAAAAGGGCTGTTTGAAGGTTAAGACTTGGTTTTAAGGGTTAGGTGAGAATTAGGTTAATGTTAGGGTGAGGGTAAGGGTTGGGTTTAGGCATTTAGTTGTGATGGTTAAGGTTAGGGTAAGTGGTTAGGGAATGCATTATGCCAATGACGGTCCTCACAAAGATACAAGTACAAGCATGTGTGTGTGTGTGTGTGTGTGTGTGTGTGTGTGTGTGTCCAAGCAGAGGAACACACACACTGGGGAAACCAATTTTTTCCTCAATTAGACAAGCCGTCACCAGTCAACTGGTGTGTATTCCTAAATTTGTCCTTAAAATGTGGCATCACGAAGAGTTGAATACAAGCAGATAATTGCTTATAATGATATAAAGTAAGTCTGGCAGCTCTCGAATTACATCACATGCTGAGGAGAACTGCTGTGTAACAATATTTTCACAAATATTTGCTCATAGCACACTACATACTAATACACTGATGATAAATATGCACATGGAAGCACGATAAAACAAACCTTCACTGTATAAAAAATGTTTACAAATGAAAGCATGCATATGTTCACTCCAAACATATTGCAATCATTTATTCACAGCTCTTGTTACTGAGCAAACACGATCCGTTCAGTGTTTGCTTTGTTTCTTACCTATCTCAGCCTCCTCCTCCCCACCTCCACCACCTCTCCACTGCTCTTGTCTCTCACACGCTGAACTCTTTCCTCTCTCCACTCCGCCTCCCCGTGCCATTTAAATATGCAATTGCTTTCACAGGAGTCTAGTCGCAACAGTAAGCCACGCTGTGTGTGCGAGTGTGTGCGCTCAGTTACACCCCTGTCCCACTCCTGTCTGCCTATAGCTCTGAAGGAAGCACTGAAGCCAGACACTATCTGGTCAGGTGACTGGCAGTCGACCCAGTGCCTCTTTGATAAGGAGACTTGGGAAAAATGTCCATGGATAGAGAGTGATACTGGGAGAGGAAAACAGAGAGAGATGGTTGGGTCATCACTGTAATAGATGTAAAAAAAAATCTATATTTCTTTTCTACATCAGTGAATGTATTTCCTCTCCATGTATTTCTGGTGTGTTTTTCTTTTTAAATTACAGAACGAGTAGTTAAAGCTGCTGGGCTGTTTGCTGATTGGTGGACTGAACCTAGATGGCATTGGCTGTTGTTGCTTTTATCAGTTCATTATGGTGGCCCAGAGAGGTCAACGCACTGCAGCTAAAGAAAACTTTGACCACACATACATCTGCAAAAACAACAAGTAAATTAGAAATACATTCACCAGTTTGACAACTCATGGGCAACATGAAGAAATGCACCGCGCACACAAATACAGAAACATTGCAAATAGTATAGAACAAAGCAGAACTGAGTTATAACACAGAATCAGTTTCCAGGGGACAAAAAAACAAAACATGAACACAAAGAATTTGTAAAAGGCTAACGTTTGGTGTATAGCAAATATCTCCAGTAATATTGGCGCCAGCTACCTATTGTGCTCCTGGGTATGTTTATCAGTTATTGCTGAATGTGTTTCTTAATTTGCTTGTGTTTTTTTGCCGCTGCACCGGTGATAGCCATGGCCTGAGGCATTATGTTTCGTTTCTTTTTTTTTTTACATACGGACGTCTCATTCTTGTGAACACGATATCTCAGGAACGCTGTGAGGGAATTTCTTCAAATTTGGCACAAACATCCACTTGGACTCAACGATGAACTGATTAGAATTTAGTGGTCAAAGGTCAAGGTCACTGTGACCTCACAAAACATGTTTTTGGCCATAACTGAGAATAAATTGATGATCATATTTCACAGTTGGTCGGACAATAGGTGACACGTTTGACTCAAAGGTCAAAGGTCATTGTGACCTCTAAATAGGTTTTTAGCCATAATGTAAGAATGAATTGGGCGATTCCAGATTTCACACACATGTTGACTGGGACAACACAATGAGTAAAGAATAACTAGCACAGTATGGGCTTTCCTCCATCTCGTCCATTCTGCCTTTTCACTTCCTGCCTCATTCTGAATTTCGAGCGCCATCGGAATCACGTGACTGCAAACAGCGTATTGGAGCATGCCCAGCTAATTGTGATCCTGTGAGTGAGTGAGTTTCTACAGCTCATAGAGAGGCTTCACATCTTAAACTGCCAGGAGAAAACAAAAGCACCACATTTTGTGTAGCTATACTCTCACATGTGTACCTGTTTACACATAATACATTTATGATAATCCTTCATTAATCAGTTAAAACTGGAATCATACATATGTATCATCAATATAGTGATAACTTCCATTTAGACAAAAAAAAGGGTTACATTTGAGCCCATCCGCAGCCCATCCTCACCTACTCACCTGGTCTTTTTTCTTTATTTAATCATCTCTGCGTTCATCAACTGATCAGCTGATGTACCCATCCACAGCCCATCCTCACCTACTCACCTGGTAGAGTTTTTTGCAGGATTAGGCTAATTTAATCATCTCTGTCCAAATTATTTGGTGACCAGTAGATGAAGCAGGTATTTAAATTAGATATTTTGGTGTTTGCAGAGGATACACAGCCATGGAGGTGGAAAATAATTTGGGAGTCTGTTCAGTAGGGCTTTGGCCCAGTTGTAGTGGTGCCAGTTGTTTGACTGGACTGTTGTCTGCGTACAAGCTGTTGTTTCTTGTGCTCCAACAATACTTTAATCTGTCAACGCCCCTCTCTCCCTTTGCACATTTGGTGGGTTTTTAGAACATATGGTCAAAATGGCAAAGACATTAGATTCCACTCTGTTCAGTAAATATATTCATGATTACAGCCTGTTTCTCCTTCACAGCGAGGAACACTGCGCAAGCACACAGACTGGAGATAGATGGAGATCGCGTGCCATTGTTCAAACGCGGGATCAGAGCTGACACAATCATGCCCGGGGAGCGCAACCTAAACGAGCCCGACGGTGGGCGCCGCAAGCTCAACTGCATGGCTGCTGTGCATCAGCGGGAGGGCAAGAAAGATGATGAAGCGGCTAAGGCCACGGTGAGGTCAAAATTTTCACTTGAGCCAATGGGAAGACAAGAATAGCTGCTTATCTGTAAAGCAGAGCCCGATAGTCTGTTCATGTGTGTCTTCTTCACTTAAATCTCAAATGGACAACAAAGACAGGACAACACCTCTCATTCTGGCTCTGAAACATGTCATGAGGGAGCTTTCATAGAGGCGTGGAGCGTCTCCCAAACAGCCTGCCGGTGTTACAATTCTCGTGGCGATGTGCCCTTCAACCCTCTGTGTTTTAGTGTTTGTACAAGAAGGTGTTAATTGTTCTTCTACCCGAAGGCACATATTGTACTTTCACCCATGGGTGCACATGCTAAATGTGATTTTGGCTGTGGTGCATGCCTGTCTCAGACATTTTACACATTACATTTCCTCTGGTAAGACCTGTGTTTCAGTTGTTTCACACCCCCATAACAGCCAATACTATGTGGAACATAACTGAGTCCTGCTCGCACAGGAAGCAGATTTGCGAGTTGCTTTGCAATTCAATTTGGATTTGACTTTTCTGGGCTGATAGCAACAACTTAATATGGTCCAGGTTTATCCCCGGCACAATTTCAGTGCGCTAGACCTGAAAACCTCAGTATTATATTTTCTCACATACTTAACTTTACCACCCTGATTTTGAAACTCAATTTGAGGTGTTTCATTTTTTTTTTTAAGACAAGTGTACCTACTGTCCAGAGTCCCTGGCATCATGTGGTTTATTGTAACCTTTACAATTTTTAAAGGGTTTGAGTCAAGCAAACAATACCGCAGTATACTCTTAGGTTCAAATTGCAGTGCATAGTTGCATTTATGATGAAATACAGATTTAATGATTGATGGATTCTTTTTGTTTGTCACAAACTGTCCTAAAAGGAAAAACAAAGTAAAAAACGTTTGTGTGTTTACTTTGCTCTCTGCTTTGGAATAGGGCTGCACAAACTTAATGAACCCAAAATTTGAGAAAACACTATATATGATATTGATTCCTTTTCAATATACCTGTACTAAGTGTTCCAAGGGTGATGGAAATTGTGGCTGTATGGACAAACCATTGAAAAATATAATTGTCTTAAAGATTTTGAAAAGGTTATTTCATGTGCACACCACTTGAGCAGATCATTAATTCCAGCTACACCATGTTCCAACTATAACATGTAATCACAATGTAGCCATGGATGTACTGGTCATAAAGAATGTATTATTATATGCCTTCAAATAGTCACTGAAATGTCACAGAGAAAATTCTGGTTTATTGCAACCTGGGCTTTATTTTCTTAGTTTTGCCCATAATTTCCCATAATCAGTTATGATAACATTGTACTCACCAAAGTGATTGCTGAGATTTGAGAACACGGCAACTTCACTACAAAGATGTCAGAAGGTTTTAAACTAGCCAACAGTTTAGCCAGATTATCTAAACCACTTTATTTGGAGTTAAAAGTGAGAGCGATCACACCGGAAATGTTAGTAGTCTCTCATTGCACAAAATATCTGTGTGTGCAAACTGCGCAAGCATGGTAGGTCAATATTAAACCAGGAAGTCGCTTTGTAAACTGTGATCGCTGTTTGCAATGGAAAGTTTGGATAATAATTTTACATATTTTACAGAATGTCATGATATTGCGTTGCCTGGTGTTACACTGGAACATCTTTTTCAGAGTTTGCCATTGTTGTTGGATGTTAGGATCGGACTAAGGAAGCCTGGTTTACCAAAGACCTTCATGAGATCAAACCCAGCGAAGAGCGCAGAAAGGCAGAGGGCATTGCCAACATGTTGAGCCAGGCCATCACCACCCAGCACCTGCTCTACGCCAGCCTGGGCTCTGCTGAGTACATGGAGTTTGTCCTTAAAAATCCCTTTAATGTACCTCAGACCGTCACCATTCACAGTGATGACCCTGAGCTCAGGTAAGACTCTGCAAACAGTGTGTTGACAGTAAGGTGGTGTCAGGCTGGCACCCCACTATTAACTGTTTGTTTAGTGTGATTATATTTCCCACTGACAAAGAGGATATCTGAGAAAACTATTATTGTGTTTGTTAGTCATGTGTTTCATCTTTAAAATTGGGTGGATTTTACAAGTTTGTAGGTGTGTCCCCAGTATAATATGCCAACTGTGAGCATGGGTTTCTGTATTGTTTGTGTTTTCCATTATCAGACTGTAACAAGCCGTACCCTACCGTGAAAGTGTATTCTCACGTTCTGAATGTGTTTCCAAAGGTGATGGTGTAGCTCTTGAGATAGTTCTTGAAACCTGTTTTCATCCTGCTTTAGGAAATTATGCTGCGTCCTCACTCTTAACCCTCCCCAATGTGAGACATATCAAATCCAGAACTTTGTTGGTTGTTAAGTGGTGGTTTAGCCCCTCCCCCTATTCCTCAAAATTTGTCCCCACCAGTCTTGGCATCAAGGGTTGCCTATAACACCTTGTGAATACAAAAGGCTTAACAGTAGAGGGCAGTAAAGCAACATTATACTGGACATGATCCATCGTTAACACAAGAGGAAGAAGGAAAAAGATGGCCCTCTACACTCTTGTCATCAATTTTAATGCATCTATTATTGGTACTGTGTATAACAAGTTGAGAGGGGCGTCTCAGTCTGTACCGAGTTAATTTACTGCTAACCAACTCATAGCTCTCCTTTTGGAAGGCCACTCCAAACCAAGACCGCCTCTCAAACAAAAGGTAAATTTGAGTTCCATGAAGCTTCATTCACATTAATAGCATTTGTCCTTGTCACCTGTACAATCTTTTTATACAGTTGCGATACTACACTGGACTTTGTCTCCACAATACTGTCCAGCTTTAGCTACACATATACCACTTTGTAGCCGAATGTTAATGCAGTGCAAAGTAGGCCTTTTTCACAGCAGACTTGTCATAGTAGAAAAAGCACAGGTGTTACTAATAACTTTAATGATGGCTCTGTTCTATTCAAGTATCCTAGTAAGTCATGACAGTGTGACAGTGAACATGCACAATGCCAGGACCCTGAAACTGAAGCAGCTAAATGGAATCAAACCATCATTAATTTTATTATTTATACCTGTGCTTTTCCTACTGTGACATGTCATGTCAAAGGCATATAAAGGTTGCCATGGACAGTAAAGGTTGCCATGGACAGTAAAATCTAAATGAGCTGGTTTAATTATTTGTCTTCTTCTTTTGTGGATGCAGATGCATTGAATACACTTCAGAATTTGCCTGTTAAAAAATGTTAAAATTAATTTGAGAGCACAAATTAGGTTTATTTATTTATTTTTTCCAGTGATACTTGTTTTACTAAGTTGCAACACTGACGGATCTTATTTTATTAATAATTTATTACAAAAAACCTGAGGCCTGCTCTAGGCCTGTCTTCTGTGTTTACATATATTTCTGAATTAAACAAACCTTTAACAACCTCAGAGTACGTAACAGGCTTAAATTCAGTTATCTTGTGTTAGTTTGTATATTTAAAAAACCTGTCGATCAGGTTGAGAGTGATAGCAGTTTGCACTACCTTTTTGTTTAGATTTGGGTCATGGATTGTGCCTTTAACAAGTTTCTCTTGTTGGCAAATAGGCAACAAAACTTCTTTTGTGGAACTGGCATTTGTAAATGAAATTTTTACCCATCAACATTCAGTTTTTATAGAATTTACAGTCATTTTAATTTTGATTTTGATGTTAAAAATATAGTTATAGTTATAACATTGACACAGTTAAGTAATTTATATTTTGTTTTATGAAAGCTTGTGTTGGTTATTAAGCATTTTATAGCCTGTATGGTTCTTGCACTGAAGTTAATTCCGGAGCACCTCTCTTATAAGGAAAACTGCTTTGCAAAAATGATTCAGAAATCCCATAATTTTTTTTTTTTTTTTAATATTAAAAATATGAAACACCAACACCAGAAAGACAAGATGAAGTGAAGTCATGAAGATGTTTGCTTGTGTGACTGCGTGTTTTATTTGGGTTGTGGGAGTCTGATTCACAGCTTGCTCACTGCTTTGATATGATGCATGTGTGTGTAGGTGTGTACTAATGTGTGTATTTTCATGTGTGCCTGTTTTAGGGTTTGAAATTGATTTTATTCACTGTTTTGACACATCTTGTTTGTATGTGGTGGGTGCATTATTTAGTCTTTGGATTTTCTAATTTGAGACAGCATGTTTCTGTATGTGTGTGTGCATGCCTGACACATTTAAATTGTGTTCACAGTTTTGAGATATATGTATTTTTATTTATGAATGAACAAGATAAATTACTAGTTCTTCAGTGCAAATAGCAGCCACATTTCCAGACACATTTTGCTTTTTTGTGTGTCTGCATGAATAAGTACGATGAATTCTGGATTTTTCAGGACTGTTAGCCACCATCTAGTATTATGTTGCTACATTTGACCCTATTGTTCTCACACATACTGTAGGCCTATAAACAAAGAAGATTCTAGCTCCTTCAGCAGCACAATCAGTTGTCCTTGACACAGATGCAGACATAATGCTGGTAAGATGCTAAATACCCACTTTAATCCACACATAGCAGCTATTATGGCTGATGTGTCCTGGATCACCCGATCTTGGTATCCGTGCCGTGTTTGTTTCCTTCAGTTAGCGCTGTTGTTAATCTCCCCACACGGAGTCTTTTGTTATGAATTCTGCTCATGCCTGAGCTTTGGATTAACATATATCACATTGATCAACAAAGGCTGGAGTGCGCCATGGATGAATCATTATAGCATTAGCCCGGCCACCGAGCCTACCAGGTCTAATTGAGAGTCATCAATCCCTGCATCTGTCCTCTAGTCGGCTTAGTGCCCTGTTAGCTTAGTTATTTATTTCCTGTTGAGGCAGCGTGACACTTTACACCAAACCGTCTGCCACCTCTACTAAGAGCCAGAAATGTTTAAATTAGCAAGGAGGCTTCTGCATTTGATGTGCTTCTACAGCAGCACAGTGGGTTTTAAGAGTTTCAAGAGTCAAATTCAGGTCCATCAGTCTGGTTGAGACAGTTCACTAAAACTCCAGAACACTTTTAGTTTTTATGACACTGTGGTATTTTGTCGTAGATCTGCAGTATTGTTGTGTGTTGTTGTTATGTATGTATGTGACTATGATCTCCATAGAAGAGATGAGGAGATATGATTGTCATTATTAACAAGGTCTAAATGAGAGTTGAATGATTTTAAAATGACTGCTTTCTGGGTTTATTTCACTTTTTACCAGGAAGCTCGGGATTTCTCAGGATTTAGTTGTCACGGTAGAGCAATCTTCTGCACTCAATACTCCACCTGTTGATTTCTGCTCTGCACTCTGATTTGGGAATGGAAGCCTGCATGTCATTATCCACTGTTGAACCGCCTGCATAGTTCTCTTTTACAGATTTTGTACTCATTCACACTAAAAATATTTTGCCACAAAGCTAAACTGTATGCTGCCGTTTTAGGATGACAAGTAGTTGTTAGAAATGACTGCAGCTTAAAGATTGATATGGTTATGTAACTGTAATAATGCAATTCAAGGTCGGACTTTAGTGTTTTGTTTCAGTACAAACAATAGTCTGCGGGACGCCTACACACAGGCGCCCCGCAGACACAAAAGCACACATTAAAAATTTTGGGTTGCCACAGGAATGTTTCAGAGGGAAGGGAAGTTTATTTTGGTGAGAATTCACGAAAAATCCCTGCATCTGAATTCCTGGTATTCAGCCATCATCTATATGTCATTGTCACATACAGTTGTATGCAAAAGTTTAGGAACCCCTGACAATTTCCATGATTTTCATTTATAAATATTTGGGTGTTTGGATCAGCAATTTCATTTTGATCTATCAAATAACTGAAGGACACAGTAATATTTCAGTAGTGAAATGAGGTTTATTGGATTAACAGAAAATGTGCAATATGCATCAAAACGAAATTAGACAGGTGCATAAATTTTGGCACCCTTGTCATTTTGTTGATTTGAATACCTGTACTTAGCACTGATTAATTGGAACACACAATTGGTTTGGTGAGCTCATTAAGCCTTGAACTTCATAGACAGGTGCATCCAATCATGAGAAAAGGTATTTAAGGTGGCCAATTGAAAGTTGTTGTTCTCTTTGACTCTCCTCTGAAGAGTGGCAACATGGGGGCCTCAAAACAACTCTCAAATGACCTGAAAAAAAAGATTGTTCTACATTATGGTTTAGGGGAAGGCTACAAAAAGTTATCGCAGAAATATAAGCTGTCAGTGTCCACTGTGAGGAACATAGTGAGGAAATGGAGGACCACAGGCACAGTTCTTGTTAAGGCCAGAAGTGGCAGGTCACATAAAATATTGGAGAGGCAAAGGCGAAGGATGGTGAGAACGGTCAAAAACAGCCCACAGACCACCTCCAAAGACCTACAACATCAACTTGCTGCAGATGGTGTCACTGTGCATCGTTCAACAATTCAGCGCACTTTGCACAAGGAGAAGCTGTATGGGAGAGTGATGCGAAAGAAGCCTTTTCTGCACACACGCCACAAACGGAGTCGCTTGAGGTATGCAAACACACATTTGGACAAGCCAGCTTCATTTTTGAATAAGGTGCTGTGGACTGATGAAACAAAGATTGAGTTATTTGGTCATAACAAGGGGCGTTATGCATGGCGGCAAAAGAACACAACGTTCCAAGAAAAACACTTGCTACCCACAGTAAAATTTGGTGGAGGTTCCATCATGCCGTGGGGTTGTGTGGCCAGTGCCGGTACTGGGAATCTGGTTAAAGTTGAGGGTCGCATGGATTCCACTCAATATCAGCAGATTCTTGAGAATAATGTTGAGGAATCAGTCACAAAGTTTAAGTTACGCCGGGGCTGGATATTTCAACAAGACAACGACCCAAAACACTGCTCAAAATCTACTCTGGCCTTTATGCAGAGGAACAAGTACAATGTTCTGGAATGGCCATCCCAGTCCCCAGACCTGAATATCATTGAACATCTGTGGGGTGATTTGAAGCGGGCTGTCCATGCTCGGCAACCATCAAACCTAACTGAACTGGAGATGTTTTGTAAGGAGGAATGGTCCAAAATACATTCATCCAGAATCTAGACACTCATTACAGGCTATAGGAAGCGTCTAGAGGCTGTTATTTCTGCTAAAGGAGGCTCTACTAAATATTGATGTGATTTTTCTGTTGGGGTGCCCAAAATTATGCACCTGTCTAATTTCGTTTTGATGCATATTGCACATTTTCTGTTAATCCAATAAACCTCATTTCACTACTGAAATATTACTGTGTCCTTCAGTTATTTGATAGATCAAAATGAAATTGCTGATCCAAACACCCAAATATTTATAAATGAAAATCATGGAAATTGTCAGGGGTTCCTAAACTTTTGCATACAACTGTATGTGCAGTATCTGTTGTTGAGATGTACAACATTTATTAGCTGTACTTGTTTAATGAAGCAACATGAAATATTTTTTCACACTAACCTGCCAAGTCTTTGAAGGACTAGAGAATATGCACACAAACAACAAAACTGGCCTCTGTACCACTTTTATCCTGGACTGCATGAGCTTGGTCAGTGCACCAAGGCTACTCTGCTTTTACTTCCTTGTCAATATTTCAACCAATATTTGACAAGGAGCTTGAGAACACAAGCAAGGCCTTGGGTTAGCTCTTTGGTCTACAGAAACAAACAGAAAAAACTCTGACCCTCACTGTCAGGCTTTGAAGAGAGGGTACTAGGCTAGCTGTAGCTTTGATGTCTGCTGTGTTTTAGAGCCCAGAGGCTCCTCTTGACGTGGAGGACGCGTTTGCTACCTGTTGCCATCCATTTTGCATGACTAGCTTTTACACTTGGCCTCGCACAGCCTAGTGTGAGCCCTGACTGCTGGCTAGCAGAGAGATAGGAGACTACAGCTCCTCTGCTGCTGTCCATGCTGCCACTTTCTCTGTCAGTATTTCTCCCTCTCATTATCTGTCTTCTTCTCTGTGCTTTCCCAACTCTGCATTCATTCACTTCTCTCTCTTGATATCCTTTTAATCATCTTCATTTTGTTCCGTCTCTGTTTTTCTTCTATTTGTGTTAATCTGTTTGTCCTCTTCACCTCCTAAATTTTTTCTATTTTCTTTCTCTAAAAATGAATCAGGTGAAACACACATACACACATAGACTCTTTGTTCTCATGATAAGCCACAAGCAAAATGTTTCATTCCACGTACACAGGTGGGAAGCTCCAAATAAGTTTCATATAATTGACTGTCGCATCTTGCCCTAATGTTAGCAAGGTGGGGCCCTGAAAAATTCATAAACTCTCCCTCTCCTATTGAGAGAAATTCGCCTCTCTATGCCCATGGGTTGGAACCTTTGATGTTTAAAGCAGCACTTCCCTTTATGCGTTTGTGCGTGAAATTTTTGCATTCAAAGGAAGAGGAAAGAGTGGAGACGAGACCTCCCTCTGTTGGAATGTGTTATCTGTTCCTGTTTCTTTCTCGCTGGAAATCCATTTGTTGGGGATTGGAGGGTTGGCTTTCACTGACCTTTATATACATTTATGAAAGCTGCCATTGGTAATTAAAAGCATTGTGTTTTGTGTGTTGACTGCTGCACCATGGAATTAGCTCACTTCGATTGTTGGCCATACAGTGAACTTAACATTGCTAGAATCAGTTTCCATAAAGGGAATCGTATTGCTTTAGAATCTAAAGTTTTAGATCCAGCAAAGCATCTAAAGTTTAGATGCTTTGCTGGATCCCTTGGAGAGGTTGGATCCGGTATGTAAGGAATATTTACCATGGTTTCCTATGGCCACACATCAAAGATAAAGGATATTTCTTCCCTCAAACATCCTGTTTCCAAAAAATAGCCAATACTATAATCAATATTTTTATAGTAACAATGTATCAAATAACAATGTGAAGGCGTTGCTCGTAGTGATGAACCTACAGAGAATTATCTCCCAAATCTGCAGCTCCCTCTGCTTTGTGGAGATTTATAGCAAGTTTCAGATCATTATTTACAGTAGCTGTCCAGCCCACAACTTTACTATTTTGGTTCACTCTCACCTCTCTCAAAGAGTCAGTATCAGCCACAGCAGGCAGCTGTTTTCAGTAAAAAAGCTCTAAAAACCCACTGTACACTACCTGGTCAGCACCAAACAGCAGAAGTCAGCGACTAGCTGGTGAACATTGTGGAGACATTTAGCATCTAGCAAGAGCCAGATATTTCCTCAGGAGTTGGTAGAGAACAAAAACAGAGCTAAAAGAGAGTGAATTTTTTGACTTACATAAGTAAGGTAGCCGGAAGCACAACTCCAAATGAATGCTAATGTTCTTCCATATCTGCCGGATGTGTACATAAGCAACAGCTTGCCATATCAACTTAAAAGGAGATGATATGTATTCAGATCTTGTTTTTGAAGAGAAATTATGTTTATGTATGTTTTATGTTTATGCATTTTTAAAAGTTTTTCATAATTGCACAGCACATGGTAGTATTTGTTATGAAAGGTGCTTTAATAAAGTTTACTAACTGACTGAACACACATCTTCCCATCCTATTCATTTGTTTTCGTTAGATTTGTTCATGATCGTCTCACACTGAGGAAGCTTAGATGAGGAGTGTTGATGAAGTTGGAGGGATTAACACTAGGAACTGGGAATTTGAGGGGCATTTTACTGATTTTACCCGTGGAGAACAGTTTACTAGTCACATGGTGTACTACTCAGCCTTTGAAAACAGCTGTACTGTATAATTATTCTGTGATGTAATCTGATGATGTCATCAGGGTTATTATCTCGGCTTGGGCTTGGAGATAACAAAACCCCTTTAATTTGATTTCCTTAATACATTGTTACGTTTTTTTAAGGAATAGCGATGTCAGTCGGTTATTCCATCCAAAACCTGTCAACAGCAAAATATCTCACGAACTACAGGACACAAAGTATTATGTGGATATTTATACTCAGAGCCCCCATACCACCATCAGGCTGAAATTTATTCTTGCACCAAAAAAATTAAGTAAAAAGTAAAATTAAATGAAATTTACTGTGCACATTCATGGTCGCCAGATGATGAACCATTTCCATTTTGGACGCTACATGACCTTTCCAAAAACAAGAATACCAAAAACATCAGTATGTTGTTTGTCCCGTTCAGTACCATCTTATCATACTCTAGGATGTAATGAACAGCAGTGTTCAGCAGTGAGGGTTAGACTTTTATTATACATCCAACTCTGATCCTTGGATGGATCCCTTAAAGATATACAAGAGCCTGCTTTCATCTCACTCATGTCCTTTAATCTTTCCATCCAGTGTCATCACTAACACAGAGGAGTGGCGTTACTTCAAAGCACTAACCAAAACTCAGACCCCGCTGGAGGAGAACATGTTCCACTTGGAGGAAGGCACCCCAGGTCCCAGGGTTTACCTCCGGCCCAAGGAGAGCATCCATATTCCTCTGAAATATCAGAGCTTCCTCTGCGACAACACCATGGCCCCTCAGGTACAGTGGAGACCAGAGGTTGATGCTGATGGAATGGTTAGGAATGGTCAACTTATAAAACCATGTTTTAGGAATGGTAATTATTGCAGGATGCAGTATTTTTGACAAATAGGATTATATTTCAGGAGTCAGATGTTATGCGATGAAAAAGTTGGATTTGTTTTTAGAAACAGTCACCATATATTACCATCACCACAGATGAAATATCAAAGTTACTCTCGCCTTCTAACTTCTGATATCACAGTATTTCTCAAGTCTACTTATTGATTCCAGTTCAAGAAAGTCTTTTTAAAAGTGATTGGCCTTGAGTGGTCCAAATATGTGGGAATAAGAGGCGGAGCAGTGATAAAAGTTTAAATTTCATTGATATACAGTAAATGTCACTACACCTCAAGGATTATTAACCATAACTGATCTATTCCTAGGGAGTTATACACATGTAATGGCAAATCAGGCGTGCCAGTTAATTTGATGCCAGAAGGACCGTTCGAAATAAAAATCATTTACATAGGCTGTGCTCCTATCTCCTGTGGATGACTGGGGGTTTTACACCCTTTGGTTCTATTCTGCTTCTTTTGATCATTTACAGTTTTCTTGCCTGATGTGCAGATGCAATATTTTTTTACAGGTTTTTGCTGTTTTTTGTTAGATGATCAATTTTGATAACTATTCTGTTTCTAATCAACACCTCACAGGGACCAAGCTTCCTACCTACAGGCAAAGGTTCTCAGGTGGCCAAGAAGAATCTGTCCAATATTGTTGCTGCCAAGACTATCAAGGTACAGAGTGTGCTACTTATGCTTTGTGCAATATTTTCTGTGTATTGGACCATCTTTATCTCCTTCTGCGGTCTTCAGCTTCTCAATCCCTCGGTTGTTTGTCTCCAGGCTGGAATTATTGTAAACTATGGATTTGAGATGAAATGTGGATGTACAGTATGTTTTTCTGCCATGATAAGAGCTTTAATATAGTCCATTTTAAACATTTTTAGCATCTTAGGGTATATAAATTGATTGTTAGATTAAGAAGAGGATGATAAACCCACCTAAACTCAGTGTATTGTATGAAGTTTTTGATTTAGAATTTAGTCGGGTTAACCTTCTGGTACATCCCTAAGTCTAGCAACATCTAGTGTACACACACACTCCCAGACAACCCTCTGCGGAGTGGCAGTGCACCACCTCCTCCCTCCTCTCCTCTCCCACACAGTCACAGCTCAGACACAAAGAATGCTTTGAAGTGTCAACTATTTAAAAATTACACTAGCCAGACAAGATTGTCAAGCAAAATTATATGCTGGAAATCACTTTTATCTTACTGAACATTGTTTATCTTCTCCAACTGGCAAATGTCAGACTGGAGAGTTAAACTATCTCCGATTGGAGGACAGCTTGACACGTTTGGCTAATCTACTTTAAATGAACCATGCATATATAGTATTACTCTGAAGTTATTTTCCCATTTTGTACACTTATTCAACCGTTTATAATATGTAAGAAGTTCAGAGGAGGGAGAAACAATGTGAATGGGCTTGTTCGGATGTACTTCAGATAAGACGATTTGCTCCATATCTCCATCTGATGTAATGTCTGCAGCCCCTGTATGCTGCAGCTGTCACCAAATTAACTTCTGTTCCTCATGAATCCATTCAAATTTAAATTTCGGCCCTTTCTCTACATATGTGAGCTTAAATCTAGGCTTTCATTTATGCTGCTAAAAAGATAGCCATCACCGTTCGCAGTACCTCGCAATAATCCTGTTGTTCGTGTAGAGTACAATACCCTGGAGCTCTCCCATTGCACGGGGTGATGAAATATTTGCCAGTCTGCCAAGCGTATGTGTGTCTGCCTACGGTATGTGTGTATTTGTGTGTCAGTGTCAGCACTACTGCTCTGAGCAAAAATCCTGTCAAGAGGTCAAAGAGGTCGGGTCTGGATCAAATCTGTGTCCTGCTAAAACTGACAAGCCCCAACAGCAAAACTGTCAGGATGCCAGCTTTGGCAGCGCTGTCAGTCAGCACACATCACCAGAGCCAGATATGGGCCACTCCTGCAGGTCAGCATGGGCCCGCAAATCTGACCCATCAACGATTTGGACAGCTGTTGTTTGGCAGGGATCAACTTCTGAGTTTGTGAATCAATGACCAAAATGTGGAAAGTTAACATCAGAGTATAGTCCATTACTCATGACTAGATATTTAAATGTGGTATGCAGTTATAATGAAGGTCCTCTTCATTACTCTTTTATATTGTAGCACTGCATATATTTACTTGCGCTATGTCTATTTGTATAAATGAATGTAAGAAAAATTGCACAAACTGCTGGGATGGAATCAATTTTATTGAGATTTTCCATTTTTATGTGTAATGATACACTACAGTTTGTAGTATGTGGACACCTGAACATTATACGCAAATGTGGAATGAGGTTGTTAATCACCTCATTCCAAAATTAAGGAATTAATCTGCTGCTATAACAGCCTCTGGAAGGGCTTTCCATCAGATTTGGGGACCTGACTGCAGGGATTTGCTCTCATTCAGCTATTGGACCATCTTTATCTCCTTCTGCGGTCTTCAGCTTCTCAATCCCTCGGTTGTTTGTCTCCAGGCTGGAATTATTGTAAACTATGGATTTGAGATGAAATGTGGATGTACAGTATGTTTTTCTGCCATGATAAGAGCTTTAATATAGTCCATTTTAAACATTTTTAGCATCTTAGGGTATATAAATTGATTGTTAGATTAAGAAGAGGATGATAAACCCACCTAAACTCAGTGTATTGTATGAAGTTTTTGATTTAGAATTTAGTCGGGTTAACCTTCTGGTACATCCCTAAGTCTAGCAACATCTAGTGTACACACACACTCCCAGACAACCCTCTGCGGAGTGGCAGTGCACCACCTCCTCCCTCCTCTCCTCTCCCACACAGTCACAGCTCAGACACAAAGAATGCTTTGAAGTGTCAACTATTTAAAAAGTTACACTAGCCAGACAAGATTGTCAAGCAAAATTATATGCTGGAAATCACTTTTATCTTACTGAACATTGTTTATCTTCTCCAACTGGCAAATGTCAGACTGGAGAGTTAAACTATCTCCGATTGGAGGACAGCTTGACACGTTTGGCTAATCTACTTTAAATGAACCATGCATATATAGTATTACTCTGAAGTTATTTTCCCATTTTGTACACTTATTCAACCGTTTATAATATGTAAGAAGTTCAGAGGAGGGAGAAACAATGTGAATGGGCTTGTTCGGATGTACTTCAGATAAGACGATTTGCTCCATATCTCCATCTGATGTAATGTCTGCAGCCCCTGTATGCTGCAGCTGTCACCAAATTAACTTCTGTTCCTCATGAATCCATTCAAATTTAAATTTCGGCCCTTTCTCTACATATGTGAGCTTAAATCTAGGCTTTCATTTATGCTGCTAAAAAAAGATAGCCATCACCGTTCGCAGTACCTCGCAATAATCCTGTTGTTTGTGTAGAGTACAATACCCTGGAGCTCTCCCATTGCACGGGGTGATGAAATATTTGCCAGTCTGCCAAGCGTATGTGTGTCTGCCTACGGTATGTGTGTATTTGTGTGTCAGTGTCAGCACTACTGCTCTGAGCAAAAATCCTGTCAAGAGGTCAAAGAGGTCGGGTCTGGATCAAATCTGTGTCCTGCTAAAACTGACAAGCCCCAACAGCAAAACTGTCAGGATGCCAGCTTTGGCAGCGCTGTCAGTCAGCACACATCACCAGAGCCAGATATGGGCCACTCCTGCAGGTCAGCATGGGCCCGCAAATCTGACCCATCAACGATTTGGACAGCTGTTGTTTGGCAGGGATCAACTTCTGAGTTTGTGAATCAATGACCAAAATGTGGAAAGTTAACATCAGAGTATAGTCCATTACTCATGACTAGATATTTAAATGTGGTATGCAGTTATAATGAAGGTCCTCTTCATTACTCTTTTTATATTGTAGCACTGCATATATTTACTTGCGCTATGTCTTTTTGTATAAATGAATGTAAGAAAAAATTGCACAAACTGCTGGGATGGAATCAATTTTATTGAGATTTTCCATTTTTATGTGTAATGATACACTACAGTTTGTAGTATGTGGACACCTGAACATTATACGCAAATGTGGAATGAGGTTGTTAATCACCTCATTCCAAAATTAAGGGAATTAATCTGCTGCTATAACAGCCTCTGGAAGGGCTTTCCATCAGATTTGGGGACCTGACTGCAGGGATTTGCTCTCATTCAGCCACAAGTGCATTAGCATTAGTGAAGTGAGGTCGGCCACTGCCAACTGCAGCCAGTAGAAGCTGCAGTGTTTATTGGACCTCACAATACGAAAGTGTTGGTAAGAAGCAACAACAAACGATGGTTTTCGCTTCTTCTTGAGTTCCTATTTGTGTTTCTAGAGTTTTTTCTAGGGAGTATGTAGTGAGATTAAAACTATAAAGGTTGTCCTGATGGTGGCAGCAGAGGAAATGTCATGAGGCCATTCCAAATGTGTGAATTTAATGGCAGTATGCCAATTAGATTAGGAAATGTTTGGAACAGGGGTGCACGGTGGCAGAGCGGCTAAAGCTCCTGCCTCCCAATAAGGAGATCGTGGGTTCGTGGGATCGATTCCCGGACCAACGTCACACAATCTCTCTGGGTGGAGTCTGCATGTGTTACCGTGGGTTCTCTCCGGGTTCTCCGGCTTCCTCCCACCGTCCAAAGACATGCATGTGTGGGTTAATTGATAACTCTAAATTGCCCGTATTGAATGAATGTGAGCCTAAGTTGGCCACTGTCCAGGGTGTACCCTTAAGGCCCAAAGTCACTGGGATAGGCTCCAGTCACCCGCGACCCCTAACGGGACCAAGCGGTAGAAAATGGATGGATGGATGGATGTTTGGAACAGATTTTGGCCTAACATAATAAAAGGGAATTTCCAGGCTGGAAATGGTTTATCCTCTGTGGAGCATGAATATGCTCAATACATTTCTTGGAAATCTGGCCCATTAGATTTTTTTGTACAAGTGGAAATTCTGGCTTGATTTTGGCACAATGGAAAAGGCAGGAGGTCAGACAAAACATACGGACTCATCCACTGGAGACATGAATATGTCCAGTGGATGAGTCCACTGTCTGTGGATGAACAATGGATTTCATGTGAATCAGTCCATGAAATTTCTAGATAACCTTGTCTTGGACTAAAGTGGTTGATGAAGGGAAATTCTGACCTGACAGTTATATTAGAGATAAGGTCAGGAGGTCACCAAAATTATGAAAATCATCCTCAAGGGGCCATGAATATCCACAGTAAATTTCATAATCTATCCAGTAGTTTTTGGGATATCTGAACCAAATGTGACCCAAAATGTCAGACAGACAGACTTACCATTGACTAGACTGACATTGCCATCCTTAGGCCACATTGCTAACTTGTCTCTTTTTCTGAATAGTTTTGTACCAAAGTATTGTATGAAATAGTCAATAGATAATCTTACTCTCAGTACTATAGTATGTAATCCTACATCTTTTTTGGCAGTTCAGAAGTAGCATTCTTTATAATTCATGTCCTGCAATTCAATTACATGTAATCTATAATCCCTAAACTCAACTCTAGTTATGTATACCATTATATCATATAAATCAAGCCAGCAAACACTAGTTTAAGATGGTGTAGAGTATGATGGTACGTGAGAGAGTTAGCAGTTCCAATATGTTTGCATATGTTGTCGTACGTGTACCAGCTATCATATGTAACCATATGTAATTAGTGCATATGTATGAACACAATTGTGTTGATTTGCACCGATCTGGAGGGCTATTGTAATGCAGCAAACTTCAAAGCACATTCAGCTGGTCTGTGGGGGTTTCAGTAGTCGGATTGAAGCCAACTTTTATATTCTAGTGTACAGTGTGTTCCATCATCATCATACTCTCTGGTGAATTTTTAAATAAAACTTCTAAAAGGCTGCATTTTAAAAGCTGTATATGTTGTTTAGAGCTGAACTGCCTCAGGAAGAAAATATGGCAATTCCAGTTCTATATTTCACTAAAGGGAGTCAAGGAATTAGAATGTAGGTTTTCTCAAAATGTCTAATGATAGACGAACAGTATTGTTTGAGGGTATCACACACACACACACACACACACACACACACACACACACACACACACACACACACAGAAAGCAGGAGGGAAAGTACAGATGAACTAATGAAATTAGTTGCCGTTGATTGTACTCACCAAGTTCATTGCTGAGATCTGGGAACATGGCAACATCACTAATAATAAGTCTGATGGCGCACAAGTACTCATACAAGCATGCATATGGTTTTAAACAAACCCCCATAGTCAAATTTATTTGGAAGAGAAAAAGACAATGGTAAACTTATCTTCTGTAAACATCCATCACAGTTTACAGACCGACATCATGGTTCACCTTTGACGGTCTGTACTTGAAGTAGTAGCGCTCAGTTTTCTCGTGCAATGATTTTTACCAACATTTCAGGTGCGCTCACTTTCGCATTTATCTCCAAATAAACTGCTTTGGATCAGTCCCAATATGTGGGTGGGAACTTCCCAAGTGGTCCAAAGGTAAATCTAATCTAAGAATCTAAGAAAGAAAAATCTATATTTCTATATGTGTTTTTTCTTCTTTTTAAAGCTTTTTTTCTTTATATACTGGATATTTTCCCCTTTTCAGGCCTTTAAACACTCTTTAAATGAAACATTTTCACAGTTTGTGGGCAGAGTAAGTGCACAGTAAGGCCATAACTTTTGATAAGGGTTCAAAAGTAAACAGAGGTTTTTTAAGGTGTCACAAGCTAAAGGTTGGGAACCACTGGTTTAGATAATGTGGCAAAACTGTTTGCTTGTTTACAACCAATTCTCATTGTCTGACCGGCCGTGTTTTTAACCTGTCAGAGTTTGTTGTTAATTTGTTGATTACAAAGTTAACATAACTGATATATAATAATAATGATGGACAAAACTATGCACATAAGACCCATTCTCCTTTAAGGAGCTTCTAACCCTGTTTTATTCGTTTGGCTTGAGGAGTTTTATTGCCCCATGATGATGTAAATGCTGTTTCATTGCAGTGGATATCTGACATCATGCAGGGAAGTGGCATGCTGCTGATACCGCTGACTTTTCACCTTCCCTCCACAGGTTACATTCAAAGCAGAAGACGGCAAGCCGATGGCCATCTGCCAGGTGAACGTAGAGCCGACACCTCACGTCGTCGACCAGACTTTCCGGCTTTACCACCCCGAGCTCTGTTTCCTTAAGAAAGCCATCCGCCTGCCACCCTGGCATGACCCCACAGGTAGGGCAGGTTACCCCAATTATCCCAAATCAGCCATTCCTCCCTGTCCCACAGATTCCACCCTTCCCCTGACTTTGTGTATACGATTTATTGCATCTTATTTATTTGCATATTATTGCATTTTTAGTATAGGTTTCATGCTTAGTGAATACATCTTCAGTAGGTATACTGACTTACTCTCCCGGAGAGGATAAACTCATAAATAAATGTGCACATACACTTGCAGAGGTGGGCGATGTGGCCTTAAAACAATATCACAATATTTCAGGGTATTTCTGCGAAATTCTTGACGATATGACAAAAATCTTGAAATAAATATGTATATACATATACACAGTGGCTTGCAAAAGTATTCATACCCCTTTCTAACTTTTCCACATTTTTTCACGTTACAACCACAAACGTAAATGTATTTTATTGGGATTTCATGTGATGGAACAACACAAAGTGGCGCATATTTGTGAAGTGGAAGGAAAATTATACATGGTTTTCAAAGTTTTTTACAAAAAAAAAAACTCTGAAAAGTGTGGTGTGCAAAAGTATTCAGCCCCCTTTACTCTGATACCCCTAAATACAATCCAGTGCAACCAATTGCCTTCAGAAATCACCTAATTAGTAAATAAAGTCCACCTGTGTGTAATCTAATCTCAGTATAAATACAGCTGTTCTGTGAAGGCCTCAGAGGTTTGTTAGAGAACATTAGTGAACAAACAGCCCCATGAAGCCCAAGGAACACACCAGATAGGTCAGGGATAAAGTTGTGGAGAAGTTTAAAGCGGGGTTAGGTTATAAAAAAATATCCCAAGATTTGAACATCTCACAGAGCACTGTTCAGTCCATCATCCAAAAATGGAAAGAGCATGGCAGAACTGTTAGTCGTGCACTCCACAAATCCGGCCGTTATGGAAGAGTGGCAAGAAGAAAGCCATTTTAAAAAAAAAAAAAAAAGCCATAAGGAGTCCTGTTTGTGGTTTGCCAAAAGTCATGTGGGGGACACAGCAAACGTGGAAGAAGGTGCTCTGGTCAGATGAGACCAAAAAAGTTTTGGGCCAAAAAGCAAGACGCTATGTGTGGCGGAAAACTAACACTGCACATCACCCTGAACACACCATCCCCACCATGAAACATGGGGGTGGCAGCATCATGCTGTGGGGATGCTTTTCTTCAGCAGGGACAGGGAAGCTGGTCAGAGTTGATGGAAAGATGGATGGAGCCAAATACAGGGCAATCTTGGAAGAAAACCTGTTAGTCAGCAAAAGACTTGAGACTGGGGCAAAGGTTCCAGCAGGACAATGAGCCTAAACATACGGCCAGAGCTACAATGGAATGGTTTAGATCAAAGCATATGCATGTGTTAGAATGGCCCAGTCAAAGTTCAGACCTAAATCCCACTGAGAATCTGTGGCAAGACCTGAAAATTGCTGTTCACAGACACTCTCCATCCAATCTGATTGAGCTTGAGTTCTTTTGCAAAGAAGAATGGGCAAAAATGTCAGTCTTTAGATGTGCAAAGCTGGTAGAGACATACCCCAAAAGACTTGCAGCTGTAATGCAGCGAAAGGTGGTTCTACAAAGTATTGAGTCAGGTGGGGCTGAATACTTTTGCATGCCACACTTTTCAGTTTTATTTTTTTTAAACTTTGAAAACCATGTATAATTTTTCTTCCACTTCACAAATATGCGCAACTTTGTGTTGGTCTATCACTTGAAATCCCAATAAAATACGTTTATTTTTGTTGTTGTAATGTGGAAAAGTTCAAGAGGTATGAATACTTTTGCAAGCCACTGTATTTGTCTATTGAAAATATATATGTAAAATTTGAAAGAATACATTACCCTATTTTTAGTAAATTATTTCTTATTTTGCCATTTTAATTCTACTGAATCCTCCATCTTATTGTAGTGTTTACTCACAAACTACTTTAATCTGCTCACCTTGCTTTTCCCTTCAGTTCTCTTTGGGAGATTGTCCACTAGTTAATCGATCGCTGCTAATGGCGCCATTAATATACCTGGGTGGCCCGACCAAGTAAAATCTATGTGTGGGAAACTGCTTGATCTTTTGTAACCAAACCACTTCCACACTACTGAAGTAGCCCCCTTTTGGAACCAACTCCTCCACCGTGGAGCCGGTAGCAATGTCACTTTCGCTTTCAGCCATGCTTGTTGTTGCTGTGCATAACAGTACAACGTCATTACGTCAACAAGTTGGAATGTTCATTTTATTGTGTTTTCACTAAAATATCAACAAAAACAATCTTACAGTATAATACAATTTCTATCACAAAAAAGGGTAATAACAGAGAGGCATCTGGAAATAGAGCAGGAAATGAAAAGCAAGAAAAAATTAGATGGATAAAATCAAGAAAATAGCACAGCATGTACAGCACATATGCATGTTTATGTGTATATGTGTGTAATGTATAAAATAGATCACATTAGACCTGTCCTTAAGATCAACTAGGTGTTTAAAACTGATTCCATTAATAAAAACTGCTTAAATACACTTCAGATCTTTACTGTCTATATATTAACCATTTTTTCTCTTTCTTGGTATTGGGTTAACCAGTTGGAGACCTAGATGCCAGGACTCACATTCCTGTACGCTGCAGTAACCCTAACATCATCTGCCAGACAAGGATGCTGGTGAGAGAATTACATTATTTTCTTTTTTTCATTTTCCAGTCCCTACCACAATAATCCACACTAATATTAGAAAGGGATTAATTACTGAACTGATAACTTCAACACAATTTTCTTTTCTGGGGAGGAAAGCACTTTATTCTAGCTTTCCTAACCCTAACCTTGAATTGCAAGCTGTTTTGATACCTTAAAGGCTTGCCCTTGCACCATGCCATACACTTTTAAAGTTCTAATGTGGGGTTTCCTTTATTTCTGCTTCCTCTTTTCCTTTACCCCTCCATTTTAATATATTTCTGCCTTTCACTCTGTTTCTGTCTAGGTGCCAGGGGAGCCTCAGGATGTGTACTTGAAAGTGCCAGGGAGTCCCAGTCCACACATAAAAATGTTCTTTGTGATGGTTTTTACGTATGTATTATTTACTGAACAGGCAACCTGTATGCAGTGAACACACACACACACACACACACACACACACACACACACACACACACAGCTTAGCCTGAAGAAGCATTCTATTTTGGACTAATTAAATTGTTCACGCAGGCTTGAATTAATTAACTAATCAGATGGAGGTTTGGTGGTCTGACTGCCTGAAGTTACAGAACCCGTCCTCTAGTCTCCATCAGGATTAGAGCAGTATTATGTGTGGGTTTGCCAAGGTTTGCCTTATTAAAGTCAGGTATTTATCATTCAACTTGGATATGATGGATATGATGAAGTTTTGACTGGTTACATATTTACTGCAGAACTGGTCTTCCTTAGATTGGTGGTCTATTAGAAACCCTTTATTTAAAGTTACCCTGTGGAGTTTTCTGGTAAACTAACACATTTATGTTAACATTCAGTGTCTCTCAGCAACGCACATTATATGTGTTCTTCAGACCCGACTAATGTGTTGAATGCATTCTCTTCCTCATAAAACAAAGCCAATTTTTTAAATAGTGTTACTACCACTATCTGCCATTTAGTAAGCAGAAATGTGGATTGCATCATCTGCATGCTTGTGCACATACAAGTGCGTCCTCATACAAGTGTACGAAATACAAACAACAGGTACCTGCTCAAAAAAACACTGCTACATAGTGCTACTAGTTGTCAGAAACTCTGCAGGGCACCTTTAATTTGTTTGTAATGAGAGATTTTGATTGGATTCTTCCCAATCAAAGTCATACATGAATCTGTACATGAAATCGACACAATAACAACACAGGTAACACTTTATTTTATGGGTTAAACACAGTGCATACAGCAGACTCCACGTGGCAGCTTCATTATATGCCTAGACACTGAGATCATCCAGTCCTCTTATGCTGGAATAATAAGACCTGGCCATAATTTTTTCTGTATCATTTAGTGTGTGTTAAGTAGATTACACAGAAAGTTATTCAGGAATATGCACTATGTGAGCACAATATGAATTAAAGTAATAGAGGAGGAGTTAAACAGCCCCCTGTCTTGCAGAGGGAGCCATTTTGACACATGGCCCCCTCTACAAGACAGGGCCACAAGATTAGCTAATAATGGAGGACCCTTTGTAGCTGACATTTTACTTTAGTGGTATAAATTCAATTCAAATTACCCAAACCGACTGACACACATTGAACCTGGAGGTTTTGAGGTCCCTGGGCATCTGGGGCCCAGGCCTGTGTGTTTTCCCTAGTTGATAATCCAGCCTTATTTTAAAGAAATGTTTTAGGAAATGATCACCAAATTACAGAACTCGTAAAATAAAGCATTACACAAACACCTAATGCAATCCAGTGTAAACATTTGTGGCATGGCTGTTGCAACATGTAATAATGCTGAATATCATCTGAAAACATCACTTATCAGCAGCGTCAATCCAACACTTCAAAAACCCATATCACTTGAATTCTATTCCAAATATCCCTAAATGCTCCTTGAGTGCTGTTGCCACAGAGCAGGGCTGAGTAGGTGACTACATCACCTCCCACTCACAGCTCTCAGAGTCAGTTAGGGCCACTGAGACTGAATTCCCTTCTTCTCAGCAGTGAGAGGAGGATGATGATAATGATATTGCTGCTTATTAAAATGCGAGCATAGCCATAGATCAGCCCTCCTCATCTCCGACCTCATGCTGCTACTGCTGCGTCTCCAGGGGGCCTCAGCTTAATTGTCCCTGATGATGTTTTTCTCTGTAGTGATAAGTGGATGGCAGCGCCGTCCCAGATCTGGCAGATTTACGTGCATTTCCTGGAGCGGGTGGATGTCAGCTGTGTGACTGGCCAGCGGAGCTGTCAATCACTGGTGCTGAGGGGGAAGCAGGCTGTTCGCAAGGTCAAATGTTTCTCATCTCACCCCCAGGAGATTGAGGTACACATCTTTAAGAGTTACCCACTTTTTTTTGAGTCAGTGAATTATACAGTAACTTTATTATACTGTCAATTGATTGTGGTCCCAGTCTATAGTGAGTCCAAGTACATGGCTGCTTGCATTCCCTAACCTTGGTAGCACACCCGTATTGAGATACTGTATATCAAAACAGAAATCATCTCTCAGCAGTGTGGAGAGTAGAGATCTTCACAGTTCCACGGTTTCTAGTAACTGAGACCCAACCTATTGCCCTGAGCCGTGCCAGGTCCAGATTCTACTTAATCAGGAAGGGTCTTGTTAAATTGCTGTGGGTCTCAAGTCTGTGTATCTATCAATATTTCTAATACCCAAGCAGATCCAAGCAGACTCTTTACCAGCTCTAATCTTGTGTGCGTCATAATCATTGCAATAGAAAGTTTGTTTTTTGAGGCAGATGGAGAGTGTGAAGTGCAGGAAAAATGACATTTATTGCTGCTCTTTTGGACACCAGCTGCTCATTAATTGGTGAGGCATCATGCTGCTGCCAGTGTTGGGGTTTTCTCTGTATTTGGGTCTTCCCGCGTCAACCACATTTTGGATCAGGTCTAAGTATTTTGGGGTGTATTTGGATCAAGTCTGACTGCCCTCAGGTTCCTTTTGGATCGGGTTTTTATTTAAATTAATTTCTTTACGTCAGGCTCGGGTAGGTTGTCCACGGGTCTGTGTTTGGATTTTGGACCCATGAAGACCTCTAGTGGAGAGTTCTATTTGATTCTTCATGACTGCTAGAAACACCGGAAACCCATCCAGAAGTCATAGCACTGTAGTCACATACATAACTCTTGTTTGGAGTTGTCATTTGAAAGGGGGTGATGAAGAGTGTGCGACCAACAGTATTATTAGTTTAAGGTGGTGAACTAAGTGTTTAGGGCAAATCTACATCATCCCTACCACTCGTACATAGCCCTGTGTTTTCAGTTTTTCTCAATTGTTTACATATGTTTTCTGAAAGTATACCTCGTATTCTCAGAACTCTACACACAAATCAAAAACACACACATGGGGCGCCCCAGTAACTCACCTGTTAGTGTGTGCACCATGTACAAGGCTGAGTCCTTACCACAGCGGCCAGGGTTCGATTCCAGCGCGTGTCCCTTTGCTGCATGTCATCCCCTCTCTCTCTTTCCCACATTTCCTGTCTCTCTTCAGCTGTTCCTATCAAATAAAGGCAAAAAGCCCAAAAAATAATCTTAAAAAAAACACACACGAAAGGCAAAACTCCACAAATCTCCTGCAAAATGAAATTCTGTATCGCCTAGTATGTCAAATCCAGTTTCTTACCTATTCTTATTCTGGAAAGTCTGAATTTTCATTGCTTAGACTCATGGTGGCCCAAATCTCATCAGAGATTATGGCTCTTCTTGGTCTTGCTCTTCCTCTTCCTCCCCCTCCTCTTACTCTCACTCCACTTGGTATGCCTCTCTGTCTTATGTTGGCATCCATTGCTCCAAAACAGAAGAGCTTACATGTGGCCCTTTTATTGCTAAAGCTCTGATTGCCTATTGAAGAAATGTGCAACATTTTGCCCATGTGAGATTCAGAGTGGATAGCATGAAATTTAAGTTCAGCATTTTGAATGGCAGTGTGTTCCATGAACACAAGAGATTTTATTCATGAAGATTGTGCCAAATGTAGAGAATTGTGTGTAGTGTTTTGTGGTTTAACTGCAATCTGAGTGTAAAGCAGGAAATGTGCTTGTATTTTAGCAGAATTGGTTCAGGGAGTTGGTACATGAATTACATGCTGTGGTCATTGTGTCTCAAGTACCAGTGTTAATGTGAGAAACTGTAATCTAAAATGAGAAGGTGGTGCAATTTATTTCTACGTGACTGTCTTCACTTTTGCCTTTTTCTGATGATTTCTGTTTTTCAATTGGGACAAAGGCTGACACAAATGGAAAGCAACATACAGAAAAGAGAAAAGGTGGAATCAAAACAGCTCAGATCTTACCTTGAATCCTCTGTATCTAATGAGAACTTGAGAGCTTTGTTCTTAACATATTTTTTTCTGTATTAGCAATTTTCAAACCTCATATCCAAAATGATTTCATGCAAATTGTTCTCTTAGCAGCAGGAAACAATGGAACAGCAACAGTCTCTCTTAACTCCAGGTTAAAATTCAAGTCATTATCAAGAATGTACAAATGCGTGTTGACTGCAAAATGGGTCTTTTCATGTCATTTCATTCCATTTTATTAGGTCCCCCATCACTTTCTGCAATCATGTCAGATCATCTTGGGACACAATTTGACACAATCTGAAAAATTAGCAATGGTTGTATGCTCGCTGAACATGTGAAAATATGTTCCAAGAGTGTCAGATTGCTCTCTTTTTTATTTTTTTATCTATTTTAAAATACATTGTTTCTTATTCATAACTGGGTACAAGAAGTTTGACAATGCTTTTCACTCAGAGCTGCAGTAAAAGGGCATTGCATATTACTCACTCATATTCAAAAAAGCGACCATGGATGCATACAGTATGACCCAAACGTGTTCTCCCTGAAGACATAGGGTACTGGCTGAAAAAGCGACAGATGTATTTTTAAAAGATTTCACCGTATGCATCAGCGGCCGCTTTGATCTGACTCTCGGCAGGTTAGCTCACTGTGGAATGCATCAGAGGAGTCTTATAAAATAGGATAAAGCTCACCGCCAGAGAATAGCTTTGCTTTTCTCAACAGATTGAAAAGGAGCTGCACAGTAAATCTCATTCTCACATCCTTCTGTCTCTCTGTCACTTTTCTGCCTCTACTTTCTCTCATTTCATTGTCTGCCCTCTCTTTACCTTTACCAATACCATTTGCCCTATCTCTCACCCTCTGCTGTAATCTGTACACCTCCTTTATTTTCCTCTGACTCTACTAACCACCTTTTCCCATTAATTCTGTCCTTTTCTATACCTTTTTTTTTACCTCTTCTAATAAAATGTCTCTCTCTTCTTCCATACTATGTTACTATCTTTACTCTGTCATATGGTCAATGCCTCTATTTCTCTTTATTAATTGTCTCTTTCTCATTCTAACCCTAATCAACAACATCTCCACACCCAACTGCCAAACCCAACCACCCTTTATTGCCCCCTCCCATACCTTCTCTGTAGGTAGACCCAGAGGGTGTGTTTGTTTTGCCTCCCGCAGCAGTGCAGGAGCTCCAGCTGAAGGTGCAACCATGGCGAGCAGGCAGCCGCTTCTTGTACGTGAACGCGGTGGATGTGGAGCACCGGCAGCTAGTCACTGCCTGGCTGCTCTGTCTCAACGTCCGCCGGCCCATACTGTCCAAGGTATGAGTAGTTTTGTTTCTGTACTGCTTAAAATGTCTAGCGGCTCGAGGCTACTTTAGCCACTACTAGCATAACACACCCGAATCTCCAAACAAATGGAAACAATTGCATTGTGGGTAATGTAGGCACCAGGTTTTGGCAAGGAAGAAAAATTCATGGAATAAAAATAAGACAATATCTTCAATTTGTCTGTCCATTGTGATCCCAAGAGTGTTACAGTAGTGCAAAGGCAGGAAAAAATCAATTTCGACTCCCTCTCATATACGATACATACTGGTGGTGTTGCTATCAGTCTAAACCACAGAAATAAGTCCTTTTCTTTTCTAATCTTTATCACTTATACACATCTTACAAATGTGGATCTTGAGGCAGCGCACCCAATGTGCAAAGTGTACACTGACAATTTGTTTGTCAACAGTCAAAAATCTGATACTAGCAGCACATGGGAAGTGCATTTTTAGATGTGGCCTACTGATTTAGTGACCAACCAGTTATGGCACTAACTGTCTGCGTGTGTGTTTGTGTGCAGGCATTTGAAGTGTGTGTCCCAGTTGGTGGTGGGCGTGGCAGCTCAAGGAAAATTACCTACACCAACCCCTACACCAGTAGCCGCACATTCCTGCTCCGCTCTGACCATCCAGACCTGCTCCAGTTCAAAGAGGATACATTCCAGGTGAGATAAGACTTTGATTAACACCTAGACCAGGAAGGGAACCTTCCTCCTCGACAAAAGCTTGTCTTTGTTGTTGAAGGAAATCAAGACCTGCTTCAGTACAGGTAGTTTCATGGGATTAATGGTACCTTGTGCTGTTACCACCCTGTAAATAATTAGTATCAGCTATAATGAAAAGTGCTACTGACCAATGGTAGGAATCCTGTTTGATCAGCTTTTTTTGATCCTGTTTATAATAAAATGATGGAAATAACAACGAATACTTGCAACACTTTTGCCAAACCAAATGGTCAATTTAAAAGACATAAAATTCTACAGAGAAAATAAATTCTGCCTATTGAAAGCTACTGTTAATGTCAGCAAAGATTTTATATTCTATTCAAATTCTACTATATCTTAAACTACTCTATCCATTTTAATTCAAGTTGGACATTGAGGCATCTTTTGGGGATGAGGAGATGTCAGCAAATAATTGTAAATTAAGTCGTACTATAGGCTTTTTTTGGGCTATTTTGCCCACTTCATTATATCACACAATTCATGTGTAAATGAGATACAATTCAAAGCAATTTTTGATAATAAGTTGGAATTCCTTTTGAGTACTTGGCCAATATTTATTTCACATAATATATTCTGATCATGCAGCAGAACAAACTATTTATTATCAGTGCCTGCTGTAGAGTTAGCTACAGTGACTTTCCACTGACTGAAAATCATTTTTTTATGCGCTTCCCAGGGATTTTTATGAGTATGATTAGGTTGCTTCTATTAAACAAGCAAATCCCCCTCCAAGTTTTGGAAAGTCAAGGGAGATTATTATTAAGAATTATTAATCACCCGAAGTAATTTAGCTATCAAACCTATGGGATGGGAGATCCTAATTTTTATCTACGTTTCCTAATTGTTCTTAGTAAGCTAAAGCATCAAACCCCAGTGTCACAGAAAAGTATCTGCTGTTTCACCTGAGTTTTGGCTGAGCAGGGCAGGCGTGACCCTGAAGGGAAGAGGAGAGGATAAGCAGTGCCATTTTTCTGGCCACTCGGTGGCGATCGGTTCCAGATGAAACTCCTCCTCCCCATGTTTCAGGACGTGTTGTCGGTCCCACGGAGTGACTCTGGTCTTAGTCAGATCTCTTCCTCCATAAGTAGGCTGATGAAGTTCAATTGTGATGGCAATGCGGTGTGAGCATCTGCCAGCTTTTGGCTGAGTTTAAGGTTTGTTACAGTCCTCGTTAGGACTCCGGTGCTGCAACTGGATGTAGAAACTTCTTTAATCTGGTATCAGCAATTTAAGTTTGCTAATAAAGTGTCTTTCTTTAAGAGTTAAGTCTTTGAGGCTCTTTCGCTCTGTCTCTCCATCGCTCTCTATTTATCCTTCTCTGCACCATGTGACTGGTGCATAAGGTCCAGGGTTTCTTCTTTTCTAACCTTGTTATATCTCAGAAATGGCACAGATCTCCTTTTAGCAGGCTTCTTTCTTTCAGTCTTGTTGGATATCAGTATTTTTCCAACATATTCTGTGTGCCTTTGGTCCTGCGGGGTCAGTTGAGGCCTGCTGGGCCTCAAGATTTGGTCTCATTTCCTTTTTCATTAGCTACTCAGCACATCATAATAGGAGAATATGTAACATCCAGTAACTTTAGGCATGTTCAATTGATCAATATTAACATTAAGACAACAAGAGATCATTTCAAAATATTCTTGTTAATATGTCATTATATTGGCAAGCAAGGACTTACTTCTGACAGTGTATCCCAAATTATCACACATGCTGTCCCAAATTATTATGGATGTCCTGAAAGAATAGTTTTGTTAATACAGAAAATGGTGATCCGTACTTTGTATGACATCATACATTATTTGATTCTGCATGGCAATGTAATTTTCTTTATTCTTTTAATCTTAAAGTTTTACAAGTCCTGGTTTTCACTTGATGAAGACCAGAGATCATGAGATGTTCCTTAAAAGAGGGTGGTGTCAGGTTGTGTTATGCATGGTTAGGGAGAGTAAGTTGTAATTTACTAAACTGGCTTAGGTTGTTCATGCTTCGTGAGTTTTTGCAGGCCCGCCGTAAATCGAGAAATTGTCATTCAACCTTTCATTAGTGACCTGAGTCCGGCAAAGGTCATGGGACAGAGGAAATTACTGGAGACGGCTTATCAGTTCTCTGGACAGGCCTGGTTTATGACTTAGAAGCCAGTGTTCAGAAAAGTCTCATTCTTTTCATTATTCCAGATTCAAAATGTTCATCAGGATCGGGGTTGATCATGCTACACCTGCGTTTCGGAAGCGCTCAGAGCCCATCACACAAGCTTAAAAATATGCATCAGTTACATGCGTATAGCTTGAGTAAAACGTGAGCCTTTATGTGACCTGTGCAGACAGCTGTATTGATTAAAAAAGGAGCGTATCTGTTCTGTCAGGCGTGTGTGAGATGGACGACTGAAAAACACGTCTGAAATGTCTCGTGTAGACGTTCCTTTACTGTAGTTCTTGGTTCTTGTGAATATTTAAACTGCAAGAGTTATGTTGGAGCTGTGGTGCAGCCAGCTCACAATACAGCCACATCCAGTGGACATGAGGAGTTAGACATTTTAGTATTGGATTATTTCAACAATGCACTGCCATTTTAGCCTGGTATCAACCTCAAAATCATCTTTGGTTCTCTCTTAGCTAAAATCATGAATTGGCTGTGCTGCAACATCACTGGCTATGCATCATACCCATGCACTACTGTGCAGACTGACACTGTTAAACCAAAGTTTTGACCGACATGCTGATTGTGACCTTTTGTGTGGAAAAGAAACCTTGGGTGTCAACTGTAAACAGATATGAAGCTGAGTAAAAGACATCAATGATTTCTGGCCTCTCACATCAATGGTTCATTCCTCAGCTGTTATACAAGTGAATGATTTCCTTGTTTGCCTACAGAATGAAACAGGAGGAGTCATTACTGCTGTTGTTTTATTGTTATGTTGTCAGCCTCAGTGTCTCTAATAGCTGATTCGCTCACATACAAACATGAAGTACCAGAGTCACTGCCGTCATTGCCTTTCATTTGCTGAGGTGTGATAAAATGGCAAAACAAATGGAAAACCAGCATTTTTAATTAACAAATAAATTAATGAGATGCAATTGGAGTCTGTTTCCACATAAACAATTTAAGTCTCTCTGCTGCTGTCCAGTTTGTTTTTTCCATCTTGTCAGCGAGGCTCCAGGTGTCTTATAAAGAATTTACTGTGCCCGTAGCATTAAGCAAATGTGGCACTTATCTCTTTTTTGACATAAATACTTCGCCATAATAAAACCAGCTGGGGGAAAGCAAAGCAGAGATCAATACTGCTATGCTTTTGGGGAAGATTACAGCGTAAATTGCCAAAATTTACTTACATATCCATTACTGGCTATTACAGAAATAGTATAAGATTATTCTGGTCTGATTTGAAATACTGAGAAAAACAAATGACCAAATGAAGTCCTTTTTCACACTATGAGCACTGACAATAAAAGCATTAAAACATTAAGAATTGTGTGCCTTTAATACAAAAGAATAATCAAAATTCCACTCTGGATGGAGAGATGGTGATTTGGACGAAAAACAAAGAGTGTGATGTCAAGAGGTTAGAACAATGAATGTAATAATTTTCTGTTTTCAGACAACCCTCCAAACATTAGGCAGTGGAAACCCACAATGAGGATGCACAGTAACACTGTGTGGATAAGCGTTTGCTCCTTATACACAATACGTACATCTCACGCACGCACAGTGGACATTGTGTGCACACGTGACCCTTGTGTCCTATCAGCAAAGATGGGAAATACGGTAAATAATTGAGGAAGGGACACATATTCAGACTTTATGACTGCTTCAAAGGTAGGAAGTCACCACTTTTTTCTTTCCATCTCTCTTGTTTACCATGCCGGTAAATCTGAATGAATTATACTTTGGTGCTCATGGTTTCCGTAAAATTTATTGAACAATTGAATTATAGAGAATCTAACCGATCTATCGATGCGTAGCATGTAAAAGTTTAAACATTTATATTTGTATATGTGCAATCTAAGCAACTTAGAACTAGCTCAAGCAGGCGACCCAGTGGGCTTTAAGAGGTTTTATACATCCAAAGAACTTCTATAAAAACCAGACCTGGCATCTAATTGAATAATCTGCGTTTATTTGTCAAAACGTGTAGCCACACCCAGCCAGTTAAATGGACTCTGCGTCTAATTGAAGTTTTACGGTACAGATTAATCTATTATTATTGACAGTCTATCTCTGGCAACAAACACCGTAGAGAAAAACAATGTGAAACATTGCAGGTGATTTGAATGATTATTATGTTAGATGCTATGATTGTTTTTCAGTAAAATGTGTTCTAATGTTAAAAGAAAGATATTTTCATACACATGAGTTGTGTGTTCTGTTTCCCAACAAAATGTGTAGAGAAAAAAAACCCAAACATGGTACAGGAAAGTTATGAGAAGCCCACAAAATGTGTCACATGACTCTCATCTGACTGATTTCTGTCACTTTAACACAGCATTTTCAACCAAATGCTAAAATAATTTGTGTTTTGATAACACAGAATTCTATGTCATATTAAGTGGGAATATCACACACTACCAAATTGTCACATATCAGTAGACTCTTAGGGCCACTGGGTCACAGGGCTAGTTGTTGACCCCCACCCACTTCCTCCTCCATCATGTGACACAAGGGCCACGTGTGCAACATATCCACTGTGTGTACGTGTACAGAGTAACATTGATATACTATTAGACTCTGTGTACATGGACATGGTTGCATCCGTGTAGTGTTACTAGCTGAAGAGAAAGAATCATTAACTCACCCTTACAAAGCATTGAGATGAATATGAAATATTTTTGCTGTGTTCAGATCAGCGGGGGAGAGAGTTACACCATCGGACTACGATTCGCCCCCAGTCAGAGTCCCGGCTCAGTGGAAATACTGGTCTACGTGAACAACCTGGAGGAGAAGACGGAGGAGACGTTCTGTGTGAAAGTCAACTACTCGTGAACTGAGGATGTTTGTTTCAAACAGCGAGTACAAACTGCTTTCTGGAAATGTTGACTGATAAATATATATATTGTATCTGAGTGTGAAATGAACTTAAATGAGTATAAATGACCTGTAATTTTTCTACATAGTGTGTTTAATTTTGTATTAGATCTGATTTAAGACAGAAATAAACTCTTTTTTATCACATATATTGTTTGGGGTTTTTTTTTTCAGTCTTTTGTACAAGGTGGGGTATTAAGTACTGTATGAATGAAAGAGACTTTTTCTTGATGCTTGATGAGTTTCACTGAAAGGTCACGTCTCAAAAATCATATTGAATCAAACATATTGAATGCAAAACAAGCAGGCAAAGCTACTTTCTCTTAAAAGCTTTGAACACACATCCAAACACATCACTTAGTTTACTAAACAATACACCAAAGGAAAGCAGAAACTTTACTTTAAAACATAAAATTAGGGTGCAAGACAGAAACAAAAAGAAAAAATCTGCAGAAGAAACTGAAGATATACATGATTTCTTTGTTCTGTAATCAGTAAAGCAGCACAAAAGCAGCAATATCAATGTCAAGGCTAGATCCCAATTGTGATCTGTCCTCTTCTGAAATGTCCGGCAAATGTCTGACAACCATCCAAAGGTGGGCCGAGGGTGAAAGCAATAACATTTTATCGACTTTAATTACCCAGCAAACCCACTTGAATGCCACTTGATGGTTGAGTTTTAATCTAAGACAAGCCAGGAGTCTGCTCTCTGCGTCCCCTTGCCTCCCAAACAACTTATCCTCATCACCGGCATTATTAGAACCAGCACCGTAATGAGGTATGACTTTCCAGCGAGGCACACAACTCTTCAGATCGCTCTCATTAACACCAGCACCCTTTTAAACCTTCCATCGTCTCCTTCCTGCTCGCTCCCCCTCGCTCTGCTGTGTGTCTCTCTGTCTGAGGGAGAGGAGACAGAGGAGGCCATGCACATTGTGTTATGTAACACAGCGTTACACAATCCCCCCCGCTTTCTCTCTCATTAGAATGCAGGCTCCAAAATAAGCCTCAGCACAGCAGCAAAGGCTAATAAAAAGATCCTTACATTCTCTAACATCTCGTCTGAAGCAGAAGCCTCATTGTCTTCTCTATTTTATGTTAATATGTTAACAGCGTACAGAAATACACATTATACACATTCACTTTATAATTTGTTCCCGGTAGCCTTTGACATTCTGGTTCGTATGCTAAAAGATGCTCTGTGCAACATTAAACTTTTGGCTTAAAGGATGGGTTTGGATCTTTTTAAATTAATCTCAATACAATGTTCATATACCATAGGTACTTTGAAAGAGTTATTGATTGCTGTAATTATTCCTCCTGTTCATACTGGAGGTGGATAGTGATATTTTTCTGGCATGAATACTGTGTAAGGAATATGGGACAAAATCCACAGTCCTCATTCTGTGTAAAAATGCATTCTAAAGTTCAGGTGAAGTTAAAATGAGGCTTCAGCAGGCTTAGTCAGATCAAGTGGGTATCTTCCAAAGTTAGACTTTTTATTACATGCAGTAGCAGTTAATGTTAGCGGTTGATAGGAGCAGGTAATTTAAGAGTTGTTATTTCTAGAAGTCGACTAACAGCCTGCACACCTGCATCGATCTCATCCATGCCTCCATGCTCCTCGCCACTTTTGTGGCCATTTTTCATGGTAGCTACCTAGCTATGTAGGAGGATGACATCTTTATTCTTAATTCTGTATACTAAGCTCTGATTGTTTCTCCAACCAGGGGTAACTGGTTGAATCACTGAACAAATCTGAGATGTGGGCAGTGATTCAGAGATGGATCCAGCTTCAGCTGAAATTTAGTATGCTTTTTTGCCTCGAACAAGGACTGTGGATTTGGTCCCTTATTTCTTACATTTTGGTCACGCTATGAAGGTATCACTTCACAGCCAGTATTGTCAGGAGAAAAGATTACAGTGACAGATAATTCTTATAACATACAAAGCATGCAAATGCTGTATTAAGATATACTTTAAATATACAAGATACAAGATAGATTTATTGATCATTTTACAACACAGGGTTGTATAATGAGATTTTGTTTTGTAGTTCCCTTTATGCTACTCAAAAAATTTATATACTGTAGATCAGTGAATAAATAATAAGTCATAGAAATGAAAACAATTTTACATGGTGGAGTCCGAACCTGTCAAATGTTCCCTGTGTCTTTTGGGGTAGAGAACAGCTGGCATGTTTCCATGCTTCACTACCTGTGTGTGGAGAACATTTCATGCTGCTATCCATCCCCAGAATAATCCCCAGTATCTCTGGTAGGGATGGGATGCTGTTTTCTGTTGCAGCCCTACTTTGTGATTCACTGTAGGCTGATGAGGCAGGTGTGTTTTGTGTAAAAAAAAAAAAAAAAAAAAAATCATACCCAGGTTAATACCTACATTCTTGTCAGAGCAGCAGCCCCCAGAGAGTGAGCTGCATGGTTGTTCTCTCAGCGAGCGGCAGAGCAGCCCTGACACCTTATTAGCGGTGCCAGTCCAGTTGTTGGCGGTTCATCCTGAAGGAGCACAGACACCCGCCACAACAGCTCACACTGTCTGCTCACCTTGTTAGTGTGGTTACATGGCTCCTGTCTAGTTGCCCAGTGGAGAGGCTGCCTTGATATTTTGCTGGATGGAAAGGTACCTGTTATTGCCTTGATTTGGAGAAAAGCAGGCCTACCCGCAGGTGCATGGCTGTGTTTGTATGGTCTTATTTCTGTGTGTAGGTGCCTGGCCTGAGCTATGTGAGTGTGTGCATGTCTATGAGAAAAAAGGTACAACGACGCGGGTATCAAAGAGCTTTGTGACTGGAGGAATATGCAACCTAGCAACCAGCCCTCGTCCTCATGTACACCGCTGGCCTGGATCTGCGCTCATACAGTGGAGAGAAGAGAGATTGTGTGTATTATTGCAATTCAGTTTCAATTCAGTACAATTCAGCTATGTACCATTTAACTGAGAACACACACAGATTACAACAGAGGAGTCGTTTTTTTTTTTCCAGAAAAGTGTAAAAGAAATTTAAAAAAAAGGAAATTCAAAGCTTGGTCACTTCTTGCCACGCCCTAATCAGTGATGTCACAACTGATCTTTTCACAGCTGTCAAAGGCAAAACAACTGCTGTGGCATCACTGATTGGGGTGTGACTAGAACTGCAACATGCTTGAAGGTTTCAACCCACCGGTTTGAATTACTCTTCAGAACAGTGATAAGGGAATTGATGTAAACCGGAAAGGTCTTTACAAGACTTTTCACAATGAAACAGGAAGAGAAATGAAAGGAGAGGCAAAGCAGCTGTCTCGTTTTATCTCGGGGAGGGGGACCTGGTTCAGATTAGACGTGAAGTGCAAAAAGGAGGTCTCAACAAATTGAAATTCAATTACCCCATCACCCGTCTCAGCAGGACCTTCCCTCAGCCATGACTGTCGAGCACAAAGGAAATATGTTGAGCATCACTGTTCCTCTCACTGCAAACACACATCCAGTTTAAAGACAGTTCTCAGTAGATGGCAGCCTTACACATACAGCAAATTCCCACTCTTATTCTCACCAATCTCCCTTCCCTCTAAGGCAGTAGTAAATAAATAAGGTGGTAAACTTTGACCTCCGATCTGAAATCTGAAATCAGAAATCATATATTTTGTTTCTTCCTTAATAGATAGTCCATTATAATAGTATAATGTATAGTATAATATATAGTGATAATGCCCTGATACAGGAAACGCAGCATCCGTGTTGACTTGGTGATTGGCTCAGATACAATCAAATTTTTCCCCCACAGAAAACGGAAGGCATTGTCATACTGAATAATGGAGCAGTAATGGCCATTCTGCCTGAATATCAGACTATTGTAGCATTTGTAAAGACTGAGCTGAATGTAGTCAGTGTGCTTGTTTGATTTCATGCAGAATTGCAGCAGGCTTTCTGATTACATTTTCTATTTTTTCATTACATTTATATACTGAACCTTCTGTGATGTTTTTTACGTGAAGCAATAGCACTGTGCCCCAAATTTCCCCTTGGGGACAATAAAGTTTACTCTGCTACTATACTCTATACTATACTATATACTGTATACTTTCAACAATTAAGAACTTTAATCAAAAGCAAATTATATTTATATTACTTGCCAGAATCCCATGAAATTTGCTGTGGATTTTCATGGTCCCCAGATGATGGTTCCTAATTATTTTGCTGACCACTTGACCAAAACTTTAACTTTTGCACAAATATCACAGTCTAGTGGGCAGATTGCAAAGAAATTGAGTGAGCACATTCCTGTTCCCAAGGGGATAAACCCATTTGATTTAAAGGACCCCATGGTATTTCCTCTGGTGCCACCCTCAGGACAAGCTTGTCAGTTTGTTGTTTGTTTCATCCAGCACTACTCCAGTATTGTCGGTTGTGATAAACATCCCCGCTAGCAACCCCTTTCAATTTAGTTTATTTCGCCTAATGGTTTAAAAAGTGAAGTCGACTGCTCACTGAGAAGATTAAGGATAAGGGTACTTTCAGACTGTTGAAATGTGAGGGACTGTGTTGATGTGAGCAGGTTATGGGTTACAGATGAAAAATAAAATGCAACCAGTCCGATTTTGAGGCCTGATGCTTCAACACGACAGCAATCATTTTTTCTATAAAGATGCTGGCAAAGTAAGCAGCAGATTTGCACCAGGTATGCACACTTTCATGCGTTTACACCAGAAGAAAACCACTAAAACCTCTGCAGAGGCTACAGCTAACATCAGAAATCATACAAACCTTGTGGTTACACACACATATGCACAGTCTATGTATTTATGGATCTTAAACATACAATAAGTGTCCTCCTTATGTAAGCCACTAAAGCTTTCAGTGCTCATTGCTGCTAAGTTATTGTATAGCTGAGGATAAATGCCTATAATAATGTTATGGTGGTCTTCAGGAGAGAGATCATCCTATAACTGGGTCAATGGTTCATTAACATTAAAAGTTAAAAATTATGTCCGTTGCCAAAGTGTCCTTGAACAATTTGTGAACCCTACTTCCTCCCTCACTGTTAATTACTTTGAACAGGAGTGTCAGCTAAATGCCTAAATTGAAACTGTAAATTAGCTCAAGTCAAGAAAGGAAAGGAAGAGCAACTGCTGGTATGGTGGGAGGTAAGATAGATGGAAAGCTGTGCCAAATAAATAAAAAAGTCCTGGTTCTGTGAGAAAGAAGACACCTCCATTCCCATCTGTTTGCTTTCGATACTGGGTAACAAAAATTACTTGTAGCCATTAAATGGAGAGTTCAATTGGGTTTATTGAATAATAAACCAAAGATATGTTGTGGGCCAGTGCCCTCTTAAAGCTAGTGTAGGTCATGTATTTCAGAAGCATTTTTGTTCAATTTGTTGAAATTCTTTTTACATCCCGACAGCAATCAATAAATCAAATGCTCGGGGGGTAGGGGGGGACTGTCTGTGGCTGTGGCAGGCCTGTAATAAGCCCAGCCAATCATTTCATTCGGCCCAAATGAACTGATTGGCTGGCCTACCTGCCTGTCTACCTACCTACCTACCTGCCGGCGCTCATTGCACATGAAAATGTGTTTCGGGGGGAGTGGCTTTAGGGGGAGGCCTGAAGGGATTTTTTCAGTTGGATACTTTAAAAATTTAGTCTCTTGCTAATTTCTCCAACGTTACCTACCCTAACGTTAATAAATTTATGACAGAGCAGTTACACAAAGTGAATGCTGACGCGAAATCAAGCTTTTATGATCACATTTTCTAATCTGTATGCATACATCTGCAGAGATTTAAATATGTATATTTTTATGCATCTAGAGATGGGACCACCACAGTGTAGTTCACTGCAGAAGCATGGGTCAGTCTTACTACATCAGAAAAGTTAGAAAGGGAATTACAGATTCCGGAGATATTTCTGAGATGAAAATATGCTCTTAGGGATATTGCTTTCTGGGGTTTGCTAAATGAGATGTTTGGATCAAAGGTAACACCAAGATTCTAACATATTCTTTTTTGATAACTGTACAGCTACCAATATTTAGTGAGAGGGCTGATCCAGATGAGTGGATTCCTCACTGCTTGACACTAAAATTTTGAAATATTTGATGGTGCATAGAGTGAGAGTGCATCTTTTTATGCCATCACAAAGTCTGTATTTGAATCAAAGAGAGCAAGAAGTGTTGCACTATGAAAGAGGAGGGACGATCTGTGCACACCGCATGCTGCTTTGACAAATTCCAGGGCCTGATCACCCAGTGAGGGTGCCTGGGTCGTTGAATCTGATCTTAAAAGTCTCAAAAGGGTCTAGGGACTAGTCAAGTAGTCGCCTAAAACCACTAGTCAGTGCTGTGGGCAGAAGGATTTTAGCCTGCATCACCAGATTTACAGTAGTTACTGTGTAAATATTGGTGCTTGTATATTTATATTTAATTAGTTTCTGCATCGCGCTTAGAGTTGCCAATTTTCTGAAGTGGAAATACAGAATGCCGGCAATCCACAGACAGAAGGGAAACGACAGGGAAGTGAAGGGACAGTCAATAAAAGAGAGAGAGCTGCAAGCTGCAAACAGCTGTTTCTACGCGCCTCCCCCTGCTGTTGACAGAATCGTTCATAAATTTAAAAAATATTTTCTAGTGCTACGTTCTTATGTGAGTGATCTGATTAATAAATGTAGCCTTATGTTGTTGTTATTTAGCCTTTCTGAGGCTATTGGTTAAATCAATTCATTTTATTTTATGAAAAAAATTGCCCCCTTGCAATTTTTAACAGCTCCCTCAGTCATTTCATCCCGGTCCACTGTCAGACGCGTTGAAAGTCGTTGTCAGGCATATCGTAGCAGCGCTGTCTGTCACGCTTGTCATTGTTCGTGACTGTGTTTGGGTATTGGAACATAACATGACAGACAGGCTGAGGGAGAGAGCAGGGGGAGAGGACAGAGCAGGAGGTTTTCCTTCTATCTCATACAAATAGTCTAACCTGTAATATTTCTCTCCCGCAGACTTGAATTGATTCTCAAAAATACGGAACAAAGCGCGTCCCATATAAGCATTTTATGGGACAGTTCTGCATTTTACGGGGCGGTTGGCAACCCAGCGATCCCCTGTGCATTTTCTTAGGTTAATGATGATATACAGTAGGATACACAACACCTGCTGCATTTGTTTGACACTAGATGCATTCGAATGCTATCACAAGTGTTGACAATGCCGAAGAGTTTAGCTTAAAAAATGCTCTACTTATCACTTGGTAAAGTTTCTACAGCCATGCTAGCGGCTCTGTGAGGCTGTACTTAGGCACAGCAGGGATTTGAGCTAAATGCTAATGTCAACATGTTAACATGGTCACAATAACATGCTGATGCTAAGGAGGTATAATGTTTACCGTGTTCACCATGTGTTAGCACGCTAACTTTTGTGTCTTTCAGACTGCCATTGCCATTACTAGAGCCATGCCACTAAAATGGCTAAATAGATTTAGCATTTTTCGCCACTTGTCTGGAAAATGGTTTTAGATCAATATCACACCCCCTTGTTTTGTTGTTTTACATTTCTGATAAAACAACTTAAGTGTTTATCTGTGACATGCTTAAGTGTAGTGTAACAGTAGTAGAGAAACACCAGAAAGTCAGAAAATTGTAAATATGAGTTACAAGTTATCAGTTAGAAGAGGAATAACTTATTTCTTTGTTCAAAAGTTTCATAGTTTTGCTTTATGAAACTTTGAAGTCCTTTTTTTCAGGTGGTATTTACATACAAAGTCATTACTGGTTTAACTGATTTGATGGGCTGTTTTATAACTAGTGTAGCTTTTACAATATCCCCATCAGGGATCACGACATCTGTCGAACATTATCCTCCACTTTTGTATTTTGTAAGCACAAGATAGATAATAGAATAGGAACAGTTTTGAAAGGGTTAGTGAAAACAGGTTTTTAACACTAATGGAGAATTAATATGCACAAAAGCATCTTTATTTCTTATATACAGCCCTTTTTTCAATTAGAGCAAACTGGAAGGTCAAGCAAATTTAATTACAAGCAGCAGTACATTCTGGAGGCCGGTATTTTGATTGACAAACCTTTTAGAGAAAACACTCACAAGGGTGCTCCGACTGAGTTCGCTTGCTATCAAATGGAAATTAAATGGATTGATGCTGTTAAGGTGAAATTATTCAATCGGATGCAGATACCAACAGTAGAGGGGATTTAAATTACTTAAGTGTTAGCCTGTTATGAATTTTAAATGGGAAATCATGTCCCATTTCCTGAGTTTAATCAAGTCTCTTTGAAAATCAGCCACCGGATTTCTGGTTTAATATACTAACGGTTAGAAAGGAGAGAGAGGGGAAATGAAATATGGAGTCCTGATTGGGCGTCACAGTGCACTTTCCGTCTGTCAGCAGAATGGCCTGGCATAATTAGGAAAAGCAGCACAATGGAAGCAGTGAGCACTGTGTTCAAAGCCAAGAGCTCTACTTTTATTATTTTCTTTGACTTCACACTTTCAGACCTATTGGAGACCTATCTGCCTTTGTAACCACTGCACATCAGAGTGAGCAACCACTTAGTGAGGCTGAGATGTACAGAAACATTATCAGTCACATCAGAGACACTACAAAGCTGCCTCCCGCCTCTGCCTTGTCCTTTTACATTTACACATTGCATTTAAAGTCAAAGCAGCACGTGTCAGAGACACACAAGGATTATCTTGGGACTATCTGTCAGGGCACTTCTATTCCGATTCCCTATGATTGACTACAACCGGAAAATTCATCTTAACCTAATCAGATTAGGCTGGGAGACAAAAGCTAAATTGCAGTTATTATCCTATTGACCTAAGTGCACCGCATTAGAAATATTGTAAATATTCATGAGTGAGCGGCAGGTCCCTGGGAGATAAATTGGGCCCTTGCCTGTGTGTCCACCTTATCAAGTGAGGGGTCAGAGCTCAGGTAATTGGAGGCAGTTCAGAACCTTTCCATAAAATCCATCCCAGAATGGAAAGCTCTCACCTTTAAATCATTCCCCATTTCCTGCTGTCAGCAAGGACTCGTTAAAGCAAAAAAAAAATAAAATAGGCCCCTGGATTTTCCAGCTTCATTGCTGACCCAGTCCTGCAGGAGGTTCAACTGTCAATAACAGTCAGCTGTCAATATGCCTTTTAGCTGAACTGGATTGCTATTTCTGCTTTTGTCGGACAACATGTTTGACACAGGAAGATTAATCTATGTACTCATAGAGTTTAAATGCGTGATTGTAGGTTGGTATTGTAACATTGTTTTCACTGCAAAATTTGAATAAAATAAAAAATTAGTAGTAGTAGTAGTAATTTAAAGCTGCCCTAATCAATACATTTATATAAACAATCGCTCAAATGACTGTGTAATGTGAAAAGTGTCACTCCTAGTTATGAACCCACAGATAATTATCCCCCAACTCCGCAGTTCCCAGCTTTATGGAGTGTTTTAGCCTTTTTCAGCTCAGTCTTTTGCTTTTATGGCACGCAACTTTACTGGTTTGGGTCAGTCTCAATGCTTTCATCAATTTAGTTTCCAGGAGCAGCAGGCAGATGTTTTCAGCGACTAAATGCTACCTGCTCAGCACCAAACAGCAGACAGACAAAGTAAGCGACTAGCTGGCGAACATGGTGGAGCAGCTAAATTTATCAGCTAAAGACCCAATTACATTTCTTAGGAGTTGGTGAAGACAAAAACATAGCTAAAAGGAGAGTGAATATTGGACATATACATTCATCAGGTGGCCAGAGAGACAGCTCCAAATTAATGCTAATGTTTTTCTGTGTCTGCTGGATGTGTAAACATATAACTACTTGCTAACATGTTAGCCATATTGACCTTTTAAGGCCATAAAATGTCAAACATATGTGTGATGTTCAGCTTGTTGTGGGGGTTTGACCCCAAGTTTCCAAAAGAACTAAAGTGCTGCTTTAATCTAAATTTCCAAATATTATTCTTGTTCAAAATGGAAAAAAAATTAATGGCTTGGTTAGTAACATTTTTGTGCAGTGAAGAACAGGGAGTGAGGTACTCACATCAGCCCTTTTATACTGCAGGAACTTAAAGGTCCAGTATGTAACATTTAGGAGGAGCTATTGGCAGAAATGGAATATAATATTTAGTATGCTTTAATTAGTGTATAATCAGCTGAAAAAAAGAATTGTTGTGTTTTCATTACCTTAGAAAAAGCCATTTCTCTCTACATAGGGAGCAGGTCCCCTTCCACTGAGGTTGCCATTTTGCACCGCCATGTTTCTACAGTAGCCCAGAACGGACAAACCAAACACTGGCTCCAGATAGGGCCGTTCATAGTATTCAAATGGTTGCAAACTGAAATTTCACCGCTAGATGCCACTAAATCCTACACACTGCTCCTTTAACAACCCCTAACCTGGGCTTCCCATAATCTGAACTTCTAAGAACCTTGGTATTAGGTTCTTCTTGCCTGTCCACCTTATTTTACTAAATAGGATATTATTGGATTTGTGCCATTAAAAGGTAAAAGAAGGACCTACTATGTACTTTGTATGTGTTGTTAATTAGACAAATGAAGTATGCAGTTGCAGGATGGACAACAATTGAAGAAGTGGTGCTGATATTGTTATTGATTTCCTTTCATGTTTATGTTAACATGAGATACAGTACCAGTTTATACGCAGATGAAAAATCCGCGGACCTGCAAGGGCCAGCACAAATTAGTTGATGGCCCAAAACGGCATCCAGCTCTATGAGCCACTTTATAGATTTTCAGTTTCCTCCACTGCACACATTGTGATACGTCATTTTTCAATAATCTTGTTTAATCTTTAAATTTTCCCCCGCACTATTTGGCTTTGTGTTGTATCTTCATTTCTGTCAGACGCTGAGAAATCTTCTGGTACACCTTTTCCTTGACTCCAGCTTCCTCTGAATGGCCTCCTCTCTCCCAAATACCAATGAGGGCTTGGACATCTTCATTTGTCCAACAAGCGTTCTCCATTGTTCTTCTTTTTTAAAGTACTGGTTATCTTGATGTTTCTAGGGGCATTCTGAAGTTCTGTTGGCTAGTTTTCAGGTTTGATCATTAAATTGACTAAAAGCTTTTTTTAAATTAATTTATTTTATTTTTGGAGCATTGCGTGACAGTCTTCAGGATTAGTCAGAACTGTGGAAGTTCATATCATTGAAGCAGTGGTGAAATCTGCATGCTACAGGACAAAGTAAAATATGCCTTGTGCATTTTGCAGGCAATAGTCTAATGTGAATTATTTTAGCATTGCTGACTTTGTTGTCATCAGCTGTCCTTTTCCATTTGTGTTCAGCTTTTCCTCCCGCCTGTGGACAAGCTGCCATTTCCTTCAAGCTCTGGACCCCTCTGTGACCTCACAGTCATCTACATCTCTCCCTATCCAGCACCTCTTATACTTAAAGCACATTGATCTTGCACTTTGCTATCCTAAATTAAGATGAAAGTCAGTATTTGATCCTTTGTTACTGTAGACTTTGATAGTACTCTCTGTTCCTTAAGGTCAGCCCAGTCTATGTGCCCTGAGCCCACAGAGACTCCATGTCCTGGCTCGGGGCAGAGGGCCAAGCATCACCATCCACAAACCCCCAGTCAGCCTCCAGAGCTCAGGGTCAGCAGAGGTTCATCTACCCTTCAGACAGAAAATGATCCGATGTGTGTGGACAAGCTCACAGTTCATAAAACAGCAGGCTTCTCCACACTGAAATAAAAGACTCACTGACTATTAGAATAGACTCATGTAATTTTATGGGCTATCTGCACTTTGCTGCGCTGTGGCTACATAAAATAAGACACGTTCACATACAGTATTCACCCTCTAGTGACATGATATATTGCAGTTTGATTAATTATCTATTTATTGTAGAACTGGTCTCTTAACTGCAATGGTTTAATCAAATTTCACAAGAATGCGTAAACATGTTCATTATTGGGTTTTAATGGAGAGTTTTAATGTTGCATGATCTAAATGCTAATTCAGGGGCTTTTTCAAATTAATGGAAAATCTCAGTTAAACACATAAAAGCCCAGTTTTAAATGGGTACTCCAGTGATGTAGTGTTGCACTTCTCTAAAGTTTGTGGACCCACAAGAGACAGATTAAAACATAATGGTCAAAATTAAAGTTGCAGAAAGTACTTATCCTGACTTTTAGTCCTTAGTATGGGTCAACGGATCCTACATTTCCCATAATGCAACCATTAACATCTTTTTGTTAGATCCTCCCTGCCTGGTAAACACACACACATCTTCTAAACTCCACACCCTAGTTTGTAACAAAAGCTGAGATAACCCTTATGAGGGTTATCATCATTAAATGAAAAGATAATTGATTTCTAATAAGGATACAAAGGTGTGTAGGACCATGGCATCTTCATAGATTTAGGTTTTTTCAGACCAAATGTGACCTGTAGTAGCTGGAAGCGAAAGGCCACAAAATGAGAGAACAATACCACTGTCCATAAATGAACCAAGTACCACTAATGCACAGAATTTCACTTCTTCTAATGCAATTTTGAGAACAATTGATACCAAGTCTATGCAAGATGATTACTTGGCTGACGTGGGACTAGCACTAGCAAGCTAATCTGACAAGCTAGCAAGTTTAGATATTTCTCTGGCCAGGCATCCTGAGCAGAGCTGAAGTCAATGACTGGGCCACTTATACATTAAAGAACTAGCCTACAAGACAGTTTATGTTGCTTTTCATGCCTCCAGCTGCCTCTTTCTGTAACATGACCCTTATCTTGCATGTCATAGCTTTATAGTCTCCCTTCCCACCCAGCTCCACCCAAGTTTCTCTACTTTTGATCAAATTTGGATTTTCTTGCTCCTGTAAAGAAAGCAGTAAATGGAAAACCCCAACTCCGGACTTCAAACCGTCCATTCAGAGCCCTATGTGCGACATCACAGACATTGGAGCCATGTTTTTATTAGTGTGTTGTTCCACATGGAAGCCAGTAATTCACCTTCAGCAACTAAAGTGACTTGCTTCTGGCATGAACTTAGTGAGCACTTCAGCACATTTCCAGCCGGCCACCTTCCTGTCCTAATGTAGAAGTGAAATAAAATAACTAAGACATGCTTACTGGTTGGGAGCTGGTGCATTGTGTTCAGCTGCCTCCTGCAGTGGTGCTGTCCGTGGTGCTGAAAGTCCTCCTTACAGGGAGCAGTAGACCGTCTTTACACAGCATTTACCAGCTCTCACATACACTCTGACTGCCTACAGAGTGAACAGACCTGAACACATCCAGAACTACATGTTTGCTGTCTGAGGAAGTTTGACAAAAATTGCATGATCAGTAATCAGGCCTTATGACTATTCTCCTACACTTGAATTGAGGTGATACTAATGCCCTAGCTGCTTGTACATAGAGATGGAGAAAATAATCCCATCTGACTGTTTGGTTTTTCTTCGCCTGCCTCTGATGCTGTTCTACGTGGGAATAATTTGAAACCATTTGGATTTGCTCTATCTCATACCCTCCCTGGGCATCCCTGAACATTCCACTTCTCTGCTTTATACCAGGCACTCATGTCTCTTCCCAGCTATTTAGGCTGTAATGTGTGCTATAAATAACATAAGGGCCAGAGAAAAGGGAAACAGGGCATATTGCCATACAGCTCAGTAACGAGCAGTGTTATAAGTCATTAAAGATTTTTGTGTAATTAATGCAGCATATGGTAAGACACCTGCTTCAGAGACTCGATGGTGTTACAGGCCTCCTATAAGGTTTTATGCACTGACTCTTTGATTAAGACATAGGAGCTAGTATTAGCTAGCTTTGTGAGGTTCAACTAAATTATAATGTTATAGTATCTTCATATCTTATGCTCACTATAGCACTTAATTAGCAAATGAATTAGTTAATTAATTTACACTCAACGTTGTCAGAGCAACCCAGCAAATGACAACATTTATTTTGAGCATTAACATGCATGATGACATTTGTGTTTATCAGCGTGAAATTGATGGATCATTAATGAGTGTAACTATGTGTCATTGTGTGCATAATTACACAAAGATTTAATTAATGTTAGTGAAACAGAACCAATACTCATATATTCTTAGATGCCAACTGAGTAAAAAAAAAAAGTACTTGTACTGTACAGAATGTTCTATTATACTAAATGTCTAAACTCATACAGTCAATGCCATGAATGAAATTGCAGAAATATATATTTATTGATTAGAAATGTAAAGCAGGTTTGCTGGAGGTCATGATAAAAACAAAGTACTAAATGGGTGCAATGCCAATTTTTATCCTTCCAGTCAGGGCACTCTCATCATGATAAAGTATGTGGCTCTGATCCCAGAATGCTCAAAGTAGCAATTATAAAGACAACTTGCACTACATACCCCCACTTATCCAACACAGAATTCATTAATACTAATGTATAAGTACTGATAAAAGAGGAGGCTGGGGTGGAGTGCCAGCACAGCAGGAGTGGCGTACGGTACAGTAGCTCTGTTAATGATCATGGTTGTATGTGACCGATGACCATTGATATATATCACATCTGTGTCCTGCATAACAATCACAGAGCTCTGCGTCTTAATAACAACAAGAAAGTCAAGGCCCCAAATGACTTATTCACATTTATGTTGTAAGATGATCAATACCTTGGTTTATTTTTCTACTTTTTATTGGAAGTGGATTTTTTTTTTCTTTAGAAGTTAGAACTGTTTTGCTTCTTTCACATAAAAGATTTCTGTATTTCTTTTCTCTGTGCTTTCTCACTGGTTTGAAGTGGGCAAGACTCAAGGCGCGTCTACACAGGTTTCAGCTGTGTTTTTCAGTCGTCTGTCTCATGCGTGTCTGACAGAAAAGATACACTTCGATTAATACAGCTGTTTACACAGGCCACGTAACGGCTCACGTTTCATTTGTGCTATACACGTGACCCAAAGTGTATTTTTATTCTTCAGGTCTATTTTCTGCCATTTTCCACAGGTAACTGCAGTGATTGTGTATTGGGTTCTAAGCACTACCAAAATGAGGGTGACCTACACTCTGACCTACACTGATGATTACTGTGCCTGAATGCATCCTGTGTAGACACAGAAGGAGGACTGAAGCTGCTGCTCTGCTAAAATGCTGCTCACGCTATGCAGGCTGTGCAGACAGTTGGAAAAAAAAAGTTATGTCGACTTTAATGCACCAATCACGATTTAGCAACATTTGTATCAAAATCTCATGATAGTTGGTGGGTTGTTTGGTCACTGTCAATCATATCTGTTCAAACCACACCCACACAGATGGATTACCAACCAGTCCAAAACTGCCCCAAAACACAAAACAGGTGCCCTAGGTCTTTTTGATAATTTGCATAATCTGTACAATATCAACCATGGTTGAGTCAATCTTGAGTCCCTGTTTTGTAGAGAGGCCCTGTGGTAAAAAATCAATAGGGGTCAAGGTAGAGAAGATGATACTATTTCTCTCTACCTTTCTGATTAAACTCTATTAGTAAATTTGTTTGTATTCGTTTTTTAAACTCAGTTGTATTTTATGTCAAGTTTGTTGGCTGGGGCATCACAGATTCTTCAGTTATGTACATGCAATAAAACAAAAAACTGCTTACAACTCCGATCTCAAAAGTGGTGTTATAATTTTAAGACATCAAAGTTTTTTGACTTCTCATTAAAATTCCTCCCTCCATGAAGATGTTGTCAAGATCCCAAATACTTTTGGCATTCAGAAATGGGTAATGATGTACAAAGTGGGCCGTAGATCTGTAACTGTCAATCTGACATGACAGTATGATGTGTGTTACTTTAAAATGTTTGTGGGCCAAATTCAGGCCAAACCTATACACACTACGCTCAAAACAACATTTTGGAGAGGTGTAGCCCAAAAATAACAGCTGATCTTGATAAAAATAGGCACAACACTCTCTGAAGGTTTTTTTTTTCAAAGGTTTATTCAAAAGTAATACTAAATAATGTGGAATGTACAAGATTAAAATCTTAAGAGTTGACAGAATAACTAGAGTCTTTAAGTCCCCTTGTCTGCAGTGTAGATTAAGTTTATGAACTCAGTACAGTTCTTCTTTGAGACAATATTGGTTGTTATACTACAGCCATGTAGTACAGGAGGAATCAATCCTTTCAATACTGAAGAAAAAACAAAACAAAATCAGACCTTTGGTGTTGGATCAATAACATAAAGACATGCCCCCAAATATGGTTAAAATGTCCCTTAATAACCTACATATTTGACAACTTGTGGGGAAAAAACTGCATATGCGAAAGAAAAAATAAGCAAACCTCACAGATAGTGAGGTTGAAATTCAGTAAATCCTAAATGTTTAATTTGGCACTTTCACAAGTGGCATGTCCAAGAAAAAAAAAAGTATGGGGACACGTGACAAATGGTGTCACTCGCAACGTTTAGTTTTTTAAAATGTAACTTTTCAATGCTTTGAGGAGCACAGAAAACCCTGTATTGCATTGGGATGAAGGAGTTTCACAAGAAGATATCTCAAAATCTCAGCACGTTTGGCCAGACACCACTAAAGATAAGATAAGTGGGACAATTATATCATTTTTTTTATTTAAGTGAACTGTCTTTGAACTGCAGGCAGCCATAGCATTAGTACTTCTGCTTTGCGCTTAAATCTCACTGGTGAGATGGACTTAACTGGATTTTCAACTGACCACAAACAAACTTTGAAAAATGGATGACAACTTCTCTTTTTCCCTGTGGTTCCCTGTGGTTAAGACAACTGAAGTAGAAAATAATGATACATACAGTATAAAGCATGTGTTTAAAAAAATGTGGATTTAAAAAAATGTATTTCTATATTAGTTTCATGGTGGTTATTTGCTCTCAAAACAACAACAAAAACAAACAAAAAACAATTCATGCTTTAAGGAGAAGAAATACAGCAACCAAGTTCTCCTGCAGTTTCTATCAGATACACTGTAATACTGTTCCAGTTAAATTTTCCTCTTGGTATGATCTTTTTCTTGTTATGGAAGACACTCCTCATCACTCTGTATCATTTTATAATTGGATTTTGAATAATTTATATTCCATCCGCTGTTCATAAATTGTTTAATAACAGACTGGGATTTTTGTTGTAATCATTTTTCAATAACAGAATCAAACATTTTACATCTAGGTGACACTGCCCAGCCCCCTACACCCACACTCATCCAACAATCCAATCAAAACGCCCCCATATTGCCTGCGCTGTGTGAATCTTGGGACACGTTGAATCTGAAAACGGTGTGCACTGTTTTGCTACGGTTTCCGGGTTCAACAACACGTTTCCTCGAAACCGTGTGCAGTGGGCTTTGAGGTACATTTTCTCTCGTTTCATGGGTGTGTCAGAGGTGTTACCCAATCAGCAGTGACATGTATATAAACCCTGCCATATTAAAAAGGTAGTGTGCTTGCATACACAACAGGGTGTTCAAGGCAACACTGTTTCCGTTTAAACAAACTTTTTGCTACGCTTTGTCGGGGCTGAACGCTTGTGAACAGAAAATAAGCACTCAAGTTTTCCGCTGCAGATAGAAGGGCAGCCTGCCCCATACTCATGTCCAAATTACCAGTCCAAGAAGTTCATGTCTCCTAATCACTTGCAGCTGCAACTACCCTCATGTGCTGATGAACACAGCCGCCCCTCAGTTAACACATTAACCCACACAGAGCAACCCACCAATTCCTTTGTACCGGTTCCAAAGACGTCTCACAGCACTGGAGTGCACTGTGGCAGTGCCCTTCTGCAACAGTTGAGGGTTCCACTCACCTTAAAAAAATGCAGTGGCAAACTTCGGACAGAGACTCTTCCTATACTCTGCTCAGTGAACATGTATGGAAAGGCATCAAATTACTGTTGCTTTGCTCTTTTCTCATATCTTGTGGGGCTTGACTTGACTTCACAATTGTCCAACCATAATTATGATTATGTCAGATGTGAGTCTGACTGGCAGCCCTTAACAAGTGACTCGCTACAATAATCTGCCTTGTAAGGTTATTTTCATTTGTCAGGATATCTCATCATGTCTGCTTAACTGCTTAATTACTGCTATCCAAGAAAGCTTGTCAGGGACATCATTGGATTGCCATTGCTAACCCTATTTATGTGTCCTGAACACCCATCAGCCAAACCCTTATTGGCCCAGACAAGCAGAATGTCGTGTGCTCCAGTCCCTTCACAAACTTAAGTCTATGGAATGAGAATTACACATGGTCTTTGTCTGTCCCACCAGTCTTTATGCTCGACAATGAATAGAAGCACAAATTCCAACATCGTTCGAACAACCATCCTTAGGGGCCGCTCAGATGTCGAGCCTTTTGCGCACACAAATTCATTAGTTTCAATGGAGATACACGACAACGGCGCTCAAAACTGAAAGCGCGCATTCGTTACGACACGCCTGTTTTTTAGGCCGCATCCGCGGCTCACCAAGATCAACTTTTTCGAATGCAGCTAACGCACTGCAGGTCTTGTGACAAGAATTAACCAATCAGCTTCACATGACTTGCTTCAACCTCCGTCCAAGCACGTTACAACCTCCGGTTGAAAGGTCAGCCAAACTGAAGTAACTGAAGATGGAAGAGCAACTGATATACTCATTCAAACTGACTGTGATTTGGACAGGTTGTTTAGTAACGGCAGTGCAACCTCCCAAGCACCTTGGATAAAAGGATGAAAGCGGCACAGCTGGCGTTTTCCACATGATTTTAGACGTGACATCTGAACGGCCCCTTACACGTGACTATTAGATACTGCTGAGGCAATGTATAGCAGTCTCTGTGTCATTCATTTGTCACACATGCACCTAAAAAGTATCATCGGTTGTGATATTTCAAATATTACAATCAATTTTAAGAAAGGTAATCAAATAATTTTGAAAATAGCACTCATGCGAAAAAAAGTCCTTCACAGTTAAAGAAAACATGTAAGAAAAGATATTTATTTTGTAAACATACATAAAATTATAAATGCATTTTTGTTGGACTAAAAAAATCATATACACACAGATATTAGCAAAAACTTGGCTAAAATAAAGTGTTGGATATTAGATTCCGTCTTTCACCTTATTTTTCATTTCCACTTCACCATAATGTGATTACACTTGGCTGGTGTGAAAAGAACATGTCACTAATAGTCCAACATGTTCTTTGTGTCACTTCCATGGGCCATTTTGAAAGTGGCAGAAAAGACAACAACCAAACAAAACTACAACTGCCAGTTAATGTAAACTCAGTTCCACCATGTTCATGTGTTTCTTTCCTAGAAGGCTTTTGATTTGCTTTTCCTATCAAACAGGGTTGGACACAGTGGGATATTGTCTCCTTTCTCATTTAACTTTTGTATTGATGACTTGTTTGAGGCGTTAAATGCTGGTAAAAACAGATTGTGTTTTAATTACTTTTAGTTACATAATTACTTTATGCATGCAGATCTGATTTGGCAGTTTTTTCTCTCACATGCATGGTGCTCTTCAATAGCTGCTGAGTATATTTTCCCAAAGGTGCTGATTCTGACATTAATGCATAAATTATTACTGTTAGGATAATTAGATGTAACGAGGATAGAACTATTAGATATAACTATTTTATATTTAAGTGGAAAAGTCAGTTACGAGGTCAAATATGTTGATCATTATTTTACACATACTGTAACTTAATGGCTGTTGCTGAGATATATTGTATATTGACAAAATAAGCTCAACTAAGGTCTGTCTGCCATGCTTAGTGTATGTTATTGTGTACTGCTCAGCAGTGATGTAGGTATAGCAGTATCCAAATAATTAGTCATTTAACGATACCATAAGGGTGTTACTGTGTTTGTGTACCAAGAATTTATAGTGCTGGTCATATGATCTTCAGCATAAATTTGCCATTCGACAGACTCACATGGTTATGGAGAGTATGTGGAGTGAAAAAGGTTGAGAATAATATGATTCATGCATTGGTAAAATTAACCAAAGGCTGCAAGGTGTTTGAAATATATTTGCATCTGTACCTATTTCATACTCCTTTTTAAATTATTTTCTTCTGATTTTTTTTCCTGTGGCATGAGAACATTGCATTCACGAAAGGGGAAAAAACATGAGATGCTTTAGGAGATTTGTATCTCAGACATACGAGCTCTTTACTTCATAATTACATGATCGAGAGTTTTTTAGATTAGATCTTTTTTACTAAATATGAAATCTTACAAAAATGAGATGCTAATTCATAAATATGGCATAAGAAAGTCATAATTATGAGAAAACCTCTTAGTTTTTTTCTTTGTGCTATGTGCATCCATACTATGGAGCACATGTCTGAAATAAAGTAAGCCAAAATGTAAAATATATTCAAAACTAATTTGAAAGCATTTCAGTCTTGCTGCCTTCATCAGATCTAACAAGTCAACATATATCTGATGGACACAGGCACAGAGGACATAGACAGGGGGAGAGCAGGAAAGGAAAACAGTAAATTGCAACACAAAGAACAAGCAGTACATTTGAGGGTATTTAGGAGTAGAGGGAGAGCGTGACTGGGCGATTTTTCATGATGCAGTCTCCTGTTTTGAACTCATAAAACTATAAAGTAAAGTTTGGGTATAAAAACTGGAAATAAACATTTTCATGTTTTGTGTTTTCTGTCTTTGGGAGAAGGAGTTCATCTTCACAGATATTGATTGTTCTGTCCTAGAGTATAAGAATGAATTAAAGAATGGATTATTGAATCAGATGTTATTTGCTATAAATGGTGCTATTAAAATTGCTGACACTTTTCAAGAAAAGCAACAAATTCAAGCTATTGAGTGCACTTTTGAGGTAGCTCAAAGTCACTTTGTGATCCTCAACATGAGTAATGATTTCATTTATCTATAATAGAGGGCTGGCTGGCATTACAGGCCAGTTTTTCACATCTGAAAAAGTGATAGTGTTTGTGAACTGCACAGTTTCCTGTTTTCAGTGTGGCATTAATCTGATTTCGTCCTGAATAATGGATTAGAACATCAACTTTATGTTTGTGGCAGAAAAATAGTCAATTTTAAGAATAAATTCAAAGGACATCAAATCCCACAGTGACTGTAATATGGATGACTAAATGTCCTAAAAATAAATGTCTTTCATGTTGGGTTGTGCATTACGCAAAATATAGTTGGATGGTCTATGCTACAGCACAGTTAAGCCACTTAACTGCAGACTTACAGTAGTCCATCTATTTGTTGGAAGTTGCAGCTCTTGTGTTTGGCAGTTCTTTGGCAGGTCTGGTTTTTCTGAATGATATAGCTGTATACTTTCCATGGTAGAGAGAAATTGATGCTAAGAAGGTTTTAAAGCATATAGCATCTACATATAGCATTTTAACATTAATAAATCATAACTGCATTCATTTGAGACATTTGAGGTGTACTTGCCTCAAACAAATGAGACTATCACTGAGGAGAGTGCGTAGCAACCTCTACACTGCCTTTCAGAGTGCGTTTTACTAGGAATCAATTGCTGGATAGTTGTAAGGGGAAATAGGAAGAGGATGCTGTCCTCCCAGAGCAAACAATCCTAAAACATTTGTGGCAACAGCACAAGATGAAAGGAGGTAAGATAGAAAAAATACTTCCAAAATGTTTATCTTCAATAAAGCCAACACACGCTATTTAGGCGACATATAAAACATGCTGTTGGTCAGACACAAACAGGATGATGGACACATACAGGGTTACAAATATGAAAATGTTTCTAGTTTGTGGCACCAACCATTCTCATGTAAGTCCAATGAGTCCAAATCACATAGTCTCCCAAATCGGAAAAAAAGGTCCCAGATGTTTTGCTGCTACACAAGGTTGTTCAGATATCCACTTAAAAATATACAAGGTTTTAGACACATGCTTCATTTTATTATGTTTTATTTAGGTAATATGAATGTAATCATTTAATTTGTTTCATTAGTAAACAAGTTAGTGAAAATAACTCCAATAACATTTACATAATGCCTCCGTCACATTCATCTATGGAAGAACAAACAAAATCCTCTTCCCACAGTTCACTTATCGTGCTCTGTAAAATCTCATCAATTCTGTGGCATTTTGTTTGTTTTGTATGTCTTTCACTGATGGTTGAAATAAACAATCCCTGCAGGGTTCAAAAACTCTTAACCTGGAGATATCTTAAAAATTGGGAGTCAGGTAGGTTAATCTTTTCCTTAAGTTCCTCAGACGTAGACGTGTTATCTTTCCCCACTTACTATAATCTGTTTATCTGTCCATAAGGGAGAGAATTTAAGCTCAAGGCCAGGTGGGATAATCAAAATTCAGGGACAAAGGTTTAAGAGGCCCTGTCACAATAAAATCTCAAACTTCTTTGTCATACTTTTTATAGTGTTCTGTAACAAAAAAAAACATTGTCAAGAGTTTAAGATACATAATCAACCTTGTTCCTAGGAAGCTGTAGACATGACAACCTCATTGTCATTATTTAAGAGAGACATTTTTTTTCAGTTAAGGGATCTGGAAATGTGGGTAAAGTAAGCGAGGCAAGACATTTCATTTTGATTAGGTGAACTTTTAGACAAGGGGAGGCTGGGCCCATTGTTGAACTTTATGGAATAAACTTCTCTTTTACTGTAATTTATCTTGTAGCCAGAAAGTTTCCCAAATTTCTGTATTTACCAAATGTGTTTGATTTGAATGGTGCTAATAATTTAGGTATCAGGCTTAAACACATAGTAATATGTCATCTGTGTATAACAAATTGCCTTTCACCACATTCAGTAATTAAACTGGTCTGTAGGGTGAGCTATCATCAGCCAGTCTATTTCAAAACAAGTCAACAATTCTTCTTTTTAATCTTAAAATTTGGAAAGATTAAGGTCATATAAAACACTTTCCATGTCAAGGTCACTTAAGGCCAGGACCTGATCCACCTGCTAGGGGGCCCAGGGGTAAAAATGAGCTGTGGAAATTGCTAGGAGAGCAGAGATACTTTGCAGAACATCGATGAGGTGAACATTGTGTTAGTCATTAAGCTCCCTTTCTCACCTTCTTCTTTCTTGCACCATTAGCAATTTATGAAATTACAACACCCTGAGTAAAGGCCATAAAGAAGTTAAGTGCTTAATTATTATTATAATAACAGCAAATCACCAATGTCCTCATTACAAGTCAGTCTCACAAGTCAGATTGGTTTGGTGTGAGTTGCCGAGTTTTGGAGATATCAGGTGTAGAGATGTCTGCATTTTTTTTAATATAGTGGGACTATATGGCACTCACTTGCGGTGCTCAAAGCAAAATTCAACGCAAGCATCCTTCTTAGGGATTTGGTTCAATTGCAACTACAATTATGAATGTATGTTTTTTGCTATACTTGATAGGAATATACCAACCAACACGTTTCACCCATTTCAATCAGGTCCATAAAATACAAATGACAAAATACTGTTTTATATTTCGAATGCATATTTTAAATAAATGTAAGGGGAATAAAGCCCATCCCTGGTGTGCAAAATGATAGGAACATGATGTGGACATCCGCTGTGCTGACATTTCCTCTTGGAAACTCTTTGGGGCTGTGTGAGTTGTCCTGCAGACAGTATAGAATTATGATGTCAGTATGTGCAGTAATGAATAGCTATCCAATTTCATGAAAGAAAGTCACAACAGGCTCACCCCAGGCTTTTGGTTATGTGAGTGCATGTCTGTATGCTAATGAGGTCTAACTTGTAGCTGAAGTGTGACTATTGAATAAGATCACAGTGACTCCTCAGTGTTTTCAGGCAGGAGGCACATTGTACACCAGGGCCTCTTCTGATTCAGTTGTAACAACTGCACTGATTCACCATATCATTTTTTTTTCAGGCTGTGATTAAGCCTCCCACTCTTACCCAGCAGGTGTGTCACGCACCTGCTGGCTTTGGCCCAGGGGCTAAAAAAGCTAAATTGCACCCCAGATATGTACACATCTGAGGCAGACATACAAAATATTTCACCCCTATTCACCCCTGAAGTTCTGCTGTGAAAGACTAATGCCCTCAATAACAAGCCAGCTCTCTGCAACAACACAGGGTTGGCGTCTCTGCCTGTTTGAGCTCAGTCCCTCAGCTGCAATTAGGGCCTCGTCCAACCTCATACCAGCAAGTGTGAAGGGAGCAGAGAGATGAGCTGGACATGCAGACTCCACTGACCTCATCACTCCCTTTTGCATGGGTGGACATTTCCCCAGTCTCTGGTAGTTGGCTGCCAATAAATGCTTACCGTACATCCAACATTTTAATAAGCACTCTTGAAATTTCACTCCATTATCAAGGTGGAAAATTAGCAATTGGAAACTGTGCCTGTGATTTTTGGATTTTGAGGTCTGCAGTATTTATCATATTGCAGTGGTTGCAGTCAACAGGGAAGTTGGTTATAACTCAATTTGCTATTGAAATGTCAGCTTTATATTATGATTGCCCATGTGACTTTGTAAACCCTCTTTATCACGCCTTTTGTGGTTAAGTCTAGAACACCTTTAGCGGGAACTAAGGTTTTGGTCATTACTGTAGAAGACAAAATAGTTTCTTTAGGCCCTAGAATTGTGATTCAAGGAATATGTGACACACTATTTTGGAGAGGCTGCTTATAACAGAAATGCTAATGAAATGAAATGAAAAAACAAAACAAAATAGGTTTATGTTCTGGTGTGTGAAATTGTTAGCATAAGGTTAGCATTCTAAACGTGCTTTACCTGCTCATGTTGTAGATAATATGGTAAGCAACATACAGTAACTTTATAGTCAACATAAGACATAATTTGTACTCCTGAATTATTGGCAAGTTACTGTTAACAGTAGGAGGTGAATTTAAAGGTTATTGTATAATATTATTAATATTAATATTATTTTCATTAGGTTATATTACTTACACTGGTCATTGTCCCCTCTTTTTTAATACAATTTTGATTCTACACTGCACAGTTTTGTTTTGACTTTGGGTGGAAATGTACATTGGTATACTTTTGACTGTTATAACATTGTGTTATATTTACATCCCATAAAAATATGTACTTTATATCTGTGCACACACATTATAATTCAACAGCAGCACTTAGTAATTCATGCCCAAATGTTTTTTCCCCCTTCATACCTGCGAGGCTGTATACAGATGTTTTTAGATGATGATAACAACAAAAAACAGGTCAACCATTTGCTCACATTGCTTAAACTGACAAAAACTGATAGTGATGACATCACCAGAAAAATTTGTTCTTTTGCCTTCCACTGACACTGTTTTCACTTTTTGCATAGGCAGAATGAAAAGCTAATTTTAGAGGATACAAAATTTGAAGTAAATGCAAAGCCACAAGGGGAGGCAAAGAGACATGATTTTAATACTTCTGCAGTATTTTCTTTCAGTACTTGCTTTTTAGTGTTTTTTGCAATTGCAGTTTTAACAGTTTTAAGTAACAAGAGCATATATGAACAGATCACAGTTTAATTTCAGAATAAAAGAAATGTTAAAAGCCATTTTCTGTTTATAAAAACTACAGAAAATGGCATTTTCCTATCCTCTTGACTGGGAAAATCAATACTCTACCCTTTCATCTAGTTAGGACCAACCCCTTGATTCTCTTGTGTGAAGAAGTATGCATTTCACATGGCCGGTATATTTAAGTCAGTGTATGCATCCAGTCCAACATTGATTGGATTCCTGCTGTGAATAACATGTATCACAGGGGCTCATTTTTGACAGTACCATAAAAGTAAGCTCTTGGTAAGAATAAACAAGCACAGAGAGTAGTTATTGATCTTTGTTATGCTCTTTTTCTCCATCCTATTTATGACAGAATAGGAAATTCCAAATGGAACTGCCAGTCACCGGCACTGAGCTGTGACGGTGTTTTAATATTCATGCACCTTCTTATAATGAGCAAGTCAAGTCAAATGTCAGTGTTTCACAGCAGAGACACAATCCCACCTGTGATAAGCATCCAAATGGGAGAACACAAACAAACATGTAAAGGCATGTTTGTTATTTATGAGCTCCATGGACGGCTTATACTGGCACCCATGGGAGAAGAGTCTGTGGCTGGATAGACACAATAACCACAGGCAGCGGGGAATCGGGTAAGACCTTAAAAAAGCTTTGTACCATCGACATCATAAAATTCCCTCCATTTCCAGATGTTGTGGAGATATGGTATCTGCTCTCTGCTTGTCAAAATACAGCAGTGGCTATAATCTGCCGATAAACCACATTCTCAGCCTCCCCAGACAATCCTCTTTTATTCTCTATACCTTTCAATCGTGTCACTTATTGAGTTACAGAAACAAATGGAGCAAGACTACTTCCTTTCCCTTCCTTGTGGATGGCAGAATACTAAAGAGGGCTTTTGGAGCTGCTCCATCACAGCTGGGAGAGCAGGTGGTGGGAAGAAGCCCTGGGGAAACTCCAGTGGAGCAGATCTGGCCTGTAGGCAGCCTCAGGTACTGCCGCTGTCTTGCCAAAATGACAGGTACGAAGAGATTTTACATTACCCCTGATAACTCCATACTTGGGTTAGACCAATATGGTGATTTGCTAATTAATATGTTTTTCTACAAAATATCATATGGTCCAGATAGTGGCATTCAATTATGATATATCAGTTTGAGTGTTATAGATATTGATTGCAACATTAATTAGTACTGTACTGCACTACACATGCAGTAGAATGACCATCCTAGTATTTTGTCGACCCACCATTTGGGTCCAGAGTGAAATATATTGACAACTACTGAATTGAATTGCAATGAAATTTGGTGCACACATTCATGATCCCCATCCACAGAATTGCAATATAGTGACTTTGATCCCCTGACTTTTCATCTAGTGCAATAATCTGGTCTAAATTTCAATTTGTCCAATACTTTCTTATGACCAAATACCTTCAAAACTACCTGCAAGCCCAGTTACATTCCTGTCAGCAAATCTTAGCATGCTAACATGCTAAACTAAGATGGGGAACAAGGTAACCCTTGCCTGCTATTATCTGCATTAACATTATCATTGTAAGCATGTTTGCATAACAACCACTATTCTTTTACATTTACTTCAGGAGAACTGCAAAGGACCTCAACTCTCGTGATTTGTTTTTTCATTACAATGAGCAGTACAGCTGTTAGTGTGGCTCTTAACACTTCTTGAACGTCTTGTTCCTTCCTTGCAAACAACTTGCAAAGACTTTTTTAAGTTAGGTAATCCATCACAGTGAACATCACGTCTGCTTTTGTTTGTCAGTTACACTGCGTCACCAATAATGTAACTTTTGAAAGTAATGTAAATGTAAGTCTTTGCTATTTGATTTTCATTGTGTACTGAAATAAATGGAAAACAATGGTTGCCTGAATGTAGAAATCATGAGTATATAATACACTATAGTCTGCCTTAAAATAATGATGGTCATTTTATTGTAAAGTTTTGGTATAATATAGGCTAACTGCTGTTAAATTAATAATTCTTGCTTCAATAATGTTCAAATTTAAAGAAGCTGACTAATGGCACAACATATTAGAAAATGTCAGTTTCAATTTAAAATCTCTGAAATTAGTTTGAGAAGTCTTCTCCACATATGCTCAAGGCTACACACAGTACATACCTGTACTAACATCCACTTCTTGCATGCACGGCTACATTTGAGTGGATGGATTTGAAAACTACATCTGCAGCACGTTTGCTTTGTTAGGGCTTCACTGACAGTTCCTTCTCCTTCTTAGTTTACACCCCCTTGATGAAGCCAAGAACAGCTTGTATTCCAGCACTTTTCACAGCTCTAACTACAGCCATGACAGTATACAGTATAGTCCATGGTAAGGGTGTAAGACTGGGCCCCTATCTTGAGATGGTAAGTAATTTTAATGTCATCCCTGCAAAGGTAAAATGACAAGAATTCAGTATCAAAGCCATGTTTTGGTCATTAAACTGGTCGATTTCAATTTTCAAACCCCCTTCTGTATTCATTATTAGATTCTGATAAGTGGCTCTGTCCTCTTCAATACCTGTGAGCAATCCTCATCTACCCATTTATGAAATACCTTGTACACACAAACAACAATTGAACAGTTTTCTCCCTATATTGAATTTTATTTTAGTCTCATTCCCAGGGTGTCAAATACCAACGTTTTGTCATGCCCCTCGGCGTTGTATACAGGCGTACATGGTACCTTTTAGCGTGTGTAGGAGATGCACAGGGCTGCCAGAAAGCCTAAAGGAAGTCAGGTGATGTACTATAACGAATGACATAAAGAGCAAAAAAGTCTGCCTGTGGATGGGTCAAACAACACAGGACTTTCACCCAGGAGACTGGGGTTCTTGTCCTGTGTGAAACCAAAAGTTAACGTTGATTTATTTAAAGTTTTAAGTTGCGTTTCAAGTCACATCACGTCACTAACGTCACGTGACTTCCTGCAACCTAATCAAGTAATTTCTGAAGGGGTCTCCTACAGACACTAAAGGGTACCATGTGCATCTGCATGCAATGCTGAGGGGCATGACAAAACGTCCGTATTGACACGCTGGGAATGAGAACGGGTTGCAGTGAAGGTTTTGTTATGGGATCATTACAATAATCTCCACCACCAAGAAGTTTTATTGAATTTTATTTTTTTCAGAACGGAACACTCATCTTGTGTGCTAGTGGTTAAGTAACTTTTTCAGTGATGGCAATCAAAGACTCCCTGGCTGCTCTCCCTTTACAGTAATCAAACGTCTTTGAGTGCATTCAGTCAGTTATGAGCTATTGTACAATGCGATACACTACTTGTGGTTTCCAGCTGCCTATTTTGGAGATCTTGACTTTTTCTGTAGTGCCACCAGCAGGTCAAAGTTTTCACTTATTCAGTGAAATAGCTTGACTTCTAAAATATGGATTGGCAAAAAAATGTTTTACAGATATTCATGGTTCCCAGAGAGTGAATCCTAATGACTTTAATAATCCCAAGACTTTACCTCTAGCGAAAGGGCTAGGTGAGGTGGAATATAAATAAATCTGCTCTCAGCCAATCACATCACTGGTCTCAAAGCTCTGAAACAGCCGTGCCAATCACATTGACGACAATGATGGCATAACAAATAGAAAGATGCTTCTTCAGGAAATCGTATTATTGTCTGAATTCTGCTAAGCGGCATGACGTGAACACACAGCACCGTACGTGTTGTTTATTTGTACAATGACAGAAATAAATGATTAAACAAATTGTTTGGTTAAGCTGTTTATATGATCACATCAATCTGATGGTTTTTCAGTCTTAATCCTACTGTCACGTTGTAAATTGTTGCATCTTACGGTAAAATTTGACAGTGTTTGCACTGTAATGCATTTCAATAATAAACTGCTGAAAATTTCTTCGGAAAACAGGCAAATGACAAATGAGCCCTGGTGATCTGATGTCTCCTGCATAAACAGCAGAATACAAAGTTATAACCGACCAGCCTGATGTGTGTAGAAGTGTGGTTATTTTGTAGCAGCATGGTGTTGTTTGTACGTGAGTTAATCAAAATAAACACAGTGGACGGCCATGTGTAATAGAACTGTGATTTGGCATGGCACTTGAGTTCTTTTATGAATTGGTGCTATATAAATAAAATAAATTGAAAAACTTCTTTAACTTCTCAAATTGGAGGCTGCAGATTTAGCAACATATCTGTCCTGCTGTCTTAGATGGCTGCAGGGATTTTATGAACTGAATTAGAAGCTTTTCATACAATATAAAACAGCTGTGGATAACAGATACTGTAAGAATTATTCATATTCATTTACAGATCATTGCAGACAGCTTTATCGAAGTTCCTGCTTTAACCATGTTAAACGTTATTTTTTTATGCCAATTTAAACACATATACTGGTTGGAGAGTGTTTGATTAAAATAGTTTATTTACATTGTAAGCATTATTGCCTTATTTCTGTGCATTTGCTCCAAGTATTTTGTTTGCTGTTGTTGATAAAATCATCAAAGTGGCAGCAGATAGACGTTAGAAATAGACCTCATTCCGAGACGTCTATTCTCAGCGCAAAGTCATTTACATTTACCAAAATACCACAGACAGGCAAACTGAATTTCATGGTCAGGAAAATACCAAACGGCCAGAGCGCTGCTTGCGCTGGTTGTTGCGCCGCCACAAAAATAGGGCCCTTAGTCTTGTTCATATAGTTAGTCTGCTGGGACACTGTGTCTAACAGTAAATGGTACAATTTTTAGGCAATAACTTAGAAATACAATGACATTTATGTTGACCGTTGCATCCTTTAGACTTTATCACTACTGACTCCAAGTCTGCTTCATTTTTGTTCTTAGTTCTCCTGCAAATTCTGTTTCTGATTCTTGTCAGTATGAAAAGTAACCAAAATGCAAATAGGTGTTGTACTGCCCTCTGGCGTTTAGTTATAGTTTCTAGTCGGACTCATTTCAGTGACGGACCTGTTAGAGCAATAGCGCAGAAATCAGTCACGAGTTTGCTTCATTACACAGCTTGGTCAAATATGTGTCTGTAAGTAATTACACGTAAGGATTGTAGTTCTTGTATATGTATATGTTTACATTCAGTAACGTATTTACTACGTTACGTGGCTGTTTTCGTTTTCTCGCGTATGCTCCTTTGTTTTTCTGACGCTCTGATGTATCTGTTCAGCAACGGGCATCGACACTTCGCGTCAGATTAATTAACTTAGTTGGTTTGTTTTCATCTGCTGATTTGCATAGGTTATGCATGTAACAGTGTAGCGGTTAGTTTGGTGATATAGAGAATATTGTTTAATTTTACTGAGTTACTGGGTAACTTTATATTTGATTGTAATAGACACAACAGACGTTACACTTTTGTAATGTTTATTTGTCCTTTTTATGTTTATTTTTCCAGTCTTACAGACTTAAATGGAGAAAAGATTAAGAAATAAAACTGAGGAAGAAAAAAAAAAAGAACAAAAGATAAAACGTCAATCCTCAAAATGACAAATGGAGTTTCTCTTCTTCATTGCTGTTAACTATCTGTCTAGCTGTACAAAGCAGACGTCGTACATGCGAGGGCAGAATAGTAAGAAGACACGAATGCACTAAGTTCATCACGAAGCAGTTCAACTCTCTACACTGATTCAGCGTTGCTGACCCATTGTCATCCAAGCAACCAGGATGGATGAACGGAGTAACACAGAAGAAGCGATCAGTCCTTGGTGACTAGATCCATCGCCCAAGCAAGTAGCAAATCATCAACAACAAGCTCTGCTGCACTCAGAGCTCGAGCCAGAGCCGAAGCTGCTCGCATGCAGGTTTCATTCGCTCAGAAAGAAGCAGAGATGATGGTCGAAGAAGCAACATTAAAAGCAAAAATGCACATTCTAAAGAAAGAAAAGGAGGCAGCTACAGCCACCACCGCAGAAGAAGCAGTGTTCGTGGCTGCTGTGGAAAAACCAGATCTAGACTCTCGCCATGACATTGACTTACCACTCTTGCCAGCCAACGCTGCACAACGGACAAGTGAGTATGTTTGGCAACACAGCTGTAGTGCATCAGAACCCATATCTATGCACACATCTTTACAACCTGCTGTAGAAACAGTCAAACGAGAAATGATTAACCTCAGAATCGACAATGAAGATTCTCATCAACAAATAGCTCCTAAAAATATGAAACCTCAACTAGCAGTGGACACAACTCAACATATTCCTGGAAACGTTCCTTCTGTACAGACACAGAAAAAGAGATATTTAGATCCACATGTAGATGCAACTGACCTGAGACAGCCTGCACTGCAGAGGCGGGACCCTGTCAGCTCCGTGAAGCATACAGCAGCCACGCCAGATGTTGCGAAATACCTAATGCGAAGAGAAGTGGTTACATCTGGTTTAACGGAGTTCGACGACCACCCGGAAAGCTTTTGGGCATGGAAAACTTCCTTTCAAAGCGTCATTGAGGAACTCACCTTAACTCCAAGAGAAGAGTTAGACCTCTTGATTAGATGGCTCGGGCCAACATCTAAGGAACAAGCAAAAAGAATACGAGCCATACACAGCCACAACTCAGCTGCAGGGCTAGACATGGTTTGGCAAAGACTAGAAGAGATCTATGGAACCCCAGAGGCAGTTGAGCATTCACTTCTGAAAAGGATAGAGGAATTCCCCAGAATCTCAAACAGAGACAATGTGAGATTAAGAGAGCTTGGAGACCTTTTGCTTGAACTCGAATATGCAAAAGAAGGAGGATACCTCCCTGGTCTAGCATATCTTGATACGTCACGTGGAGTGAAACCCATATTAGAAAAGCTCCCATTTAGTCTCCAAGAAAAGTGGATTTCACAAGGGTCTAAGTACAAAGAATACAACCATGTTTCCTATCCGCCTTTCACCTTCTTTTCACAATTTATTCGTTCTGAAGCCAAAATCAGAAACGACCCTAGTTTTATGATATCTCAAGCTCAATACCCGGGTCCAACCAAGTCCGAGAGACCCACAAAATACAACAATAAAGCATCAGTGGCTGTAAGGAAGACTGGCGTGTTTTCCGAGGCTAAGGCAGCTTCTACAGGTTGTGTCGAAAAAGGTGCTACAGATCCAGACCGCATATGCCCTTTGCATAACAAACCCCACGCACTCAGAAAATGCCGTACCTTCCGTAGCAAGCCAATAGAGGAACGTAAAACCTACCTTAGAGAGAAGAACATCTGCTTTAGGTGCTGTAGTTCGACTCAACATAGAGCAAAAGACTGTGACAAAGAAATAGTATGTAAAGAATGTGGCAGCAAGACTCACACATCAGCTTTACATTCTGGTCCAGCACCCTGGTTCTCAGAAGTTCCAGCAGATCAAGGCGAGGAGAAGGAGACTCATGAGACTCCTCCTGAAACTCTCCCTGCAGTAACATCAAAATGTACTGAGGTTTGTGGGGGAAACACCAACGCCAAATCCTGCTGTAAAATATGTTTAGTGAAAGTCTACCCTGAGGATCAACCAGGAAAAGTAATTAAGACGTATGCAGTGTTAGATGACCAGAGCAATCGGTCACTTGCTCACCCTGAGTTCTTCAACCACTTTGACCTCTACGAAAAAGCATCTCCCTATACATTAAAGACTTGCTCTGGTGTTATGGAAACCTCAGGGAGGAGAGCAACAAACTTTGTGGTGGAATCCCATGATGGAAAGATAAAAATCAAGCTTCCAACCCTTATTGAGTGTGAAATGATTCCAGATGACCGAACCGAAATTCCCACACCCGAAATAGCTCGCCATTTTCCCCATCTGAGACATGTAGCAGATAAGATACCACCACTCGATGAAAATGCGCAGATCCTTATCCTGCTAGGGAGAGACATTTTTTATGAGTGCATAAAGTGAGGCAGCAGTATAACGGAGATCATGAAGACCCCTATGCCCAACGTCTCGATCTCGGGTGGGTTATAGTAGGAGACGTTTGTCTAGACCTGGCTCACAAACCACCCAGTGTCAGAGTGTATAAGACACACACACTGCTTAATGGACGGACATCCATGTTAAGCCCCTGTCCTAACAAAATTCAAGTGAAAGAGACACTTAAGAGAAACAACCCTCACCAACCAAGAATTCTGGAATGCGAATTAAAATGTGAGGAGACAGAAAAACTTGGAGCCACGGTCTTCGACAGCCACCCGGATGATGAAAAGGTAGCTCTGTCAGTCGATGATCAAACATTCCTGGACATCATGAACAAAGAGGTTTATATGGATCAGGCAAACAACTGGGTAGCACCATTGCCATTCTGTAAACCACGCCGCCGTCTTCCGAACAACAGAGAGGTGGCTTTTATGACGACTTTTATCTCTCCGACGAACTCTAGACAGACGCACAGACATGAAAAAACACTTTCTGGAGTTCATGGAAAAGGTATTTGAGAATGACCACGCAGAACTAGCATCAGAACTTGAGGATCATCAAGAAAGGTGGTACTTACCTCTGTTCGGGTCTACCATCCTCAAAAACCAAATCAAATAAGAGTGGTTTTTGATTCTAGTGCCAAACATGATGGTGTGTCCCTGAATGACGTGCTGCTCAGCGGACCAGACTTAAACAATAATCTGCTTGGTGTATTAATCCGTTTCAGGAAAGAGAACATCGCAGTCACCGCTGATATCCAACAGATGTTCTACGCGCTTGTTGTTCGAGAAGATCATCGTGATTATTTGCGGTTCCTTTGGTACAAGGATAACGACTTGAACAATAACATCACTGAATACAGAATGAAAGTGCACATATTTGGCAATAGCCCCTCACCATCAGTTGCCATTTATGGTCTAAGGAGAACTGCACAAGAACATCAGGATGAATACGGCACAGACAGCAAGGAGTTCGTCATGAGGAATTTCTACGTGGACGATGGCTTGATGTCAGTTCCGACAGAAGAAGAAGCTATCAGCCTTCTGAAGAGGACTCAAAAATGTTAGCAGCATCGAACTTAAAACTCCACAAAATTGCTTCCAATAGCAGCAAGGTCATGTCAGCATTTGCTCCCGAGGACCTTGCCAAAGACTTAAAAGACCTCGACTTCGGTGCAGATCCTCTCCCACTTCAGCGGAGCCTTGGAATGATATGGAATCTGGAGAGCGACAGTTTCGGTTTCCAAGTATCCCATGAAGAGAAACCGTTCACAAAAAGAGGCGTCTTATCAACCGTTCAGAGCCTCTATGATCCACTGGGCTTCGTAGCTCCCATCATAGTTCAAGGAAAAGCTCTTATCAGAGAACTGTCGTCCAAAGAATATGATTGGGATGATCCTCTCCCATCAGACAAGCAAGAGTCCTGGAAGTTGTGGAAAGAGTCTCTTCTGGAACTAGAGAAGCTACACATCATAAGAAGGTATGTGCCTATCCCCCTTGTCTCATCTCAAAGTCGAGAACTCTGTTTATTCTCTGATGCTTCCACTCAGGCTATCGCTGCAGTAGCCTATCTGCGTGTCACCAATGTTGGAAACCAGTGCCACGTAGGATTCATTATGGGCAAAGCGAAGTTAGCACCGCATCCAGCCCATACCGTTCCACGTTTAGAGTTGTGTGCCGCTGTCCTGGCAGCCGAGATGGCGGACACAATTTGCTGTGAGATGGACATTGAGATGCATGCCGTGAGATTTTTCACTGATAGCAGGATTGTTCTCGGTATATCCATAACACCTCCAGAAGATTTCATGTTTATGTTGCTAATCGAAGTCAATCGCATCAGGAAATCAAGTCATCCACAACAATGGCAGTATGTTGCCACCGAACAGAATCCGGCAGATCATGCCACCAGACCAACGTCTGTTGACATCCTCAGAGCCTCTAACTGGTTCTCAGGCCCTGAATTCTTGAAAAGCGGCATTGAACCTCCACAAAGCAACAGCTTTGATCTTGTCGACCCAGAACTTGATGTTGAAGTTCGGGCCCAAGTTGCTGTCAATCACACCAAAGCTACAGAAGGTCAGTTCAGCTCAGCACGTTTTGAACGATTTTCTAGCTGGAAGAGACTGCTGCAAGCCATCAGAAAACTTATTCAAGTAACAAGAACACACGCCAAAACTCAAAAAGTGGACGCTGTTGATGCACGTTGGCAAGCTAAAACTGTAGTCTTTCGTTGTGTCCAGAAAGAGTTCTATGGAGAAGAGTTCAAATGTTTGGGAGATGAGATACTACTCTCAAAAAGAGTCCATTGAGAAAGTTAAATCCTTTCATCGATGAGGAGGGACTCCTTCGGGTTGGAGGACGCCTTACTAATGCTGACTTACCCAGAGATGAAAGACATCCTGTTTTACTGCCAAAAACTCATCACATCGCAACTCTCATAGTGAGACATTACCATGAGGAAGTTTTCCATCAAGGGCGCCATCTTACTGAAGGAGCCGTCCGGTCAGCTGGAGTCTGGATAGTGGGAGGTAAACGTCTGGTGTCTAGAGTCCTCTATAACTGTGTGACCTGCAAAAAACTGAGAGGAAAGTTAATGGAACAGAAAATGGCACCACTACCAGCTGACAGACTCACTGCAGAACCCCCCTTTACTCATGTCGGCCTGGACGTCTTTGGGCCATGGAACATTGTCACTCGGCGCACTCGTGGAGGTAGCTCTGACAGTAAGCGATGGGCGGTGTTATTCACATGCATGAGCACGAGAGCGACACACATCGAGGTATTAGAATCCATGTCTACTTCAAGTTTTATAAATGCTTTACGACGATTCTTTGCTATCCGTGGGCCGCCCAAACAGCTTCGCTCTGACAGAGGCACAAACTTTATTGGAGCGTGCAAAGAGTTGAAATTCAACACCAGTGATCCAGAACTGACAAGCTACCTTGACAAACAAGGATGTACGTGGACTTTCAATTCTCCCCATTCATCTCATATGGGAGGTTGTTGGGAAAGACTGATAGGAGTAGCACGTCGTATTCTAGAAGGGATGTTACTACAATCTAACACGAAACACCTCACTCATGAAGTGTTGACGACACTGATGGCAGAAGTCGTGGCAATTCTAAATGCCAGGCCATTGATTCCAGTGTCAACTGACCCTGACAATCCGTCTATATTGACACCCGCGATGATTCTCACGCAAAAGATGATGTCAGTGACAACGCCTCCAGGTGACTTTGATCATAAGGATCTTCACAAAAATCAGTGGAAACAAGTGCAGTGTCTGGCTGAGAGATTCTGGAAACGTTGGAGACAGGAGTATCTGGTGACTCTGCAGAAACGTCACAAGTGGACTGATGACAAGCCTACCATACAAGTGGATGATGTAGTTCTGATGAAAGACAGCCAGGCTAAACGTAACGACTGGCCAATTGGACTTGTGGTAAGGACATTGCCTAGCAAAGACAACAAAGTCCGCAAGGTTGAAGTTAAAGTTGTGAGGCAAGGATCAACAAAACTTACATCAGACCCATCTCGAACTTGTTTTTCTTATGTCTAAGGACTCATGAGTTGAAGGGCATTCTGATAAATGACAATAATGTTCATAAATGTAACTACTGATAGATTGTATATTCATTTGGTTGATTAGTCTTTGAGTAATTAAAAGATATTGATAGTGGTATAATAGTATACCAGGCGAGGAGTGTACTGCCCTCTGGCGTTTAGTTATAGTTTCTAGTCGGACTCATTTCAGTGACGGACCTGTTAGAGCAATAGCGCAGAAATCAGTCACGAGTTTGCTTCATTACACAGCTTGGTCAAATATGTGTCTGTAAGTAATTACACGTAAGGATTGTAGTTCTTGTATATGTATATGTTTACATTCAGTAACGTATTTACTACGTTACGTGGCTGTTTTCGTTTTCTCGCGTATGCTCCTTTGTTTTTCTGACGCCTGATGTATCTGTTCAGCAACGGGCATCGACACTTCGCGTCAGATTAATTAACTTAGTTGGTTTGTTTTCATCTGCTGATTTGCATAGGTTATGCATGTAACAGTGTAGCGGTTAGTTTGGTGATATAGAGAATATTGTTTAATTTTACTGAGTTACTGGGTAACTTTATATTTGATTGTAATAGACACAACAGACGTTACACTTTTGTAATGTTTATTTGTCCTTTTTATGTTTATTTTTCCAGTCTTACAGACTTAAATGGAGAAAAGATTAAGAAATAAAACTGAGGAAGAAAAAAAAAAGAACAAAAGATAAAACGTCAATCCTCAAAATGACAAATGGAGTTTCTCTTCTTCATTGCTGTTAACTATCTGTCTAGCTGTACAAAGCAGACGTCGTACATGCGAGGGCAGAATAGGTGTGATATTAAAGAAGAATCCAGCAATGCAAGTGTGTTACTAAGGTGTTGTTCACTGAGCATGTGGCCTTTGAATCCTCTCTCAAAGTCAGTCAGTTAAAGTCAGTTAAATCTTTTCCTTTTGCCGTTTTGATCCAAAATCAAGGTCAAGCGGGCCTGTTAAGCATTTTTAAACATGTGAGCATAAAAGGACACGGACAGTAACTGTATCACTGTAACTGTAACATGCACTACATCTGCATCCGTTATGTTTCACCGCTTATTTATTCAAGTAGTCCATAACTTGTCAACCAATTGTAGGTTAAAAGCAAAATTCCCCTTTATTTTCAGCAGATTAAGGCTGCCATAAACAGTCATAAATGATGAGGCATTATTTGTATTTGGTTAAAAAGGAAAGAAAATCTATCATGCACATGTTGAATGTTAGTATTTTCCATTTGTTTTTATTTGAGCTGGACATGCTCATGCTGATACTGGAACATTATGGCTATGACTGGAGACATTAAAAACAGCATTCTCTTAACATTCTGTATTAAATACTCTAATATGCTAGACACACGCCTTCCTGCTTTAAATTATATTTACACTTCTTCTTATTAATGCAGAGCTGGTTCCAATTAAGAACTTATTCTTGAAACCTAACCTTAGACTCAAGACTATGTGTTACATTAGGTCCGCCCTAATTCTGTCAACCCAGATTGCAATTCCCAACTAATGCAACAGGCTCATCAATAAGGATTGCCCGGGGCAAGTAAAATGCCACGTTGGGCAAGTTAATCTAGCAAGCCCAGTCGGGCAAGTGGTAAAAAAGAATTAAACGCATGTATTTTTCTGGAGCTGATCATGAAAGTAGCTATCTCTGTAGAGAGTTGCATACATAGATCGGGCACTCGCGAGTAGGGACGGGTAACTCACGTAGAGCAGTCTGCGGTCAGCAGATCAGACAGGCGGTGGTGGATATTACTGGAGTTGACATCAACTATGCTTGTTACTGAAAGTAAGTGCAATAAAACCTCAAGTAAAAAGCAATACTTTATCAATACACCTGTAGGAAGTTTTTTTTTTAATCTGCTCTGTCTGCAGTCTCATATGTTTTACACAAGCATAGCGTGCTAGCTCGGCTAATAGTGAATTGTTACAAACAGGCTAAAACAAAGCTGTCTGTATGTAGTCTAACTGTTTATCTTAGTTTGCCACGAATCTTAAAATTTGCCAAATTCTTGTAAACTTACTGCTGGCTGAGACAAACCAGCCCCTCCCCCCCTACCAATGGTAACTTACCTGCAGTGAATCACAGCAGCAGCAGAGGGAGGAGGACAGAGGACAGGAGGAAGGACTGATACGGACTGATGTTTAGAAAGCATGAAGAACACAGACATCACTCACTATTTTGATGTCAGGAAAATCATTTATTTTACTGACATTTTAGATTTGTTTCCAGTGAGATATTATCATTATCAACAATGTTGCTTTGAAATCAGAATCAGAAATACTTTATTGATCCCTGAGGGGAAACTCTTTTGTTACAGCTGCTCACTATTACGTCAGTGCACACAGGAATAGAAGTACTAAGCAAAAATTATAATACACTATAATACAGGTCAGATAAATTAAGTACCAAGTGGGTATAAGTATAAAATTAAAATAAGTGTAAAGTACAAAGTGGCTTTACCGGTTGATAAGTATGTACGGTATAATAATACAATGTAATAATATAAGTAATAAGTAGTAGTGCATGTACTGTCAAGTTAAGTGTAGATTATTATGAGACGGTGGACATTGCACAGCAGTACTAGAAGTATGAATAAATATCAATAAATTAAACTGAAAACAGAGTATATTGCATTGGAGTATTAAACAGAGGATATTGCACAATTCCAGTCCAGTTTATCGACTTAAGGTCATATAGACTGACACTTAGAGGGAGGAGTTAAAGAGTTTGATGGCCGCAGGCAGGAATGACTTCCTGTGGCGCTCTGTGGTGCATTTTGGGGGGATGAGTCTTTTGCTGAAGGTACTCCTTTGTTTGACCAAAATACAATACACTGTAAAATACAGTGTTCTTGGCAGACAACTTGTTACAGTGTATAATCCATGATTTTTTTTAATTATTTGGTATTGATTTGGTAACTGCTAGGGGTGTAAAGATTAACTGATAAGTTATTGTGCCTCCCTCTTCCCCACCCACCCTCCCCCAAAACCCCTATCTCTCTCTCTCTCTCAAAACCTAACACGACAGCGGTGGATGGCTGCCCACCATTGAGTCTGGTTCTGTCCGAGGTTTCTGCCTCTTAAAGATAGTTTTTCCTTGCCACTGTTGCCAAATGCTTGTTCATGGGGGGATTTGTTGGGTCTCTGTAATTATTATTATAAAGAGTATGGTCTAGACCTGCTCTATAGGAAAAGTGCAATGAGATAATTTCTGTTATGAATTGGAGCTATATATAATTGAATTGAATTGAATTGAATAAGTACTTGAAAACTGATGACCGTGTCAGAGATGCAGCTGTATGCATTAAAGAATTGGTACAGCTGGAAAGAAACGATTTTTCTATATAACTCTCACTACTAATTTAAGAAGGTGTTGTGTGCGCTGATGATAATGTTACTGACAGAAGTAACCTGACGCCAGATAAGGAAGTATAAAGAGGTGCAAAGTCCATGTAGGGACATGGATGGGTTGGATGGTTGGGTCAAACACTGGACTTTCACTTGGGAGACTGGGATTCGTATCCCGTGTGAAACCAAAAGTCAATGTTAAGGTATTTTAAGTTACGCTTACTTATTTTAAGTTACGTACCTAAGTTACGTAACCTACATAAGTTACGTGATATAGTTCACGTGACTTACTGTGATTTACTAACGTAACCTACTTATTTTAACTGTAACTGTGAGCTTTTCCTAAACCCAACCGAGTAGTTTTGGTGCCTAAACCTAACCAAACTATGACAGTTTCACAACGTTAACCACGTGTTTATTGTTACCATGACAATGAAGGTCTAGTACACCTTTTGCTGGTTGCTGGACATTCGTAGGATTATGCACGAAAAATGATGCATTACTTTTCGTAAGATATCTACGAACCATTGTATGAGGATACGTTGGAATAGATGACACTGACCAGAGAACTGTGGCAAACAATATCCAGTTAGCGAAAAAATCATCTTGTTTGTAAGGACTGGCCAGACAGTTAACAAGTGTATTGCTGCTTACTGTTACTGTAGATATTATTTCCTTGATTTTCAGATGAATCAGAAGTATCCAAGAAAAATTCCATGTTCCTTTTTTATGTAGCTACTCAAAACTAATACACTTTCATGTGTGGTTTCTGAAGTAAAAATATCAAATCCTATTGAGTATGAGCTGAATGCATATTAAAATGGAGCTGAATCGAACTGTAGAATAGATGGAATAGATACACATCCCAACATTTTTCCAAAAACACACAGATCATCACTGAACAGAGCAGTTAACCAATGAGACTTTCCCAAAAATTAGTCTCCTCTCACTGATCTCATTTTATATCGATTCTATCTTCATTGTAACGACTCCAATGGAGAAAAAACATCCTTGGCAGATTATGAGCATGGCTGTATGTAGAGCTCCCTTCCTGGCACAGTGCTTATCATGTGAACACATTATTGAAGAGGAGATCGGCGCCTCAACGTCAAAGCCGGTCAGATATGATAACTTAATGTCAAGCATTTCACTGTTGTTGTCCTTTGAATTATTATAACCTATTGTCTCTTTTGACGGTTGTCTACTTTATTCAGTCCTGGATATGTTCTGTTCCTCATATGCTGTAAAGTAAGGTGAAATTCAAAGTGAAATATTCACCACTTTCCCCCCCCCCTCTTGTTTCTTAAGTGTTTTTCCAGCTCAGGGTACATTCTGTACAAGGAGTGAACATAGTGAGTGAATCATCATCTGACAGTAAAAGCCTCCTTCTCAAAACATTTATCCCAAATAACAAAGAAAATGGATTGTTATGGGGCATTACATGAATTATAGCCTTTCAGTTCAGTAAAACATGATTTCCTTCAACACCCACTTTGTCATAATCAACCACAAAACATCAAGTTTTGATGTTGGAAATGATGATAATCTTGAAATAATCATCTATCTTTGTCATCAGAACAATACAGTGTGTCTCCAACAGCGTACAGAGAATGTTATTTGAGGTTAGGATTAGAGACACGCAATTAAATTTGTCATACTGCACACTGCTGGGGTCTTGTGTATGATCATTTTTGCTCCTGCTGATGCATTCACTTTGCAGTGGCACTACCATTACTGGCATAATTGCATCTTCAAACCACCCAGAGATGCGCCCTTGTTGCAAAATCCATTAGCACACCACAACAATCTGCCCCTGGGACGAAGACGGGGGTTTCCAACAAGGCTTGATATCATTCTGTAAGAGTGAATAAAACATGGACAGTTTCCTCTCTTAGCCTGCCCTTCATTGATTGTCTCACTGAGACAAGGAAAAGAATGACTCACATGAGTTCTAAAGGCTTTGTAAAATGAAATATTTCAACGCCCTGTGTGTTTCTCAGCAGTAAAATGTTTTGAGAGCACATTTAGCAACTCCGAAAGACTGTAAAGTTATTGGCATCAGTTTGTCACAGCAGTTGATTGGAAGGAGTCTGACTTAAGACCCACAACCTCACAATTCCGTTCTGTCTTCAAAAATAATATTTTACTGTCATTCCTTACTCCATATTTTGCTTTCAATTATGTGATACTCAAACAACCTCTCTCAATGCATCATGAAGAGCATTTCTTTGTTTTCTCATGCGGGTCTCTGGAGAAAGCCACTGCTTGCTTTCTTGTCTCGAGTCTTTTCCAGCTCCATCCCACACTGCCCTATATTGTCTGTTATGTAATGCTTACACACCACCTGAGGCCAACAGTTCTTCCAGTGACAAAGAAAATCTCATAACAACCACTCTCATTTTTATTTTGCATTAAGCTTGAAATTAACTTCTTTACACACTGTTTCAAACTTGAGACACAAGAGTCAAAACTTTATAAAAGGAGAAATGAGCTCTGGAATATTACAAGAGCTCGAGCACAATATATGAAACTCCAATAAGACACAATATAATTCACAGTGCACATCATACACTGTGTGCAGGAAATTGAACTAGTCCTTTCCACAATTACAGCACACTGAGGCAGTGAAAGAGTGAAAGTCATCTGTGCAGTCTCAAAATCATTACAAAGTTTACAGTGTATGTGACTCAAGGAAAAAGACAATAACCTGCATTAAGCCTACCCAGGCTGCATAAGCCTTTATACAAACTAGGCTAGTGGCAAAACATTTATGAAGAGTTTCCAAGAAAAGTTTGCCACCGATGCAAGCTTCTGGCAACAACTATATTGATTGCCAACAGATAACCAATGGTTGAGCATGGAAATATGGGTAAAATGGCCACATAAATAAAAAGATTGAATTGAATTGAATTTTTGAGTGCTATTACCTGAAAAAAAACCTGAGTAATAACGGGTAATTCTCAGCCACGCTGAGTAAAGTTGATGGAGACAGGGGAGGGACAAAAGTAACATGGTGTAATTTTTGTTTCGCTATTATTAAAGATGTATTTTGTGGCTCATTATATTTGCAGGAAATGCCCAGGGTTAGGGTAAGGAAACTGTGGTCTCACCAGTCCAGATGTGTATGCTAGAGCATGTCAGGCTGTTTTATCTGAGGGACAGTCTGTAACAGGTGATTATGCACTAGGTGAACCATTGTGAACAGTAAACCACATGAAGAAGAAAGTTGCAAATTGTAACTTAATGGTCTGTGTCTCCTCTGAGATTTGGTGGGACAGTATGAATGTGTCATGTTTATGAATTCCAGTCTGCTGTTTGGCCACTGGTGGGCCTCCAGTCTTTAATTGACCTCTGTCATGAGTCAAGTATCTGCAGCACTTTGGCTGCTGTGCACAGCCATCTTCACCACTGGACTGGAGAATTCAATTAGCTGAGCTTCCTCTTGCCCACTAACACTGGCTACATCAGGGAAGAGTTCCCTCTCCCTGGGAATTCACTATTTGCAACAACGCACATTATTTACAATCACAAATGCCCACAATGAATTCAGAAAGTCAAGGAGGGACATGCATCAGCTAAAACGCATTTACAATTCCTGGCTCCCTGCAGACCACTGCACTCTCCCATCCATACAGAATTAAATATACAAGCAATTTACCCTTGGTGCTGTAATTTTGCTTCCATGTTGGTTTGGCTGAAAACAGAAAGTGGCACTGCAACAGTAAGAGCTCAAGGGAACAGAGTTTGAAATGTTCCAGTCATTGAGTAATTCCATTCACTCAGGTGATTGTTCAATTTTCAAAAAGAAGAGGGCACTGAAAAAAAAGTCCTGATTATTACAGGAACTGGAGACATCAACATGTCTTGTAATTAATTACAATGCAATACTGAGATAACACAATGACACTAGCATGAAGAGACAGCGCAGTTAGCTGAATTTGCTACAAGAGCCATCTATTCCTGAGAAAAATAAATAAATGTCCATACGGCCTCTTGGCTGTTAGGTTACTGAGTAGACCCACACAGACACACACACACACATACACACACACTGTAGCACCGGTAGCTCCGTCTGCCTTGCTGGGAGAACCCACTGCTCCAGGAACAGCTGTTCGCTGGTGTCCCTTGTGGCCTTGTGCCAAGCAAAATGTGTGTGTCAGCCCATGACCACACAAACCCACCTAGCACAGTGAGACATGCTCTGCACAAATGAGTAAATAAATGAAATGAAGAAGTGTATTCAACACTTAATCTTCCTCCCAAGAGCATGGCAGCTACCGACTCTTAAAACGTTTAATGAAGGAATGTTAGAAGAGAAAAGAAAGGATCCCAACTGTAAACACAGTTAAAAAAACAAAGGATTATGAGGAAATGAGCTGCTAGCATGACAGCATAAATCAGTGGGAGGCATTCTCCTCTAATGGAAAGCTGGGCCCCATACCGAGGACCTTATCAATCATAGAGAAAGAGCTGCCACCATATTGACTATGCACTAAACAAACAATATCTCGGATGAGGTCTAAGTGCTATTCCCAATACGGGCCACATTGTAGATCATTAGTCTGCCAACGTCACCTGGGAGCACATTGAATTATTGAGAATGCATATATCTGTAAGTGCAGAGCATGGTTGCTTTGAAAGGCATGAGGAGCTTTCCTCTGCTGCAGGATTACAGCAGCATATGTCACTAAAGGTCATGTTCATTGTAAAATATCAGAGACTACAACAATCTCTTAATAGAGGCAAATTTTACAAAGTTATGCAAAGTGTGTGGGAGACTATTTGCAGAAATTTGGAATATATGCTAATGACATTTGTGCTCCTATTATGACCAGCATACACTGGCTCAGACCCAAACCTCAGCAAAATGAGAGAAACGAAAGTGACTGTGTTGTGTTTATGAGTCATACATTTGGCTTTCTAATATTTCTGTGAAATATATCCCAGTGACCGTTGACCTGGTTTACACAACCTAATATAGCAAGTCATAATGCTACTTGATGTAATTACAGTTTATTGTTTGTATTTTTTTGAAAGTTCTAAACAACATCATGGGGCAAACAAAAAATAGGTTAAGGAGATAAAATTCAATTTGCCCCATAAATTTCACAGATTTGTTATTTTACAAAACAGGCCTGCGAGTCCATTTTGACATTTCTTACCTTTTTACAAGCTTCTAAACACTATTTTTCATTCTTATTGAGTCTTTAAACTAGGCTAATGAATTCAGTTTCTTCAGGAGGTAGAAACCCCTATATCTACTGTATAAAGGGATTTTCTAGAACACACACACACACACATGCTGCGTGTGCAGTAACTGAACTGTGAGACTTTGGGGATGCAGTCAGAAGCATGATGTCGATCTCTGTTCTCTTTCTGGCTGACCTGTTTTGGTCAGGAGTCATGTGCACCACAAAGCATGGTATTCACTGCTTAATTTAGCAATCACAGTGCAGTGGAAGACTCTCCGAAGAATTGTGAGCAGTGTCTGTCTGCGTTTAGGATTAGATCTAAAGATAATAATATGCACAAGTTCTGGTCTTCCCATTAGGCTGTTGTCACCAACATACATCCACTACCCACCAAGTGTGCATGTGGTGACTGGGTTCAGATTTTTGCTATATGATACAGTAACATCACGACCTGATTAACCAGTTAAGGGGTTATTTGCTTCTGTGCCCCAATAAACCCCCCAACCCTGCCTTATAAAGTAAAGGTGCGAAAATTATTACCAAATTACCAAGACCCATTCACATGCATTGGAAGAGGGACTTGGGAGCCCCAGTGGGTCTGAAGCCCTCTTTACTGGTTTGGTGATCTGAGCCTTGAGTGACATGAATCCACCCTCAAATGCTCCAACATTGTTCTACATCACAATTGTCTGATTTCCAACTTATGTTCCAGTGAGCTGAAGCGTTGTAATTTACATTTTTCGTGTACCCATTTCCTCTCAACCTGCAACTTTTGCTTCAGTTAGCAGTTTCCTGTATTTCCCAGAATGGCTTTTAACATCCTCCAACAAAAGGCTTCTGTGCGCTGTAAACATGTAGGTGGAGAGAGCGACAGCAGCAGCGCAGTGAGTCTGAGAAAAGCAGACAGAGAAAAAACAATGCCATGGAGCTGTATGACTATTCAACACTGGCACAAAATGTTGCGTCTCGAACGAAGCCCTGTCTGTTTTCTTCTCAGGACTGACACCAAAACCAGATTTTTTTATGTTTTTGATTGTTTAAAAAATGTGCTATCAAACACTTGGTTGTGATGTTATCACAGTACATGGCCAGAAGTATATGGACACCCAAACATTACACACATATGTGATTGCTGAACATGTCATTTCAAAACCATGGGCTTTAATATGCTGCTATAACATCCTCCACTCTAATGGGAAGGATTTCCACAAAGTTTTGGAAGATGGCTTCAGGAATTGGCTCCCATTCAGCCACAAGAGCATTAGTGGGGTTGGCCACTGATGTTGGGTGAGAGGGCTTGGCTTGCAGTCAGCATTTTAGTTAATCCCAAAGGTCTTGGATAGGGTTAAGGTCAGAGCTCTGTGCAAGACATTCAAGTTCATCCACACCAATTTGGGAAACCTTGCTTTGTGCATGAGGATGCTGTCATGCATGCATTGTCAAACAGGAAAGGGCCTTCCCCAAACTGTTGCTACAAAGTTGGAAGCGCACTATTTGTCTAAAATATCATTGCTGTAGCATTAAGCATTCCCTTAATTGGAACAAACAGGCCCAGAACAAAAGCACACTATATAGCCATTTGCAGTGGTGTGAAAAAGTTTTTGCCCCCTTTCTGATTTCTTATTTTTTTTGCATGTTTGTCACACTTCAATGTTTCACATCATCAAACTAATTTAAATATTAGTCAAAGATAACACAAGTAAACACAAAATGCAGTTTTTAAATTAAGGTTGTTATTATTAACCTACATGGCCCTATGTGAAATATTGATTGCCCCCTAAACCTAATAATTGGTTGGGCCACCCTTAGCAAAAAAAAAAAAAAGAAATCAGGAAGGGAGCAAGCACTTTCTCACACCACTGTGCTGTAGTGTATCCTTACATGATGTCATACCATCTGTGTAGCCAGTTCTACAGCATCAAGGAAAGTATAAAAACACAGTCAGAAATGCACTGACCTGTAAGGTTTGGCATTATAAAAGCTTTGCTGACAGTCCCTGAAAATATGTAAAACATCACAGCAACAAAATTTTGAAATTAAAACTTGTTAATTGTTTCAAAGCAAAGATGGATGCCAACAAGAGCCCTGTCCCCAGCTGCAACCAATCATAGTATCTCACACACTCTTGGATACTGTCATTGGGTCATGAGGTTAATGATTTTGTGCTTTGTCAAATCAGATTTATTATCTGAGCATGGATTAATTTGTCAGTATTGTGCGGTCCATTAAGGCACTACCAAGCAAAGCCTTAATTAGAAGAACGTTAATTGCAGTGATTACCAGCCTCCTCTTGAGGCGTTGTGTACGGGTGGAGGAGCAGAATTCGCCACCAACTTTTGGGAGTGACGGAAATTAAGCATGGTGTTCAGAGAAGTCACACACACAGGATGTGGAGCCTCGCACTCTTCGTGTTTCCTCCAAGATGTGATTTCCTTAATCTCTTTGGATAGCCTGAACAAAATTACTGAGTGATTGCTTAAGTGTTGTTCACACAGATAATGTTCTGTGTGGAAAATCGCAACAAATTAAAATTTTCCTACTGAGAGAGTATTGTATTGGAGGGCTGAAAGCAAGTGCAGCTACAATCTCATGGAAAACACACAAAGACAACCCATAAAAACTGTCAGCTCCGTAGGCAGTGTGAGTGTTTGTTTGTCTGTGACACTGATATGCATACGCAATCAGATGAAAGACTGGAAGGCTGCTTTTGGACTTGAGGGCAAAGCTGAGATACAGAAGCCGGAAACACGTTACCTTATCTCAACCTCTGCATTGTCTTTCTGTGGGCTGTTCCCATATGGTAATGCTTCTCTGCCCCATCATTTTGCAGGTAAAGCTGAAGACACAAGCTGTGGTGCTGTCGTTAAGCTGGTCTATGTGCATTTTATTGCTTTTCATACTGATAGTGCCCCAGTCAGACAGAACTTGATTCAGAAATTCAGCAGCAGTTTTGTAATTTAGTAGAGGCGTCTATTAAGTAATAACATCACATTCCTGCTGGTTGAGAAGATGCATCTAGAACGGGACACGAAATTAAGAACTTAACTTGGTGGCTGAGCCACAGCCACCAATGTGATCACAGGGTTGGTGGTTCGATCCCCACCTCCTCCTGTCCACATGTCGAAGTGTCCCCAAATTGCTCCCGATGGTTGGCCAGCACACCCTGTGTGGTAGCTCACTGCCATTGGTGTGTTTGTGAATGGGTGAATGAGCGGCAAAAACAGCAGCTGCATCACTCGATTACTAGAGTCTCTCTTCCCTCCATCACAGACATTTACACCACACCCTGCATCCGCAAAGCCACCAGCATTGTGGATGAACAGTTTCTTCCCCCAGCCCATCAGACTCCTCAATACCCAGTGACTGGACTGACATGCATACACGCGCACATACACGTAAACACACACTTCTGCCTGCTATTCCTGCTTGTCCTGCTTCCTGTTTGCATTTACAGCAGTTTTTAGCTCATATCTTTTTGCACTAGTAACTGTGCTCTGTCTTAGTATTTGCACAGTCTTGCGCTGTTTGTACATGGTTGCATATGTGCACTTTATGTAGTCCTTTCAAGTCTATCTTAGTACAATACTCACATGCCATGTGCATGTTTAAAGAGTTATTTAATCATTCCTCCTGTCTTCTTGTCGACTGAACTTTGGAATGCATTTCTGCAAGCAATGAGGACTAGATTTTGTTTCACATCTTTTACAGTATAGTCACCCTAGGAAAGGAGTGCTTCATGGCCAGTGTGGACAGAAGGAATGATTACAGTGACTAAAGTCTGTCAACAAACAAATAGCATGTGCTGCACTAATAAATCTTTTTGGCCACTTGGCGGCAGTGGAACAAACAAAACACATTAGACAAGAGTGAACCTCTTAGCAAACAGTTTCCTATTTACAGATGAGACGAGAGGAGAGGCTGAATCTCCTGAAGGACGAAGATCCAGATCCAAAACATCTGTAGAGAGGTACCGACAGCCAGTGGAGAGAGAGCGGTCCCAGGGTGGCCGATGGTCCAGAACAGAGAAGCCTGAGTGAAAAGGACAAGGAGAGCAGAGCAGAGCTTGACAGGCCTACCTGGAAAAGCCAAAGCCTTCGCTAAGAAGCTTGACTTAGAAACAAAGAACAGACAATGGGAAGGTGCCAAGCCGACACAACCGTTAATTCACACCTGAATGTGAAGTGAGACCAGATCTCGTTTGAACCCAGCACGAGATCTCAGTTGAATCAAAACAATGGACTCCTATTGGATTAGACGCGCGAGATAGTGCATGAAATTGCAGCCCACAGCTATGATGACACCAACTCTATAAAGCCTGGCACTCCACACTGCCCGAGGCCATTTCCACAGTAACCCGTTTACTAAAGGAGGCACATAACATCTCTCTCCACGGTAACTGCCGTTACCACAAGAAGACGCTTTTCACGTGAGCTTTAATTTCCCTAGGAAGAGTCTTTACTCGTTGGATGAGAAACAGACTGTTTTGTGTTTCCTGAACATTTTTTGGATCCTGATCATTTACCCCCCATAACGATCCTGTACCTGCAGCAGGAAGAGACACGGACTGACCATTCCCTTCATGGAGAGCAAGATCGCAGCTGAGCCTACCTAAGTTTCATTGTTGTGAATTGTGCTTTGCTTTTTAGAAAAGTGAAGGGCCGCTGCGTTTGAATTGCTGTGTGTTTTTCTTTGTGATAAGCATGTTCCATTTTGTATCGGTACCCCACTGTTGGGCCATTTTAACTGTGTTAGCTTTAGCCACTGTGGGAGCTAATAACTGTGCTTCATCAGACTAAGGTCCAGTAACACAGCCAATGTACATAAGTCTACTACCGGATTACTGTGTGATAAAGGGACACCTATTACGCTTTGCCACGGCATTTGAGATTCCTTGTGCCTTACTCTGTGTGCTTTCCTCTCTTCTCTCTCTCCACTAACTCGCACACCTTTAGACGTACATTTACATGCTTACACACATCTCAAACAGCCCAGATAACATGGTAGCTTAGCCAGCTAAGCTGCACGTTATTTTGAGGACAAATAGAGTTTTAGCTCTATCCCTTTATTTAAGATTTGCGGGTCTGCCCGCCATTTGGCTTTGTGCGTGATGACCACCCACGTGGCCGCCACCTTCCTTGCACCCCCCTCTCTATTGTCAGTGCTCGGATCTCACCCTTCCCTGTTTCCCCTTTTAATGTAAGATAGTGCCTTAAATATTAACCATTTTTAGTTTAAAACTTAAAAAAAAAAACTATCCATAAACCCTGAAACAGGAACCGGAGTGAAAGAAGTGATTGAATGGGAAGTCAAGTCAGTTGGAAGAACATTTAACTCCCATGTCACCCTCTTGTTGCCATTACCCAACACTGTATCATAAAAACACTGAAGTGCTGATTACTAGTTGTAGGCACAAAAGAACATTCATCCACCATGTGATAATGTAAAATGTGATAATATAAAAAAAAAACTGACATCTTCATGGAAAAATCAACTAATGGTTAATTTAGGACAAATAAAACTATTGGTTAAGCTAATGTTCTTTTCAGGTTTTAGTCATGTTTAAATGAGCAAAAACGTATAACAAGTTTGTAACTGAACCTGGGTTGTCAGGAGTTTGACCTCCACACCATTGCAGTTAACCATCTCATTTTATTGGCAAACAGCTTCCTTTTTCTAGTCACGTCTCCCACATAATGCTTTCATAGTGGGAAGCCATATTTCTCACTTTTCATGCAGGGAACATGTATATAAAATCTTTTATCTGTACCATTCACAGTTCCCTTGGGCAAGGCACTGTTTCTTTTATGTGTCAGAGACAAAAATGTGTGTTTGTAAGCATATGTGTGACGATCTAGAAGTAGGGCAGAGCAGTGGGCTGCCTCAAACAACCTGACCAATCAGGATCTTTTTCTTCATTTTGAAGTGAGAGCAGCTAGTCTTTGGCTTGATTCCCAGCTTGTGTGCGATACATATTGATTCAGGCCTTGTGAAGCCATCCATCTTACACCAATGGGCACGGCTGCCTTCAGCTTCTGAGCTTGCTTCTTGTGTTTAAGCAGTTGATAGCTATCACGAGATATAACAAATTGATTGTGGACAGCGTTATGGAATAAAATTCATGGCTTTGAGCGAAGCCAACAGTTACCTATAATTAAGCAGGCTTATTTGTAGATTGAAGGCTGGTGTGCTCACAATCCCCTGAGAAGAGTGGAGATGGATGCGTGTAGGTGTTGGGGGGTATACGAGGCACAGGGAGGTCAGGTTTTTCCTGGAAAACACGTCAGTTACATTTAATTGAAAGAGTGCATATTTGAGTGCATACTTGTAGTTGCTTTCCCTACAGATGGGCTATCTCTGTGTGTGTACTATCCCATAAACTGTATATAAAGCTGGACGACATGACAGCTCCCCAAAAGTAAAGCCAAAACATCATGGCTGGCTGCAGTATAGGTCATAAACCTTGCCCCCTCCTTGTTAGCGGATGGGACATGGGCCAAACTAAAAACTCAAAGTACACGTCAAATACATTTTAGGCAGGCAGCTCCCATGTCCGGGATATTTTGGCTTCATTTTTGAACAGTGGGAGGAAGTGGAGATGCGTCGTCCATCTTTACATACAGTCTATGTGCTATCTTTGTGAAAACAAACCTTAGTTTTCGAACTTTGGAGTGATGACATGAGGTCATTCATCCTTTGGAAGTGGCTAGCTATGGATAATCTTTACAATTAAAGGTATCCTGTGGAGTTTTTGTCCACTGTGTGGCTCACCAGAGCAATGTTTTGATGGGTTGGTCCCTGTATTACTTTTATTGTGTGTTCTGCTAGGACACGCATGAGGATTCACATGCATGCCACCAGCACGAAGGTGACATAATGCACATTTCAGCCAACTGCACATAAGTGGTTGGTGATGGTAATGTGTTGCAATGTGACAAAAAGAGGAAAAGAAGACTAAATGCCATTAAGTAAACAATGGAGGATTTAAAAGATTTAAAGAAGAGGCTTTGCAAATACTCTACCAGGTAGGTAAATCATTTTCTCTGTTTGTTAGGCATCGTAAAGGTAAGTGCATTTGGGGTCTACTGAAATTTGGCAGAAAATCAGGTACAGTTCACATTCAGCTGCATTCTCTGTTGAAAATAATTGGCTTGTTCTGCAGAATGCTACACGTGTGTGAGAAAGCAGGGTTTGCTTTTGTTAAAGGAGCTGTAAGCAACAGTCACTGCCACTAAATGTCACAGTAGAGCACCAGCATCTCACACCAAAACAAATGGGAGCTACGGCATACCAGACTCCATTGAGTAAAACAGTAATTTTATCTTGCAGATCATTGTAAAACACACTTCATCTGACCTTTCCCTTCACGGAGAACAAGATTGCAGCTGAGCCCCTCTCCCTACCAACGTTGGCCACTGTTTTCCTTTGCTGCCCCGAAGGAAGAATTTTTACCTAGCAGATCATTGTAAAACACACTTCATTCAAACTAGACACAAACAAAAAATGCTTCTGTCAAAGTACGTCCAGCAAAAGTACTTGCTTTTGCCACTGACAGGCTCAGATTGTCATTGTGTCTGACAACATTATGCAAAGGATCACTACAGACAGAGACCTTTTTATTAAACAGTACGATTCCTTTTGTTGAACCAGAAACAGCTGTTTTATCTCCGCCAACAGACTCCATTGAAAAAACAATAATTTTACCTTGTAGACCATTGTTAAACACACTTCATTCAAACCCTACAGAAACAAATTAAAACTCACCAAAACAGTCTTTGTTAGTCTTTCCACTGTTCCAACAATCACCAACTCTGGTTTTGGTTGAAATAAATCCATCAGCATTAGATGTGGAAAAAAAACAGCTCTCCTCACAGACAAACAGTTTCAGACGAGGGACTTGCATGCACTAACCAGCACGTGCGGCCGGTGGGGCTGTAAAAACATCAGCGAAGAGCAGATAAAATCACAGGAAGGGGCAGTGTGACGTCATTCTGTGCTCAGGACACCATTATTCCAATATATCTTTACACAGCAAATAGTTGTTTTATTAATGTTCAGAATCTCATATACAGAACCTTTTAAGGTCAGTCTGGGAGAGGGTTATAGATGGAGGCAGTGGCTACGGAATCAATATAAACACTAGAAAGTTCTTCCGAGGATCAATGTAAATGTGTAAATCCAAACATGTATGTGTCTTAGTCAGAATTGGGCTAGTGAGGCTCATCCACAGGGAGCACTTGCTGTGTTTTTGGTTTGAATGGCAGACCAGTCCAGCACACAGGAATAAAACGTTGCATGCCGCAGGTTGATGATTAGCGATTACACTTTATTTGGATAGTCTGCCTACAGATAGTTTATAGAATATTTGTAACATTTCAGCAGCTTATTATTTGAGATTCAACAATTCAACTGTTTCACAAATATAACAGTTTTCTAGTTTGGTTAGGTTTAGGCACAAAAAACATCTTGGTTAGGGTATGTTCATGAATTGTCACATATACTCTATTGATAATCTGTTTAAACATCTACAGACAAAGCAAAACCGTTGAAATGTTACAAATACAAACTATCTGTAGGTGGACTATCCAAATAAAGTGTTACCTGATTAAGTTGTAGCAAAGCCATTAGCCATAGTCAAGGAATTGGATCAGGCCACCATCTTTGCTTTGTCTTTGTCCAGTGCTGGAGGATTGATTCCTCTGTGTTGATTAACATAATCATATAATAAAAAAATACCCATGCATAAACCCATATACCTGTAATTGTAGTGAAACAATGCATTCACAGGGTTTCTCTTGCATAAACGCTCTTTGTGCCAGTGTACTAACATGAGCAGAGTCACAAAATGTCCCACACTAGCCAACATGGTCACAACAGAACATGCTAACACAGCAGCCCTGCCACACACATGCCTTAGCAGATTTATGCATTAAAATAAACTAAACTGTAGCTTGAAAACATAAAAATATCAATACATATATAATACATACAGTTCATACTTTTTTTAAAATTAACTTCGACAATAAAGCAAAAACATTTATTGTAAACAGAGCGAAGAAATTCCCAGGAAAAGTCCAGAGTGAAAAGAGGAAGTAAAGCACATGGAACTGCAACATGTACAGTTTGCAAATAAAAACCATCACTATTCTTCTTATTAAAACACAAGAACATTCACTTTTCAATACGAAAGTATGAATTCTACATCCATCCATTATCTATAATCTATAACTGCTTATCCTTTGGGTTGAGGGGTGCTGGAGCCAATCCCAGCTGACATTGGGCGAAAATATATAAACAACATTAAAGCAACAACTTCAGCAAGGTGACTTGCTTTCTTGCCTGGTTGCCTTGCCTGAAACTTGCCTGGTTGAATCATTAGTACAAACAATGAACAGCAATGTTGAAAATTATTCTGGTTTATTGAATTTAGTTTATTTTTTTATTTCATGGGTCTGGCTGAATATTTGTTATACAGTAGCAAAGGCCACTGAGACTCATGGGTACTGATTTCTCAGAAAGCAAGTTTAAATATGTATGTAACTGGTGACAGTGACTTAACCCTAGAGTATAGTAAATTATCCAGGAGACGTGCCCGTGTGTCTGTGTTAAGACACATAATGAGGTTAAAGGTAAAAATTTCAGACTGCATAATTGGCAGAAAATATTTCATGAACCAGCTGCAAGATATCATCATAAATGCTAGTGTAATGAGCCTTCAAAACATTCATCAGCTTGTGTTTTATCAGCAAGGTTAAAACACAAGCTGATGAATGTTTTATATGCCAGACAGCCTTCACAGTTAAAGTCAGTTTCACATCCACTTGCAGGACAACATAAAAAATGTCTGTATTTTTCTCTCTATATCAGTACAACAGACATGAAGGATTTATTGGGTGTTGAGAGTGAATTTCACCACTTTGTGCTGCATATTATGCTGTGTGGCTTTATTTTACATGATACTTTGATGAAGTTTTAGCAGAGCGAGCCCACCGAGAAACTGATCGCATCATCAAAGTTTAAGAGTGTAAGTGTTTCTTTCTGCGGTGCATTGACCCTGAGTTACAGGCCCTGCAAACATCTGACACAACTGTGTTTTGACTTCTGCTGTTTCTTTCAGCTAACGTGGAGAGATACCCTGATGTGTGTTCTGTCAGCTTGTCTGCTGCTTACCTTCTGTGTGGTGTTCGCCTGGGAAAGACCAAACAGTAATCTACAAAAGCACACTGTGGCGAACTGTCAGGGTTGAAGCTTGTCCTGCTATCCTCCCCTCTGTATCAAAAAGCTTTGCTTCTCTCTTTGATGTGCCGGCACCTCGGTGCTGCTGGGTATGATACCCTCAGCTTTTCTTTGCATTCATCCCTTGTCAGTCCAGCTGACATCAGTCAAGAGTTTGCATAAATGAATGCTCTCCAGTCTACATGAAATGGTTTTGTCACTCAAGAAGAACACCCAGCGCTCCAAACATACGACTGCAAAACAGAGGTCGGATGTTGATGTGGGTGTTTTGGAGACATGCATACACGGTGACAAGAGAAAGTCCAGATGTTTTTTTATGGCTCGCACAGTGCTATGACTGTCTCAGTGTAAATCCAACTTCACCTTTTATTTCATATTTTTACATCATTTATTTACAGGAGATGCTGATTTTCTGCTAATCCATAGCACACCACTCTCCTCTCTTTTTGCTCTACTCTCTGCTTTCACGCGTTTGCTTTCTGACAGACTCATATTAGATAAGACACGCCTACTTGAAGCTTGGCATCTAATGTGTACAACCACTGGACTGAAATTTAAATTTGAAGAGGCCAAGATCTTGTAAAGGAACTCCACGCATACATAAATTATGTATAACCTCTGATGACATCATCACCAGGGTTATTTTCTCAGATTTGACTAATCTCTTTCAAAGCCACAGAATACATTATACAACTGTTTTCACAGGTACTCCCAATGACAAGTAAAGTGATTTTTATGTGTATTATTGGTGCAGTGCCCCTTTAAAATGGATATCCAACAAGAATTATGTTATATTGTAACTCGTGCCAGAATTTGGCAGCTCTTGCCATGCAATATTAAGTCTGCATGTTATATTCCAAACAAACACTACAGCAGGGGCTACATGCATACGTGCGTGTATGCACAAAAGCAGAAATATGCACATGCAGTTGTTGTGTGTTCCATGTGTTCCATGGCTTACATCTGAGCCATCATAAAATTGTAAATGTCTCTATGAGCTCAATTCAAAGACCTTCAGCTATAGTAGCCCATTGTTTGATGATGACAAATGAAGAGGTCAAATTTATGATCTGATATGTTTTTCCTATTCCGGTATGAATACATGTATTGGGTAACAATATCTAAACCTATTCACTCGTGCTAGAATATAATCCTATTGACAAAGATGTTAAAATACACACACATCTACGAATAATATGGAACTCTGTTGAGACACTGTTAAGACCTATGATGTACTAAAAAGATTAAGGATCCAAAATAAAGTGTTGTTTAAAGGTCCTTAGTGGTTTTCTTCTTCTCTTTGACCCATTTCTTCATCGCACTCTGCTTAGCTGAGTCATAAGTCTGTACACATTGTGTACAGCAGGCAAGGAAGTACACACACATTCTCACAGCACATTCTTTTTTTTTTCTTTCAACAAATACCACTTTTTGTATGAAAAGTGGTGCATTATGATGCTGTTACTGACTAGTTTTGCTCTTTGGTTGAAGTTCAACACTTGTATTGTTTGACTGGCTATACTGACATTTAATTCTCACAGAAAGTTGTCTTCTTTTACTTTACTGCATTGAAGAAAGATACTGGTTTAGTGTGGAAAGAAGCCCAAAAAGGAGAGAAAAAGCTGCCTTTTCATAGTTCAGTTCTGCAGATGTTAGAAATGCTGCGCGCGCAATGTTTGGTAGGGAGGGCAAATATCTTCTGGCTGGTCCATTTGAGTCAAAATATTTACTCATGACAATCACAGGTCAAGATGGCAGTTTGGCTGTTTGTCTAAAGCTGCGTCACATCCGACCAGATGCTACCACTGAACTTGAATTAGCTGTATGTATTTATCTAGCTCACCTTGTGTTATTATCCAGGAGCCTGTCATTTGTCTGAAAAGAGCACACGGATTGCTTCTAGATACGAGTAAATGGCCTCTTCTGTCTTCTCTAAATCCCTTGCTTGATTATTGCCATGTGCTCAAGAGAGTTTCCCTGCAAAGGTCACTTCACAAATCAGAAGAACAATTACAGTGCATAGAAGACTGAAATCTTTCAATTCATTTACAAAATGATGCCAGGCTTAGAAGATTAATTCACAGATTATTTGCATATTAGTGGAGTTAGGAAGAGATGTGTTCTTTTACAAGCCAGTGACAGATAAGCGATGCCACGTGGCCATATGCATCTGCAAAGGTCAACAGTGTGTTTACATGGAAGCTGAAGGAAATAGCTCCTATGTATCTACATCAGTTATTAGCCCAGCTGCCCACCTAATTAAGTAGCAAGCACAGTAATCAATCACAGGCCAAATTGGATTTGGATTGGATTTCTGTGGTCTCTGCAGTGAGCAGCGGATTGTCCAAAGCTGGAGGTTTGACTTTGACTATGACATTCCAAGTCAGCTCAAGCAGAAATTAGTCACACGCTGCAGGACAAGGGTGAGATAAGTAGCAGTGTAATGACACATGGGGGGCGGGTTTTCCAGCTAAAGTAATGCCAAATATCTCCTGAAATATCACCACTAAGGTTGAGGCTACATGTTTTTGGTGAATATTCTGTTTATTCACGTTATTCTTTTATCAATACAACATGTTGGCAACAGAACATAAAAAGGAAGCAAAAAGATTTTTTAAAAGTAAGATTAATGAGACACCATTACATCTTAACGCTTCAGCACATATACAACATAAAGAATGCAGTAATTACTGTATATATTGCCGGCTGTTTGGAACAACTCTCAGTGATTTCCAAACCACACACAGTCAAGCAGAGGAAAACAGCAGGACTGTTACAAAACCTTTCACAAGGCTTACGGTAGACCGTATTGATTTTGGGTCTCTTTCCTAATAAGAGTTGGAAACATTTTAATGATGGGAAAGGCATTTGGGATGCTTTATGAAATGAAAAACCCTCACAAATGTGAAATGCAATCGATGCAGCAAAAAATAAATCCCAACCTCATGAGTTTCAATTAACCGTGTTTCTCTAACAAATCGAGCGAGAGTCAACACGAACACCACAAGGTTACAACTGACTCCAACTTCAGCTTCCATTAAAGTTTCCAAAATGCAGACAAACTTACAAAATATCCTGGCATTAAGCGCTCCTGTTTCAGTGTTAAAATTTGTTTAGTCTACAAATCATTTGTTAAAGGCAGAATAAGTAGAATTTTCCTAAAACACACTGTTTAGACTCATACAAAAATAATCCCTCTCAATCATCATCAATGACCCACCTGGAGGTGTGTAGCGGTGGCTGTATCTGCAGAGTACCTGCCCTCTGCCTGTATTTTCTTAGTTTCTTTTAGTTTTCTGGGCGTCAACCTTTGGACAGTGGTGTGTAGCCCTCAGAGCGCAATCTGTGAGGTCAGGACTCGTAACGTAGGGAGCAATTTACATCGTTGTCTCAGTCCCACTCCTCTGTATTCTGTCTGTGTCATGGATGCATCTCCAGCGCTGGCACAGTGCTACAATGAATTGTGGAGATAGGTCTGGCTATGCGAGACTCTCTCGCTCTAAGCTGGGGAGGAGAGGCCAACTTTGAATGTTGCGTTTACGGACAAATTGGACAAATACTATTTATTCTGCCTTTAACATTAACAGCCCTGGAATAACAGTCATGCCAAACCCAACAAGTCATCCAAAGTAAATTACAAAACATATCCTGTACATAATAATATATTATATATTATATTACATTTCTGATCATTTGTCAGTGCCTTCCAAAAATGTAATTTGACGTGTGTTACAATTTTGACAAGTTTGTATACATTCATTTTGTTTTAAACAAGCATTTGTTTTATAGACATGTCTAATAATGATTTTGTGACCTTGCCTGAACCTGAGCGTTTGTGAAACCTTGATAAATTAAGGCTGATCGGATCGGTCAGCTGTCATGCGCCTTCAGTCTTCATCCCAACACAGTGGCCGGACATTGCTTATCCAGACATCTATACATATTTGAGTGACCAGGTAGCTTAGGCTAAGTGTTGTCTGTAAATAACCAACCTGTTAATGACCAACTGTATGATCTCTCTCTTCAGCTGTCCATTTCAAATAAAGGCCCAAAAAATTATCTTTCATAAAAGAAATAGTCCGGCATAAAACCACAATGTGTAATTTTTACCGTTCGGTTTTTGTATGGATTAAAGAAATGAGATTTTAACATGTTAGTGAGCTTTAAAGGGTGCTGGCAGGTGGATTTTATTACTTTTGGACAAAGACAGGCTTGCTGTTTCCCTCGTTTCCAGTCTTTATGCTAAGCTAAGCTGACAGGCTGCTTACTAAAGCTTCATATTTAGCGTAGAGACATGAGTGGAATTAATCTTCTCATCTAACTCTCAGCAAGAAAGCAAAACCCAGAATGTCAAACTATTAATTTAAAGTTTGGTTAGGTTTAAGTAACTACTCAAATAAGTACTCAATTAAAACAGTACTCCACTGATTTAGCATTGCACTCCTGTAACATTGTCAGACTCACAATGGATGGTTGGGAAGAAAAGGATCAAAATCGATGCAGCAGACTACCAACTCGACCCCCAACAGTTCAGGTTATAGATTCGTTATGCTAGTAGCGACTAATGTAGCTGCTAGACTCAAGCAGAGAGGCTACAGAGGTCTGGTAAGCTCACTTCTTTCTAACTCCACACCCAGATTTTAGTTGTCAGATCCAACTGACTCTGACTCAAGTGTCACTTGTGTCAATTTATCAGACTTGATAAGCCACAAAAGGCTTTATATAACTTATATAACACACGCAGTAGTACTCCGAGGACCTGTATACATACTTTGATGTAGCTATAATAATATATCATAATTTATTAGTTGATTTATATTTTGTATTAATAATGTGAATCTGCAAAGTAACTAGTATCTAATGTCAAATAAATGTAGTGACTAATACTGCTTTCCAAAATCTAGTGGAGTAAAGCTATAAATGAGCATACAATGGAAATAATGGAAGTAAAGTACAAGTACTTCAAAATTGTACTTATAGTACTTGAGTACATGTACTTACATTCCACCACTGATTACAGCTCCTTTATGTCTTTCACAAGTGGAAGATGCAAAATTCAAATTCAGTTCTTCATGATGTAATTCATAGTTTTGAAAAGCAGTACTGATTGAGTCCCGGAAGAGGTTTCTGTGCTACAAAATACCTCAAACGGTGCAAATACAAAAACAATCTCCACAATTTATTAGAGATTGAAATTGAAATATGAGGCATATTATTGAAGCAACAGTATGTGGTTGTGTGAAGCTGAGATTGGTGATGACTTTTCCCCCCCGCTCTGTCCATTTGCTTGAAACAAAGCAGATAAAATCAGATAAATTGAGAACCAGAAACACAGGCTGGTAAAGTCAACATTTGAATCTTTTATTTATATCCAGATGGAAACAATAACCTGCCAGCACACACACACAAACATAAACACACAGCTATTTTTCATACTGTTGAATACACACACACACAAAGAGAAACAGGCTGAAAACCTCAAACGTAGCTACTGAATGAAAATGAACTCACCTTGTGTATTGTGTCAGTCTTCAGGCAGCGCCTGGTCTGTGTTCAGGTTTCAGATGTCACTCAGTAGGATTCCCCCCTTTGGTTTTGATCCATATCTGTGGCAGGTGTCACTCAATATTCCTCAGCATCTCCCAGGGCTTCCCTTTTCTTTGTTTCTTTTTTTTTGTGATGATTATTTCAAAGATTCTCAGTTTCAACTGATGATAACTGAGAAAAAAGGAGCTTTGTTGAGATGAATGAGGGCAGTATTACAGTGTCAGAAGATTTTCAAAACATACCGGTACCCTCATATCTTCAATACACATGCTATTTTGTTTGCAGCTTATATGAATGATTACTTTGAGTAATGCTCAGTTTATTCCCAGAAATTTAGTCTATATATTCACTTTGTTGGATATTCTTATTGCATAAGCTATTGGTAAGTCTATCTCCTTTTTTTTTTTTTTTGCAAGATAACTTCTCATTTGTAAATGTTTATAACATTAACAGGCTATGTCCCACAGTCTTTTAAAATAGCTGTAATTAAACCTCTCTCTAAGATCCTTGAGAAAGCAGTCACCAATCAGTTGTGACTTTCTAAATAACAATACTTTATTTGAGGATTTTAGCACAGAGACAGCAGTGTGAAAATTACAAATGACCTTTTAATTGCATCAGATAATGGACTTGTCTCTGTACTTGTCTTGTTAAATCTTAGCGCTGCATTCGACCACTGACCATCACATCCTATTACAGAGACTGGAACATTAATTGGCATTAAAGGAACCGCACTAAGCTGGTTTAAATCCCATCTATCAGATCGATCTCAGTTTATACATGTTAACGGTGAGTCCTCCGTGCACGCCAAAGTTCCACAAGGTTCTGTGCTTGGACCGATTCTATTCATCTTATATATGCTTCCTTTAGGCAATATTATTAGGAAACACTCGACATTTTCATTGTTATGCGGATGATACCCAATTATATCTATCAATCAATCCAGATGAAACTAACCAGTTAGCTAAACTTCAAACATGCCTTAAGGACATAAAAACCTGGATGACCTGCAATTTTCTGATGTTAAATTCTGACAAAACTGAAGTTATTGTACTTGGCCCCAAACACCTCAGAGACACATTATTTAAAGATATAGTTACTCTAGATAGCATTGACCTGGCATCCAGCACCACCGTAAGGAGTTATCTTTGATCAGGATTGATCCTTTAACCCCCACATGAAACAAACTTCAAGGACTGCCTTCTTTCACCTAGAACCTTGGGTTCGGGAGGCAGACACCATGTCCACATTTAAGAGTAGGCTTAAGACTTTCCTCTTTGATAAAGCTTATAGTTCCCATCCCTTAGTTATGCTGCTATGGGCCTAGACTGCTGGGAGACTTCCCATAATTAAGCTCCTCTCTCCTCCTCTCCCTCTCCATCTATATGCATTCTTATCCCATTACTGCATGTTACTAACTCGACAACTTCTCTCTCCTGTAGTTTTGTGCTTTCTTGTCACTGTCCTCTCTCCTTCTGTCGCTTTCAGCAGGTATTTCTGGCCCCGGAGCTGCAGAGTCTGGATCTGTGGTTGTGGGCCACCTGCTGCCCCCGTGTTCCTGCTCAACAACTGCTACTACAATTGCTATTATTTGTCTTATTACTATTATTATCATTATTATTCCTATCATTCCTATTATTATTACTTTATTAATATTACCACTACCATTACATTATTACTATTTTAATATTCTAGGTGGAATTTGCATTGTGCCCCCCCCCCCTAAGAGGTTTCTGCCTCTTAAAGGAAGTTTTTCCTTGCCACTGTTGCCAAGTGCTTGCTCATGGTGGGATTTGTTGGGCCTCTGTAAATAATATTATAAAGTGTATGTTTTAGACCTGCTCTATAGAAAAAGTGCAATGAGATAACTTCTGTTATGAATTTGCGCTATATAAATAAAATTTAATTGAATTGACTAATAGTGTGACTTTAGAAGGTTATATGTTTGCATGCATTATTACATGTATTTTAAGTGTTTTTATTTTCTTAAGTATCAATTTTAGTGGATTTTAATCTATTCCAACATTCCACCATTTGTTGGATTTCCATTTACCTTCAATTCACAAATATCTAGGGTCAGCTTTATTGGAGGAGGTATCAAAAAGTGAGACAATCAAAGCAATAACCAGTTGGGAGAATTACTTAAATATAACTCCATCATGGATAGATAGATACTTTATTGATCCCCAGGGGAAATTGCAAAATCGTCATCAGGAAACAACAAGTTAATCATATTGGAGAGTGTAAAATTCAACCTTTTATTCAAGCAATGCACTTAAAGGAGGTCACATCAAGTTGCTGGCGAAGAGTGGGGAAGGTGCAGTTAACCATACCCATATATAGTTCTCCTGCCCAAATAATATTTGCAATAAGCAAAATTATGAATATTATATTTCAATGCAGATTCTTATTGGGGCCAGAGCATTTTCTCCTAGGTAAAACACCTCAGTTACTCTCTCAGCAATATGATAGATAACTAGTTTGACATTTTGGATAATATCCCTTATTCACATTCTTGCAGAGAGTTAGATGAGAAGATTCATGCCACTCTCAGATCTGTTGGCTAAATATGAAGCTACAGTCAGCAGCTGGTTAGCTTAGCTTAGCATAAAGACAGGGGGAAACAGCTAGGCTGGCTCTGTCAAAAGGTAAAAAAATCTGCCTGCCAGCATTAAACAAGCGAGATATAAAATTTTTGTTTATGAGCTTTAGAGTAGCTGGTAGGTGGAGTTTGTTAATTCACACAGAGCCAGGCCAGCTGTTTCCCCCCTGTTTCCAGTGTTTGTGCAAAGCTAGCTGGCTGCAGGCTCATATTTAGCGTACAGACATGAGAGTGGTATCAATCTTCTCATCTAACTTTGAGAAAGCAAATAAGCATGTTTTCCAAAATGTCGAACTATTCCTTTAAGAGTAGCAGCACTAAAGCAAATGACCAAAAGCAACTGGTAATAGGCATAGTTATTGTTATTTTATGTGATTCCTTTTGGAAGTAATAACTAATGAATAATAACCATTAATAAAAAACAAGTATTTAAAGAAAATGTGGTTGTATTTAAGCTTTGACAGAAAGTTACATTAGATGCAATTAATTTTTTGTACATGTAGAGTGAAATTCAGTCACATCCAGTGGTGAGAATTTAAATAAATCTGTTGTTTCAGCTTACATTTCCCTGAACTGACATTTGCAGTAGTTTAAATGCGGATAATCTTCTATTTCAAAACAAAACTAAACCAAGGTAATATTACATGAAAGCAACAAAGCCCTCTCTTTAGCAGTGACTTAGCAGTAAAAAGGATGGGAGCTGCTGTGCCGTCCCACAGTTGAAAAGGCCAAGTAAACAAACAGTTTTTGTCCTTCCATTTGTTTAAGGGTCTTCTTCCTTGTTGTAATGAAAAAATAACCTTCAGAGGCTTTGAGTCATCAGCATGTGATTTTCAGTTCAGCAGCAGGGATACAGTATGTATACAATTTGACTCCTCAAACAAGCTCATTCCTCTGTCTCAAGGTTACATTGGCAAGTGTGTAAACAGCTAAAGATTCTTTAGGCATGCTTGAACAGTACACTGATATAACACTAATTTCAGTTGTTCCTCCTAGAGATTTTTCTTCATCCCTTTCGACATTGGCAAACTTCACCAGTGGGATCAGTAATGCCACAAATGTATTGTGTATTTTGAAAAAGAAGAGTAGAAATATCTGTTAAAAACACACTCATAGAAACATAGCTCTGACATGCTATCTGTAGTAGTGTACAATTTCTCAAACCCACAGATGCAGAACACAATAGGAGTTTTACAGGTCAAGTCACTCTTTATTTGAATGTATGCAGTTTAAGTGGGAAGGGGTGTAGTTCTCCTGAGTGGAGCCTTCAGTGCCGTAGTCAGCGACTCAGGGAAAGTAGTGATGGTCCGTCTGACTCTGGTTCCATGCCGTGTGGAGCTGGACAGATCTGTGACGCAGAGCAGGCGGTGGAGTGCTGGCCTGGGCTCTGTGGTGCAGAGTTGGCGGTGAGGTGTAGTTACTCAGTGGCTCAGTGGTGTAGTTACTGGAGACAGGCAAAGCGGTATGGCCGGAGAGACAGGTTGACAGGAATCCAGACGGATCTGCCATTTTGTGGCAGAGAGCCTGGCTTGTCTGAGCAGCCTATAGTTTTATATTAGCAGGTTGATGAGAGCCGAGAGACTCAACCACATTAAAAATGTGTGGGCTGAAAAACCAAAACAATTAGCTAAAAGAGGCTAAAGGCTGCAATATTTCTGCATTACGAGTGACCCTTTCAACATTAAGCAGAATCATTTGATTCAGTAGTAGTATCACAAGCTTCGCTAAATGGAACTTAAGCTTTTCTATGTGGAAGCTTTCTTCCAATGGCCAGTTTGTTGATGCAAGCAAATGGAAAGCTGTCTGACTGGCATATTTGGCTCGACTTTAGAAAGGCTGTTACTTGAAATGTATGTTTTTTTTTTCTTTTTTCTTTCACTTATTTGGACATTATGCATTATTTTTAATTCTTTTTATGATATAATCAATAGAAACTCTTCCATCAACACTATTTCCCAAAAACACTCATCTTTATACTCATTCACAATGATTCATGTTCTGTTTCACTGTCACTTCACTGTCAGAAGTCATATTAGAAATACATTTGATGTCACATTTAATGTCACACCCGACAATTTGTAACATTTTTCATAATACTCTCATTACACTCTCAACTGCCTATTTCATACACATGCAGAATTATTTTCCCCATTCAGCTGTTTTTATTATGCTCATAATATAAGATCAATATATACTGTATTTGTGAAACACGATCATAGTAGCACAGTCATGAATTTGATACATTATTAAGAAAAGAAGCTAAAAAACAGAGTTTACATTAGAAGGAAAAAAGCAAATTAAAAAATACTATTTAAGGAAACTACATGATCAGTGGTCAGATAGCTGCATTTAGAAGAGATAAGAAAAGATAAAAGGTTTAATAAAACTAATGCCTATCCTTATGATTTTTAGCACATTTTATAGGCTTTAATTTTGGAATAGTTTTCAGCCTTACCTCAAGTACCTCAATCACGCCACTTCCTGCATTCCCATTAAAACACACCTCTGTCGCTTTCAGCAGGTATTTCTACCTCCAGAGCTGCAGAGACTGGCTCTGTGGTTGTGGGCCACTTGCTGCCCCCGTGGTCCCGCTTGACAACTGCTACTACAGTTGTTGTTATTGGCTCTGTTACTATTACTTTCCTTATTATTCCTATAATTGTCATTCCTATTATTATTCATTTGTTAATATTAATATCACCACTACCATTACATTATTACTATTTTAAAATCCGGTGGATATCATCAACAGCATATGACCCTCTACTGTCTCGTCTTACTTATCAGCTTGGAAGAGTCCAATCCTTCGATCTCGTAACCATGACCTGTTTTGTTACCTATGCCCATTTTGTGATGGCCATCAAAACACATACCATCAAAAGTTTACCCCAGTAGCTTCTCTACACTCCTAACGGGCAGCACGGGTCTGGCCTCCAGCCATCCTCAGATAACTTCACTTTTCAGAGAGCGTCTTAGTCAAGAGCCAGTTCATTCCTCACCACCTTCCTCTTACCGCAGACTTGCTGTCAGTCTGCATCCACACCATCTGCTCTGGATACAGCATGTTGCTCAAACTGTAGAAGCCATGTTCTTGCTTGCTTTTTTGGTTTCCTCAGATGCTCTGGATTTACCGCCTCTAACCTTCGCTTCAACCTACGCAGTATCACCTCCATTTCTGACTCAGACAAAACCATGGTGTTTCTTAAAGCGAACCAAAACCAATCAATCCAGTCAGCTTACACCGACTTTTACTTCAAAGTCCAATCAGTGCTGATTCCTTCCTCCTGATTCCCCATCCAGTACTCTGGTCACTCCTTCAGAGTCATAGCTGCCACCTCGGCTCCCGCAACGGCATCCCTGAGCACTTAGTACAAATCATGGGCCGTTGTTCCTCTCGCATATCACTGCTACATTTGTTCGAATCCCAAAGATCTCAGACCCACTCAATCTTGTCTCAAGTAACTGGAGGCTTTTAGGGGTCCGTCGTGCTCAGGTACAGTGGATTCTCCACTGAAGCTTCCCCACAACGCAGCAACGGGCCGAAGAAGTACAAGAGTTCAAGCTTTGCTCATTATCTTCATTAATAAATAATTTAAACGCATCTGTTGATGGTGTGGTCCTTGCTAGTGAATAACCTGTAAACCTACAAAAAATGTCATTTTCCTTAATGTTCAAACACACGAGTTACTGGGTAAAAGAACAGAGGGGCACATAGGAAGATCATGTTGTAAATGTATGTTTAAGAGGGTTCTAATGTAGGATCAAGTCAAAAACCATCAAGCCCTCCAAAACCTTTTGGAGTTGTCCCAACTCAACCAAGGGCGCACTTTGTGCAGTGAGTGGTGTCTGATAATTAATTTTAAAATCTGCAATGGAGAATAATTTAGAAACGATGGATGAATTTGAAATGGATTAACTGATGTGAAAGGTTCTTTGAGGATTTACAGACATTGTTCCAATGTTTGTTTTTTAGTTGCATACACTTTCAATTTTCTGTTCCACACAGATGTCACTGGTGAAAAAGTAAAGTTGGAAAAAACAACTTTGGAGTAGATAAACAAGACCAAGCTAGTAGATTTAGGCTGGGTCAATACAACAATTAGAAAGGGGTGATTAACAACTGGTTACTCCCTGGAATGCCATAGGATTCTAGAGCTGTGCAAAGTCTGAAATATAAGAAAATTAAGATCTGGGAGATCATGAAACTGAAAAATACAGTATTCAAGACCCTTTTCATAAAAAAAAATCATTCAATGTCTGCATGTTTCTCTTCGACTACTATGGAAAAACAAAAGGTCTTTAAACGGTCATGTATGACTGAGTAGCCAAGATGCTGATTAACCTTGTAATGTTTCCAGTCATGTAATGTACTGATTAAAAACACCTATAACAAGGTGAAAAACCTTCTCCCCTTCTGTATTATAACAGGCTGTTTGCATCATGCTCACTGGAACACAAAATTAATAGAATCTGGCAGCATAATTACTATAACTCCTTTCACCCGATTCAATTCCCATACAGGAGATAACAAGATAATGGATGGTAGTGTCTTCTACACAAGGTCTATGTGGGCTTTGTTTTCCATTCAGACAGCAGATATGCGGCCATCTTCAGACCTGTTATTTCTGTTGTCAGACGTAAAATAGGATGGCGGGAGATGAAAAAGGCCAATTCACAGCAGGGGGACTGAAGGAGGAAATAATCTTACCCACACAGATAAAAGAAAGAGATCATTCACTGAAGTAAACTTTACTATCTTATGTTATGTGGGTATGTAGGTGTTTTTCTGTTTTGACCAATGGAACACACTAGTGTCAATGTTTGGATTTCTTTTTTCTGGAGGATGTTTATGCTCCCGCCGGTGAGTGGCGATGGCGAGGTTTTAGGTGATGGAACTAGGTCTTAGTAAAAGAGACAACACTTTGGAGGCTTGTGTTGTTTCAGTCGGCCTCTTGCCTCAATCTGCATAGGCAATGGGGTTAATTAGGAAACCCACTTTACTGATGTGTTTCAAAGGATGAAATTAAAAATTAACTGACAGTCCTTTCACGCCAGCGGGAAACCATGGTGGATAAACAAGGAGAACACCCCGTCCTGGTTAGAAGCTCTCATAGAACGTATAATGTATTTGGCTGCTCCCATGACTTAACAAGGAACAGAAGTACTACAGCACAGATGTTGTGATCAAAGTGGACAGTGTTCTCCATATGACGTACACTCCTTAAAAACTCCCTTCTAAAAACTTTGGTAAAGTTTTCTTTCTGATGGCAGCGAAGGGTCCGATGTACATTACTAGCAGTAAAAGTAATAAAGCATGATGTGTCCCAGTAAAGGAGTTTTAAGGTGATATATAACAACTGCTTTTATGGTAGGCCTGTCTGCATGATATTAAATGCCACAATCACGCATGCTCTTCTGAAATACCTGGAAGATTGCCAGATTGGTCAGAGCGTGTTAGCTCACAGATTCATCACTGTGGCTGATGAAGATTAAAAATGCGAAGGTATAGGAAGTGTTACAGGAAGAGATACCATTGCGCCGATGTACTGATATGTTGTTAAAGGTTTCAAAGGGAAGGTAAAGAGCAGATTGAAGTGTAGATTGCATGAGGCAGGTACATCCCTTGACTTTCAAAAAGGATTGCTTAATTTTATTGGAGGATATTATTGCAGTGTTAATCTAATAAACTCAGCATGATTGCAGCTAATTGAAAGGTAATGGCATTATTGATTATGTTGACATCATCTAGAGGGCCTTATAATTGAAAGTGTGTTTCTGAATTCTTAATGCGAATTAAAGAAATACTAACGACCTGACATGATTAATAAAAGTCACACTTTTATATCCAAAGGAGTCAGAGGTCCAGGTGATGAGATTGTTTAAACCTACAATAACTGATTTGTTTGGCCACTTGAGGGCAGTGAAAACAAGTTGAGAACACAACACTGACATATCGCAACCCACTCTCATGGCAGTTTGTGAAATAGTCATGAAATTTAATCTATAGATTTGTGTACATGGACACAAATATTACATTTTTTTTCACAACACTTTCAAACTAATAAGGACGAACGTAGTATAGAGAGCAACAAAGTCCGCATAGGGATGAGGTCGGGGTGGATGGAGTAGTCCACGTTGATTGTTTTAAGGAATTTATTCTCCTGTTAACGAATCCTATAGATATAATTTCGTGACTATTTTATGAACTATCGTGAGACTGTGTTGCATATCATCTCGTTGCTTATTTACACATCTAGCAGTTACAGAGCAACATTCTTTTGGAGTTGTGTCTCTGTTCACCTGGCTAACGTAAGTACAATATTCACCCTCTTTTAGCTCAGTACAAACTCCTGAGGGAAATATCTGGCTCTTTTTATCTGCTAAATGTTCCACTATGTTTACCAACTAGTCGCTAACTGTTTCTGTATGCTAATTGGTGGTGAGCAGGTAGTGTTGCCTAGTGAGTTTGTAGAGATTTTGCCTGCTGTGGCTGAAAACAACACTGAGAGTGGTGAAAGTGGACCAAAATACTAAAGCGGCATAAAGCCGACAGGAGATGCAGATTTGTGTGATAATTGTAGGTGCATCACTGCTAGCGACCTCACATTGTTACATTGTTTTCATGTTGTCATTTGATACATTGTTATTATGAAAATTATTCATTATAGCTGCTTTAAAGCTGCAGTTTTTGGCACTTCGGGGCAACTCCACAACAAGCTAAAAATCACACATATTATGGCGTTGTAATGTTGATATGGCTAACAGTTGCGTATTTACACATCCAGCTGGAACAGACCAACATTAGCATTGATTCTTGTTTCTGGTGAATTGACAATTGTAAGTCCAATATTCACTCCCTTTTTAGCTCTGTTTTGGTCTCCACCATTTCCTGAGAAAAATATCTGGATCTTTAGAATGCTTCATTATGTTCACCAGCTAGTTGCTAACTGTGTCTGTCTGTTGCTTGGTGCATACAGTGGGTTTATCATATCAGAGCTTTTCAGAGATTTTCACTGAAAACAGCTGCATGCTACTTCTGGAACTGAAGTTGACGCGAGTGGTGAGCCTGAACCAAAAAGAGAGTTACGGGCCATAAAACCAAAACAATGAACTGAAAGACACAAAAACGCTCCATAGAGCTGAGGGGAACTGCAGAGTTGGGTGATAATTTTCTTTGGGTTTGTCGCAATTAGAGACACCTTTCATGTAACACCAAAGCATTCGACCCATTGTCAATATAAAAATATTGATTAGTGCAACGTTAATTAATAACTTTAGATGCCCAATGATACCAGAATGGACACTGAGCAGCTCTACTGGAGTAAAGGTACAGGTTTTTTTACTGGCTCGGAATGCAGAATGACTGATATAGCTGTAGGGAGTTGATAGGGCTGTTGATCATTACCAGCAACTCCATCATTACCTGAAGAGCTGCTGAGCCTTCTAGCTTTCTTGTTAAGGCTTTTATTAAGATGTTTTTTTCACTTTCAGACCCTTGCTCTGAGTATTTGGAAGAAAAACACCACACCAACTGAAGACCTTCTATCAGACATATTTTCAGCTACTCAGTGATGGAAGATACCATTTCAGCTACAAACACCAATACGCATTGGTCTCAATAAAAAGAAGCAATAAAAAGAAAGAAAATTGCAAAGCATTATTACATTACATTATTTGTGATCTAGTAATAGCCAGTGTGCAAAATACCCTACTGACAACTGGAGGGTCCCGTGCCATGCACAGTACTTCTAAAACTAACTAGACCTACATCATGATTAGCTAAATGATCCAAGTCACTATACAACAACATCACACATTTAAACATCCTATACGCCATGAAAACACAAGACATTTTAAATCTAGATTAAAATTATAAGGACCTTTCCTAAAATTATCTGTTAATTCTAATGTGAGTAGAAAACTAAACTAGTTTAATTTTTGATATCTTCACCAAATCTTTATTTTGAGGTTTTCAAGGGGTCCTAATGGTCAATGAAGTGGTGCGAGAATCGTATTTTGCTCATTGTCTCTTCACTTAATGTCTCTGTTGAATTTCTGTACTGTACTCTAACTTGCTAGCTCACTTCTACTTCTTATTTCTTCAGACACTTGAATGCCATTGTAGGCTTTTTGCCTGTTGTTTTAGGTGATCATATGGAAGGTCAAAGGTCAAGGATCACTGCCTCTTTTAAAGTCAAGTGTCAATCTCAAAATGGACTTTAATGGCTCTTGTTCCGATGCTGTTAGTTACTGAAATATCCCCTTTGTAGACTGTGATAGTTGTGGAAAATGATATGACACATTTAGCCCTTTGACCCTGTGCTCCTTTCCAGTTGAAGAAGAAAAAAACATAGTTCATGGAACAATCTGTCATAGTTTTATCCTGAATCAGTATCTGACAGCGAACAGACATATTTCACTTCATAAGTCAGGAGGTCGTCCAAATTGTTAGCTTGATGAGGTTTTTCTGGAGCTAAATGCGGGCGGCTGAATAATTAAACTTACACCCGTTTAGCTCTGGGTGCAGTTCACTCGAGACTTGTCTCCTCAATAATTCAGCTTGTTAAGCCTTTTATTAAAATCTCCATCAAATATTTACGTCACGCTGGGACCTCTCACAACCTTCCTCTTTTTATGATCACCACTATGGGCAGTTACGCTAACTGACGACTATTATCCTCATGGAATATCCGGCACTGACAGTCGATCATGTCAGTTAATTGGGTGTAACACTTCACGACCAGAGCGACTGTTTGGACCATATCAAATATGTACTTTGGGGTGAGACTTACACTCATGATACTTGTCCCACTGAACGTGTCTGTGCCTGAGGATTAATTTGAATTATACAGCGGTACATGAACTGAAATTAAGAGCAATATAATAAAGAGTAATTTGACTTGTCAAAACGTTCCAAGAGTAAATGAGCAAAAGCAGTGGGTTTTGGAGGGACTTGGCAGCAAAGCACCCAGGTGCTGCTGTGGAGTGGAGGCTCTGCAGAGGATTGTCTGTCACAGGGCAAACATTTCACTTACAGCAGATGCTCAGTGGAGCATTAGAGTTTGTGTGGCCTCTCCAGGGAAACAGCCTAAATGGAATCATTTGTACTCACAACGGTGTAGAGAAGGGACCCAATGGGCTTTGTTGGCTCTCAAAAGAAATCCGAGTAAAAGGTAACTACTCTGGTCAGATCGACACGTTTCCTGGATGTGGAAATGAAGGTGTTATTTGAAAGTTTTCCACAACATAATTGAAATGATACTTCAATACAAATGTACCTTTGTACACAACACTAGGATTTAATGTACTACAGATTTCATCAACAAATAAAATCTAGGCATATTATCAGCTTTTAGTTAGATCACACAAGGAAATAGAGTACATTATAGAGAGCCAAAGTGAAACTGGAACAGATTCTGTCAAAACCACACTCGTTCGGAATAATGAAAATTAATAAAAGTCCAACCCTAAAACATATATCTGCTCAACTGTATGTCATGCGGTCCACTCCATTTGTCCAGACAAGGGATAGAAAACTAAACTAGTAATAAATAAAACTAAAAAAGTAATATTGTTGTTTGTTTCTGATTTCAATTTTTAGCAGCATTTAACAAACATAATTTGTTACACACAATACCACAGAAAGATGTCATGGAAGCTGTAGTTTTTTTTTAAATATTAGCAAATTAATTGTTTAACTTTATTATAATCAGGAATGCTTCAAATTCTGTAAGCAAGTTCTATTTTATTATTTTATTAGCAAGTGCTGTAGTAAATTCATATCCACATTCTAAGACTCATTTATCTTATGGACATAGATATTAAAACCTCGGGAAACTTTTTCAGACAGAATGAAAACCTTCAATGAGTTACTGAAACTAGTCAAACAGTGGCTTGCCCAGATGTGACTTAAGGTCTCATAAAAAATACTTGGAGGGTGGGTATGGACGCAGTGAAAGAAGCAAAAAGGATCACACACAACAACAACAACAACAAAAAACCCAATCTGGTAACGGCTCTTTGGTGACCATTTGGAAAAACTCCATCTGGTTCCTACCCAGAAGTCAACACTGTTCTGACCCCATCGTGTTTGGAGCACTGAACTTAACTCTTTACAGCCACTTATTGGTATGAGTTACAGACTGAAGGGTCACCGATTTTACACATGAAGCTTTTTTTGTCATGAGAAGTACTACACAACCTGTGAAAACTGCTATGTAATGTTTTCTGTGATTCTGGACGAAGCGTTCCAAAGTCTGGAAAAATAACTCTGATGACATCATATCTCATCTCGGATTAGGCTCGTAAGACTATAACTATATAACAGAAAGCCTGCGTTACAAACTGGGGGCGAGGAGCTTGGAGTTGTTTTTTATCAGGCAGGGAGGGTCTAACGAAAGATGCTATTATCGGAAAAATATGTCCCAGCATTTTTGGAGCTTCACCCACAATAGGGACTAAAATTTCAGCCTCTGTTGCTTCGATTCTGACCTGTCCTTAAATCTGTCTCTCACAAGTCCCCCAACTTTATGGAAATGCAATACTAAATTGCAAATTGCAAATGAGTACCCCATTAATACAAACGTAAACATTTTGAACATCAAACATTTTTCCACAGTTGTCATTTTCTTGTAGAAAGTTAATATACACAGTGCATGCAAGATAGAGGGAGTGTATTACACTAGACCATTACTTCCAACAATCACAGTTGGATCACTGATTACAGAGTCAATTGGGTGCCATTACATGGTGGTATACATGATAGAACAGTCAATTGCCCCTGCAGGTTTGTTAAAGGAAAAGAAAATTTGACTCAAATGGCTGCATGTGGTGAGGAACACGGTCTTCATAAATGCACAATCTATGGATTGTGGGAAACCCAGGAGAGCTCGAGAACAAGCAAACTGCTCATAGAGAAGGCTGAATCCCACTACTGTGAGGCCACAGAGCTAACCTCTGAGCGACCTTAGAGTCCATGATGATAGTAATACATGACACTGATTCCCTCATCAGGTGCTATTTCTTTTATATACGTCATTGTATCTGCACCATATCAGTAACATTTCCCTCATTTAGACTGGGCAATCAGTGGATTTTTTTTTGCCAAGCCATCTGGGCAGTATGTGTAAACCACTGAATGCATTAGACTTCCTGCTAGCTGCATTGGTCACCCTGCTGCTTCCTGAGTGACCCTGAACTCCGACAATTACTCTCTTCTGACGTTCAGTGCATTGCAAATGCATGTCAGCACAGAGCGGTGCACGGCATGAAGCATCACTTTGAGAAACATAAGCCAGGACAATTATCTCTGTATGGTTTTTATTGCAAACATGCCAATTACTGACACTGCCACCTGCACATAAATGAAGTCCCACAGGACTGGAGCACGCCCACTCTGAAAGCCTTTTATAAACTGCACTTGCCTGTGGATTTAGGTTTAATTTCACAGTGATAAATCTGCTACTGTGTTGTTTCCACGAAGGAACTGACCCTTTGTACGTTAAAAATTGGAGTACTTTAAAATTCTTTAAACTCAGATTTATACATCTATTTAGTATCCTTAAGCTTGACGTCTGTAATGCTGGAAAAGCCTCTCTAACAACATTTAGATCATCATACTAAACACTAAAATACTTTCTAATTAAATAGATGTAGGTAGGCTGCAGCTGCTGAAGGCAAGACTTGACAGAATGACTCCCCTGACACTGTCAAATGAAATCACATCCTCACTTCTGTCATATTAGTGCAGACAGCATTGACTGGCCAATACTAATTGCTATTCAACACTGGCCTGTCACACTTTAACAAGCCACCATACTGGTCTAACCCTGGCTGGAATAGGGCCAACCCTTTGACCTCTGTTATGTCAAACGGCTTGTCTTTCAGGTCTGACCCTCATGCACTTCACTTGTACAGTTACTGGACCCCCTTGGTGCTGTGTAGCTTTTCTGAGCCCAGCAGCATCCCACCTGGGAGCAGCTGGGTATGGGGGGACAGCAAGGAAATATTGATCATAATAAGCCTGTCAGATGACCTTCGGAGTATTTTTAGACTGGGGCCACATGACTGGAGAGGAAGCAGGCCATTTCCATGAATGAGGAATGGGGCGGTCGTTTGTCTCGCGCGGATGGCCCCCACTGTGATGTTGAACAGTATGCAAAGCCCTCCCCCGAGACTTGGTTAATTATTCAACCCCTCTTACTCGATGTATACCCCCCCCCCCCGCACGCTCCTTATCCCCTGTGCCCTCTACAAAAAACACCACTGAGTGATGGAACAATCCCACCATCTTTAACTTAAAAGCCACTCGCTATAAATCAAAGCAAACATTTCTACTACCTGAATGATTAATGCAATTTAATATCCTTATGTAAATGCCCGTTTCCCTGGCACACCACAGGCTTATGTGGAAGTGGCATGTTGAAACAAGGGTACAGCACATGATAAGATTTGGATTAAGAACTGAGTCTTATGATTTATTACAAAAGTATCGCAGGTTGCCTCCATGTCCTTCTTATTCTGGCCACATTTTGTTCCATTACGACTGTGTAATTTCCTCTCTGATGAATTGGTTAAATGATTCTGACTCCTAGTGTTTAAATGACATTTCAAGATAAGCACCTTTTTATTAATGTAAAATGGGTTTTTAGTGAAAGCATTACATGGCAAACACACTGGGTAATCTATCAATCTATGCACAGAAGAAGCTTTGAAAACCCTTGAGTTTTATGATTGCGCCTCCTAAGCTCTGCTGTTTTCCTTACACAAAAAGCATTTTCCCAAAAATCATACCTAATGAAATCTATGCAGCAGTAACAATTAGAGCACTTTCAAATCATAAACATATACTGTAGTAGATATGTCCATCATTATTTGACTTTTCCCCTATTTCTTCAGTGCATTTCCCTGACGTGATGTGGGCATTCACGCATTTGCAAGCTCTGCATCTTCACTGCTAATTCCTCCAGACAAAAACAGGTTCTTCTTCAGGGTTCATCTATCCCTCCAATCCTGCCACACATTACTCTTATTACTGACATTAGACATCCAAACCATGACATATTAGCCCCAGATGGGGATTTCATTTCAATACCCTGGGTGCTACAATTTGAGGTCTAATCTTGAAGCTCAGAACAGGTCTTATAAATCCATCAGTGTCACAAGGGTGTTTGGACATTTGTGATGCAATGTTTGTGATACTGGATGGAGTCGTAGAGATGTATACCATCAGGAAATCTAGATTGGACTGTAATGCAATGTCACATTATTTCATTTATTTGTATGTTTGTACTACATCTGTATTCATGTAATGTCAACAATCAACTTGCAGTAGCAATTACATTAATGCTGCTATATTAGGTTTTTTATTAACACAATGAAGGAAAATGTTTATAATGAACATATCTGCAAACTGTTCAGTGCCAATGTATTTCATTTATTTTCGCTACAAAATGCGCTCCATTTAAAACTGCATTAATTATTTATTTTGTTCACCACTTGGGAGCAGTGGAACAAACTGTGAACACAATATTAACATATTTTAACCTTAAAAACTTAAACGTTATGGCAGACACATTAGCAAACCATTACGCATTTTACACATTTGGCAGACTGGGAGCAACATTAGCATTCAATTGTAATTGTGTTTCTGGCCACCTGACAAATTTAAGTCAAATATTCACTCTCCTTTTAGCTCTGTCATGCTCTCCACCAACTCCTGAAGGAAATATGTGTCTCTTTAGCTACTAGATGTTCCACTATGTTCACTTGTCGCTCACTTTGTCTGTCTGCTGTTGGTGCTGGGCAGGTAATGTAAAGTCAGCTTATGAGAGCTTTTTCACAGAAAACAGCTGCATGCTGCAGCTAGAAACAAGGTTGATTGAACCGAAACAGTAAAGTTGTGGGCCATTAAAAAAACAAAACAATGAGCAAAAAGTCCCTAAAACACTCCGTAGAGCTGAGGGGAACTGCAGAGTCAGGCAATAATTCTCTGTGGGTTCATCTTTATGAGCAACACCTTTCACATTACACATTTTAGTCATTTTATCTATTATTAATATAAATAATATTGATTAGTGCAGCTTTAAATAAAGCATGATTAATGTTTTAATGGTTATGTTTAGGCAACTTAAAGCACTTGGTCAAGGTTGGGGGAAGATTGTGATCTTGGATATATACTGAAGAGTCAACTCTGTTTCAAAGCATGATTAGGCTAGACACATTGACTTTTTCAATATTTAGCCCAAACCATAGTCTTTCCTTAACTTTAACCAAAGTCTTTTTGTTACCTTAACCTAGCAACAGGTGGCTGAGGATGTGAAACTCCAATGTCAAAGTTCTGTGCTTCTCGTGCCCCAACCAGCCACCTGACTTCATACACTTGGAAAAAACGTTGCCAGCGAACGTAAACCTGTCAGCAGTTATGTTTCCTCCAAAATGTATTTGGCAAAACAAATTAGGATTATACACATTTTGTGGGAGACAGGGTTGCAACAGCATGCTTGGATAATGATAATGCCTTTTTTCCCCCTGGAAAACTCAGTTTATTGGACCAGCAATTTTAATGTATATGCAGAAGACTCTGTGTCTTCTGCAAAGTTTGTTAGTCTTCACTGCAAAGATAAGTAGCCAGTAGTGTGGAGATGTGACATCCTCCTACTGTGTCTGTAAATCAAAAGTCAAGCTACAAGTCAAGCTACAGCACCTCCAATTATTTCAACTTCATCCCGTTTATGTTGGTAGCTTAATAGAAGTATTTACATCTTAAATGTCTTGTGTTTGTCGCGCATTTATCAATTCCCCACCACTTGCAATTTGTGTTCACGCAATCACTGCCAGAAGTGATTAGTCATGAATAATGCATTTCATTTTTAAAATTCAGCACTCAGGGTTTGATTTGCACAGTTATATTTTTTCTTCATCTCCCTTTACTTATCCCTGATACTCTGCCTCCACCCACTACTACCAGCAATTCTGCATTTGTGTTAAATAATTCAAATGGCCCAATAATCAAATGGAATGGATCCCGCAGTCTGTGTATTTATGCCGCTTTAACTGCTGTCCCGTTTTCCTTGTGAATAATATCTGAGACTCAACCTCCTTGCAGTTTCTCTGTAGCAGCTGGTAAGAAATGGCTGGCAGGCCAATGAGAGCAGAGAGCTGTGGAATAAACCGATTCCTCTGGCAATGCAATAAAGATTTTTTTTCTTGTTATCAATCCACATATGCTGAGGAGGGAAACAGCGGAGTGTGGTGGGTGAAGTGTATGTGTGCGTGTGGAAGGGGGGGGTCTGATGGGATTTCCCCCCATGACACTGCTGCGTTCAGTGCTTGCGTCAATAAAGCCAGCTTAAACTGCTTAATTATATTATGTAAGCTGCTAGATCAAGGAACATACTGAAAGCCTCCTAAGCGCAGTGCAGAGTGTGTGTCTCTGGCCCACGTCTTCAAAAGCTTCTCTTCCACCTCCACATGCTCTTATTCCAAACTGAAATGAACCTTGATATATTCTGATGATGTCTAGGATTAAAAGAGTGCCTTTTGTCTGGATACTACTTTCAGAGTGCTAGATTTCAATTGAGCCTGATTTCAACTGTTCATCACAATCGCATAAATTGACACTAAATCAGTTTCTGTTTTTGTTCGGCACAGTTTTTGCAGCTTGGGACGGCTGTATTTTGCACACTATTTGTTGTAGTTTGAGGTTTTGTCACTTCCTGTTTTATTTTGTAGTGTGTTCCTCTTCTTGTGTGTCTTGTGGTTTTACTTCCTGTCTTTGCTTTCCCTCCAGTTTTGATTGTTGGCCCTTCCTTGATTGTTTGCACCTGTGTCTCATTGTCTCACCTCCCCTAGGGTATTTAGTCCGGGTCCCTTTCTTTGCTCAGTGTTGGATCATTGTTGCTCCTGTCTTGTGGGTGGTCCCTGTCTTGTGTGTGGTCCTGACATTTGTGTGTATGTGTGTGTGTTTGCGTTGCGTTGCGGTTTGGTGGACTTTTTGTTGTACCTGGTTCTCGTGCCCAGTTCCCCGGCATTCTTACCGTGAGTTCTATTTTGGATTCTTTGTCTCCCATGGACCATGTCTGGATTCTGTATTTTGAACTTTGCCTGCTCCCTATTGGACTTGGTTAGCCTCATTGGACTCACTTCATTGTCTCCACCACTGCCAGCCGGTAACCCATTTCCCTGTACCTGGACCTATGTCTAACTTTTTTCCTGTTACCTGTCTGCCTACCTGCCTGTTAACCACATCATCCCCAATAAACACTGTAGCCACCCAGCTACTTCACCCTCTTACCGCTTCCTGGTCATCTGCATTTGGGTCCACATACCACATCGCACATGACACTATTAAAAGAAAAACATGCATTTAAGTGGCACAACTCACATTCTTGTCAGCATGATGCAACACCTTGAATAATTTCTAAAGTGTTCTGTTGCATCCAAAGGCAGAGAAAACATTTGTGATGTGATATTGTAGATGCATATGAAACACAATGACTGACAACCTATAGAAATGCATATAGACCACACACTGTATACTATATGTAATAGATTCTTTTTTTTTTAATACAGCAGGTGAAAGAACAGAATGAAATTTACTTGAAAGGAACAACAGCGGGGACGATAGTGGCACAGTTTCTTATAGTTACTCTGCAGAGGCCAGAACAATCAGTTTCTACTGTAGCCATATGGCTCACAGAATTATAAAACTCAATATGAAACCAATGAGCCATGGAGAGGAACAAATTATTAGGGAAGTCAGTTCTGTATTGACTGCAGCACCATTAAAGAGATTGTTTCAACTCTCTACACATTGCTGGGAAAATGAAAGCTGAAATATTATGCATGGTGATGTATGGCATTTGATTGCACACTGATCAATATTTCCATCCGTGTGTGATAATGCACATTATATTCTCAGCTATAATACAGCCCTTTTCGATGTCACAGCTCAAGCCTAAACAAAATGACTCCCTCTGAATCACCAAATGCCACACAATACTTTGATTGTTTGCGTGCATCTTGTGAATTAATAACCTTTTATCTTGATTGTGACAGCGTGGTATACATTTTAGCAAAGGAAAACTGCCGAACAGCCATTTTCTGATGCGGAGCTGTTAAAAATAACAACCAGGAATGGTAGATAAGGGAGATGCATTCCCCGGGACTATGGGTCTTACAAGATGACTGCACAGTAATTACATCTCCCGAGGATCCAGGAGAGGAAAGTTTTCAAAAAGAGGGGAAAAGCTGGCGAGGCAGGAGAACTTCATGCTCTGCAGGCATCGCCATGCTCTCCTCCCTCTTGAAACAAAATACGAATGCTAATATCTCATAAGCAAACAGACGGGGAACACAAGAGGCACTTTGTGCTGGTTAATTCATCCCTTCTTCCTTCTGTTGTCTTTCTTGACATGAAATAAATGTTTTTGTTCACACACATGTGGAATATAAGGATGTCCAACCTTTTTTTAAAGAAAGAGGAATCCTTGGATAGATTTGCTGAGCTTTAGAAATTTGCCACAAACAAATAAAGGCCAAAAAAAACAAGGCTGGATAAACTCCTGGTGCCAACTTAGCATAAGGTACATTTCCATAACTTTAATAAATTCAACAATATAATCATGCTATTGTCAACACTTTGTTGATTTACAGTGAGTATGTGTGTAATGTCTCAACCAAATGGACATTTTGTTATTACATAAACATACCTGCCAACACTCCCATTTTTCCCAGGTTTCTCCTGTATTTCAAGGCCATCTCCGGCCGCCCTCTCGTTTTGTTGTTTGCATACAAGGGCCACAGGATGGCAACAGCTACATTTGAATCCAGTATGTGAACTGTGCAAGTCACTTAATTTTCCATAACACGTTCCTGCAGTAAAGCCTTGTTAGGTTATTAAGGTATTCTGTCCACTAAAACTCTAGGCTTGTAACTTGAAACGGATACAATGTCGAGTTTGTATTAACAGCATAATGCCATCGAGAAAAACAAAATTACCATTTGTTATTTGTATGTATGCCCCTCAGAAGTATTAGTGTCAGTGTGGTAAATTAACTAATCAGATCTTCCCTATTTAATAATTTAATTTAATAAAGACCAATTAGAAAATGAACGCAATAAGTCACAGACGAGACAGCACCAAGGATCTCTATTATGCTAGTGGCACAGCCGCACTCACAGCTAGCATTCAATCACAAGGACGCATCGAAGAAATGAGCTAGCCAATCACAGCACAGTAGGGCGTGACTTGACCCAAAACGGGTGGGGGGGAAAATAACGCATCATGCGCATGTATTTCCTGGGTTTAGAGTGACTTCCTGCTTAAGGAGGAACTTCCTGTGTCAGTGAAAGTAATGGATACAAAAAAGATTGAACATAATACATGCAGGCAAGTGTCACGTATATACATATATGAAAGTGACAATATATGTATTTGTGAGTAGATTGATTTTAAATGGAAGATATATAATATATGAATATGGTATATGTTTATACATGTAAGAATAAAATATATATATATAAAAGTTAGAATGTACAGTATATATGTGAGAGTAAAGACTACATATACTGTATATGTACATGTGAAAGGAGAATGTATGTATGTGAGAGGGCCAGAATGAATTATGGCTTGTACGCCCCTCATATTAGTCTGAGTGTTCACACACCCACAGGAAAAAGAGAGAAGTAAAGGAAGCGGTGTTGTGCAGTTGTTTTTTTACTGTAACACTATCGTTACATGGATTGCCATGCATAGATATACAGTATTTACCTCATGTATAGACATAAATGTATTTACCTTAAATCAAAGCAGCATTACAATTTCTATATCCACCTTTTTCTTTAACCATTTTGATGCGCTGGTAAAGGAAATAAAAACATCTCTCTCACACACACACACCTTACCTACAGTACCTTCCGTACTTAACATCCCTGACCTGTCTTCTTTCTCCTTCCTGTCTCTTTTCTTTTGGTCTCCCATTCTGATTCGTCTTCTGTCTCCTTTTTCTTGTCTCTTTTCTCCCTGTCTAGTCTCTCCTTCTGTCTCCTTTTCTCTGAATCCCTTTCTGTATCCGTTCTATCTTTTCAGCCAGGAACATAAACCACAAAAGAGCAATAGTCTACTGGCCTTCAACATGTTCACTCTCTCTCACACGCACACCAAAATTATTTTCATCATTAGTTAAATCATGGTGCATGAATATATTTTATTTGGCCTAGCTTATAAACAACAACAAAAAAATATTTGAATAGCTGATTTGATTTTTTTTTTGCATTAAATCTTTATGTGCACTGTCATGTTTCAGAGAAAAAACCTGCTGCATTTGCTACGTGCTTCTTTGTTTGTCTTTCCTGTGGCTGTAACTTTTTTTCTCATACATCCAACATTTCTGCCTCCATCCAACTTGACTACAGATTATGTCACACAAGATCCTATATTTGCATTGGCTAGACAAAGCAATGTAAAGCTAGCTACCATATGCACTCATATGAATGCTCAATTTAAACAGAACAGTGAAAATACAGACACACTTTTAAGTGGGGAGGAGCAAGCACAAGCGTTCTTGTGGCTTTTTCTCATCAAAGTCACTTTTGTATAGTAATTAAACATTTAAATGTTTATGTATACATATGAAACATGATTCTTAAACATGTATAAATTACTTCTATTTACACTTCGAACCCGAAAAGACTGAAAAAAGCGGTGTCCGACTCAGGAAACAGTTCACCTATATAAAAAATATAAGAAAAGTTTGTAGGACAAGCTGTCACCACTCTCTCTGTCTTTATTACAGGGGTTCTAACCAACAGTGATCAGGTAGCTGTAATGAATTACATTTCTAGTTGCTTATTCTGCACTCTGATTGGTTAAATGTTGTCTATTTTGGACTTGCAATCTGTCACTGCAGCTCAGGGAAAAACAATATAACTGTGTGTGAATAGAAATTCTTAGTCATAGATTGAGAAGATTAAATAAAAGGTATGACGACTGTGGCATGTTAACAGTTTTAGGTCTCTTAGTCACAGCATTTCAGTCTCATACAGTTGACCTTATCAAAAATTAATCACACGCATTCTTTCTTCAAGTCTCTACATCTCATTTACACAGTACACTCTGTAGGTTTTTCTCTATCTTTGGAGGTAAACCAGTGCTACTTGTATTGCTTACATCAAACCATTAATTGTAAGCTAACAGTGTTACAAAAAAAATAAGGATTTGAATACCGGTTTCTGCATTTATGCATGCTTTCATCATATTCCCAGCTACTTAAAAGCAACACATTATGATTAAGAGGGCTATCATGCTTAGTTTAATCATTGGCCAGAATAGTTAGCTTCTGTTTATGTTCAAGTCCAGTGTCTAGTACTCTTTATGATTCAAGATTCAAGATTTAACAACTTTATTTGTCAAATGAAAAATGGCAGTGCCCACAGAGATAGCACAGAACACAGAACAAAAAGCAACCACAACAATACAAAAGAAATTAAAATATTTACAATAATATTAATATATAAATGTATATTTTTAATATATATAAATTATATATAATTTAAATATTTGAAAATACATATTTGTCGCATCTATGTGTGTGTGTGTGTGTGTGTGTGTGTGTGCATGAGATGATAAGTATGTGGAACTTAATGGGTGGCCCTGGTGAGATCAGCGTTCACAAGCCTGATGGCCTGAGGAAAGAAACTCTGTCACAGTCTTTCTGTTTTGGCTGCGTGACTGCAGATGCACTTGCCTGACCGCAACAGCTGGAACAGTCCGTTGTTGGGGTGGTGAGGATCCTTCATGATCCTACAGGCTCTGCTTCTCCACCTCTTAGTGTATAAGTCCTGCAGGGAGGTGAATGTAGTTCCAGTAGTGCATTCAGCCAAACAGCTCCAGAGTAGAAGGACTGAAGGATCCTCTGAGAGACTCTGAATTTCCTCAGCTGCCTTGCCTTTCTCACCAGTGTCTATTTGTGCTGTCCATGTCAGATCCTCTGTGATGTGGACTCCCAGGTATTTGAAGCTGCTCACTCTCTCCACAGTAGTCCCATTAATCCTCAGTAGAGTTTACGTCCTCCGTTGTTGTGCTCTCCTAAAGTCCACAATCAGCTCCTTGGTTTTGCCGACATTTATGAGTAGGCAGCCACATCCTTCAGGTGGGCTTCTCATCGTTGTCAGACATCTGGAGCACCACCACTGTGTCATCAGCAAACTTAATGATGGAATTGATTCAATTAAATTCAGTTATATTTATATAGTGCCAATTCATAACAAAAGTTATCTCATTGCACTTTTCCTATAGAGCAGGTGTAGACCGTAATCTTTATAATATTATTTACAGAGACCCAACAAATCCCACCATGAGCAAGCACAGTGGCAAGAAAAAATTTCCTTTAACTGGCAGAAACCTTGTTAAGGGATGGTTTGCGACTCACCCAAGCCAGCCCTAACTATAAGCTTTATCAAAGAGGAAAGTCTTAAGCCCACTCTGTTGTTGAAGTTAGTTGAAGAAGGTCGATAGGAGCAAAGCAGTCAAAATATATATCAGGTTTTACATTTGTTTCTAAGGTTCCTGTGTTTGAAGATAAATTGGTACCAGTTGAGGGTTGTTTTTATTTTCCTCTATTAATGATGAGTAGTAAGCTGCTCTGGCATTATGGAGGGCTATATGTTTTAAGATTATCTTGCCAGACTAAATGAGATTATTCCAGGTTGTTAGAACACCATTCCTTTCAAGTTTTCGCGACGTTTGCTTTAATTTGCGGGTTTGGGGGTTATACCATGGAGCTAACTTTTGTTTTATTATCTTCTTTTTTAGAGGGGCAATAGAATCGATTGTCGTTCGCAGTGAGTCTGCAGCACTATCAACAAGATGGTCAATTTGGGAGGGACTAAAATTAACATATTAACTCTGTTATATTGAGACATAGCACCGAATTAAATGCAGATGGGATCGCTTCCTTAAATTTAGCTACAGCACTATCAGATAGACATCTAGAGTAGGAATTTTTGCCTAATGGCATGTAGTCCAGTAATAAGAGTTCAAAAGTTATTATATAATGGTCCGATAATATAGGATTCTGTGGAAAGACTATTAAATGTTCAATTTCAATGCCATATACCAGACCAAGGTCGAGGGTGTGGTCAAAACAGTGAGTGGTTTGTGTGACAAAAACGCAGTACTAAGGCTATTATTTTCAACGTCCACATGAATATTGAAATCATCTACAATAATTACTTCTATTTTAAGGACTAAACTTGATAAAAACTCAGAGAATTCAGATAAAAATTCAGAATAAGGACCAGGAGCGCGGTACACTATAACAAATAGTTGTGTTTTCCAGATTGGGTGTGAAAGACTAAGAACAAGGCTTTCGAAAGAGTTATAATTTAGTTTAGGTTTAGGGTTGATTAATAGGCTTGAGTCGAAGATGGCTGCAACTCCACCTCCTCGGCTGGTGCCTTGAGGAATGTGAGTATTAATATGACTGGGCGGAGTGGATTAATTTAGGCTAACATATTCTTCATGACCCAGCCAGGTCTCAGTAAGACAAAAAAAGGCAATATGATACTCTGATATTAAATTGTTTACTAGTACAGCTGTAGATGACAGAGATCTGATGTTTAAGAGTCCACATTTAATTCTCCTATTTTGTAGTGCTATTTCAGGTTTTTGTTTAGGTTTTTATGTATAACTCTTTTTTTTATTTTTTATTAATTTAAGTGGTTGGGGGGCAGACACTGTCAGTAAGGAGTTTTGGGTAAGTAACTGCTCTGGAAGGGCAGAGAAGCGTGTAGGACTGCAACTCTGCTTCCTGGTCTCAACTCTAAATTGTCATGGTTTTGGTCGACTAATAAACTCGGCCAGATGTCCAAAGTGGGATGAACGCCGTCTCTCCTAATCAGACCAGGTCTTCCCCAGAAAGTCCGCCAATTATCTACAAAGCCCACATCATTTGCAGGACACCACACCACAGCCAGCGGCGGAATGAAGATATGAACATGAAAATATAAAGTCCGACATTGTCTTTGCATATGTACACAAGACTCAACATTAACTAAAGATGGTAAAAGGTAATCAATGATCATTCATCAAAATAGTTTGAGCAAGTATCACAAATCTCTACCAGTAAGATTACCACTCTAGTCACAAATTGTCTGAGACTCACAGTGCGAGAGTGGGTACACTTTATTACTACTATTACTACTATGATGTTATCAGTTATACATTTGTTTTTCACTGCGTGAGAAAATGGATGTGTGGTGTGAGAGAGTGTGACAAGTGTCAGTTGCATGAGTCTCATGGTCAATGTGTGAGAGTTGGCAGCCCTGCATTTTTTCCTGTCACTTTACGTGTGTATGAACAAGTGCAACATCATGAATGCCTTCGAGGAAAGATTGTTTAAAAGTCCCCATTTAAACCATCATCATGACTTGCCTCTCTCTATGACGACAGGCTTTCCATTAAGAACAGCTATAAACATTTTTGCCTTTAAACGTGGTTGGATGGTAATTTGTACAAACTTGTTTGTTTTAAGCATACCTTGGCCTTAAGAATACACCATCTGGGTTTCTCTTATTGAAACAACTTTTTAAAGAAAGTATGATGGAACCTATTATCCAAATTGCACTAGTATTTCTGTATTACACTGGGCTGCTCTATTTCACCATACATGTGTATTTGCCTGGATGAAAACCTGTTTCGTACCACAAGCAATCCTACTGCTTTTATATATAAAATATTTAATTAAACTAATTGCCTTGGCCAGTGACTCTGTGCCTGTGAGAAACGTGTTACTTAATTTGCATTTAAATAGAAAAACACTGACCAAAATATTTCTCCGGTGGGTGTGATGACTTTCTGTCATCTGGGGTGATTTGGTGTGATTTACCGCATTTGAAATGTTTGATTTGTGTATGTAATGATCACTGCCCCTCTTGTGTCTTGTTATGATTGATTGTTTGATTGCGTGATGAGACCCGCTCCTTTCCCCCCCCGGTTTGCCAGGTAGGAGAGGTTATATTTGCAGCATGGAGATGGATAATTTTTCCTTCAAGTGGACAAGAAGACTCATTTTGTATACGCCCAGGCTGCTGAAGCGGAACGTTCATTTCATCAGCTGAATTGGCAGTCATTGCGGGAAAATTGTTTTGATTTATACTGAAGGCCTCTGTTGTCCCCATATCACTGTGGCCATTATCACTGACTTTGAAATGGTAATTAGGTCTTGTTAATGAATATTTACAGTAGTGATTTATGTGACATGAACACACTCATTACATTCATGGCAGCCATATATTGACTATATTTATTGAACATGACAATTGTATTGATGAAGGCATGCTTGACTGCTAATTTGAACTTGATGCACATTTTCTCAGTAATGTTCATGAGATTGCAGTACGGAAATTCTGTGTGAGTGTGTGTATGTGTTTTTAGGGTATGGGGGGAGGGGAGTTAGCAGTTACATTGTGTTCAGACTAAGCCTACTACAATTCCACATTTCTATATCAAACCGTGAACCAATTTTAAATGGTTTGATATTATCGGGGTGATGGGGAATCTGCAAGATATTTTGGCTTTGGTTAGATTTTCTCAATGAACAAGATACTGTAATTGAAAGCTGAAATGTTTGCCAAGAAAAGTTGATCATCACTGAACCTTTGGCAGTTATTGTCAATGAAGAGATGAGATGAAACTTTAACCTGCTATTGTGACAACAATGTCAAAAATACAATGTTCTGCTTAAAAAAAGAAGAAATTAAAAGGTCATTAAAATGTCAATGTTGGCTGGTCGGTTTGTCCATCCAACATTTCGGTCAGAAGCAAGATATCCCTCAACTAGTATTGGAGCCCTGTTGGTTAGTTTCAATCCATGACTGCTTTGTCTATGCAGTTTCTTTGTGCTTCACGCATATTGTCATGATTTTTAACACTATTCCTGGAAGCCAGACTACATGTAGCTTTTCACTCTTCTCAGTCTTCCTTTTACAAATAAAATGCTGAATTCATAAACACCACAGAATCTGTAAAATTAGCGGAGATGATTCCCATCATTCCTAAATTTTTCTAAATCTCTTCCTTTGCCCTATTAATTCCTTAATTGGCCAGATCTGTCAAAATAACATAACCAGACCTTGAGTCATCTTCTCTTTGAACATAAACAGGGGAAGAAAAAGGGCCAGATGGGAGATAAGGGATCTAGCATGTAGCATTTGAACACTTTAATTCTGTGAATCATACTGGCCCAAAAAGGTAAAGGCCATGTATAAACATGAGACAAACATTTCAATATACTGTATGTGTTCACTAAATAATGGAGCAGCCCTGTCTACTACAAATTGTGATTATATACTACTGATTTGCAACAGCAAAAATGTAATGCTGCTCGGATTATGTTTTTCATCAACGTAATGTGGGAAGTCACAAAATGTTCATACTGAACATACCTGCAAAATATTCACTGACAACATACTTGATGCGTTTTCCTACAGTATTCGCTTGTGGCAACTAAAGCATAAATTCTGTTTTTTTTCAGAGTGAATCTGCTGAATTAACACCAGCACATGTACATTCTTCACAGTATTCATATTTCATCTTAAAAACACAGTTTAATCCATCTGATACCTTCACGCTGATTACCTGAAAGCATATAGCTACTGTACATGTGAGCTCTCCTTCCATTCCAGGAAGAATTGTTTGAAAAGCAGTTGTATTGAAACTGCTTTGATTCTTCACGCATTCCCCTCATATATAATCTGAGAAGTGGATTGAGGTCATCATGAGTATGGGTTGGAATTAAGTGTGAAGCTTAGTTTACAGTATGAAGTGTCTACTCATTTCATTTGATTGGTCTTGGATGAAAAGAGATCTATCAGCAATACTGAATGAGTCGGGACCAGTCAGAGTGGAGTTTAGGAGTGAATCATGGACTGGATGTATGGAGGTGTTTTGATGAATTCTGCAAGAGCTTAGAGTGTTTCAGAGTGGATGCAGGGAGGCCAACAAAGAGGATATTACATTAGTCAAGAATAACTAGCAAGAGCCTGGACCATCTATAAAATACAATATGTTGTATATGTTATCAGCAATACTAACTATATTCATACTGTACTATAGAGTGCCGTAAATACATCACTCACCTACTGCACACAGGATAATTTAATATGTGTTAGTCTACAATATACTGATCTAATAGCAGTAGGTTTTCTCCCAGAAATTGTGTAACTATAGCACTTGGTTTAGCCTATAATAATATAATCCCAAAAATCATTTAAATAACAAAATCAATCTTTACAACATGCAGCAACCTCTATCCCTCTATTTTTGTATTTCTTTTTTATTAAATACGCTTTAAAATCCATAAATGTTCTTCTAAACATTGTAGAGAAGAAGGGTTTTCTCTCACCTCAGCAAGTAAAAGTTTCCAGAGCAGAGCATCAGCATAGTGACAGACCATCTTTATAGTCTCATTTGAAGGTAGGTCACCAAACCTATACCCCATAACACTCAGGGTCTAACCATATTGTCCCCTAATACTGGTTGGAATAACCACAGATAAACAGTGGGAACACTACAGAACAAAATAGAAAACACAGTAATACTAGTAATATTACAGAAACATGTATAATCAGAGACTGGTGTCCATAATCCTGTTGCCCTGGTGCAAGCTGGGAGGCTTTTCTCTGCACCTACCCTCCCAGGACACCATAGCATTTTGCCATAATCTGTCACTGATGACTAGAGATAAGCATTCAATACCTACTTTAAATTGTTCAACAAAATGTCAAGCCCCGAAATAAGCAAAATTGTAAACTGTAACATATAAAACAGCAGTAACAGTCTGCACAGTCTGTCAATAAAATGTACTACGTTTATATTTGAAACTCTGTACAGTGAACCTTTGACAGACCCACATCTGGAAAGCCTTTGCTGCTCACTTTGCACAGCCATGGTGGAGCCCACCTAAACAGTTCGATCAGCTAGAAGGGGGGGACAGGGCGTGTAATGCACAGGGGCTCACTAATACACGGTGCTCACTTTGCACAGCCATGGTGGAGCCCACCTAAACAGTTCGATCAGCTAGAAGGGGGGGACGGGGTGTGTAATGCACAGCTTTTAGGACCATTGTCAATACAGTTATTTTAATTCTGGTCTAATCCTGTTTTGTTATGCTCACTGGTTCAACAGTTTTCAACAGTTTTTTCATCCTACATTCACTTGTGCATTGATTATAACTCTAAAATATATCCATGTTGCCGCAGATTTTCTGTGTTTTAAATGGGACTTTTTAAACTGGAATCTCAATGATCTGAAGGCAGCAATACTGTGTATTCACTAGAAAGCCCACCAAAACTCGTTTTAGGCACCTTTTCATCATTTGCACAATAAAGCTTAGTCATCTCTGTGGGCTGAAATCTTTATTGCAAAAAATTCTGAATATTCGTCATTGTAAGTTATAAGATACGGTGTCTGAAGGGACCAAAGAATAAAGCTTTGCTAAAAATACACCTGATTGTGTGCCTTATGATGCTCACTGACAGGAAACCATAGTTGACCCTCATTTTCATTTATCTTGACATGAGTGTGCTTTATAGTGTGTATGTTCTGCAAGATTCAAGTATTGCCTCAAGACATATGAAGTTTTTGAGAAACCCTGTTTTTTATGTACAGCATTCCTCACATATTTTTGCTGTGAACACATACAGTACAATACCAGCAATAGCTGCAAATGAGCAGCTTGCCTGCTTGTCTGTCAGAATTGCATTTCAGCTTGAGCTTGACCCTGGCAGCAGCTGAGAATGCAACAAAAAAAAGAAGACTGGTTGTGTGAGTAATCACAAAGACATAAAACGAGAGGGATGTGGGAGAGCAAGCAATCTCTGAACCACTTTGTCAGCTGAGATGACTTGTCTTGGCATGGGTAAGGTGGACTGAAGCTCTGAGCGTGATGTGTACAACACTAGCCTGTAATGGAAAGCAGTCATTATTATCTAATTAGGCAGACTAATGACATGCCACAGAAAGCCATAAGGCCAAGACAGTCTCCTTCATGCCTGTCTGTTTTTCACTAAAGGCTGTTCTCATAGGGGCAGATGTACCCTTAAGGTTATTTTCCATTAGGGTTGGGAAAAAAAGCCCAAATATTGTTCAAGTGAGAGTGTTACTTGTTTGATAGAATTTTAGCTAAGTAGAAATAAAATGATTAGTGTTAAAGTAAAAAGCAGCTAATTTAATATGTATGTTACTTACATTAAAGGTGACAATTTAGAGTTTAGGCTTTTACCAGATGCTGTTATCTAAAAATATAATAAATCATAGGTAGGGAGAACTCTGGTTAAAGAGAGGTTTAAGGTTGGGGAGGGCAGAGACAGATTGAACCCTGTTTCGGGAAGAGAGTCTGGGGGGAGGGCTAAAAGCTAAGAAGATGGGTTTTTGAGAGAACTTTCTAGAGAAAGAATGTGCAGCTCTGACTGACAAGGGTAAATCACTTAACAACAGGGTTGTCATGAATGAGTCGGGACCAGTCAGAGTGGAGTTTAGGAGTGAATCATGGACTAGATGTATGGAGGTGTTTTGATGAATTCTGCAAGAGCTTAGAGTGTTTCAGAGTGGATGCAGGGAGGCCAACAAAGAGGATATTACATTAGTCAAGAATAACTAGCAAGAGCTTGGACCATCTATAAAATACAATATGTTGCAGGATCAGGCAGTGGTTGTAATAATAATAAATATTACAAAAGTGCGACCATTTCACTCTCTGTGACACAGAGAGACACTTTGGTTTTGTCAGTGTTGAAAGAAGGATCTTAGAGGGGACAGATTATGAGAAAGGATTATGGGAGAGGATGACACAAGATGTCAATCAGGCATGCAGAAAACTGTGGTTTGAAGTTTTATCTGCATAGAATAAGAGCATTAGTGGGATGTGACAATTTAGCCACAGGATTTTGGTGTACAGTGAGAATATGACAACACTAAAGACTAAAGAATGGTATCAGGTAGGAAAATAGCCTTTTAAGTGCTGGAAGAAACTCTGAGGAGTACTTTTAAGGCTCATGATATACTTTTCACCATCATGTAGGCTAGCCTATACGTAGAAAAGTGGCTGTGTAGTTTTATTGTACCTAGAAGATTTAAAACATACATCCATTAGGGACAGATCATCCCTGGCTGACACCAGAAACACTTACTTGAGAATTTCTGAGTTTGCACAACATAAACATTTAGCAATATCTGAGGAAGTTACTATACTGTTACAATTATTTAAAGATCACAGCAGAAAAGTGGCAGCGGCATAAGTGAAAATTAGTTTCTTGTTGTTGTGGTTTGTTTAGAGTTTCCTGTTGACCTTACTTTGCATCATGACACAATGACCCCACCGTTCATGGGCTTAACTGCAACTTGCGGACACATAGGTTGCGGTTGAATAGTCTTATTTGTTTAGGAAGGTTCCTAACTGAGTGAAATTCAGCCATGATAACAGCTGGTCGAATTCTCTAAATGCATAAATCTCTAAAGGAAAGGTGCTTCAATGATTCTTTTCTTAATAAACCTTTGAGTTACATGACAAATCTTAGACTTGTAGTTAGTAAATTTTCCATACATAAGACAAGCTTCCCAAACTCCTTTCCAAGCTTTAATATTTTTGTGGTTAAATTCAATTTGTACATATACACATTAACCTTTAGGACAAACAAAAAAGTCAACAAACATGTGTGGACGTAATTTTAAGTATTCGACCGGAGCCCAATCTATAATATCAGAGGACAAAACTTGGCAACCATCATGCACATGTGAACATGTAGTTAAACACAAGCGTGCAATTCAATTCAATTTTATTTATATAGCACCAATTTATAACAGAAGTTATCTCATTGCACTTTTCCTATAGAACTCCGTAACTAACTTTGTCGTGCACTCACTGTTAACATGTACAAACTGAGATCGATCTGATAGATAGGATTTAAACCAGCTTCCTGTAATGCCAATTACATGTTCCAGCCTCTGTAATAGGATGTGATGGTCAATGGTGCCCAACACAGCACTAAGATCTAACAAGACAAGTACAGAGACAAGTCCATTGTCTGATGCAATTAAAAGGTCACTTGCAATTTTCACCAGTGCTATCTCTGTGTTATGATGCACTCTATATCCTGACTGAAAATCCTCTAATAAACTACTGTTATTAAAAAGTCACACAACTGATTGGCGACTGCTTTCTCAAGGATCTTATAGAGAAAGGGAAGGTTAGATATAGTTCTATAGTTGGCTAAAACTCCTGGATCAAGAGTGGGCTTTTTAAGAAGCGATTTAATTACAGCTGCTTTAAAGGATTGTGGTACATAGCCTGTTGAGATTAGACTAGATTGATCATCTAGTAACAAAGTGCTAACTAAGGGTAAAATGTCTTTAAGCAGCCTAGTTGGAATGGGGTCTAAGAGACAGGTTGATGGCTTAGATGAATAAATTGTTGAAGTTATTTGAAGAAGGTCGATAGGAGCAAAGCAGTCAAAATATATATCAGGTTTTACATTTGTTTCTAAGTTTCCTGTGTTTGAAGATAAATCTGTCCCGGTTGAGGGCAGGACATGATTAATTTCGTCTCTAATAGTTAAAATTTTATTATTAAAGAAACCCATGAAGTCGTTACTACTGAAAGCTATAGGAATACATGGTTCAACAGAGCTATGACCCTCTGTCAGCATGGTTACAGTGCTGAAAAGAAACCTGGGGTTGTTTTTATTTTCCTCTATTAATGATGAGTAGTAAGCTGCTGTGGCATTATGGAGGTACTTTCTGTATGTTTTAAGACTGTCTTGCCAGACTAAATGAGATTCTTCCAGGTTGTTGGAATTTCCTTTAAAGTTTTCGTGATGTTTGCTTTAGCTAACGTTCTTTGTTTCGTTATCTTCTTTTTTAGAGGGGTGATAGAATCGAGTGTCATTCGCAGTGAGCCTGCAGCACTATCAACAAGATGGTCAGTTTGGGAGGGACTGCGATTTGCATAGGAGTCCTCTGTTATATTGAGAAATAACATTGAATTAAATGCAGATGGGACGCTTCCTTGAATTTAGCCACAGCACTGTCAGTAGACATCTAGAATAGGAGTTTCTACCTAATGGTGTGTAGTCCGTGTAGTAAATGTTAAAGTATTCAGCCAGAGCCCTAGCTATAATATCAGAGAACAAAACTCGGCAACCATCATGTGAACATATAGTTAAAAGCAAGCGTACAAGAACTTTTTTGGAAGAGTACTGTGATTTACCAATGATTGGAGGAACTGACAATTAATATGAGAAAAGACAACAGGTCAGTGGCAAAGGTCTGGAAGAAGGATAAGAGAATTGGGCCATGAGGACTGCTGATTGCTCTTCTGGAACACTGCAGTTTCAGTTGCTAATCAGGGGAGACGGGAGAAGAAGGCATACAATAGTGTATATGATCTTTAATTTTAATTGCTAACCTTCCTGATGTTCACAGGCCTTTCATAATTATCAGTTCTAGCTCCCACTTTACTCGCATTACTCACTGAATACAATGAATCAAGTGTCCTTGAGAAATACACTGAATCCCTACCAGCTCCAGGGTGCCATTCTGTGATGGAGTCTGACCTCTGACCTGCAGAAAAATGAGAATTTCCTTTCAGAACTGAATAAATTATTAACATCGTTCTCCTATTACTGACAGAGGGCATAATAATTGACAGAGTGAGTGCCATTCAAGAGGGTGCTGGTGACAAGGGAAATGAATGAAAGTCTCTGCTCTGCTTGTACTATTCACTGACACCATAAGAACTGCTGAAAATAGGGTAGCAGTTCCAGTTGAAAAGGAAGTGAGACTTGGGAATTAATTAATTAACAATTAAATAAGAATTTGATACACTCTACTGACAGCTGGAATCAAATATTGTATGGACACTAGAGTTCTGCTACCCAAAACCCAATATTTATACTTAGGTTTAGGTTCTGATCCGATCAATTTGGTTATTTTCAAATGTAATTTATTAGAAAGTTCTCTCTGGCTATGCCAATTGTCTGCATCCATGTGTGTCATGCGTTGCAAGTAGATACAAAGTTCAAAATAGGAATAGGGAAACAAACACAGTTTAGCCAATGCATTACATTAACCTGGTGATAATGACATTACACAGGTTCAGAACTCTAATGGGCACATCTCATCAGAGGATTTGATTTTTATGTTTTGGTCAGGTTTTGTTAGAATTGTTACAGTGATTGCATGGTTGACTATAACCTTAACATACTCTGTAAAATAATGTTGAGAGTTCACAGAAATTGAGTAAAAAGAGTAAAAAAAGAAAGAAAACTGGGGAGGCATTAGACCTTGATAATTTTGACAAAAAGTGATTTTATCCGTCTTCTTAATCTCCTCAACAGTTGTGGAAAACTGTTTTTATTTCTGGCCCAATTCCCACAGTTGGTCACGGCGTGGGGCATTTTAGCAGGATTCTTAGCCTTCATACCTGGCTCCGGTCCCTGTATGCAGCGCAAAACATTGGTTTTATTCACAAATTTGACATGTTCTGGGAGCACTCCTCTCTGTATGGAAAAGACAGTCTTCACCTGAACATGCTAGGTAGTTGCATGCTTGCTGCTAATCTGCAGTACGCTGTTCTGACTTCCTCACGTGTTTGACTATTTACATCACACACATGCCTACCTGAACTCTCTTCCTCCCCTATTCCCACAACAAAGACTGTCGCACCCTTCGCTCACACCAATTCCCCCTTGTGGAAGCACCACACTGCTGTCCGACCTCTTTCTACTCCTGTCCATATCACAAATAGACACTGCTGGACACCTCGCCGTATCCCTGCTAAAGCAAATGCTTTGAGCGGTGAAGTAAATGCTGCAAATCTCTGTCTGGTGAAAATACAAAACATAAATACACTTCTCCTGTCAGCTGTGCCATCATAAATAAAAGGTCCCTGGCCAATACAACTTTCATCCTAAATGACTTTATTTTAACCAGCAAATTGGACTTTCTCTTCATAACCGAGACATGTCTGAACACTGGCGAGTGTTTTCTCCGAATTATGTTCCCCCAATTATACGTACTTCAACTCCCCCAGGCTAAATGGCAGGGGAGGTGGTCTGGCAGTTACCTATGAAAAATGAGTTAAACTGTGCACATCTCAGTGGAGAAACCTACCAGCTTTGAAGTAATGATGTTCTAAATCAATCTTGATATACCTGTGTGCTGTAGTAACCCTCCAAAGTGCAATAGCAGTTTTTTATTGGAATTCTCAGATCTTATTTCTTCTATTGTTCTTAGTTATGACCACATCTTATTGGTTGGCGATTTTAATATTCATGTTGACTGTCCTGATAATTGTTTTACATCAGAATTTTTAACTATATGTGACTCTTTTAATCTAAAACAGCATGTATTACCTCCTACTCATGAAGGGGGCGACACTCTTGACTTAGTTTTTACCCTGGGTTTAGACATGAACTCCCTCCTCTTGAGGGATTTTATTTCTGATTATAAAATGGTTTTATTTGATATAAACTGCATTTCTACTACTCTGAGCAAATAGTGTACTCACGCATTTTAAATAGCACTTTGGCTGCAGACTTTGCTGCTACCTTTAGTGCTCATGGTTGTATGCACAGTGTAACAATATAGATGAAATGGTTAATCAATTTAATACCATGTGCACGAGAACTCTGGACCAAATTGCCCCCATGACAGCTAGGTCTTGTCGACCCTCCAACCCAAGGCCATGGATAAATGAAAATATTAAAAAACTAAAAAGAGAATGTAGACGAGCTGAACGTTCATTGGCTGCATATAAGGGCATTATTATCGTCATTTAATTCACTGGTAAAAAGTGAGAGACACTCTTACTTCTCTAATCTTGTTGCCTCCCAAAAGCATAACTAAAAATTTCTCTTCAATACCATCAACAGTCTAGTAAACCCTGCCCCAGCTACTGTATGTGCCAGCTCTGTTGAGGACTGTGACAAGTTTTTAAAGTATTTTATGGAAAAAATAGAAAACATCAAAGCTTCAATTACTCCTGCTGTGTCACTTCTCCCTTCACCTGAGCCCTCACCCTCCTCCACGCTGTTAGATAAGTTTACCCCCATTACCCTTAGGGATTTGGTCGACATTGTATCTAATACCAATCTCTCTACTTGTAATTCTGACATTCTTCCTTCCAAGCTGTTTAAAGAGGTTTTTGGAGTCATCGCCCCCTGGCTTATTAACATTATCAATGAGTCTCTTACATCTGGCGTGGTCCCAGACTATTTTAAACAGGCCTGTATCCAGCCTCTCCTTAAGAAACCTGGATTAGATCCAACACTCTCACTAACTACCATTCCATATCCAAATTACCTTTGATCTCCATAATTGTTGAAAAAGTGGTTGCTAAATAACTTTTAGAAAAAATGGAAGGAAACAATATCTTTGACAAGTTCCAATCTAGTTTTAGAAAGACGACAGTACAGAAACAGCATTACTTAGAATATCAAATGACATCCTGATGAGTGTGGACTGGTAATCACATCATTCTCATTTTGCTCGACTTGAGTGCAGCCTTCGATACAGTTGATCATACAATTCTACTCAACAGACTCAGGAGCTGGGTTGGTCCAGATGAAACTGTTCTAGAGTGGTTTTCATCATACTTATCAAACAGAGTATTCAAAGTCACTGTTGACAACATTTTTGCTCTTCAACTGCTCCCATGTCATGTGGGGTCCCACAGGGCTCAGTCCTTGGCCCTATTTTGTTCAGTTTATCTGTTGCCCCTTGGCCATGTTATTCGCCATTTGACCCTGTGTCCTACCTGTTACACCGATGACTGTCATTTAGCTCTGAAAATCATAACAACCTGGATTCTTTGCACTGCTGCCTTGCTGCCATTAAGGACTGGATGGTTCCAACTTTCTGCAACTGAACACAGACAAGACTGAAGTCTTAGTCATTAGTCCTGATCATATTTCTAATAGTGTCACCCCCTCCTTGGACCACTAACAGCTAACACAAAACATTCTGCTAGAAACTTCAGTTGTTTTTGATCAGTACCTCAACTTCAATCAGCACATTAAGAGTCTAGTCCAATCATGCTATTTACAAATCAGAAATATCGCCAAACTCAAACCAATGCTCCCCAAGAACATAGTGGAACAACTTATCCACACCCTCATTTCCTCTTGCCTAGACTACTGTAACTCCTTATTCACTTGCCTAAATGATGAAGCAGTCGCCCGTCTACAGTTAGCAGAATGCAGCAGCAAGACTCCTCACAAACACTTGACATAGGGAACACATCACCCCAGTCCTGGCTGAATTACACTGGCTCCCCATCTGTTACAGAATTCAATTTAAGATTTTACTGATTACTTTTAAATCCCAACATGGTCTGGCTCTGTTTTACATTGCAGAACTTTTAACTCTTTACTCGAGTCCGAGACCCATCAGAAAATCAAATGCTGTTAAAAGTTCCATGGTCCAGGCTCAAAACCAAAGGGGATCATGCTTTTACTGTTTTAGCTCCAATGCTGTGGAACAAACTCCCCCCTCAACATCACCTTTATCTTGTCAAATTGTCAGTACTACTCTCTGTAAAAGTCATTTTACAACAACTTCGCTGCTGCCTGCCTGACTTGCATTGTGCCATCATTCTCACTTCTATCCTCCGTTACTTAGAGTATATGTTTGATTATGAGACCACTACAAAGCTCACGTTTTGCTACCAGCCAACATGCATTCAGTCCTTCCACCATCTGTTGTTGGTATTCATTGTTGGTAATTTGTTTTATGATTGTTTTCAGGATAAACAACTTAATAATTCCTTCAGAATACATTTGGCAGTCAGTACAGCAATCCACTTCACTTTAGTCAATCTGAAAGCTTGTCATCTTCTGATGCACTTTGAAATGACTCAAGCAGCAGCATAATTTAGCTCTAGATGGTGTTTTAGAGGTGCGTGTTGTTTATTTTTAGATGACAGGGATGACCATCACTGTAAATTTAAATGTCACAAAGAATTAGTGTGAATTACAATAGTGTCAACGCTAAGCTAATGGTGTGTGTGTGCCTGTGTGGAGAGAACAGAGGTGTTGGGCAGGTTAATGTAAAATTTGCTTAAACATTAAACAAATAGTAAACATTTACATCAATCATTTGGGACTTGTACTGTAATCAACAAACAAATAGAGAAGGTATTAAATCTACTATACTGTATGTGCCTTTTACCAGTGGTTCTACTTCACTGGTACAGTATTTTGCCTACATATAAATATTTATATAACATATATATTTATTCTGACATGAATTGTCCCATATATCAAAGCACAGGAATTCAATATTAGTGAACTGCTGTTACAGTCTTGATTCACATATTTGCAGTTGTATATTTTGTGGATTGTGGACATCATCACAAGACCCAGAAAAGTAAACCTCACTCTGATACCACGGAATTTACTTTACACTCAAAGCTGCCACCAGATTTAAAACAAAAAAAGTATAAACAAAAAGCTCTCCTCCTCTCTTTGTTTCTATAGTAACAATATGAGCAAATGGAGCAAAACACAAAAGAGAGGAGCAACATAAATGAACATTTAAATATAAATCAGCATAATCCTGAGTGACAGCTACAAAGTCATCATGCCACTTCCTGAGGTATAATTATTTTAACCATGACATATTGAATTCTGCCCCCTGACAGTTTGAGGCAGGAAATGAGACAATTTTAAAGCGCCACGTGCATACAAGCTCAGGAAAATGGACAAAATTCAGGACAGTTGCTGCGAATGCAAACAGACAAGCGAATCACCATCAAAGTGATTTGTCAAGGGGGAGATCAGAAACGTGTGTGCCTATAATTCCTGCTTCACAGCAGGCACAGTTTTCTGAAGTTGTGCACAGAAACCTCCACATATGCTGTACACTCTGTAAATGTTTGAATGAGTTGGGTAGAGGTTATGTAATGTGTTAACTGTCCCAGTGCTCTTCCATCAAAGGCAAGGCCTGAATTAGTTAAGTATATTCATAAAAACACATGATGAGTCATTCATAAATCATCAAGGATGTCCCGCATTGTGAAAATAGGGGGACGAACACTTAGTAAACAACAAGCTGTAATTGTTGGAAACGAGGCCATATACTGTAAAAATGATTGCAACCAATATTTCATAATGAAATTGTACTGGCCACCCAATGTTCAAGATGTATGCAGTTCCTTCAACTAAATGTAGATCTAGAATAGATTAGAATAGAATGCCTTTAAAATACTGTACTGTGCTGCTGTGCAGCTCCTAAAACGGTTCATTTCTAAAATCTAGCCTCTGTTGAGCCTTTTTGACCAGAGCAGTGGAGTTGTGAGGTCCTCTGTGATGTGGGCTCCCAGAAATTTGAAGCTGAAAACCCACTCCAAATCTACTCCTTTGATTTTTATTTTATTTGTTTGATAAAGTCATAAAGTCATAAAGTCTATGATGAGTTCTTTGATATTTTATTTAGTGATAGATTGTTTTCTGTAAACCATCCTGCCAGTTTGCAGGCTTCATCTTTGTAGGCTGCCTCATCCCCATTTGAGATTAGTCCCACCACTGCAAAATACCTTAAGAACAGGGCCACATGGGAGCTTTGGGTGGAGGGTTTCATCTCACACCTGCAGTTTCTGGCTGCACAGCATGACTCATCTCTGCCTTTAATCAGTGAGAAAGTATTCAGAGCCTTCAATTAAGAGAAGGTTGTAAAACGTAATGTAAAAATCCTCCCTTACAAGTACAAGAATCTGGTTCTGAATTTGCTTTATACTGTGAGTTAACTCAGGCTCTAGCAATACACTCAGTTTCTTTTTTTCAAGATTTATTTTACTGATTTCTACTTGAATTCAATTAAATTTTATTTATATAGCGCCAATTCATAACAGAAGTTATCTCATTGCACTTTTTATGATCTTTTTATTAGATAGTCACAGTAGAGAGAGACAGGAAGGGCAAGGGAGAGAGAGAGAGGGGATGACATGCAGCAAAGGGCCCAGGCTGGATTCGACCTGGGCTGCTGCAGTAAGGACTCAGTCCTGATACATGGTACGCACTCTACCAGGTGAGCTACTGGGGCACCCCTATGCATTTTCATTCTGTATGATCTGTGAAACCTTTATCTGTAAAGTAACTACAGCTGTCAGATAAATCTAGAGGACTAAATAATACAATATTTTCCTCTGAAATTAAGTGGAAAATTTTCCACATCTGGTTTTAATAACCGTGGGTAAAGTTGTCATATAGTAGTTATGTTTTTCAGCAGGGTTTACGATTATGAAGTTAAACTAGACTAAGAGTCTACAACCACTCTAGCAGCTCTATGATGCTAAAAGTTAATTTTAGCATGCCAGCATGCTCACAATAACTATGCTGACAAAATGATTTTTTGACCTGATCATGGCGTTACATTAAAGAAGTTATGACAATTCATGTGTAGGGAGACATGAATGTCTGTACCAAATTACAATGCAATCCATCCATCCAATAGTTGTTTGGATATTTCAGTTTTGAGTGGTTGACTGACCAACCAAATGACTGGCTGACATTACACATACCACTGTAGAATATAAGAAGCCTGTTTTGGTGCAGATCAGACAATATTTGTATTATATTTGTGCAATTGGTAGTCTTGTCAGTAGGACCATGGGATAAAGCTAAATCAGTATTATTCAAAGTTTTAACAAAGGTTTCTACTGCAAGTGAAGGATTGACAGGATAATTATTTTTGGTGTTTATCTGTTTCTGATGAGGAGGAGTATCTGTTATATAAAGCAATAAAAGAAATAAAGCAATAAAAGATGATGTATTCGACCTCCTCCATATCTGTTGTGCTGGTTGCATCAACATATGTTTTTTATATTATTGCTGTCTGTTGTTTACAGTGTTTCTTTGCTACCAGCCTACCCTATGAATTTTTTACATCTGTGCTACACTGTAACACTAGAAACAGAAGTGTGGAGACAGCCTCATACTCGCTTCCAACATTTAATTTTCCACATCATCTCTGTTGTAGCCATGCTGCAGTATTTTGCAGGATCGGGGTTATCTTTAGATACAAGATGATAAGGTCCACAAACACACTGCTAAATAAATTCAAGATTCATTAACAACAATGAAATGTGGACCCAGTCAGCAGATCTAAGTGATTTCCTCACTCAAATGAAGATCACACAATACAATACTTGCTTCTTGACAAAAAGAAAACTTCCAACAAATGTTTGAAAGTCATGTACTGTAGGTATTTCCATTTTTTGTCTAATCCCTAAATGGGACTCAAAAAATCTTCAAAACCATAACTGCATTGCCATCTCTTTTAACATATACTACGCCTGTGTATCCTGAAGTCAGCTTTCCCCATGTGAGACAAATTACAATAACCTGTGTCAGAAGTGTTCCCTAACATGCACTGTTGAACTGCAACCACAGCACTGTTCCCACAGTTTACCTTACCATGGGAATCTGCAAAGAAAGGATTAGTGACCCAGATGAGCATGGAGGACCACTGGGAGAACAAATATGCAGCTTTAAGCCTCCCTGGGCCTCATTACAACAGCGTCCGCAGACAGACATACAGTATACAGGCTGGCTCTTTGAAATTGCTACTGCCTTCATTCCAAACCAGGGTTCATGTGGGTTTTAATATTACCAATATATTAGGGCTAAACCTGGGCAAAAAATTCAGTATTGTTAAATCTGACAGTATATAGACCATGGAACATAAATATGTATTAAATTTAGTGCTGCCAAAAAATGATCTAATAAACCTTTTCTACTGATACTTCAAGTTCAGTATGTACCAGGTTTGCTTCCAGAAAATAGTACAGCCCCAACACTGTCCAACACTGACAAAAGCGCCTGCCTACTCAGCTTTTGTACATTACCAAGCCAACTGCTAGCGATCAAGATGGAAGCACTACAAACTGAAACAGAGGTACAAAATCACTTGACGTTCACTTACCTGTAGCGGTAAAGCTCTGATTCACTTAATGTTGATATAGTTCAGTACTACTGCAAACCCTGCAAACTCGACTCACATGCTGAACGGAACTGCTACCCATATGCCAAAAAATACTGAAAATATTGTTTGGGCACTTTGGGGCATGCCAGATTTCTTCCATTACCAGCACATTCATATCACAAGCCAGTTGACCAGAAATTTACAGTTTCTTGTGCCTGTTATCATGCAAGATCTTTACACACTAAGGTATTACATCTTAACAGGTTAACATCTGGCATCTTAAAATTTAAAGGCCTGTTACAGTAATTCTTTGAATTTTGCGGTAGTATCAAGACACTGTTGACGGATGCTTCTATGCCATTTGCTGGTACTGCAAGGCCCAACAATAGTAGTAGTATTTAGTTGTTCACTACTAGTTTGTTAGTAGTAGTAACAGTAGTAATCCTTTGAATAAAGAAAGAAACATTACAATCAGTAGAGTGCAGTAATACAGTGCTATGATGCTGCATACAAATATTTTCATGTAGTATTTGTTGGGTCTCTGTAAATAAAAATATGAAGAGTACGGTCTAGACCTGCTCTATAGGAAAAGTGCAATGAGATAACATCTGTTATGAATTGGTGCTACATAAATAAAATTTTACTGAATTGTATTGAAAATATAACAGGGTGAGCAACTATACAAGTTACTGAAATATTGAGGAATAGCCTAATAAGTAAAACTGAACTTGCTGTAATTCTGTTTTTGTTCTTTTTCATATTTAACAGTCAGCACAGGAAGCACAGAGCAAGTGGCTTTGACGCAGTCCAAACAGTCCAAGCCCTAGCTGTCCTAGGAGACATTGAGCATAAATCCCTGGAAGGATGCATCCAACTAATCTGTAAGTGTGTTCATATACAAGTTCAAGGATTATTGATGAAATGCTAGAGATCACTGGGACCATGCTGGAGGATCAACTAGTGGCAGAAGTCTCAAAATCCCCATCTGGGGGACTTATGGAAGATGAGACAACTGACATTGCTGTAACAAAACAGTTGGGGCTTGTTGTCAGGTTAGCGTAATTTTTGTATTATATATTTCCTTTTGTGGCTTCTGTTAGCAAAATCATTGGCTGAAATTTTCTACTTAAGATACACTGGATCTGATGAAAAAGGAGGTACTGTGGTAAAATCTGCTCTGTGTGAGAGATGTAAAGGCAGGGGATGTGGACACTCAGAGGCCATCCTTCAGGTCACAGTAGAAAAGAAACTACCCATGGATACTTTTTCTTCTTTTGCAAGTGATGTTGCTTCTGTGATGATTGGTATGTTGTTGTTTTTGTTTTGTTATTATTATAAAGACAGTATCAGTGGAACTATAAATAAAGTGATTATGAATGTGGAAATTTAACAGTAACGTATTTACCATTAGTGCGAAAGTCGGGACAAAACTGCAGGATGTGTTTACTGACCCTGTGATTGACCATTGTGTTGCTCACTGACTAAATCTAGCTGTATCAGATTGTGTTAAGAAAAAGAAAGGCATACCTTACCTAGCCAAGTACACCCGAACCATTGGAACCACATTTTAGTTTTACCAAGCATCAAGTAACAGAACAGCCAGCCTTAAAGCAATGGAGAGGTCCCACTGCTCAAACTGCAGGTACTGTTTTCAAACAAATCATCTCTCACCATTAGACTTGTTTTCTAAGATTTCAGATATATTAACTTTAACAGGACTGTATATTAATGTTTTAAGGGAGGCAACCAGATCAGGTGGGAGAGTAGCAAGGAGGCAACTGATGTGCTACATAAAATCATGCGGGCTGTCCTTTCTAATCTATCTATGCAGGCCAGACATGAGCCAATGGATGAGGGGCTCTACGGATTTTTTTAGACACAAATTCTTTCCACCAAAGTTGGGCCTAATGCAGGCTGTGCACGAAAAACTGCACAGACAATTTCAGGTTTTTCAGAGAAGAAACCTTTTTTTTTTGCACAGGTGGAACAGCTCAACTCAACTAACTTTATTTATATAGCATTTTTCATACAACCATGTAGCCCAAAGTGCTTTGCATAGAAAAATTACACAAAAAAAAAACAATAAAAAGAAAAAACATTTTGTAAGACTAAAATTTCTAACAATAAAACAAAGTGGTAAAAGTCAATACATAAATCTCAGTAGACTCAAAACAAAATATAATAAACACCAAGGATAAAAAATAATGAGAGAACCAACTTTACTCCACATTAAAAGCCAGATTAAAAAGACGGGTCTTTAATTTCCTTTTAAAAATACGGAGAGATGTTGCCATTCTAATATCCAGAGGCAGTGAGTTCCACAGTTTAGGGGCATAAGAACAGAAGGTACTTTCACTGATACCTTTATGGGACACACAAGGAACATTTAAAAGATAAGCGGTGGAGGACCTTAGTGATCTGGCTGGGACATAAAATGAGAGAAAGTCTCTGATGTATGCAGGTGCCAGCTCATTTAAAGCTTTATAAACAAGTAACGTAACTTTAAAATCAATTCTAAAAGATACAGGTAGCCAGTGCAGTGTCTTAAGGACAGGGGTGATGTGATCCATTTTCTTTGTTTTAGTTAGGACTCTGGCTGCAGCATTCTGAACTAGCTGTAGTTTTCTTCTAGACTTTTTGGGTAATCCAGTAAAAAGGGAATTACAGTAGTCTAAACGGCTAGTAACAAAAGCATGAGTGAGACTTTCAGCATATTTAAAAAAGGTCTGATTTTGGCAATATTTCTGTGATGAAAAAAAATGTTTTTATGACCTTGTTAAAATGAGAAATAAGTATTATTATGTATTTAAATATTTAAATCAGAATCTAAAATCACTCCCAGGTTTGTGATGTTAGATTTAACCTGTATGCTAAGACCACTAAGCATTGCGTGCAGTTTTTCTCATGCTGCTTTTGGTCCTATTAATAGAATCTCAGTTTTTTCCTCATTTAGCTTTAAAAAGTTTTTACCCATGCATACATTAATGTCAGAGAGATAGGCAATGAGCGCATGCAGTACATTGGGGTAATTTGGAGAGACCGAGATGAACAATTGTGTGTCATCAGCATAGAAATGGTAGTCGACATGTTGATGGCTAATTATGTTTCCAAGTGGGAATATGTATAATGAAAACAAAACTGGGCTGAGAATGCTTCCATGAGGAATGCCATAATCAATACTATGAGTCACTGATAAATGAGCACCCAGGGTGACAAAAAAACTGTCTATCAGTTAAATATGACTGAAACCAAGCTAAAACACTGTCAGAGAGACCCACCCATTTCTCAAGTCTGTCAATTAAAATGTTGTGGTCGATTGTGTCGAATGCTGCACTAAAGTCTAAGAAGGACAGCCACATTGTTGGCATCCACAATAATTCTCAGGTCATTTACAACTTTCATTAGTGCTGTCTCTGTACTGTGGTTCGCTCGATTACCAGATTCGAGTCTTTCTAAAATGCTGTTGTTGTTTAGATGAACAAGTGGTTGATAAAAAACAATTTTCTCTAGAAGCTTATCAAGAAAGGAAAGATTAGAAATGGGTCTGTAATTGCTTGGTTCGGAGTGATCTAGATTGGATTTCTTGAGGAGAGCTCTTACCATTGAAGTCTTGAAAACTGTGGGGAACATGACTAAATTAAGAAAGGAGTTTATTATACTTGTTTCTTGGGAGAGGCTATGGAAGCAGGATTTAAACAGTTTGGTTGGGATGGGGTCTAGGACACATCTGGAAGACGTCATCCTGCTAATTTCTTCACTGATGGTGTCTTCTAAAATTATATCAAAGGATGGCATCTTAAATGGGGGACGACGGGCAGGGACATCCCAGGTCGTTTGAGTGTCTGCATTTACAATGCTTGCTCTAATAGAGACTATTTTTTCTTTAAAAAATTAAGCAAATTCTTTGCATCTAAGAGTTGATGAGTTATTATAAAGACTGGTAGCAGGCAATGGATTTAGAATCCTGTCAATTGTGGAAAAAACACCTTTTGATTATTTTGGTTTTCTGAGATACTCATTGAGAAATGGGCTTGTCTTTCTTTCCTGACTACATTATTGATCTTTAAAAATATCTAAGTGAACATGTAGTTTGCTTTTCCACCGTCTCTCAGCTTATCGACAGTTTCTCCTCAGCTGACAAATTGTAGCAGTTTGCCGTGGTGATTTGCAAATTAATTGCCTTGTTTTTGTTTGTGCAGGAGCAACTGTATCTAATGAGAATCTCAATTTATCATAAAATTGTCCACAAGGTCATCAAGTGAGCCAGTGGTGGATGGAGGCAAAGTGTTTGAATTTTTGTAAATAACTTCATTGTTAACATTATGTTTCACAACAACAGTCTCTGGGTGGTCACATGATTCAAAGAGCACAGACACAAAACAGACACAGAAATGATCAGAAATGACAACTTGTTTTACTGGGAGCACTGTAGCCCCTACCCTGTACCCTGTTGTAACTGTATAACTGATAAATGCTATGGTAATAAATACAGAAACTACAATGTGCTGTTTTATTTTAGTTCACAGTCACATTTTAATTGAATGGTGCTTAACAAATGCATTAAATGTAAACATGAGGAAAGTGGTCATTGGTCAGTGGTCACTTTATACTAATAATAAAATTATTATGGGTTGTGGCTACATTTAGAATGACAGCATTTACAGAATATGCGTGGCACAATTTCGACATACTGGTATTAATAAACTAGGCGACAGTAAGGGGATCAGTTGGATCACCAAAATTTGGCTGAATTTCAATCTACAGTGCAGATCCACATGCCCACATTAATAGAAATTATAGGCTTAACGGTAAGGCATATAGACAAAAAATATGTTAATCATATGTCCTAAATAGTCATATGATCGCCAATTGCACCTTACAGAGGAGCATTACTGTATATTTAAAAGCTGACTTTTTTTCCTTGTGCAGACTTTAACTTTGAAAAAGACATGACCCTAACGTCTGGATGTGGGTGTGTCCTGTTGCATCCTGCTAGTCAGAAAGGGTTAGCAAGCAACCTCTTGCAATCTCAAATGCTGAGCTGCCAAAACAGCTGGAGAAAATTGAGAGAGTGGACCCAGAAACGAGCGTGTGTATGATCGGGTTGCTCAAATCTGATTCTGCTCTTACGAATTTGTGCCTGTGCACTCTGAAATGTTTCCTTGAAGACTGTGTAGCACTCAGATTTTGTTTTCAGCTCTCTCAAATCTCTTTTGTCATCAACATACTTCCACAACTTTCTACAGTTGTAAAATCCTTCCACATGGTTTTACAAGCCACTGTGCAGTGTTTTGGCATCTCATAAGCCCCATTCAAACAGACCTTGGCCTTCCTGGATCTTATTTCATCATGTCACCGGTATCTGAAACAACCCCACCAGCGCAGCAGCCCCTTTTGTTTTTTAAAGCAGGTCTGAATGTCCCCTAAGTAAAGTAAAACACTCCATCATTTCATAAGTCATCAGCTAAATGGAGCTATATGAGTTGATTAATATTATTTAATGATAATGATAATGAAGCATAAATTGCTTTACTTCCACTCACACCAGCACATCCAGTTGGAATGTCCTGCTCTCTTATGGCCTGAAAAGTGCACAATGCCCAATACTCAAAAACCCAGTAGCTTCGATATTTACCACACCTGCAACATAAGACTCAAACTTCCTGGTATTAATTGACACAAAGTTAGTATTACTTCTAACATTAATAATAATAGAATCTATGTATGCATGCTGAAAATCCAGAAAACATGCTGCGTGAGATTCCATTTATTTTAAGGGCTACCAATGAAACAAACTGTATCATATCCATATGAGAGAAACACAATCACTGTCTGGCTGGTATCAGACTTATATAATGACAGCAATAAACAAACATACTTCAGTCTACAGTGCCAAAATCCTAGTTTTTTAGCTTATTATTTAGCATAAAAAGAGTGCCAGATATCTCTTGAACTGGCTCGCATGCTCACTTCCGTCTAATTGCCTAGTAACAAGCGTGTAATGAGTTTCTGATATACAGACTCTATGTCTTGGGAATTCCACAGGAATTTAAGCGTGACAAATCAAGTGATTGTTTTTGTGTTTCAGGGCATCATAAACCACTGTGAGTTGGCCTGCCAATTTAACCTCCATTTTGAGGCACATAAGCACAGTTGATTCAGTATTCAGCTGCTGATTTTCAATTGGCTTTAAAAGTTGATTAAAATAACAAACAATAGATAATACCATTTCATAACTGTTTTTAAACCTATTATACTCAGGCCGCTTTTGAGGTCTGAACAACTATTTGTTCTTAAATAATAAAAAAAAAATTGGGGATTTAATTTAACGCCTTCAAATAATTCTTCTTTGTAGATCCACAATAAAGCAGGAATAATTAAATGTAACCAATTTTTTAGTAATTAAACATAATGTTATTTTACCATATTAATTTACTTTAGGGTCCAGATTATGATGAATCAATGCCCGAGCTCAGTGGAATTGCTAAAAAGACTTAGTAGTAATAAATCTCTTTAACATTGCCAATTGATTTAATTAGATTAAAAAAAGATATTACAGCTGCCAAGCAATCAGATGACAGCAGAGTCCTATCAGGATCCAATCAGTGGCTCGATGAGACTCAATTAGGATTGAAGCGAAGGAGAAAATCGGCTTACACCATTAACGTCTTTGGATATTCTTTCCTTATAACCTGATGAGCACGTAACTGAAAAGGTTGAAACACGTTAACTCACCAAGACTGGACATGAGCCAAAGTCTAAAGTATATGAAGTATTCAATTTAAAGAGAAGGTTAGATGAAAAAGTTATAGAACATTGGAGTTTTTGATGTAGAAAATTAAAGCAGTGAAAGAATATCTAACAGTATCTCTTCTCTGCACAGGTTTCACATGGAAATCCCATTTGCTCTACACATTTGCCACCAGCATTCATACCAAGTGTAATAGTTTTACTGTTACTGTGTGCTGTGGGATGGTATGAATCTGAGGCAAAGTTGTACTTTTAGGCACCATCCATGCCCAGCATAAACCTTCCCTGGATTAATAAAATTTTAAAGCTGCACCAAATGTTGTAAGTTGACAGTTTCAGATACTTAGAGACTCCTTTTTCATGCTTTTAACTTCCCCCACTTAATAGTGTTATTGCTTTGGAATCTGAAGAGGGTGGGTATAGCAAAAGTACAGTAAACACATGCCACAAGGTCATTGCTCATAAGGTGCAATCTGACTAGTGGAAATTTAACAAAACAAGACGTTATGAAAGTTTAGCTGGACTGTGAATACAGCCTGTTGGGAATATTGTTTGACAAAAAAATTGAAACCTTTGACCCATGATGTTCTGTCCATAAATGGTTCTGGACCTTGTATCCATGTATACTTCTTGCCTATTGAAAGTCAATAAGAACATACAGCAAGCTTTTCAGAGTGATGGACAACAGGTGGCATGGCTCACACCGGAGTTTGATATATTGTCAGAGTGCTTTGACTTTACACATACATTTTGTGCAAATACCTGCAAAACTAATGACATTTTAATCAGTTTCAGCTGTACTTTGTGTTTGGTGCAAATTTTAACATGCTAACATGCTAAACTGAGGAGGTGAAGATAGTAAACATTACCTGCTTAAACACCAGCTAGTTTTTTTAGCAACATTATTAAGTGGGTATTACATTCGTCTGCCTCCAACTGCCAAAAAATAAATTAAATATATAAATAAATAATGCAGCTTTAAATATACAGAAATATAATCACATGATGTCAATAACCTGCCCACAGCATGTTTAATAACCAGAGCTGGACTGGCCATCTGGCAGACTGTGCACTTTCCTGGTGGGCCGACGAGAGAGATCGGCCCATTGTTTTTTTTTTTCATAACACTGGGCTGACCCAATCACATCTTTAAACCCCTCCCCCGGCCTTTGGGCTCAGTGCCTTCATTAACAGCACAAAATTAGTGAGTGCCAAAATTATATAAAAACAAGAGCGAGAGAAATGTGTCTATGATTACGCACCAGTGTGGCTGACTGGCCCAGGCGAGTGGGCTGCTGGGTGCTGGTCCACTGTGGTTGGGTATTATATATACAGTAAAGTGCGCAAGCCTGCTGCCATAGCTCCGTCTCGTCGTCTTTTTCTTCCTTCAACATGTACTCAAGCTGAGCCTGAGTCTTCAAAGGGTCCCTGTTCTGTGGAAGACAGCTTGCCTCGTTCCTGTGCCGAAGACGCCACATCCCAGTGGCTCCAAGGACTACAGACCGGTGGCACTGACCTCCCACATAATGAAGACCCTGGAGAGACTGGTGCTGGAACAGCTGCGGCCCATGGTCAGACCCCTCCTGGACCCCTTCAGTTCGCCTACCAGCCCCGACTGGGAGTTGAGGATGCCATCATCTTCCTGCTGAACCGTATCCACACCCACCTGGACAAGACAGCAAGCACCTTGAGGATCGTGTTTTTTGACTTTTCCAGTGCTTTCAACACCATCCGGCCAGCCCTGCTGGGTGAGAAGCTGGCAGTGATGCCGGTGGATGCACCCCTCGTGTCCTGGATTGTTGACTACCTGACTGGCAGACCACGGCATGTGCGTCTGCAGCACTGTGTGTCGGACAGCAACACTGGGGCCCCTCTCTTCCTTCCTCTTCACTATCTACACTACAGACTTCAGCTACCACACAGAGTCCTGCCACCTTCAGAAGTTTTTTGATGACTCTGCTGTGGTGATGAGACTGAGTACAGGGCTGTGGTGGGTAACTTTGTCTCATGGTGTCAGCAGAACCATCTGCAGCTCAATGCGACAAAGTCTAAGGAGCTGGTTGTGGATCTAGGAAGGACATTGTTGAGGATTACAAGTACCTGGGAGGCTGAGGTCCTTCAACATCTGCCTGACAATGCTGAGGATGTTTAATGAGTCTGTGGTGGCCAGTGCTATCCTGTATGCTGTTGCATGCTGGGGCAGCAGGTTGAGGGTAGCGGACGCTAACAGACTCAACAAACTGATCCGTAACGCCAGTGACATTGTGGGGGTGGAGCTGGACTCTCTGTTGGTGGTGTCAGAGAGGAGGATGTTGGCCAAACTACATGCCATCTTGGACAGTGTCTCCCCTACCCACTCCATGACGGGCTGGTAAAACAAAGGACTACCTTCAGCAGAATGTGAGTTTCAGGTGAAACTAGGCAGGGTAAACAGCAGACACTCAGGAAGACTCCTCCCTGAGGGCAGGGCCTAAGCAACACAGAGTAGCTTAAAAAGTTCTCAGACCATTTTCACAATTGAGAATGACCTCCGGATGGGAGCCCAAACGTCTTGATTCTGAAAACAGTGTCCAGATGACTACAACTGAAACCTTTTCTATGATGGAACACTCCTGGACGAATGAGGGACTACACCGTCCAATTTTTCATAAAGTTGATGCGCTCGTCAATGTCACTTTTTGTGAACCGAACAATCACAGCTGGTGTGGGACATTAAAAAAAGGCTTCAGTAAACTTTCAAATGTTGAATTCATTGTTATGCATGAATGGTTATGATTATTGACAAGTTAAGACTTAGCATTACCAAATTAGACACAAATCATTTCGTATTAAATTAAACAGCTGTATTGTCCAATTGGAATTAATATTTTATTAGTGGTATATAGTAAATACCAATATTAAAATATGTTAATATACTAACATTATATAATTAATATATTCTCGAGAATATCTCGCCACTGTAGCCCGATGCAATTGTTAAGAATAAGGTCATTATTTTCACCATATTTTTGTCTGATGCAGCTTCAAAATTCCTTGACATGATTTTAGGGCAGTTTAAGGCAGCTATTCGTAAAGATTTCTGAGATAGACCTTGATTGAATCTCTGCCTACGTGTCTTTTCTTAGCAGTGACATTTGTCTCTCTGTGACCCCGCAGTGCTAAAATATACTAATTAAGCCTTTAGTCACATTAGCATTGTTATTCATGTGGGTAATCCTCTATATGTGCCATTAGTTTTCTTTGAAACTCCAAATCCAAAGCCTGAGATTGATTTAAATCTCATCATTTGAGTTCACCTCACAGAGATCTCAATTAAATCAATGTCAGTGAGGGATTAAAATCTGACACTTGGCTTTTCCCCCTCTTCCTTTGTCCTGTCAGCCGACAGCAGGGTTCCCTTTGTGCCAGTTGATTAAAAAGAGTTACTCCTGCTGTCCCCTTTGAAAACAAATCATACTCGTATGCTGGACTTCAAGACAGCAGGGGAATTGGGGGAGGGGGGGTAATTCAGATAACATCTGTCATCTTTTTGATTTGATAGCTCATCCATCAGCGAGGCTGGAGGCCATCACAAAAATCCACTGTGAGGCGATTATCATTCTAAAAGTGCATCGCTCTTTAGATTTTCAGCCAAGTGCTTGCCTGCGAGGTAGACAGACTCTCTGAATGAAGTGGCCGAGAGAGAACAGTAGATGTATCTTAGCGACGAGTGCTGGGGAAAACTTAAGCGCAGCCGCAGTTGTCATCAGATCTCCCTTTTGGGGAAGTGAAAAAAAGTTATCATTTCATCTGACAGAGAGATGTCTGACAAATCCGTGGTCGTACTGCTAAAACTCTGGGCCCTGGAGATGGATGACCCACCAATAATACACTGTGCTTTAAAACACACACTTAAGCTTTATAAGGATTCTATACACTGTGAAAAATATAAAGGAAAATATATAAAAATATAAACAGAATCAGCGTTCATTTTGGCACATTCTTTTTCATTTTTAATGATGGTCTTTGTCGAAAATGTATATTAGGTCAATAATATAGTTGATCCACAAGCCTTTTAGTTCTGTTACATGTTCACACTGGATTTTTACAAACAAACCAAGAGGAGTAAACATGAAGTCATGTGGAAAGACTGGTCACTCATTGGACAGTTTTGGTTTTGTCATCCTGCATCATCAATGCTACAGACCGGCATGGGAAAATCAGGTTCTAGTAACTAACACCCAGTCATGCAGCACTTTTACTGCATCTTATGCATATATTCACGCTCTCTGGTGTCACAAAGAGCTCATGAAGAAAAAATTGATCATGTGTATTATTAGTCAAGACTAGAGATGTCCCAAGATGTTCCAGTCTGGGCATATTTTAATGGATATTTCTGCTGAAATAAAGCTGATCAAAATCCAATCCTTTCTTTAATTATCTCTACTGTGTTTTGTCCACCTTATCCTGCTAGGTCTGCTCTCCTTTAAGATAGCCTATAAAGCGAGCATTCTGTTACATTTGCAAGTGGAAATTAGAGTGTGTGAATGTGAACAATTGTTCAGGCTCACCAGTGCAAATTACTACAGAGATGTTGTTACTCTGATGCTAACGAATCCGTTCTCTCCTTGCTCTTTTTTATTAGCAAAGCTCAGTGTACAAAACATTGCTTTCACCGGTTAAAATGACAAATTTCGCCAGCTGCAGATCATATCAGCTGTCTCTTATTAATGTTAACTAATTTTGAGAGTAACATGATGACAGGCCAATATGAAACTTGTTTGTTGTCGGGCTTGTGTGATCTGCAGATCGCATCACGTCAGTTTCAAGAGTCACATTCTCCTAGTAAAATTTTCATTCATATCATATCAATAATTGAAGCTTATAAACTTAATGAACCAGGACCTTCATTATTTCATTCAATAGCTTGTTAAAAAGGTGTGCCAGATTTAGTAAGATACTTAGTAAGTTATTTTAATATGTCAGATACATATTTAAGCAACATTTAGCTGTTCAGCCATCTCTGATGTGTACATTTATGGTTACAAGTGTTGTTCTTGTCCAGGGCAAGGTTAGTGGAAAAGGCACTAATCCCCAAATTCTGGCTGTTTGAAGAGCGGCTATCTTACTCTCATTCTTGCTAACTTAGCAGTATTGCAGCTACCTGTGCTCTCCACTGCAGAGAAGCATGATTTGCGATTCAATCCACGTCTCTCCATTTCATTTGTAATTGCTATGTAGAGTTCTTCTCTCTCACTTGAAAACAAAAGTAGAAAAAGTCATTTTTACCTTTTGAAAAAGAATCAAAACATCTTCATAGATTGGTTAATTTACTCTTCAAATTCTTCTTTCCAAACAAATTTCTGTAGTTCTCTCACCTTTCCTCCAACTGGCCACTGTCAACCTCCCTCACTGTTTCTGCCAATGTTTTTCTAAAGACTTTCGCAAAAGCCTGTACCATGGCCTGTTAGACGTACCATCATTCAGCCATTAGTGTGCTTGTTCTTCATTTGATATATATATGAGGACATTTTTATGAAAAGCTTTCTGTCAGTGCTTTGTCACAATTGTCAACATTTGATTGAGAAATTATTTAATTCATCTCATTTATCTGCCCATTAACATCTGCCATCATTTCATACCCCGCTCTCCTTCTCCTGCCCACCAGTCACCTGACCTTGCACCTGTCTGCAGACATGATCCTCATTACCCCATTATCCAAAGAGTTTATACTGTAGACCTGTACAGTAGCCTAGTCATTTGCCAATCTGTGTATCATGTCTCCATGTCGTAGCGTTGCAGCCTGTTTGTTTTACCAGAATCTGCCTGCCTGCAATTGTGATTTTGAACAATGCTAGTTTTATCGCTTTTTTACCTGTTTAACCTGTTGGTGTCCTGTGTTATGCCTGTTGACAAAGTAAACTCTGCTTTCAAACATGCACATATTAAACACACCTTACACCTATATATACATTTTACACAGTGGTGGAAGAAATAGTCCGATCTTTTAAGTAAAAGTAGCAATACTACAGTGTAGAAATACTCTGTTACAAGTAAAAGTCGTGTATTTTAAAATGTTACTTACTGTACTAACGTATTAGCATCAAAATAAACTTAAAGTACCAAAAGTAAAAGTACTCATTATGCAGACTGTCCCATTTAAGAATAATGTATATTATATCATTGGATTATAGTGATGCATTAATGTGTAAGCATCAATGTGTTGCAGGTGGTAAAGGTGGAGCAAATTTTGATTATATACTGCTGGATATCTTAATCCATAAAAATACATCAGAATTTTTTTCTTGATTTATATTTTGTACTAATAATCTAAATCTGCAAAGTAAGTAGTAACTAATGCCGTCAAATTAAATGCTGTGGAGTTAAAATTACAATATTGGCTTCCAAAATGTAGTGGAGTAGAAGTATAAAGTAGCATAAAATGAAAATTCTCAAAGTTGTTCTACTAAAGTCGTTATTACTTCCTATCTTATTTTTGCCCTTCATGTATTTTATCATTCACTGTGGTATTATATTTCTCTCTCTGTGAAGCACTTTGGACCTGGTCCAATGTGGTCTAGGCATGAAACAAACAGTGAAATTGCATGCCTTTTTTTCTATTTTCACAAATTGAATACAGGTTTCACAAATTTAAAAGTGGGTATTAGGCGACGTTAAGGCTTTACCAAAGATGCTCGCACAATGTCTAACAGGCTTTCACAACAGTAAGAGGTGCACAACATCGGAGGATCGGTTGCTCACCACTGTACGTGAAATTTCCCTTAACTTTCCCCTTAACGGCAGAATCGGAAGCTAACTTCAGCGTCGTCTAAAATGTCAGATAACATTAATGCAATAATGTTTCTGTAGCGAACATTTATAGTTGACAATTTACATCAGTCCTGCAGTCGATCCTACCCATGGTCTAATTTTTCATAGAATTGTAGCTGCATTTAGTCCATAAATCTGTTACTTTTTACATTACAGGTACAGATGTTACTAAAATGGAAGATTCTGCTTATTAACAGCTAAATTAAATTTTGAAGAAAGTTTTTGGGCACTGGAGGATACTGTTTCCTCAATCAGGAGGACACAATACTGTATGTGCTTCTGTGGGTGCACGCTAGATCATTAAATAAGACTTTGCATTACAACAGTAATTTGTCCATCTTTCACATTATCATTTCACTTAGTTTTCGTGACAAAACCTGTAATACATTTTATTATAGTTTTCATTTTCAAATGTTATTCTGTTTTAGTCTAGTTTTTTGGTGTGAAAGAAGGTCGTCAACAAATAGTTTTTGTTGCTAAAATGAACACTTCTACTTTCATGCCAGCAATTGTCTGCCAAGAGAAGTGTTCTTTTTTTCTCAGTGGTAAATCTTCAGTCGTGATCTTTACTTCAATTAATCATTATTGGTCTGGAGTGGCCTGAAAATTTATGTTTATCACTGTGATGATTTTATGGCAGGATTTGACATACTGTATGTATGAGCCTGGTTTGAGATAAATGTTGTTTTGAAACTAGTGCAAGGCCAGAGACTGAGCAATATATCAGTGAATCTGAACTTTTCAGAAACTTTTCTAACACTTATCTCTCCTAGATCTGATATATCATTTGTCTGATGTTCTGTTCCCCCTCAGGCACCATACTGCATCTGTCAAAATTTATTACAGTAAAGTGGTTCAATATGCTAGAACATCACAAGCTGTTTTAGTCATTCCTATTAACCTAAAAAAGTTATAAGAGATAAACTGTTTATATCTTTATGACTTTGTATAACTGGATTTGCAAGATCTGCAGATCTCGTTTTATTTTCAGGTGGGAACCAGGTTTATACATGATGTTATGTATCAAAAAGAGGTTAGGTTTCCCCTAAAGCTGGGTGCAAACTATGACTGCATCCCATTTCCACCCAGGTCCTCTTATGTGTATTTAAAAAATAAATAAATAAAATCAGACAACAGTCTGGGACTTTTTCCAGAAAAGGCCCCATGTGCTGAAAAAAGTGATCAGGCTACATGTTGTACTACTACTATAATTACTAGTTGTATCAGTAAGTCATAGAGTAGCAAAACCAAGTTATTTCTAAAGAAATGTCACCTATTGTTACTTTAATAAGATTGAGCAAAATGTAATAAATGCGATAATTGAAATAAAGATAAACATGAAAAGTAATCACATCTGTAAAGATATTTACACAACACTTAAATTGAGACATAGCATTCAGGATTCAGATAAATGAGGACCTATATAGATGAATATGGTGGATCTATTAAAGCATTTGGTCTTCTTTCCTTGGGAACATCTTCCTGAGTCACAGTAATTCATGTTCAAGTTTTCAACTGTTATGGTAAAACTTGATGGAAAACAAGCCACCAACCATGTCTCCAAAAAATTTGTTTGGCAAATGCATTTTATAGAAAGAAACAGAAGCTGCTCTCTGTGCAGTAAACAAATAGAAAAACTGTTGCCAACACTAAATGTTCATACTCAATGTATGTGCAAAATGTTTACTGTCAACATATTTCATTTGCTCCTGCCAACTAGTGCATGATTAAATTTTTAATGGTAACTCAAAGCACTTGGTTAAGGTTTGGGAAAGACTGGACCAAGATTGGTTGAAAAGGAGGATCTCAGTCCAGTTCTAATTGGACTCTGGTGCGGTTTGTTGTACAAATGCAAAGCAGACAAACATCAGGATTCTGTGATAATAGATATACATCGTTTTTAAACTACTATTGACTACTACTACTGATCGTGTACTGTCAATAAATTGATCTCAACAGTGATTCTTTTTTACCTTGATCTGAACCACAGGTATGAAAATTACCATAGAGGTTAGGCATCAATCAATAAACATGTTATCCCTGACAACTAATATAGTCCCAAGATCATGATGCCTGAGTTATTGTCTGTGAAGGATAGAGAGACAATTGAGGGACAAAAAGCTGGAATTTGAAAGAAGGTGAGCTGGGTTAGCCAAATACGTCTGAATGTATTTAGCACAATGGCCAGTGGGAATCCCAGTGGGAGTGGTTGTAAAGAAGGAGAAGGAAAGAACAGGGCTAAGAGAAGAAAATTCATTATGTAGCACAGTGGCCATGTCATGGCCATCGCCTCTGGGAGAACAAATCAGGACAGGAGGAAAAGAAGCAGGACAGGAGAGGACAGAGGGCAGCAATAGATAGGTGTGATCTGAAAACACAGGACAGCTGTGGCTGGGTGTGGGAGTTGGTTTAGTGTAATTAGTGGGACAAGCTACTCAGAGGGGCTACCATCCATCCAGAGAGCACAGACACAGGGGAGCCTTCCAGCTACTTATCTCAGCCCTGGGCACCTCTTCCTGAATTGTGAAAGTGAAGGATGGGCCCTATGGAACACCATATGGCTTCAGCCAGCCTGAAGTAGATCACTCACACTAGATACATAATACTTATCCTTCAGCATCGAGTAGCAATTTCAGTTTATTTTGTGAGCAAAAGGATTAGTAGTTTTATCTTTGCCACTGGGAAGCATCTTCAGATCCCTATTGCAACTTATTGGCTGAGTGCATCCGATACTGGAGGTGATCTGAGCTGGATGGAAACTGATTCTCTGATCATTCAGCAGCTAAATAAAGCTTTCACTAAGCAATGTTGTTTTTGGGATCATATCAGGAACTCTAGAAGCCAGCTGGCAGCTGTTTTTGTTCCTTAAAAGAGCAAGGGAGATTGTAAATTTTAAATTTGATAAGCCGGAAGCAAAGAGAGGCCTGTCATTTTGTCTTTCATCCTGGTACTCTCTGCCTGTTGGAAACTACTGGAGCCATTGTCTTTGATGTTGAAATGTCACCTGGTATTTCCTCTTTGACATGCATTACAACCATTATTACTCAACATTATCATCGTCATTGATGCCCACAATTTGATGGTCAGCCAACTATGAGACTTAAGTTGCTTTGCAAGGCTTTTGATTTGCTTTTGAAGCTGGAAGATTATTCGAGACAGAGTGCATGGTGGGAGAAAAAAACTTGCCTGGGAATAATTGTATTGTAGTGTCGCTTTAAGTGTATTCAATGTGTCAACACAGGATCCATTCCCTTTACACTTCCAGCATGCATACCAATTAGGATATCAGACAAACACTACATAACAGCCAATTAGATTTTTTTCCACTTGCTATTAACATGGGGGATTTTCTATGATTACCTAATGCTTACTTTGCCTTTGGGCTATTTATTTTTACCGGATTATGAAATGATCCTGTTATAAATCACAACAGTAACACGCCGCTGCAGTGACCGTCAAAGTAGGGAGATGTAGGGAGGTGTGCCCACCTGCTGCCGTGCTTGTCGTGGTGCTCCTGCAGTTATGCAAGAACACTGTGACACCGCTGCTCTCTGTTCACCTTCTTTTCCCCATTTTATACAATCTCATAAAAAATGTATTTAAGCACTTCTGCAACGCTGGATGCTCTGTTGCCCTGGCAACCAAATTCACCCACCAGTATTATGTGCCTGAGGCCTGAAGCTGGTAGAATATTGCTTCACTTCTTTTCTCTCCTACTTTTCTTTCATTTAGTGATATTGTTCTCTGTGCCAATACAACAAACCACATCCAGTGACATCACTGTGCTGTTTTATTTCATTAATAAGTCATATAGTTACAAATAAAGTTTATTGGGATGGTGAATTATAACCAGGCCAAGGCTATATCAGCAGTATTGCAGTATATGGATGATATGCACATATATCCTGCACCCCTGGGTGATATAAAGGTTATAGAAGTTACAGTTGCAACTTTAAGGTCACAGGTTCCAATTCTTGGCACAGCAGTAAAAACGTAGGAGAAGTGAATAACACGTACACTCTGGCCTAATAGCTATCACAGAGGTGTTTGTGAGGGACAAAAGCTTTGTTTATACTTGCGCATGCCTCCGCAGAGCTATGAGCATGCACAGAGGCGTTTATGCTCAATGCGCTGTCCGTTGCAATATTCTCTGACACGCCAGGGGGCGTACAAACAAAATATCATGTGAATAAGCAAGAAGTCAATGAGTGTTACCGGAAGAATGTCATTATCCAACATGGCGATCCCTCTTTTGCTCTTGTGGTGGTGGCGATCTCTCTCTGTGAATTGAGAGTCATTTGTCTGTCCCTCTCTCAAAAAAGGGTGGTAGAGGTGTTTGTAGAGGCAAACCTGCTCGGCCAGTCTACCTCTGGGGTCCATGTTGAATTTCAAGCGCACTGTGCGCTTGGGGGGGCCTAGTTAGAAAAATTCAGAGGTGCATGAACAAGCACTGCGGCAGCTTGTGGCTCTACGCAAATGGCGCAATGATGTTTTTGGCCAGCGGATCCTCGCACCGGGAACACTGCGTCGAGCATAATATAGGCTTTAACCCCGCCACAAAAGAACTGAGGTGTTCATAGGGCAGCTGACCAGCTGACAATTCCTAGTAAGACTGTGTCTTACCTGGAAGCTTGGAGGTGTGAATATGTGGAGCTGCATGAATGTGAAGCAGGGTGTTAAAGGTGAAAAAAAAAAAACTCTGGAGAGAGGCCCATCTTGTGTTGCTTCTCTTCTTGCAAACATCGACCCAGCATGCTCTTATGCCTTAATTAGGGACAGTATGTGACACTGTGGCAGTCCTCAGAGACGGAGAAGGGGAAAAACAAGCAGCAACACCCTCACAGCAGCAACACCCTCATTGCCCCCCGCACACTTTTCGAGCCATCAGGACAAAATGCACTCTCAGAGAAGTTTTGCACGACACCCAACACTTCTAAAATGGCCTCCTACAAGCGAAGAGTGCAAACAGAACGATGGCTGAAGATGTACATGGCTTTTAGGGGTTGACTAGGCCATAGGCGTGCCCCGGAAAGCCCTGAAGTCACATAGAGGACACATTTAGGATAAAACGACCATGTTTTGCTGTTGTCACAAGGCATCAGATGCAGTCACTTTGCTGCACCACACATGCCTTTGCACACTATCTCTTCAGAGAACTGAAATTTCCTTACACTACAAAAAGACTTTTTCTAGAATATATCAAAACAGTCAAATAGTGTTGTCATTGAACATGACTCTTTTCAAACATTTCTCCATAAACAAGGGAACATGTGGGCATAATAAAGTGCTCATTTCCTTTCAATAAAAACAAGGACAGCAGTTTTAATTGGTAAAAATCAAACCTTATTTTTTATTTTAACAACTGTACTTGATAGAAGTGCCATGCTTTGGTTTGTCTTTTGGCTTTAATGGGTTGTGACTGATCATAACACTACTTTAATTACTGTTTAAAATGTTTTTTTTGCCAGTTACTGCCAGTTGCTTGAATGGTACCACATGCAGGACACAACATGCCTGACTCCTGGTGAGGCTAAGCTGTCATACAAAAACACAGTACACACTCAGCACACACATTGTTGGTGCTGAAGTCAGTACAGTCAGCACATTAGCTTAAAATGGACTGCTAATGTTCTGTCTTTACCTTTGTTTCACAAGTATTGTTATCTTGTAATTGCCAGTTGTGGCCACAGCCGTTGTCGTTTAGCAGAAGTTACATAGCTTTGCTGTAAATTGAATAACAAAGCATTGTTTTGTGTTTTCCTCACCAATAATTTATAGCGTTATGAACAGTCACAACCCATTCAAACCAAATGACGAACAAAAGCAAAGGTGAAAATTCGCTTTACATTTAGTCTGTGCACCTTCAGAGTAGCACAAGTACAGAAGATTCATAAAGTCAGCAAATTATGACAAACTATAATGTCAGTAACACAGCAAATATCTATCTTACGTATCCTAACATGAGCTACTGGTCATAACAGACCAAGTAAGGTTGTAGCAACAAAACCCCTGAGTGTATTGAATATACAGTATGTAGAATTTGTAATTTTTTCTTTTAAAAGTTACCTAGTCATGCGTTAAGCCTCAAAAGAAGAAAATGGTTTTTGAAACATATTTGCTTATATGTAGCAAATGCCATGAATTGTGTTATTTGGCCCTGGAAAATTAAACTTGTTGAAACCACAATCATCCATCAGGAGAGAATGGTTATTTGACAAGAAAATATGCTGAAGCAAGGAGGTCTAAATCCAAATTAAAGCCTTTTGCCAGGTATGTCATTAGGAGAGTTTCACCATGTTTGAGAAGCTACAAGAGTCCATAACACTTCCTGTCAAGTCTGTTGTCGATATTGAAATGACCAAGCCTGACAACACTGACAGTATATCACTCTAGAGAGGAAGAATTGTTTTGTTTTTGGAGTGAGATGCTTTCCCGCCATTACCCATTCATGACATGGAATCAATAATCCCCTCCCGCGCAGAGTGTGCTGCTCCCGGGTCTTATTTTCATGTGCTTTGTCTTATGTTAAGACACAGACTGTTACAGACTCAAGGAGAGAAAAAGAGATAAGAAAAGGCTTTAGAAGAAGTCCTGGTTTGTTGTTTATCCAATGGTAGACAAAGCAGAATACATGTTATTTACACTGATAGTGTAAAATTCGATGCCCTTCACCCACAGTGAAATACTTGAAATAATACAGTAAAGCCAATGATGCAAAAAGGTGAAGGATGAGGATTGGTGCACTCTTGACAGGATGAGTTAAACCTAAGCTTGATTTGACTCCTTCCAGTACTGACATTTATGTTGTTTGTTCGATCACTGCTGACACCAGCCACTTTTCTGTTGAGCAAAATTATCCAGCTCATGGTATTTTAATTTCACTTTAATTGACTTTAACCAGACAATCAGTGGGCCTATAAAATATTCAGCTAAACAAAGTGATCAGTCGGTTATCTGTAGCTCTTTTTGGCCAAGCAGAAAGTGTACGTGTTGAATAAAATCATCAATGAGCCTTGACTCCCTATCAGAGGTTGTTATTGGATTTGTGATTGTTTCCTTTTATGCTCTCCAGCACATTCCAGTTTGTTGATGGGTCAATTCAAAGGAAATAACACTTTGATTATTGCCTCTACTACAATTTAGAAAGGCTTATTTGGAAACCATGACTCCTTCAGAAACATGTTCATTAGTACAATTTAAACAGTAATATTTAGTTTTTCTTTCCAAAAAGTGAATACTAGAGATTGCTTGACTCTGCACCCCAGTTCATTTTAAATGTGTCTAAAGAACCATTTTCAGATGTTTTATTTGTAGAATATTTGCAGAATAATTTGAAGACTAGAGCCTATTATATTACATCCTCAATAAACAATGAGGCTGATTATCAGGGAAACATTACATTTATATAAAATATACACTCTATAAGGTACACCTGTAAACATGCTATTTAAGTTATAATCCTTAAAAGGGACAGTTTGGGTTGCATTAGCAGTAACATAATACAGCCTTCATACGACTGTGGGAGAGTGAACAGTAAACAGTGAGGCTGATATCAATGAGATCAAATTGAAAACAATAACGCAGGATAACAGGCATGCCTCATTTCCTGCGAATCCCTTGTGCATGTGAAGAAAAGTTGAATCAGCGCAGGAATGGTGGTCTCTGCCACTAACACTAAAAACTACTTTATATAGAAGTAATTACAGAATTTAAATAAATCGAATGGCTATTGGGAAAAAAATTACCTTAAATAGTATCAAAAATGGCATCTGATTTCAAAAAAATCTTAAAGGGAAAGTTCACCTCAAAATCAAAAATACATATTTTCCTCTTTCCTGCAGTGCTAAATATCCATCTAGATTGTTTTGTTGTGAGTTGTTGAGTTTTTGAGATATCAACCATAGAGATGTCTGCCTTTTTGGAATGTAATGGAACTAGATGGCACTTGGCTTGCTGCTTCATGGAACGAGAAGGAGCAGTCACAGGGAGCTGTTAGATGAAGAATTGTGACGAGCTGCACAACTTTAACAGTTCGCAGTTGCGATTATTATTGACCAATTTCTTTATTAAAAGGTGAGGTTGTTTCACTGTGCTGTAAACAGACGCCAATCGCTCTTCTGCTGTATTTCTGACAAAGTAGCTGCTCAAGGAGTGTTTTCTGTAGTATTAAACTGCACTTGCTGTTACCACGGTAACCATGAGTGTTTTCAAATCAAGGAGGATCCTTAAGGATCTGTAATCTTAAGGATTACAACTTTAATGTAAATATCTAATCAGCCAATCATGTGGCAGCAACTTAATTAATAGAAGAATGTAGATCTAGATGGTCAAGAGTTTCAGTTGTGAAAGCAAATGTAATCTAAGTGACTGTCAGACGGGGTGGTTTGAGAATCTCTGAAACCCTGTATCTCCAGGGATTTTCATGCACAACAGTTTCTAGAGAGGAAAAACAAAAAACATCCAGTGAGTGCTAGTTCTGTGCTGGTGAAAACAATTTCTGCTGCAACATGCAGTTGGTAAGATCAGAATTTGGTGTTAACAACATGAATCCATGGAACCATCCTGCCTTGTGTCAGGGGTTCCAGCCTTAAAGGGGCAATATGTAAGAATTGAGACTACTCTCCACTTGTCGAATTCATACTCCAAATAAATAGGAGGCAGCATATCACATATCAGGTTACAACTGCTGCTAACTGCCATGAGTCAGTTAGCTCAGTTAGCCGTGCAACTAACTTAGCAGTCCTAAGGATTAAGGATTCATTTCGACCAAACCAGAGTTGGTGATTGTTGGAACAGTGGAAAGACGTAACCAGGACGGTTTTGGTGAGTTTTATTTTGTTTCTGTGGAGTTTGAATGAAGTGTGTTTCATGATGAGTTAACAAGATGAGTTAATAAGGCAATTAAACTCATAATAGTTTGGAAATAGAGATACATGAAATCAGAAGGTGTACGGTTGTATTTTGCTGTTTGATAAGGAAAATAGATATAAGCATATTTCCTTTCTTGACATTTTGTGAGTTTATTTTGTTCATTTATTAGACTAAAAAAGCTAGCCGGGGCTAGCTGGTTAACATTCTAATTTCAGTAGATATCTCTGCAACACAATACATAGACATCTTTGACATGACTCAAAACTGTTACTACTTCACATTCTGTTGATAAGGTTAGTTCATTTTTTTATGTTTTAAAACTTTTGGCCAAATCTAACATATTGGCCCTTTAATACCATATGATCATCGTCTAAATGCCACAGCCTACTTGAGTGTTGTTGCTGACCATGCGTCTAATGGCAGCTTTCAGCAGGTTAATGCACCATGTCAAAAAGCACTCGTGATGTCAAGCTGGTTCCACAAACATGACGATGAGTTCAGGCACTTTAATGTCCTCCACAGACACCGGATCTCAATCTAATAGAACAACTACGGGATCAAGGGGAACAGAGATTTAGAAGAATGAACGTGCAGCTAACAATCTACAGCGACTGCATGAGGCTATCATGTAAATATGGACCAGAATCTCTAAGAAATGTTTCCAGCACCATGTTGAATCCATGCCACAAAGAATTCAGGCTGTTCTGGGAACAAAGGGGGGCTCTACCCAGTTCTAGAAAGCATTGCATTATTAAGTGACCACTGATTGAACATTTGAATACAAATTAAAGGTCCATGACAAACCATGATTTCAATCATTCACTGTAGATGTTTAAAATGGGCTGCCACTTCTTTGAAATCCCAACCAGTGACTGGGTGAAGATCTTCCATGTGCTCTGTGTTCAGAAATAACAACACTCTCAGACATCTTCTTTCTATATATAAAGTGTTGCCTAAGAACACGACACCTGGGTGCATAACCAAATGTGAAGACATTAAAAGAGATTAATTCTACGAGTTTGGTAGGAAAAGGCAGACACAGCCCAGCAGCTTGTAGTTGCTGTTTACTTAATATAACTCACTGAGTGAGAAAAGCTGAGACACTGGTGAGAGGTGAGAGAGTCAGGGTCGAGTGTGAGTGGGCTTGAATTTCTAGTCACATACTGAATGCTGGTAGTTTACTCTGTGACTTGAGGATTCATAGTCAGGGGTTACAGAAGGCCACACTAACTTTGGCTGGGAAGATGGGATGTGAATCAAGGTTCAAAGTATGAAAATCTGTCCAGTGACTTTAAGAGGAGTTATATGAGGCCTTGTGACAGCAGGGGTCAGTCTACAGGCCTAAAGGCAGGCACTTACCAATGTGAGCCATGATTTGAATCTTAGACACATTTTCTAGATTATAAGGAATTCTGCCATCACCACAAATTTATTGTGAGATGGTTAGAAACTTTTGATCCAGTGTTAAAGGGTTCAGTGTAGGTACTTAGCCCTACATAACACAAGTTATACCTCTTAGTGTATATTGGCAAATAGGTAAGTAACATGAGTCATTTGAATTATTTTTGATGCATAATCTATTGTAAGGATGAAGACCTGTGCTTGGTTAGCCAAATGATCCTGCCAAATACCTCCAGGCTAGAACAGTCACAGACCTTTTTCCTTCATCTTTTGGAATTAACATGGTAATGCATCATTTTTCTGCTACTTCATAAAACAATCTCTTGGTAATATTTTGTTCCTCACCCAACCTCAGACAATATGTTGATATTTTCCTTTTTTTTTTCAAAAGGCATTAAAGAAACAACAGTGCTGTTTAATCTAAATAAATTAGTCCCTAGTTGGAGGCAGTAATAATGGAACACAATAAGCAATAAGCTGCTGTCTCAAAACAAAATGAAAGCAGTAAATATCCCGTCTGCTCTGTGCTCCACTTTTTTTGGCGTGGGGAGAAACGGGGCTCTCTCTGTCTCACACCATTAAGCATTAAACCTAATTTAAGGCTACTAATATGAGATTGAGAGGAAAATACCATCAGAGGACTGCTCATTTCTTATCCCAGTACCTTTGCTATTTCTTTACAACCTAATTTTAGAAAGGGCTTTGTTTTGTCAGATGACAAGCTGAATGGCACCCTTTTTTCCCTGCATGGCATAAAAACATGTCAGCCACTACAGGAGACGACATCTTGTTATCTTCGAACAACTTCAAGTCTTCTGTAATTATGTGTGCTACTATGCACAACAGCAACCTGCCTTTCCACATCTCATATGCTACAAAAAGACAGCCATATTGGGCTTTTCGCACGATATTGGCACACTGAGCTATTAGAGCAATTAGTCCTGGCTGACATATCTGCACCATCATTTGCTATTTTGTCTGCTGTTATGCTGCTGTTATTTTGCTGCACAGAGGTTGGGATTTAGTATGAGTTGGAAAAATCCTTTAATTTTATTCAAGTAAAAGATCAATGCTATAGTGGAATAATTCTATTACAAGTATGACCAATTAGTACAAGTCATAGTGAAAAATGGTTCCTTTTAATCAATAAACTTCATAATAACAGTTATACCATCAAATCACGTTTCCATAAAAGTCTCTTACTTCTTACTAGGTTAGACCTAGAAATGCTTCTGTAACACTTCCAACATGGTTAAAGTCTAATTTAAATGATGTCCCATTAAGAGAAAGACTACGGCAGGAAAAGGTTAAATGAAGAGATTTGCGCACCTTGTTCTGCCTTCTGAGAAGCAATGCAATACATTTTTCATGCTCCCTTTCATGCACCAGGTGCCAACGCATTCCCGCAAGCATTGAAGCATTTGGTCCTATCAAGTTTGAATGGAGCCATTATAGAATAATTACGTACCTGAGACCTATGTTTGAATGCCAAAAAGCCATTACTGCAATTTACAGCTATGTGCGTGAATTACACTAAAGTTGTTTGTGTGACAGGGTACCACACTGCAAACTCTTTCGGGTCATTCTTCACCCTCCATGCCACCTACTTGTCCCGTATATCCTGTCATCCCATCATGCTCTGGGCTTCGCTGCTTGTCATAGACAATGAACAGGACCTTAACTAGCTCAAATAAAGTTCTTACTCACCTATGCATAAGGACAACATCAGTGTGTTTGCACATTTTAGCTGCTACTACAAATAACTACAAATCATGCTTACATTATATTTTGGCTGACTGCTGTCAAATGCAGATTGTACAGTTTTAGAGTTTTTGGTATGTTATTTATTACAGTTCGATGTAGCATTGGCTTCCATTAGCGGTGGAGGAAAAAATCGATTCACAAAAGAATCATTCTCTGTGACTCGATTCACAAATGCCAAAAATCTTCTTTTTTTTAAGTTGTCGATAAAGTTATATTGACGGAACAAAAAAGAACTCAAACGCAAGAGCACAGTGCAGCACCCGGATGATGCTGAACTTAGGCACAAACAAACAAGACCACCTAACCAACTCACACTGCAGCACTTTACAAAACTCACAACCAACTCTGGTTTGGTGAAGAAAATAACTTGATCCACAGTCCATTTCATTTCAAAAGACCTGCATCTGTACAGCTTTTTGGATAACAATGACTTTCTCTGGTACTAACGTTAAAGTGGAGAGGCTTTTCTCCACTTCTGGAGATATATACGTAACTGGTCAGTAAATTACACTTTAATTTCAGTATTGTCATACAGACAGAAGACTGTAACATGCTCCTCACACTTTTCTTTGTATTTTCCTGTTTGCTCAGAAAGTGATCTCAACCATGTTATGTTTCATGGAGTAAGTCAAGTTCAAATGGAGTAAGAGCCTGAAAATAGTGCAACCCTTTCTGTTTATTCATTTAAGAATCAGGTTTTGAATTGAGAAGATTCCCACCCCTAGCTTCCATTAATCTCCTCATGGTGTGAAAATTATGAAAATTAGAGAGCAGACTCCTGAAACTTGCCCAAGCTCTATTAAGTCCATATGTTATCAGTGCATGGAAATGCAGCATTACTACATTACTAGATTTTTTTAGCCACTTGGGGGCAGCAGAACAAGCTTAAAATACAACATGTGACATATTATCACCTTCGAGTTGGTATGAGGAATGTGTTAGCAAACAGTTGCCTATTTACACTTCCAGCAGACATGAAGCAGCTATCCAAGTGGGGGCATGTTTTGGCCTTATGACCAATGTATTCACTCTCCTTAGAGATATTTGGTCTCCACTAACTCCTGAGAAAAAAATCTGACTCTTTAGCAGCTAGGTGTTCCACTATATTTACAAGCTAGTCGGGAACTTTGTCTGTGTGCCATTTGCTACTGGGCAGATAGCATACACTTGATTTATCAGAGCTTTTTTGCTGAAAACAGCTGCCAACTGCTGTTGGAAATTAAGTTGATGACAGCAGTGTTTGTTGTTGTTTGTTTGTTGGAAAACCAAAACAATGAGCTATAGGAGGCTAAAATGCTCAATAGAGCTGAGGGGAACTGCAGAATTGGGTGATTTGTTTAGTCACTACGAGCAACTCCTTTCACATTACACAGTCATTTGATCCATTGTTTATATAAAAAATATTGCTTTATTTCATTATTTTATCGCTTTAAGTGCACATTGATTTAAAAAGTCTGCACTGCATTACCTCTTAATTTAATTAACAGTTTCACATTAACAATTTCAGTGCTGGGTTACTTCAGAAACGTCGTCAGTTTGATCCTATAAAAAAAGCTCCACAACCTGGATATAAAACACTCTCTATCCTGCCACGCTGATGATGCTGAAGAATTCCTTTGTGATATCCCTATGAAATCGTCATAACTCCATGGGTGATACTTCCTTTTGGAAGATTTATGGGACTTATAACTGACTTTTGAAAAGAAACTTTGTTGCTACTGTGGCATGTTGTTAAACCAATCTATGCCATGTAAATACATTTTTGTTTGCCGTAAGCCATAACATAAGGTGTCAAGATGATCTGTCAAAGTCATGCTGTGAATGTTTGTGACAGATGATATCCTTGGTTAAATTATACTATTTGATGGGAAGTGAATGATTGTGGATTTTTTTCCCTCTTGAGTTATACTAAAATATCATTTCTATTTTCATTGTGGTTATTCATACTAATGAATGGTGAATATTAATTGTGAGACAATATATTATTCCCAATTATTTAGGGTAATTTAAATTTAACAATGCAATCACACTATCCCCTTCTAAACGTGCAGAGTTCAGCTTTGTCTTTATGTTTTTGTTTAGCCAGTTTGTGATAATCTTTTTGTGCATGTGTGTGTGTGTGTGTGCACACGCTGCTCTCTTGCTACCTACCCCTTACCCCCAGCCCCTCTTTTTTATCATATACCCAGGGCAAGATCTGTTGATGTATTTATGTGATTTTTTTGTTTCTTTATTTCTATCTCTGCATAATTAAGACTGCTAAAGGTATACATTTTATTTACCAAATGCTCCCTCAGAATCTACAAAGTGTATTTTGTCTACCATTAGATCATCCAAATGATTTTTCTGGGTGACATTAAGACCAACTGGCTAGATCATTCATCTCTCAATGATCGAAACCTACATGGCAATATAAACCTAACTCAACTCATAAGTGAACCTAGTGAGTTGATTACAGGTCTAAGTTCTTGTTAGATTGGATTCTTGTCACCCATCCCATCCTGAGAGACTTATAAAATCTGGGGTGTTATCTAACTGTTTCAGTCACACATGAACATGCATACGTGTGGGTGAGGAGATCGGTACATTGCATCATCACCGTGCGCCACGGTGAGACGCTGTGAAGCTGGCTTGATCGCTTCAGTTTTAATTCCCTTTTTTAAGACAAAGGTCATTGTCCACGCGGGCACTAATGATATGCATAAACAGCAGTCTGAAATATTGAAACTGACTTTGTCCACCTGTTCAGCATACTAAAAAGATCTGTGAGGTGTATATCTATGTGTTCGGTCCCATCAACTCCTATGGCCATGGTAGCGGGCATTTCAGCCGGATACTGTTGCCGCACACCTGGCTCTCATCAACCTGTGCTGCCCATGGTGTCTCCTACATTGACAACGTGTTCCACTATCATGCAGCCAAAACAATATCCTGACGTCCACTCCAGCCAACCAGGCTCTACTATTAATGTCCCCAGGGTCGTAGAACCAGTCAGTCAGATTTTATGATCATGATAAAAGGTGTACCTCAAGGTTCATCTCCAGGGCCGTTCTCCATTTTTATTAATGATCGCCCACAAATCTGTTCTGCTTGTCATATTCAACAATATGCAGATGATACTGTGATTTAATCTTCCACAACTGACATCTCACAAATTCAGCGTACAATACAGGCTGATTTTGATGCAGCTCAAAAAGGATTTTCTTTCTTACGAACTACTGAATAAGAAGTCTCATATTATGTTGTTTGGCACTAGATCAGATTTTTTTTTTTTTTGCATTTAACCAATAATTGGTTGATTCATTTCTTAGATGGAACACCACTCGAGAAATTGGAGGGATTTAAATATTTAGATTATATTTAGATTCTCAACTTTCTTGTAAGCCCCATATTGACTCAGTGAAAAAAAAATAAATTGCAGCCTTAGAATATGATATTGTTCTATCATTTGTTTCACCCTACAGGTCAGGAAAATAGTTATTTTACAGTTGATATTTCCAATACTAGATTATGCAGATATTGTCTATAAGAATACCTCAGAAACAAATCTTCGTCCTCGTAATGAAGTTTACAATGGTCTCTGTAGATTTGTTTTGAGGGGTACTTATAGAACCCATCACTTTTTTATGTATGAGTTGCTAAATTGGTTAACACAGAACATTGTTTGTATCGTTTTTTCTTCGTTCCTAGAATTTCTGAAGACGTGCATTTAAATTTCAAAGCTCCATCTGATTGGAACAACCTGCCCAGTTTACTTAGATCTAATACCTCCTTTCATTTATTTAATGCATCTCCTTTTACTTATCTTCAAACAACCTGCTCTTGCTTCTAATTATACTTGAGATATGGAAATAATTTATCTCTAATGTGAAGGTGCAAGTAAATGCATGTTTATAGCTTTGAATTGGTATGTGTGCATTTACTGTGCGTATTTTAGTATTTTTAGGGGAATCAGTGGGTGTGGGAGTAGCTAGGCCTGGGAGAGCTTTTGTCTGTGTATGTTTGAGTGTATTTGTGTTGTTTTGTTTATGTATTTTCTGTATGTTTATTTTAAGGACCCCCTTGAAAATTAGATTCTTAGTAATAAATGTGTATTTATAATAATCTTTAAAAATGCAGTTATTACTCACTGCAAAATAGCTGTCTATGTCAATGTGGTGTTTATCACTCTGTTTCTCTCTCTAAACAGACACCACAAAGAACAAAGAACTCAGACAGTATCCTTGTGTATAAAGTTGAAAACCCCTGCTTCAAGGTGGTTGTCTGTCGGAGTGGCCAGACAGTTCTGCATTCAGTCAAGTGCATCGACATAGACTCCCCTATCCTCCAGTATTGAGACAGCTATACAGCTCAATGTGTTGCATTAACAAAACAACATGACTAGTGCTTGCTGCAGCTCAGAAGTGTGATTTTGCTTTGCTGGAGTTATTAAAAATGTTTTGATCTCCTGGCAGGCTTCATGCAGGGCAAAGGCAATTATTCAGCAATGCTCGGTGCAGGGTTATTTAGCTTGGATGGTTACAAAGTGAGAAATGTTTGGACATGGCTGGTCTGCGGAGTTTGTGTACACTCTGTGTCCTCAGGGCAGATGCATGCTCCTGTTAAAACAGGGATTTGGAGGGTGCTCTTTCACCTAGCCACATGTCACCAGTTGATACACAATGTGCCTTGTAGGCCATTCTGCTCTCCTTCACGCTCTTGCACACAAACAAACAAACAGGCAAACACAAGCTTGCATATGCACAGCCGCACGCATAAACACATGCATAAATTCACATTTCATATGTATTCAGGTGCATCCTGTTAAGGAGTATTTTACAGTTATGTCCTTTTGGATATAGATATTTAGTGTTTGTCAACGTAAAAGCTGAATCTTCCTCACTTCAGTAAAAATAGTTATCTTTATATATATTATTAGCGAGATATTCCACTGCCTTGCAAATGTGGTTTAACTCAAAGTGTTTTTGTGTTTAGTTTTTGTCCAGATCTTTCTCTTGTCCAGGCTGTGCAGAAAGGTCAGCAATGTACTTGACATTGTACTGCTCAATTAATGCAACCACATGCACAACAGTAACAATATTCAAATCAACTGAAAATACAAAGTTTCTGTTGCAGCAGGGGTCTTGAGATCATTAACCTTTTGATTAACCTTTTGATTCTGGCAGCTGCTGTGGCTTCCAACAGGTGGCTGATGGGGTTTGACTAATACTTCAGTATTTAAGCTGCTGATAGCCAACAAAGTGTAAATAAAAGGGATAAAACAGGGAGTGCAGTCTTAGGTTGTGGTATTTGTTACATACTGCATGCACATACACATTACTGCATATCACCCTGCACAATAGAGAAGACACAAATTCCACCTTGTCAGTGAGACAGATGAAGCTCCCACACTATTATATTGTACTGGGATGCAATATCTTTAATTACTACTTATAATTTTGTTACTTTCCAAACTCATGGCCACTTCCCACAACGGTTGACCAGGTGTGCGAAGGTAGAAAGTAAGGCAGGGTTTGAATTGTTATCTCAAGCCCTCTTTTCCATTTTTCAAACAACTACTTTCAGTAGTATACACTGTGAATGCCTTTGAGGAGAGACTGTCAGAAAATGTGAAGAGATAAGGGAGGCAGTGGATTACGGCCAAGAGGAGGCTATGATGCTGGGCCTCACGCCCCGCCTTCAAGTGTGGCCATTCAGAGCAGGTATGTACACTTACACAGTTCCTTTTGTACAAACGAGTTTGTTACAAACATATTGAGGCCTTTAGGAAAGAGGTCAGGGTGAACGGTTAGGTCAACAAAGTGGGAGACTGTTGACGTTTTTTCACTCAACAGTCAAGAGTGGTTTCTTTTAATCGCAATCTTTCTCCAACCTCAACCAAGTAGAGAGTAAAGTTAATTCTTGATGCTGGGAGTAGTAGTTCTACAAAAATAATAACTTAAATCTAAACCATAAAGGTGGCAGATCAGAAAAAAATAGTTTTAATAGTTTGGAAGGCACTGAAAATGCTCATATGGGTCTTTTTGGAACGCAATGACATCTACCTGTCTTGTCATTTAGTTTGAAGGACTTGCTGGGCTTGAACTCTGTTGCAGCAGGTTCAGAGCTGAAGAACGCCAAATACCTCACTGATTGTTCTGATGTTCTCTCTGATTCTCAGAGGCTTCTTTGATAAATTGCACCTGAAGTGAACCTACAAATGTCGACAAAGCACAGGCAACTCTAGGCAGTGGTTATACAGAAAAAAAGCTTCACTATAGCTTAAGGCATTGAATATGTTTACTACAGTATGATGCAGCACATGGCAACATTTCTCTTTCTACTCCATCCAGTTCTTTGAAGCAGACAGCAGATTCCAACCACCTGGATAACTTTCTCCCTGCTGTGGTCAGGAAGAAGGTACCATATACACCAGCAATATGAAACATGGTACTGAGTAGCTGTTTTAAAGCAGAAGTAGAAAAATTCAATCACTCGTGTTATCTCTTGCCAGGATGAGAGAAAAAGATCAGAAAAAAGTTGTGACATCACATCATGTTATAGTGCTTCAATTGAACACAATTCTTACTACTCAGTGGTTTAACATCACCGTCAGTAACCCAGCACATCAGTGAAGATTTGCAGAATATTGGTAGAATATTACTGCCCCCATTTGAGCGCTGCCAACTTGACACATCTGCCAAGGAAGTTAGTAATTCGAAAGCTTTTTTTGCCCTGCAGAGATCATTTAAGGCTGTCAAGTTATTTTCTTCAATACAGTACAGATAATCCCCCTTCTAACTACTCTATTCACAAAACAACTGCATCAAAATCATTCTAAAGCAACAAGGTTCAGGTTTCTATGGGTCTTGGGTTCCAAACTGCGGTCGATGGGGCTGGGAGCGCTTTAAAAACCAGGGGCTTTCAGTATGATGCCAGGGTTATTGTGGTGGGGAAGCGAGGTGGTGGCTGCTATTGATCGGCTTGCGTTTGGAGACAATAATCAGGGAGGCTGATGTCGGGCACACAGTGGATCTACCTCGAAGGAATTGATTGCTTTGAGCTGCTAGCCATTGGTATTCTTGTGCTGGTACACAATGGGAGACAGACAGAACAGGGCACTCTGTCTTTGAGGGTCAGCAACGAGTGGGAGAGAATTGGTGGAGGACATAGAGAGGATGGGGGTGGGTAATGGAGAGGAGAGAGATGGGAGAAAGAAAAAAGACAGAAAGAAAAAGAAAGGAAGAAAGAAAAAAGAAAGAAAGAAAGAAGAAAGATGGGAATAAGTCCAGCCATGCTGTCATCTTCACATGTGACTTCTGACAGCAATCCTCAAAAGACAAAATGTTTCATTGCAAGAGTGGGTGTATTCTGCTATGCACTCTGAATTTTGAAGTCTTTGGAGTTGTAGTCATACCTTAAAAAGAGGAAGAGGTGAAGAAGGCAGTGGCATGTTTATCCTTTGGAGAACTCTGTTGACAAATCCTTGTGGGATTTCAAAATCCAGATCTAAAAACTTGTTGAACCTTTTAATCTTAAGAAAGTATCTTGAGGTAATAGGTTATAAGTGTAGCAACAGTCGTTCTTTAAGGTTTATGATTAATGACAGTAGTAGTGATTACACTTGTGTAAGAACTCGTACAAGCAGTAGCAGTAATACATAGTATGGATGAGGAAGCCAAAATGCATTCATGTTTAGCTACTAGGGTGAAGAAAAACTAGAAAACAAGCTGTCAGCCAGGAGACTCTCTATGCACTCTATGTATCCCTTTTAACTGAACATGTAGTAAAGAGATGCCAGAGCAAAAACTGTTGATATTATTTTCTATTTGTCCCAGTTAAAGTCCTAGCTCTTGTATTCTGAATAGCAAAGAGATACTTTTGTGTGCTGCCAGAATAAAGAATTTTGCAACAATGCTGTTATGAATGAATCACGTGATGGCATATGCTCTAGTCAGTGTGAAACTGAAAAATGCTGCTGTTTTCCCCCACCTTGAAGTTTTCATTGCAGAATGCAGCCTCAAGGCAAGGCTCTGGTGATGAAAGACCAAGTCGCATGACTCATTTGTTTATAAAAAGATGGCTGCCACAGATCTGCCACAGATCTGTCAGAGCCCATGATCAAAGAGGACGCAGGCTAATGTTGAGGATGGAGAACTTTTCATACACTGGCACAGCCGTCACCGGCAAAGCTGCTGTTTATTCCCACTGAGCACATGATGATGAGGCTGTGACAAAAAGCTAGTTTGCGGATGACTAAATAAGCATTAGTGTACCACTTGAAGATGTGTCAATGTGTACTGTATCCTCATTTTCCCTCAAGCTTAATTTCCTGACGGTCTGTATACTGTAGAGTGTCTATTTTAGCTCATTTCATTGTTTTTCTGTTCCATACTAAGTATGTTGCATGCTCCCCTGTTCCATTTGTCTGATCAGACTAAAAGATTTTTACAACTAAGCAGTGATTGCTTCATATAATGCAGTGAGCTGTCTGTACTGTTGATGCTTTTTCTGTTTGTGGTAAAATCGTTTTACTGAGGGGATTTATCTTGATATAGATGATCACAGCTTGCCTCCATTACTCCGAGAGCCATGTCTCATCTCTTTGTAATCTTTATCCAACTTTTCTGACTTTTTCAACTCTTTCTGCTGGTTTTTGAAACTTTTATTCTTTCCTGTTGAGGAATGGATATTGTCTCTTCTTCTTAATTCAGATTCATTTCTTGGGATTTAACCTTGCACCTGGGGATCTGCTTATCTTTATGTATTTGGATGAAATTGCCTTTCAAAAGCTGACCTACTACAGATTTCCCAACAGTGGCAGACTTATTCAAGTCTAGAGTTAAAGCAAGACCATGTAACTTTTGCTAAACAGCGGCTACTGTGATGGGCAATTACAGGATAATGAGACCTTTCCTCCATTTCCCAAAATTCTTTTGAGTCAGTTGCTTTGAGGACATCATAATCAGGTAACCTGAGTGAAAAAGAGTGGAAAGGGACCACAGCCACAAGAAATAAAATCAGCACACTGACTCAGTAATGTTAATTACAAAGCAATATCTATCTAAAGTTTGTTAACATTAGCTAACATTAGCCAGCCACAATAAGCTACTGGTCATATCAGACTGATTAAGGTTGTAGTGGCAAAACCCTGGAGTGTATTGAATTGAGTAAGGTTTTGTTTTTATTGTTAATGAATTAAACTTTTTAACAAAAATTGTGTTAATTCTTTCAAAAGTTACATTGTCTTGCTTTAAGACTGTAATTCAATCAGGATTAAAGTTTACGGAAATAATGGTATAAAACACTGGTGATAACACGTAGGTTAGAGTTTTTGGTGCAAACTCGTCCTGGTGGTCAGTGTCTGATTTTAAGGATGAGCTATAATTGGTCAGCAACATAACATCCTGACCACGGCCACTCTGATGCTACTGTGGATGGAATCTTGCTCTGCATCAGAAGCTGGAGGCAGTGGACTATAGGTGTAACTAATTAGATTGATTAATGGGATGTTGGCTGGTAATTGGCTTGTGTGTGTTTAAGTGAGAAGTAGTGATGTGCGAGTCATGAGAGAATCGTTTGAATTGACCAACTCTTTTTACTGACATCTCCACTAACTTGTACTTTTGGAAAAGTGCAATGAGATAAATTCTGTTATGAATTGGCGCTATATAAATAAAATTGAATTGAATTGAAATGTATCAAGTTCATTACTGTATTAACCAACCATTTTGGCGCTTGTTTCAACCCAGTACTCGCTCTTCCAGCCCGGAGCACCCCCTGCCATGAACTGAAGGTCTGACTCGGTTTGCACAAAATGACTCACTCACTCAGTACTCGCTTTCCCAGCCCGAAGCTCACTCCCTACCCTAATGAGCAGCTCTGATACAGGTTGAGTGCTTCTGAACAAGCCCCCAGGAACAGTGCCAGGCTTTGAAGCAAATTGACATAGTGGTCACATCGTGTAATTACAACTTTCCCACACACAATCATGGGAAAAGGAGCAGCTGTAAAATGGTGGATAATTTTTTGGAGCATCACAACCCCTATGAAATGACTTGTTTCACTATCAGAATTTGATCCATTCGGTCTGATGACATTTGGAAAGTTATTTTATCCCATTCAAGATAGTGGAGGGCTAAACCAGAAGTTAGCTGGCTTGGCCAGCGAAAGTCTCTGGTGCTCGATGGGCGCCGTGGATGGTGGGTGATTCATAAACTAAAAGCATTTCTGAGAGGTAGTCTGGTGCAAAGCCATGTAGTGGCTTATAAACTAATAAAGAATTTTAGAATCAATATGATCATGTAACAGGTAACCAGTGTAAAGACTTAGGTGTAATGTGTGCTCTCCTTTTGGTCTTAGTCAGCACTTGTGCGGCAGAATTTTGAACTAATTGTAGCTGATTTATTGCATTCTTTGGTAGACCAGGAAGGAGAGCATTACAGTAGTCTAGCCTGCTAGTTATAAAAGCATCCATCAGTCTCTCTGTGTTGCTCAGAGAGAGAAATGGCCTCACATTGGAAATGGTCTTCAAATGAAAAAATGTTGTTTTTGTGATTTGAGCCTTGAATTTGAGATCAGAGTCAAAAAAATCACGCCTAGGTTTCTAGCTTCTTGGCTTGGGTTGAGTCCCATTGTATTTAGTTTCTCTCTTTGAGCCTTTGAACCAAGTACTTCTGTTTTATACCTGGCTGAGCTGTAAGAAATTATGTGAAATCCAGGCCTTTATATCTAAAATACAGTTAAAAAGTGAATGAAGTGGCTTGGTGTCAACAGGAGACATGGCCACATAGAGCTGAGTGTCATCAGCATAGCTGTAGAAAGCGATACCGTGCCTCCTGATGACACTGCCCAGGGGTAGCATGTACAAATTAAAACGTAACAGTCCTAAAATTTTCTCCTGTAAAGATATGAGGTAAACCAGTTAAAAGCAGTTCCAGACAGGCCAACATGCTCACTTAATCTGTTTAAAAGAATCTGGTGGTCCACAATATCAAAGGCAGCACTCAAGTAGCACCAGAATTGAAGGCTTGCTGTTGTCAAGATTTGTTCTAATATCGTTCACTACTTTTAGCAGGGCTGTCTCTGTGCTGTGATGTATCCTAAAACCTGATTGAAACATTTCCAATTTAGTGTTTGAATTTAAAAAGGTACTTAGCTGATTAAAAACTAGTTTCTCTAAAATTTGTGAGATGTGAGATTTGTAATTGGTCTAAAATTGCTGGGTATTAAAATATCCAGGATCCCTGTGGTTGGTGTGCAGTCCATCGTTCTTGAAGAAGGCAGGACAGCCCAAGTAAAGATCAAAGTATTCTTTAAAAGTAACCCTAAATTTGTCACATGCAGTTTTTAGCCATGAATTTAAGCAGTACAGACGACTGAATTTTTCTGTGCCCCTTTTGTAAGTTAGTAGAGGTCCTGAAATTGCAATGTTTTTTCCAGTGGCTTTAAGGGTGGTGAGAAAAGTTTTAAAATGTTACTTCAAAGTTTCGGACTCACTGTGTGAAGTGTCATTGCTGCCAATGTGTGCCACCACACTACTCATGTTAGTGTGTTTTCCAAGCACCGTTGGAAGCTGTGTGTTCAGGTCCAACACACGGGCTCCGGGGAAACAGTGTACCACTGCAGAGGTTGCAGGGAGGGGAGGGACAGCCCCCGAGCGATGGAATCACTGATGATGGTGATGGTGGAAGCAAGCAATGGTGGAGGGGTGGGTGCAGAGGAGGGATGGCGAGTCCGGGCTCAGCACCGTAAAACGATTTTGCAGCCTCAGCTCTTCCTTGCCTGCCTCTGTGACCCACCCGATTCCACTGATGTTCCCTTTGGCAAGATGTGTAGCAGCAGAATTGGCATCCAATATGTTTTAGGATATACTGTATATTACATAACAGCAATAATTCTGAACTGTTCCAAAGTGTACTTGAGGTAGTCTGTAAATTTGATTATGACACAGGCTCTTTGCCCTGTTGTATTAAGCAAAGCGGCGAGAAATAGAAATTATTATGACTTGGTATTTGCGAAAATAAATTGCCTTGCTGTTAGATCCTGACCTTTACCTTCAGCTAATGGTGAAGAAATGCTGTCTCACAATCGGATGCATTGCCTTAAGCCACAATGTCACTCTAAACTCAGATTCCAAAGTAGATTTTCAAATTACCGTAACTTTACTGTGATCCCTGTTCTGTCACCTGGTCTGTTAGGGTAAACACCAGCAAGTTCCTTTTCGGTTTGAGCACATTGTATATGACAGATATGTCATACAGTTGTATGGCCAGTTTTAACTCCGTCTCTTAGACATTATGCTAATAAATTGTTAAATAGTTCTCCCAATTACGTTGTGCTGACAAACGTAATCATTGGCAATGTTTTTGAGTGAACAAAGTGCTACATTTATTGAGTTGTAGGGAAGTGATTGAGGCGGCTAGTGGGTGTACAAAGCGCTGGACTGTGACTCCAGAAGCCGGGTTCGCTTCCTGAGTCCCGTTTGTGGTTCAGTTTAGGCAACGCAAGCACTTTGGTTAAGGTTAGGGAAAGGTCATGGTGTCAGTTAAATGTTAATGAAGAAGATGTGTCTTAAGTCACTGCTGATTTTTTCTGTATTAAAACAAGCAGGAGCCCGTTGAGCGTCTCACAGCCAGAGCTGCCATGTCGGTGGTCAGTGGTGGAAAGTGCTCCATGGCCAGTGTTTCTACACATGGCTCTCGAACTGGGAGAGCTGATGCAAGGAGCGCCGAGTTTTTTGTTCCCATGCCACTGATCCGATTAAAACTGTGGAGTTAAAAGTGTCCTGAAGTTTCAATGTCTCTCGAAGTTCGCATTTTTTGGTTCTCTTGCTCTCGGCTGTAGTTGGACCCTCCATTTCTTAGGAAAATGTCCTAAGGAGCAGCAACAGATTGTCCGCACGCATGGTGGACAGATATATGTCCAATGAGGAACTCAATTTGCACAGATTTTGAATGTTCTGGTCTTCAGTTTAAAATAATATTAAAACAGGTTCAGATAAGTCAAGTTAAAACTCACTAAGACGATAAAACTATTAAAACTCTGAGTCAAAACAAACTGGGGAAGACAGAAGCAGCCATCTTGGATTTAAGTTCACACGTCACCTGTAGACGTCAACAAAAATAAGTAAATAAATATAGATTTCATTCATTCTCTACCATAATTTTATTCTTGGCACTGTTGAGAAGGTATTTAGAGAATAAACAAAATATGAATAATCAAATAATTATTTTTTGAGACTTTCTTTTTGGTGGCTGGTTGCTGTAAGGGAATTGGACCAATGACCTCAGTATTTCTAAAATCCTGGCTTTCTTTATATTAAGAAAACACTGATGCCATCAGAATAATTTGAACAATGCCATAATCAAATAACAGTTCAACAGGGCAGAGCATACAGGGCACAATCACTTTGTGTCAGTCTTTATGTGGATGTGCAGCTTGTGCAGCTGTCAGTCTTTTAGAAAAATGCTTCAATATTGCTGAAAAGCTATGGAATCACCTTTATTTTTTACCTTTAAAAAATCTCTTGCTTTTTATGGATTTCAGGTTAGTTTTCTGTTGTGCTGATGCAAAGGTTTGAGGAAAGCCTTCATAAAATCCAGAAACACTCATATCTGATCAGATGATGTCTCTATTCAATTTTACCAGATGTGTCACATTTTATTTATATGCTTTCTTACCACTGTCTCTTGATTTGTTCTTATCTGAGCTGTCATGTTGGCTGCAGTATGGTAAGAATAAAAAGGTTGGCGTATGTTAGGTGGAATAAAGACTTTTACAAGCCTGCAAATCCTCCATCTGACTGGGTTGGGACATCTTCCTGCTTAGATTTTAATGAAGTAAGTGCTAGAGAATTTGCTCCATTGTGACTCCTACAATGTCATCCTCTAAAGGAGACACAGAGGAGTGACTGAAAATTGGAGGGGCCCCCAGAGATACTGATTTTTGTTTCTATCCCTTGGCTTTGCCATTTATTCCACATTTATATATTTTCTGTGAAAGAAAAAGGTTTAAGGTTGGCAGCAAAATTGGCATCCAATATGTTTTAGGATATATTGTATATTACATAACAGCAATAATTCTGAACTGTTCCAAAGTGTACTTGAGGTAGTCTGTAAATTTGATTATGACACAGGCTCTTTGTCCAGTTGTATTAAGCAAAGCGGCGAGAAACAGAAACTTATTATGACTTGGTATTTGCAAAAATAAATTGCCTTGCTGTTAGATCCTGACCTTTACCTTCAGCTAATGGTGAAGAAATGCTGTCTCACAATCAGATGCATTGCCTTAAGCCACAATGTAACTCTAAACTCAGATTCCAAAATAGATTTTCACCTTACCGTAACTTTACTGTGATCCTTGTTCAGCCACCTGGTCTGTTAGGGTAAACACCAGCAAGTTCATCTTCGGTTTGAGCACATACTGTATTACAGATAACCTACATGTTTTCATAGTTTAAATTCATAAATACAGAAATGACAGAAAGTTGATGCAAAGAGCGCCGAGATTGTGCTCCCATGCCAGCTGATCCAATTAAAACTGTGGAGTTAAAAGTGTCCTGAAGTTTCGATGTCTCTTTTAAGACAGTGTTTAGCTCAGTCATTTGACGGAGTTTCATGTGCAAATCAATCAGCTTCTCCAGTAGTTCTTTTATTTTATTGCATTTGGCGCAGGTAAAAGTTTCTGTAAAGTCCTCCACGTTGAAGATTAAAAACATGTCACAGAGTTCGCATTTTTGGGTCCTCTTGCTCTTGGCTGTAGTTGGACCCTCAATTTCTTAGAAAAAAACATGCATTATTGCCTATATGCTTGAAGAATAAATTTATAATATTATTTCACCTGAAGACGGAGTGCCTTTTTTTCCCCCATGGTTGTCTGCACCACTTAATATCAAGCAAGGTGTCCTGAAATCCAGTTTTTGTACTTTTACCTCCCAACTAAAGAGCGCCTGTTGGATCAGCTAGTGCTTCCTTCTTCCATCATAAATTAGTGAAAATCAGTGAAAATTTTACTGATTTGTTACGTATTAGAATTTATGCAACTTGCAACTTGTGTTAATTACCAAGATTTTTTCATTATGTTAATAGAAAATATAATGTGGTCAAGATTAAATTTCTTTCAAAATGTATTTTCTGTTGCATATTAGTTGTATATAAATGTAATTTCTAGGAGACAGGGTTTCTAGTTTTCAGCGTGGAGCCAGGACTTCTATTCAATGTCGGCTTAAAAATTGAGATTGAAAGTTCATTCTTGACCTTGAAAACATCAGTTTGCAGGACAATCTCACCTCAAGGTCAATTTAAGTCTGTTTAAAGAGCTCTGAAAAATTTCAATTTCAACATCTAGAATTCCATGACAACTGAGTAAACTCTGAGGAAGACCGTGTAGTTGGAACGAAAGCTCCAGAACAGCTGCTAATGGACCTTGTGGTGAGATTGTTTTGCAAACTGCTGTTTCCAAGGTCAAGAATGAACTTTCACTCTCAACCTATGTTATTTTGTTATTATGTATAGGTAGTTAACTCTTTCTTGTGAAAATTTGAGTGTGATAATTACAGATCTCAAATTGTAATGGTCCCTCAATAACCTGGTCTGTTAAGGTAAACACCATCAAGTTCATTTTCGGTTTGAGCACATACTGTATGACAGATATGACAGAGAGTTGATGCAAAGAGCGCCGAGATTGTGCTCCCATGCCAGCAGATCCGATTAAAACTGTGGAGTTAAAAGTGTCCTGAAGTTTCGATGTCTCTTTTAAGACAGTGTTTAGCTCAGTCATTTGACGGAGTTTCATGTGCAAATCAATCAGCTTCTCCAGTAGTTCTTTTATTTTATTGCATTTGGCGCAGGTAAAAGTTTCTGTAAAGCCCTCCACGTTGAAGATTAAAAACATGTCACAGAGTTCGCATTTTTGGGTCCTCTTGCTCTCGGCTGTAGTTGGACCCTCCATTTCTTAGGAAAATGTCCTGAGGAGCAGCAACAGCTTGTCCTCCCACATGGTGGACAGATATATGTCCACTGAGGAGCTAATGGACCTTGTGGTGAGATTGTTTTGCAAACTGCTGTTTCCAAGGTCAAGAATGACCTCTCACTCTCAACCTATGTTATATTGTTATTATGTATAGGTAGTTAACTCTTTCTTGTGAAAATTTAAGTGTCATAATTACAGATCTCAGATTGTAATGGTCCCTCAATAACCTGGTCTGTTAGGGTAAACACCATCAAGTTCATTTTCGGTTTGAGCACATACTGTATGACAGATAACCTACATGTTTTCATAGTTTAAATTCATCATCATTCAATATTTTTCATAAGCTGTATCAATCAAACTAGCACCTGCTGCTTCAGACCCCTGAATTGGCCACATTTATTGTAGAAAAATGACCTTCGTTGACACTAACAACTGCAACACATTAACGGGTGAAGATGGATAACACTGGGGCACAGGAAAAGGTCACAGTAAACAAGCCTTGACTTTACAGGACACAAGCAGCTTGGATGACACAGCAGAGCAAAAGCAATAATGTTAGAGGTATTAAGAAAAGTTTGGACTAGCAAAGTTTCTGAAGAGGGTTTGACATCAATACAGTGCCAGACGAATCTTTCATCTCTGTGTTTCTGTGCTATAAAAATATGTCTACATTTAATGCACATCTCAAGCTGCACAAGCACAACTTGCTCTACCCTCTGTTTCCTGTATACGTGTTGTAAAGGTCACTTTGTGGGTGGAAAGAAAACATCGTCTATATGCATATACCCATCAGACCAATGAATCCTTTTTCAAGCCAGTTGGCCACTCAGTCTCGCTCAGCAGAAAGTAAATGAAAATGGGAACTGAGAGGAGAATTTACTCAGTGACTCTGACAAAAACAAAGAACCTAAGATGCATAATTAGGCTGCAGTCCAGGCTGTGAGCAGAAACATGCCAGTTGGCAAACTAGGCACTTAGGCTCCTGCTGGGACGTCTAGCAGGAAAGCTGGGTCTGCAAAGACCCAAAACAACAGACACTGTGGTGACATTTTCTGAAAACGTTGCACTATAACTTGATTTGTAGATATAACTTTGTGACCCCCCTAGTACACACTAAAGTCTCCCAGCAAATATTCTGACGTTAAATAGATGTTGATACAGCAGTGTGTCCCAGTGCTGGAAACTGCTCTAAATACAGCATGAAAATAAAAGTTGGAACATCTGTCATCCAGAGCTGCTGTACTGGTCATATTGTTTTAGCGAAATAGCTAAATATTTAATTTCAAAACAGCTTCCAGTTCTGCTTCAGTATAGCGTTTTACCATTCCTGCATTGTGAATGTTTTGTGCTGGTCATTCACCCAAGCAGCCTAAAATTCATTCATCATTGTTAAATAACGATTACTTCTAAATCCTGTGACCAGAGGAAGGAGACAAAGTAGGTAATATTGTATTGTCATATCGGGATATTGTTTTTCGTTAAATCTTGCTTAAATGTTGGCTGCATTACAGTTAACTGGGGTCCGTAATTTTAACTAGGGGGGGCTTTGCCCTGATTTTAGCCTCTCAGGCAACATGCAGGCTGACGTATCTTCTGACTGCCGGTCCAGACTGTACTGCAGACACTGCTCAAGGTTGAAGAACCTAATCCTTCTGTTGCTCTAAATATATTTAATCGATTTTTCTATTTACAGTTTACATTTACAATGTGTAATGATGTTTTTCTAAAAAGATGTTAGAATGAAACATCAATCAAAACTAGGGCAGTAAAACAACAGTACTTATTTTAGTAAAGATGTTAGATGTATCTTTCAATGAGTATCAAGTATTTAACAAGTACCAAGGACTGATTTGAAACCAAATATGATATCAAGTAGAGTTAGTGCTGTAATAATACAGCAGTTACATAGCATTTATAAATATTTTGTTATGCTGCCCTTATTGTAGAAAAAACTAATCAAATTCATAATCTGTTATTTGATATAAATGTATATATTAAAGAACCACAGACTTTATTGTGTCTCCCCCACTTCTAAAAACCAAACCTACACCCTTGGTTAATTGATACAGTTTTCTGAAGTTAAGACTGTTCCAGCCAAGTAAAAAGAACAATGAATGCCTCTAACTATTGGCTGACTATTCACATTAGCAATTATGTTTCTCAAAATGTTATAGTGCGTGTATATCTGCTGACAGCAACATTACTCAACCTCAGAATATCATCACTTCATTGAGTGATTCAGTAAAATATTCTTGCCCAGCCCCACATGTTGCTCTATTGCAAGTAGAAATCTAAATACCATTAAAAGTGGGGTATGCGATTCTAATCCAATGCACATCTTTTTGTCAATCTCCTCACGGTCCGCTAGCTGTCCGTTCTGTGTGCGCGCTGAAAAAAAAATCTGGTGTTTGTACGCAGCCCTGGCTCTGTGAATGGGAAATAAACAAAGTGGCTCGGACTGAGCCACACAACGCTATTCCAGCTATTCCAGCCATGATTTGTGTGTCAAGTAACGTTAAATTACTTGCACACGGACATTCAGCTTACTTTCTAGTTTGCCAAGATATGCTGTTGTTGTGATGTTAGCTATAGTAGCAGGAGAGTTGTGTGTATCGCTGTCTGGAGCTGCTGTGCTGGCTCTGGGAAACTGTCTCGTCCTTTCTGGCTGTTTGATAACCCACAACCTAGCAAACGTTAGTTAGTTATATTACTTGCTGTGTCGTTGTTCGCTCTATATCATGGTATTTATCATGGTATTGGATTTCTCCAGAATCGCACACCCCACCTTTAAAGCTTAGTAGTCTACTTACCTTATAGTAGAAAGTAAGTATATTTATTCATGACACTTTTAAAAAACAGGTTTAAAGAGTGATTCACAGTTACAAATGAAAGAATGTAAGTACATATCACAGAAAATAAAGAAATAAAAACCTACTGTTAAAAGAATAAGAACAAGTCGAGGCGAGGAAGCATCACTAAAAATGAATGAAAATAAATAGATCTTGAAATGAGATTTAAAAAACTCAACAGAGTTTCCTAACCTGACCTGCAGCTAGGTCACCACAAGTTTTAAATTTTGAGCCGGACACAACCAGCAGTCCTTGTTCTGATGACCTGAGAGGCCCAGTGGACCAATATAGGATCAGCAACTCACTGATAAATGACGGAGCCAAGCTGTATTAGGCCTTGAAAGTAATTAGAAGGAATTCAGACATAAATTTGAGAGGATGCCAGTGTAGCAAAGCCAGCACCAGGGTAATATGGGAATGCTGTGAAGTTTTCCTTATCTTACAGCAGACGTTTGAACTATCTGTAAACTTCTCGGCTTAAACAATTGCATTACAATAGTCAAAACAAGAGGAGACAAAACAATGGATAATTTCTTCTATCTGTTGGATAGAAGGGGTATAGTTTAGCAATGTTCCTTAATTGAAAATAGCAAGATTAAATCACTGACTTAATGTGTTTCTCAAAGTCTAGGTGTGAATCAAAAATAAACCTTGCGTTTTTGGAAACCAACTTTAAAGCCAGGGAAACAAAGTTCAGATATTTAAGTTTATAAATGAAGAAGAAGTTTTATAGAGGCATTTTATGTTTCTTTCTCTTACATTCAACACAGTTCAATTAGAGTGAGAACTAAAATTAACAGTGTGGTACCATCTGTGTCATATTTGCCAGAATACAGCTCAACAGTGGCTAACATTTAATGCCCTCCATTAGCTGGATATTGCTGTTTATGCTAGAAATAACTACCCTGCCATTCACATGCTGGTAATACTCCTACATGCCCCTTTAGGGCTTTCTGAGCTGCTCAGTGTGGTCAAAAGGTGATAGAAGTCAAACGTTATCCAAAGTCCTTGGTACTTCAGAGTAAATGGGCCAGTTCAGGCTCAGTGTTTTATGTGCAAATCCAATGAAGCTGCCCAAAGAGCTGAACACATTGTGAGGCAGCGGCGCTGTCTGTGGTATCTAAACCGCAAAGCTATAAGTGCTGTTCACATTTGTAGCCTTATGCAGAAAGTGTACCTGGATGGCCAATAACATTAAAATGGTCTCAGTTCAGTATACATTTTGACCACTATTTTAAAAACCCTGCTCAAAAGCAATGACCAGAGTCAGAGCTTCATTCTTCAATTCTCACTCACCCAAATTGAGGCCAAACTACTTTATCCCAGATTGGAGTCATTACTACAATCTGTTTTGAATAATAATGATAATAATAATAATGATGATGCACAAACGCTAAGGTTTGTGCTGACAAAAGGGTGCTTTGGGTAAATATAAAAAGTATTGCTTTGGGGGTGAGTGGAAACTGGGAAATGAATGCATCAATCAAAATATTGGGATTGGTTACAAGTTCCAAAGGACAAATGAAACCCACAATGAGGGGATAAAAAAGAAGCCATACAATCTTACAACAATACACAGCAAATGATCAGATACATTTGATAAAGATGGCAATCTCCAAAGACTCCTCGGGCCATGACTAAAAGATCTTGTTCAATGCAAGAAAACTGATGTCGGGGCAGGAAGCGAGGTAATAAAACAATAAACCTTGTACCAAAGAAGAACAACAAAGCAATAAAGCAACTTTTGTGAAGTTGTAAATGCTAATGACATAATTCCCAAGGGTATATGTATATAGCAATTTGCACCTGCCCTCATTTACATTTGACAACATGGGAACTTGATTGCTGCTGTTTATCTGCTCCATGAATATTATCAGTTTTGTTTTTTCAGCATGGGGTTACAACATATGTCATACCAATATATATTGAATGAAAGTTCTATTTGGAAAGTGTTGGGGATACGAGCTGTCGGGGAGCGTGCAGGCCTTGCTCTTTAAATATATTAAATACTTAACAACTATCAGATGTTCTAATATTAAATTAATGCTAACCAATCATTGCACAATTGTGGACATTTGCATTGCTGACCACACAAAGGAGATCGTTTACAGATAACAGTATACATCCCGACAAGTCAGATCAGTTCATTTTGTTTGTTTTGAGCGACGATATTAACTTAGTCAAAGTTGCATTCATCTCATTCATTTATTCAGTTTTTAGTTTCTTGACAATGTGGGGGGCAGTGGACATATTCTCACCAAATAAAGTTGATATAGCTAACACGTTCCCAAAACAACATTAGCATTTATTTGGAGTCGTGTTTCTGTCCACCTGAGGACTTTAATTCCAATATTCACTCTCCTTTTGGCTCTGAAATATCTGACTCTTTAGCTGCTAAATGCGCCACTATGTTGACCAGCTAGTCGCAACAAGGTTGGTTCATATAAAAACATTGATTGTTGCAGCCTTGATTAATTTAGTTAATTTTTAATGGATAATTGCCTAGATACTGCATGTTCATTCTATTCTTTTGACAAGGTCAAGTAGTACCTTTACAAACATGATCAGCTGTTCAGGGACATTCCTCCAATTCTACCAGAAGATTAAAGGCTCCTGTACAAATCATTGTTCCTGCATGGTCTGAAAGTAGCAGAAGGAGTAATTTAACTTTAAAACATATAATATTAGTAGAACTCTTAGCTGCAATATAAGCTATATAGTAGTTAGCAAGTACAGCAAGTAATGTAAGTCTGTAGCTGGATTTACTTGGTAGCTTCATCAAACATTTAGGAGCATCATCAAACCTTTAGGCCTTTAGGATCCTGGGAAGTGACAGGTGAGGATATAGAGACAGAGACAGCTGTCTCTGTCCATGCTTGCGATGTTGGAGGTTGAAACAAGTATAATAAAAAGTCACCAGTGATCATGCCACATACAAACACACTTTGGTCATATGTAGAAAGGCTACATTTAACTTAAATTGATGCTAACTTTATTTTTCCATAGTCTAGTAGGTTAGAATTTTGTCCGAAATGTACTGAAAAACACCAATTCTTCCCATTAATTACATACCTTATTCACCATCATGTATACGTACACTGATAAGTGACCTCTCAATTTAGCCTGGAGAAATACAGTATAACATACTGAATGTGGTATGTGCTAAGAATTGGACTTTTCAATGCTATCTTTTGCTGTTAGTGGGTCTTCATATTCTCCAGTGGTATTCTGGAGATCCTTTACTTAAAGTAGTAATACCTCAATCTACAGAAACATGTAATCAGATTATTATTAGACTTCCGATGCACTTGCATGGAATCAGCATTTTAAAGCCAAAGCATCCTCCATCAGTACAGCAGTTGCTTTGTCTTTAGAAAGACATAGAAAGGGAAAAACTTGTGACCATCAAAAAATAAATAAATACTGTCAGAAAAACAAAAAAAAAATGAAGTGTTTGTGGTGGTGACACTAATTAATTAAAATATCTTTTAATAATAATTTACTTTTGTGTAGTAAAATTGTATTATGTTTAAATTTTTATGTATTACAACTTGATTATTACACAGGGTCACCCTTCAGGAAAGGGCCTCAAGATTATGTAAAAATAAAGCAGCCACCACTTAACATTTTATTTAACATCAAGAGCACCACAAAGAAGTTGACACAGTAAATCTGGGGCCTTTGTGGTTTGGGGGAAGTTGCCCACTTTGCCCGGTTGGTAACCTGGTCTTAGTTATAAATGTTAGTAAGTCATTAATAAAGGGTTCAACAATCCATCAAGTCCACACATGTATGGTATCCTTTTTTTCAACACAAACTCAGCTATAAGTGTGACTTTGACCTTTGGCCAGTAGCCCAAAATACAAGGAAAATCACACAGGCGCCTATAAAAATGTACAAATCTTTAGTGATAATCAGTAAATCAAAATTCAAGGTTCAAAATTCAAAAGTTCAATGTTGGAAAAAAAAATCACAATTTTTACACACAAATACAGTAGAAATGTCTAAGAAACAAAACTATAATACAGTCTATTTACATTTAATATTTTATCCCAATTAATTTTTGTGCATTTTTCATTGAAAGTCTACATGTATGTATGCCAATGTAAATCACTAAAAATTATTTACAGTTTTGAAAAAATCTTTCAAAACAAACATACTGACCTACAGATATAAATGAGATACTGTTAGAGAGCCCCGCATCAGCACTTTCAACTGACATTAGTTGCAACTTATACACCCTTTGTTAAAGGGTGCCTTAATAGAAAGTGGTACCGTTTGTAACAAATCATGTATTTTAAACTGATCATGTTTTGTATGTAAAAATCGTAATCTTCAAAGTAACTAGGGACTTCGGCTGTCAAAGAAAATGTACATGAAAAAGTACAGTAGATAAGGTACAGTATTTCTCTCTGAAATGTAGTGCTGAAGTAGAAGTGTAACATCAGAAAATGGAAACACTCAAGCAAAGGACATTCTGTCACTGTTATTCTTATAGCTCTACATGTCAGTGCTTTCTCAGTTATTTACCTTTTGTCTCTGTATCACCATGTGGCTTTAAAGTCTAAACATCTTTCAATAAAATGTGCTTAATTCTACAGCCCTCGCTCTTATTCATTCTAAGCAGTTGGCGCAATCTGGTATTTCTGAATAAGCTTCATCCAGTGCAGCTATTTTTTAGCTGTGCTCAAAACATCATCGCTCTCTTTCTCTCTCTCTCTCTCTTACACACACACACACACAGACACACTGAGGCACCAGAGGACATCACATATTGTCTTTGACTTTGCTATTTCTTGCTGGCAGTTGTTGTGGTAGGGAGGGAGGGGGGTTGTAGGGAGGGGTGACAGGTTCTCTGACCAGCTGAGCCTTGCCGGCCGTAATTGGAGTTCAGGAGGTAGTGGAGGCTGCTGGGTATAATTGGACGGCAGCCAGGAACTTGTGTGGCTGGTTGTCTGAGCCTCGCTCCCCTTTTCACCCGCCATCTCAATTACTCCACTGGTACAAGGCTCCTCATCTCCTGACCACTGACACAGCAACCTCAATTTCTTTCCAAAATCTGTGTCCAAAAGTGTGTGTTTGTATTGTGTGTATGTGGGTGGTAGTTACTGGGAGCCACTGTCACAACAGGGCCATGGCAAACACATTGGGAGAACGGCTAGTTTGCCTGAATCATACGCGAGTAGATGGACACGTTCAGTCATCTGTGCAGAATAATCCCAGATTTATGAGCGCAAACAGAGTTACGACACACAAGTTTCCCAGATCGACACTCCCAGAAGACACACAGAGACACACAGTGCATCTTCAGTGCTCACAGAGTGAATGACAGTGACACAGGCAGATGGATGTACAAACACATACATGCACAAAGACACACACACACACACAAATGCTCAGAGGAGAATGACAGTAATTTGCTGTGCTCGTTTGGCTTACTTTTCTTCATTCTGGAGACCCTTATGTTGTGCTGAACGCCCCACCGACTCTACTCACAACAACCATCACCACCCCTCCACCGATCGTAATTAAAGCTATTTTCGATTACAATGGCCAGTACTGACAGGAAGTGAATGTAGAGCATTGTGCAGCCTCAACTGTCAACTATTAACAAATGACAAAAGCACTTCACTTGTGGTGGCTCAGTGTTTTGGTTGTGAAAAGTTTTGTAGTTCTTGACATGAAGACTTATCACATGTTCAAGCTTTGTAAAAAGCTGTAGTTATTGTAAATTATTGTATTGTATATGCATTGTAGGGCAGCTGCAGCTGAATAAAATGTATAAAAGCGTGTGGCAGAGGAGACGACACAGCAACATGGCTTCGTAGCAAAGACTTGCAAGTCTGATTGCATTCCAATCCTGTTTTCAGCATGTAAACCTCAGGACCTTAACTAAGTACTGGATCTATACTTTTTCATCCAATTCCGGTCTGGGTCAGGTGCACAATTTTCTGTTGGATCAATGAGGACACAAGAACAGTCTGATAACATGAGCAACCCATGCAGCATCTTTAGTCAGACACTCAAGACACAATTACTGAGTCTTTATTATGTTGAATGAGTGTTGAGTGTTATTCAGTAAGAGTAGCTGGTGGTATGTAAAGCTTTTTGTATCCCACACCAACTCACATGCAACTCTGCATCCCTTTTTCATACTATTGGTCATTTGCTGACATTTTTTTATTCTACCACAATAAATGGTTTTGGCTGTCTAAACTTACTTTGTAACCATGTTTTCAATGCAAAGTGCAGATATTGAAGGAAAATTAAGGTGTTGGCAGTGAACATTTTGCAGATACATTCAGTTCAGTTTAATTTAATTAAGACATTTTAAAGAAAACTGCAATCTGGAAATGAGTATATTCACTGAAGATAAGGTATCAGTAGCAATGCAACAATTTCTTCCACTATGTAGTGGAGTAGCACCAAGGGTGTACGTTCAGAAGTGGAGGGGACACATATGAAGTCAGAGGTTCTTCAATCAACACCCCAGAAAACGTATGAATGCATTTATTTATTATATTAGTTAACAGTAGATGTTTCTTATTATTGTTTATGTGAAATACCTTCAATGTGTTATACTACTTTTTTTCTGAATAGCTTGTATTAGAGCTTTCTACTTCCGGCAGAAGTGTAGTGTTGTTACGGACAGAGTAGGCCGGAGACACCAAGATGAGAAGGATATAGTTTATTGCACACAAAGGAAACTGAGGATAATGCTACCGTCCTTAGACTGGTTAGACAGGAGCTCTGGGGTTGTGGAGACACACACTGGAGAGTGGAGATACACAGGACCGGGAGCTGGAGCGACACAAACTGGAGAAGTTCGGGAATCGGGATCGGGGCTCTGGAGACGAGTAGACTATTTGCAGATACGTGATGGATTCCGTGGCGTTGTGGAGGTAGGATATGGAGATCTGTCCTTATTCCAAACAAGACCGGACACTGACTGAGGTGATGGATGGTGCTTTATAGGGGAGTGGAGTGCTGATAAGGTGCAGGTGTGTGATAGGTGACAGGTGACTGGGATTAGTGCTCAGATGAGGGAGTGCGATGTGCGTGTGGTTAATGACAGGTGAGAGTGACTACTGGCTGGTGAGAACATGACAGGCTGTGACAAGTGTTGGTATAAGGTGTTTTTTTTAAATCATTTTACAACACAGGATTGTTAAACGAGATTCAAGTTGCAGTTCCCTTTATGCTAGTCACAGAGACAGATGTTAAATACAGAAATTATATACAGTAGATGATGAATAATAATAAGAGATAGAGATAAAACTATTTTACACGGTGGAGTGCTGAGGATGAATTTAGTAGTCTCACAGCCTGAGGGAAGAAGCTGCTCTGTATTCTGGTGGTACAGCAGCGGATACTTCTGTATCACTTTCCAGACAGCAGGCTGTGGCTGGGGTGGTACTGTCTTTTAGTATCCTTTGGGCTCTGTGCAGGCTCCTCACCTCACCGATATCACTGATGCTGGGTAGATGGGCACCAATGATCTTCTGAGCGGTTTTAATCACCCACCATGCCAGTTTGTGATGTTTCCAGTCAGGATGCTTTCAACTGCTTCTCTGTAAAAGTTAACAAGGACTTGACACAGGAATTTTGCTTTCTTAAGTTTCCTTAAGAAATACAGCAGTTTCTGAGCTTTCTTTACCACCATGGAGATGTGTGATGTCCAAAACACATTCTCCATGATACTGATTCCCAGGAACCTAAAACTGTTCACCTGCTCCACCTCAGCTCCACTGATGTAGACAGGGGTGTGTGTCTTTGCCTCCTTTTTCTGAAAAACAACAATCAGCTCCTTGGTTTTGCTTACGCTGAGCAGTAGGTTATTCTCTACCATCACTCTCCAAAAATGTTAATCCCCTCCCGATATGAAGTTTCATCGTTGTTTGAAATCCAGCCGATGATGGTAGTGTCATCCGCAAACTTCACAACAGAGTTGTCTCCATGTCAGGGGCTGCAGTCATGGTTGGTTGGGATGTTGTTCTTTATGTGCTAGAGAACCAGTTTCTCAAAGCACTTTATCAGAATGGGAGTGAGTCGTTTACATTAGATACTGCAGACTTTTCAGTACTGAGATGATTGTGGCTGTCTTGAAGCAGGTGGGAACAATCTCCTGTGACAGTTATATGTTAAAAATGTCAGTAATAACATCAACTAGCTGGTGGCACATGTTTTTAGTGCATGGCCAGGGATGTTATCAGACCCAGCGGCTTTATTCATATTACTATTACAGGATACTCTCAGCAGGATTCTTCTCATATCTGCTGTGGATACTGACAGTAGCCGGTCCTCTGGAGGCAGTGTAGACTTTAGAGCTGACTCTTTATATAGGAGATCAAAACAAGCATAATGTGTTTAGCTCATCTGTATATATATGCATCTATAGCTTAACTACTTCCAATGAAGGGTAGCCTGTACAGCTTCCCTAACACTCCCTCAACACACAAACAGAGAATTGTAAACATTTACAGTTCTGTTTCCTTATGGTACATAAGGCCTCAGGTTCCATTTCTGTCCGCTCCATTGCGGTTTGGGTCAAGTCTGATATTGTAGCTCAGAAGTTTGAGTCTCTAATCACCTGTGTCTGTTTAGTCAGTTTTCTTAGTGGCTTGATGTTACGGTTGTGTCAATGTGTCTGTGTTTCCAGTTGTTTTTCCCCTTCCCTATGTCTCTTATGTTCCCGTCTGTCTTTCTCTGTGTGTGGCCGTCGGCGTGGCCGTGGCTGCCCTTCCTCTCTCTCTCTCTCTCTCTCTCTCTCTCTCTCTCTCTCTCTCTCTCTCTCTCTCTCCTGGCTCTCAGCTCCGCTGCTTCTGCTCACCTGGCTTCCATCTACCAATCACCCCGCCCAATCTACTCACCTGCCTCCTATCAGCTCATCTCTTGTAGTATATCTACTCCGGCTCTTCATGCACTCATCACCTGATTGTTGTTTAAACCTCTGTGGTAGTTACTTTTCGGCCAAGTTCTGCTATCATTAGCTTTTTGTTTATCTCTGCTTGCCTGCCACCTGCTAACTTGTGTTTTGTGCCTTTGGACTACTGCTTGCCTGCCTGCCTCCCGTTGGCTTCTGTGGGCCTGCTACCCACGCTTCCCTCTGCCATGCCACCTCCACCACCATTACCTCCACACTCTCCTTGCCTGCTCTGGATTCCCAACCCCGGCCTTCATCCCACCATCATTCCCCTCTTATCAATAAACCTTTTATCTTCACTACTTCCTGTCTGAGTCCCGCATTTGAGTCCAGCCTCCAAGTAAATCGTAACACTCGACATGATGATCACATAATTTTGACCTCACTCACACCATGTATACATTTCTGATTGAAACATGAAACAGACACTTCAACTCATGTCCTCAACAGGTTTCCTTGCTTTCAATGAATGCTGGGACAAAGCAACGCGTTGCAGAGCTGGCTCTGTAGCTTTCTATGCTGATTTTTGTGTCATGTTGACAATATGTGACAGCAAAATGCTAAACATCTTGAGTGTTGAATGACTGAGTATGTTGCATGCTCATGGTGGGATTTGTTGGGTTTTTGTAAATATTATATAAAGAGTACAGTCTGGACCTGCTCTATAGGAAAAGTGCAATGAGATAACTTCTGTTATGAATTGGCACTATATAAATAAAATTTAATTGAATAGTAAATATTTGTATTCCGCATGGCAGAGAATATAAACATGTTAAGCTGAATTGTTAAAAGTGACAACCTCCTTGGCCCGCTTCACACTTTTCTGCAGTTTAGCAATGTATAGCAAGTGCTTTGCGATATCTAAGCCTGCAATATCCATGCAAGTGAAGAATGAATGGATTTTCTGGGAGTAAGAACTCATGACAGCTAATTAGTGAGTCAGATGACAACTATGTGTCTGTGTAAAAAAAGAAAAGGAAAGGAAGGATCTTCTTTAAAAAGTTTAAGCAGCACAAGCTGACATGTTTGAGCATTGTGCTAAAAAATGGGTGAAGAATAAAAAAAGATTTAGAATTTGATTCAAATTATATCATTGGAAAAAAAGAACATACACTTAACCCCTCAATTTATGAACTCAAATGACAGAGAACTAAAAGGGCTTTGCTTATTTAGGAGGTCATTTGACGCACCGAGAATCTCTTAATTTAAACTCTTACGATGGTGCTCAATTGGTGCTTCTGAAAGAGCAGAAGGGGTTATTCATCTTCTTCACTAAGCGTTTATCCCCTTCCATTCACACACAAGCGTCAGAGCTAAATGCTCTGCTCTTTTTGCAGCTACCTTCACTTCTATTAGGGGATCAGGGAGTGTGCAAACACTGGTCTGATGGGAGCCATAATCAATCCCTTAAGCACAGAGGCTGCTGTTGGATACAAAAAAAAAGACCCGCCTCTCACCATACCATCTATTTACCTCCCAGGGACTCGACATTCCTTCGGACCTTTGGGGGTCAAACGATTTCTTGTGGGGAAAGACAGTAGATAGCTATAGTAGATTCCTTAATTGGGAGGTGTTTGGTATTGTCTGGGGTCAGAACAGTTAACCCCAGTGGAAATACTCCCTGGTTAACCTGGGTTAACCTGGCCTTGTATGTCCCTGTCACTCTCTGCTGATGGAAAAATATAGGGGGATATTAATCAGAGACAGACCATCTGGGTCCGTTACGGGCAGACTTGAGGGGTTAGAGAACTTCGGAGAGGTGGGGGTGTTCTTGCTGTTCTGCTCCAATCACCTTCTTTCTTCTTCTTCTCTACCCTCTTCTTGCTCAGGTCAAAGAAGCAATTAGGCTCAAAGTTTAGCTCTTTATTCCACACAGAAATAGATTATTTAGGGTTTTCATGGTGCTGTAAACAAGGGTTAAAAAATGTATGAAATGTCTCCGAGTCAGCAGAAAAAGTATCCTCAGATTTCACACAAATCCCACTGCTTCCTGTTGCAAAGAGGATAAATGCTGCCTTTAAATGGAACTTGTGAGGTCGTATGTTTTACTAAAGTCGAGCATGCAATATACTTGGCATTCAAGTGGTTTAAGTCATGACAGCACTCCTGTTTGGTATCTGACAACAAAAATGGACATTGCCTTGGTCCCTTTTCAAAAATACTAAATTTTGTTTTTTGCACTTCAACCTCTTGTTGGGGAGGGACAAAGACAAGACAAAAATGTATTAAAACAAGTTCCGTGACGTTGGCCCATAGGAATATAGAGTGCATTTTTGCACACAACTGTAAATATGGTGAAGCAAAAGAGGAATGATGTTGTTGGTGCTGTCAGATGGAACAGTGAAGTCGACCCCTGACACCTCCTTCCCAATCACACAAGTACAGTATGTCATCCAAGTCGTGAAAGACTGCAAGCTGTGGTTGATTGGGGTCCAGTGTGTTGTGTGCCATGTCTCTCGGCAAAGTCACGGCAAGATTTGATGATCCTATGCTATTCTAATGTGACACAGTGACCATCTCCAAAAATCTTGTGTAGTCTGATCCTGGTATAACAGCAAGCACTGGAAAACGTTCCTGTTTTGTACCAAAGTGATTTTCCTTTAATCCGCAGATTTCCTGCAACAACAGCAACACACTAGGTTATATTCAACATGTGCATCTGTGATGTTGCGATTTAAGCAGACTGTGTTTTACCAGTGTAGTAGACCTGTGAATGATCAACTGTGCATGGCATGCGGAGGACACAAAACTTTGGTTCAAGCTTGCGAGCTGCATGCACAGCTGCTGTGTTCACTGTTGGTGGTTGACATGTAAAACAACATGAAGCAGGAGGTGTTCAGTGACCATATTTGGGGGGGGGACCCCATGGCGATCAGCTTGCAGCTGTCCCAGAGTATACTGTAAATCATCTTAAGCTGGTTAAATTTAAAAATGTTAGTTCCTCTGCTGCCTTAAAAATGTGAGTTAACTGAACATGGCTGAATAATTAGTTCAAAGTCATCTTATGAGTTGTGAAAACTGAGTTAAATTAAAAAGTTAAATAGAAGTTCAATAGACTTAAGATATTAAGTTGAATCAGCAACTGTTCAGTCACATTGACAAATGTTACAGACATATTTGCTTTCAATTTCCTCAGTTTGAAGAGTCAGTTCTTCATTTGACATGACAAACTTTGCAGCTGCTCCTGTTGTAACCACTTTGTACCACAGGTAGTAGAAAGACAACATGCGAGGCTGCTCACAGTGACTTTGTTAAATTATAGGTGTACTGGGGTAGGGAATGAATTCGATACTAACCTTCATTGTGGTTATTATTATGAAAAGAAACAACCATAACTTATTTTAACATTTATTAAGCAGCAAGTTTCCATCAAAAATGTTTTCTTCAAACTATGAAAAAGAAGGGTTTCTGGAGAGTTTTAACTCTCAAGCAATGCATTCTGGGAAGTCTGCTAATATGCTGATCAAGTTTCCTTAGAATTTTATTTTATTGAGTTTATAAAAAATTGTATAACCTTTATTTAACCAGGATAGATCCTATTGAGATTAAAAATCTCTTTTACAAGGGTGTCCTGGCCAAGATAGGCAGCAGCACAAGACAAAAACAAGTGATTGTAAACAGACACAAAACTGAAGACAACAGACAATACTACAATATATAACATCCCAAGGAACAAAGTACAGTACAAGCCACACATCCAAAATATCAGCTTAAGCACAGACTATTCTGTCTCCAGATCTTTCAAAATGGATTCAAAAAGCATTCAAAGAAATAAAATCATGGAGTTTTAAAACATTCTGCAATATATTCCAGTCTGAGGGTGCAGAATACCTAAAAGCCCTTTTCTCACTCTCTGTACCAACATTTGATACAGACTACATATAAAAGTCCTGCTGTGACCGCAACAAGTACTGTCCATCACTCTTCTGTGACATATAAATACACAAATACATCGCTGCATTACAATCATTTAACTCATCATTTTAAGTCAAGTAGGTTCTGAAGTGGTCTGACAATAAAAAAACATTTGCAGCTTGTCCATAAGTCCATGTATATCTTTACCAAATCTGAGGGTTCTTTGAGTCCTTATGACCATTTTCAGATCCATGACCCTAACAAAGTAGTGCACCAACTAGCCACAGTTTTGGTCGGTTGATTTCAGCCCTTCATCTTTTCCTCCCTCTGTTTGTGCATTGTGTTCATCTTGTCCTCCTGTTATCATGGGTAGATTACCCGTTGCCAGCCCATCCATCCTGTTTCAGAACAAACAGCAAGAGGTTCAAACTAGAGCTTCATGTAGAGAAATCTCCCTGCAAACTCCTCCAGCAAAACACTCTCTGCTTATTTCTTTCTTCCTTCCATCTATCTTTTATATCTTCTTCCATTGATGTAAATTTCTTTGGTCCCCTTTGTCTTAGCACTTGCAGACTGGAGGAAACTGTTCCTGCTTTTTGTTTGAGTGAATTAAGATCGTTGCAGCACCATCAGTGCAGCTGATTGATATACCTGGTCAATTCATATTCACACCTCTGTTACTGTTAAAGTAATTGTTAGAGCTTTAATTATTGTAAATGATTATCTGATTAATACTGGTGAGGGGAAAAGCCTCACCAGTTTTTCATTAGAATGAAACAAAGATAGTACACAGATAACTGCAAATGCAATATAAAGTAGATTGACAAGCCTAACAGATGAAATGCAGGGCTGTATACAGAGGTCAAGTCCCCACAACACTGCCCATTTATTTCTTTGCATTTTAATTGCCAACACAAAAGTCTAAATACTGTTGCAAAGTAGGGAAATACTGTTTAATTTATTTATGTACTAATTAGACCTAAATGTAGTCAAAATTATATATTATATTTAGTCTAATAAAATACCACCATGTGTTCATTTTTTAAATCATACAATGTAACTCTTCCTCCCACTTGCTTAAACAAATTATTAAATCTTATCCTTAGTAGGAGTAAAACAATTAAAGCACTTTTATATTGCTATGAAAATGCATGTAACAAATTAAATAGTGTAATTCAAATGATATTATTCGAATTATCCAATAAGGATCCGATAATCGGACCCTTGTCTATGTATGGACACACTCTGCCTTGACATGCATTCAGCCCTTCTGGTGTCAAACCATATTAAATTTATAATATAAAGCAAATGTTGTCGTGTATCCCTCACATTAGTGAGATTTTGATCCAAAGTGTAATCATTTTGAACTTGACATACACTAAACATTAAACTATGCACTAAAACAAAAATAAAAAGAACATATTTACACATACTGTACTTGAGTCTAATCAGTTCTAAGAAATCAGTTCATATTATGCTGCTTCTCATAGAGCACATGTATGCTATTGATCACTACTGCAATAAATATGCAATAATTTTTTCAATCATCATATTCAACACATTTTTTTAAATAAAAGGCTAATATTTGTGCCACATACTGTATATGAAAACTAATATATCTTCCAAAACCAATCCCTTTCCCTAACTAAATGGAAAAAATACTGCCTGCTGCACAAGCAGCTACAATCCTCTTCGGCTACAGAGTCAGATCTGATGTGGTCTGCTTACAAGTGACAGAGGCAGACGGCTTCTTCTGGCATGTAACCAGACCTATTTATCACTGTGACATCCTGGTGGCACATCCCTGATGAGACAGGTCGAGAAAATGTTCCTCAGGAAGACGGAGCGAGAGGAGATGGATCCAAAGCGGGGACGAGCACCATTGTTGTCACCAAGCTGTGACCTGTTTGGCACTCTGCCTCGCCAACAACCCTGTCAGGGATCTGGACGTTTGGCCTGTTTCATCTACATTACAGATGTCTTAGTGCAGTCTGGCTCTCTCTGCTATCGCTTCCAAGTAAATTTAGAACTTGAGTTCAAGCTTGTAACACCAGCCAAGACTCGTGGCTCGGGGAGTACAAATCGAGGGCTTATCTGGTGCTGCCATCCGGCTGGCCTTCCGTAAGGCTGGCCAGTGGCGGCAGGCCAACAGAGGGTGTCGGGGCCTTGCTCAGGCTAGACATGCATTGAAAAAAGTTTTAATAACTTATCTAAAATGTTTTAATTGTATTTACTCAGGATTATAGAGCTTGTGTGTAGAATACATTACAGCTATGATAAATTGTTCAATTAAAAAGTCACTTGGTTTTTCCCCCAAGATGGCTCTGCTCTACTTCCAGAGGCCGCCGTCCTCTCTTTAAATAGTTATGCTACATGTACTCTGGCATGCGTACAGTAGAACCCTGAATTAGAAATAGATTTTGGTTGGATGGCACTCCCCAAATCCTCACTGAAGCCAGGCACTTCCAGTTTTCACAGACTTAGATAAGGAAACTTTTGACAGTGAAAAATACCAAGAAGACTTTTTGTTCTCTTGCTTTGAAAATCATCAGTAATCCCACTATAAGTGATATCCTGCAACCACCTGTGTCGGAACTGTGTATTTCATGGAGAGTTGTCTCTGATGACATGGATGCTGCAGCCAGCATGACTAAAGTGTTTAATAAATTAATAGAAAATGAGAGGATCTGCACGAACAGTTAGCCATGAATACTTGTATTTGTACTACTGCTAACAACATTTTGTACTATTGATTATTGATTGAACTGAATGCAGTTATTGCTACTGTAGATGTAAAGGCAGTGGTGTTGCAGCAAAGCTGGGCTGTTGCCTTCAGACTGATATCAGTGAATGCTGTGATCCTGCCATAAATCTTAAACAGCTACATGAAAAAAAAGAAAATTTCTCTGCAAAGGAGAGTGTCCAGAAGCACAATCTGTTATCTTATCAGTGGAAACCACAGTTTAATACATGAATAATACACTATGCCTGCTGTGTGAAAAATCCTTATTTTTGAGTACATATACTTCCAGTGTCACAAACAAGTCGACTTATAGGTATATACATATTTTGAAGCTTTGTGCTGATATAACAGAGAAGTCCAATTCCACAGAGAGCACTGGTCATTTAAGTCAAAATGCTAAATTATAACCGAGGACAAAAGCCACATAAGTCAAACCTACCCAACCACCCAATTTGAAGTCCTGCCACCATATATGTTCTTTTGTTTTTGTGATGATTTCCACCCATTCCTCTCTCCTATCTGACTTTCCTCCCCTCTTGTTCTACCCTTTCATCTTGTAAATATGCAGAAGAAACCAGCAGCAACACAGCTCTTGCTGAGGCCAATCAAAGCCCTCTTGACATACAAAGCACAGCAGAACCACATTGTTACATTTTGCTACCCCTCATTTGGAGTTTTACTTCTACAAAGAATAGGCTTTTGTAATCAAAACTTTATTCAGCTATAGCAAAATGATATTGCATTTTATGAATTATGTAGCTGATAGTCAGGTTTAGGAAACATGAATGTGGCTGTGGAGGTAAACTAAATCTGAAAGGTTAAGGGATTAAGAATGGCCACAGTATACCGTAGAACCTTAGCTTGGTTATTTAAGAAAAAAATCCTGCACTAGCAACAGAAATTCCTTTTGGAAATGAACTTTACTGGAGGATTGCATTACATAATCTCATATTAGCAATAATGTATTTCAAAACTACAGCAGTCCCTAAGATCACCAGTGAAACTATTTGATGTCTGACAATGCTGTCTGATCTGATTAGTAACAAAACATCATGTAATATATACATATCTGAGTTTATATGTTAAAGTAGAACGTTGTTTACAGCCTGGGTCTTAGTTTTGTATTTTTACACATCATATACGTGTTTAACACTTAACTCACCAATGTAGAGTATGCTGAGATCTGAGGTGACATTACTAAAGTGCTGTACAGTAGGCCAAGTAATACGAGCCATCAGATGTTGTAAAAAACATTCCTGTTTAACAATTGTATCTTAACTATCTATTAATGTAAAATGTTATCATAGCCAAATGGATCTATGGACCACTATGAATCTATGAAATGGAATTTTTTTGTTTTTAAAGAGAAGCCAGAGCCTTGGACGTGTCATTGAGAAAAAAAAAGGTGTGTTCTCAATTTAATAATTTGTGATCTCGAATTATATTAGTGCTGTATAAATAAAGTTTATTATTACTAAATAAAGTTTGTCATTAATTTGGAGACACTCATGTAGTTCCTGCTGCTGTGTGATAGCTAGAGGTATGTATTAATTAATAATAAATGGAGTGCAAAGTGGTCTGTGGAGAGGTCTGTGTGTGTGCACACCTCCGCCAATGAAAGCCATACAAATTGTGGCTAATGTTTATGGAACAATATTGAACAATGTGGAAAACCTCCACTGTGTATGGAGGCAGAAGTTAACCTTTACAGCTACTGTATATTTTTCAGTAAGTAGTGGAAATTAAAGGTCCAGTATGTAGGATTTAGTGACATCTAGCGGTGAAACTGCAGTTTGCAACCATTTGAATACCACTCGCATCACCCTCCCCTTCCAAGCGTGTAGGAGAAACTACAGTGGCCGCGAAACTCCTGAAAAATACAAACGGCCCTATCTAGAGCCAGTGTTTGTCTGTTCTGGGCTACTGTAGAAACACGGCGGTTCAACATGGCGACCTCCGTGTAAGAGGACACACTCCCTCTGTAGAAAAAAACAACTTATTCTAAAATAATGAAAACAGTATTCTTATTTTCAGGTGATTATACACAAATTAAAACATACTTATAAATATTATATTCCATTTCTGCCAATAGCTCACAATGTTACACACTGGACCTTTAAGTAATCTGTGTGCACAAATTATTAAATTGAGTATATAAACTTTGTCCTTCACCCTCCGCGGGTGGTCTCATCCTTCGAGCTCGGGTCAATAGACCCAATAGAGGCCCAGATCTACCACACCAGACAAGACCCAAGGTGTAGGCTGTGCAAAGAGGCCCCTGAGACAATCCAGCACATAACTGCAGGGTGTAAGATGCTGGCAGGAAAAGCATACATGGAGCGCCATAACCAAGTAGCTGGCATAGTGTACAGGAACATCTGCACTGAGTATGGACTGGAAACCCCGAGGTCAAAGTGGGAAACACCTCCAAAGGTGGTAGAGAATGGCCGAGCCAAGATCCTGTGGGACTTCCAGATCCAGACTGACAGAATGGTAATGGCGAACCAGCCTGACATCGTGGTGGTGGTTGACAAACAGCAGAGGAAAGCGTGGTTGACGGTTGGTGGTTGTGGTTGATGTGGTGATACCAAGCGATGGCAACATCAGGAAAAAGGAACATGAGAAACTAGAGAAATACCAAGGGCTCAGAGAAGAGCTGGAGAAGGCCTGGAAGGTGAAGGCAACAGTGGTGCCCGTGGTCATCGGAGCACTCGGGGCAGTGACCCCCAAACTGGAGGAGTGGCTACAGCAGATCCCTGGAAGAACACCAGACATCTCGGTCCAGAAGAGTGCAGTACTGGGAACAGCAAAGATACTGCGCAGAACCCTCAAGCTCCCAGGCCTCTGGTAGAGAACCCGAGCTCGAAGGATGAGACCACCCGCGGAGGGTGAAGGACAAAGTTTTAGATATATAGATATATACAGATATATATATAGATAGATATATGTATAGAGGTTATGCCACTACAACCTTACTTGATCTGGTTGGACCAGTAGCTAATGATAGCTAATGTTACTTCATGTTAGCACACTTTACATCCCTACTACTGTGTAACTGATATTACTGCTGCATTGATGACTCTTCTCTCTATGTGCCACTGTTACACTGCATTTTAGCATGTAATTGCCACTGGCCACTGTTCATCAAAAGTTACAGAGGCTTGCTTTAAAATGATTATCTTTAAGATTTGCATGAAATGAAATCTCATTTGTGATACTATTTCTGATCTGCCTTTTTGGCCATTCAATGTATTTGCATTCAGTAATTACTTCTCTATATGGTAGTTTTTATTGGTAGTGGTGTCCGCCATTCCCACGCTGGATTACAATTGCCTTTCTAAGAATGAGGGTTCACCATCAAACAAATACATATGATCAGTGCAATTGTATCTCATTGATAACGGCCTAACTCTTTACTGTTCACTCTCTTTACACTGTATCAGAGCTGTACTAAGTTGCTGTTAATGCAAACTGAACATCCTGCTGCTGCTGCTTCAACTTAAAAGTGTTCAATTGGTGTAACATGGGGTGGCTTTTATTGAGAAACAGCCACTGGAAATGCAATGTATTTGTCACCGCTGTTAGCGCTAACCACAGTTGGTTATCAAAAATGCATCTACAAAACAAGACATGGTAATTTTTTTTTTTGTTGTTTTTAAGGGAGTAATGGAACCAGAAGAAGCAGCCACAGTGAGCTGTTAGATGAAGAGCCGCAGGTGACAGGCTGCACACCTCCAACTCCTCAGCAAGGTGACCTGCCGCCCAAAACATAAAATCAGATTACAATCAGAATCAGAAATACTTTATTGATCCCCAAAGGGAAACTCTTTGTTACAGCAGCTCGCCTTTACGTCAGTGCACACAGGAAAGTACTAGCAAAAAATATATATACACTATAATACAGGTAATATTTGATATTGGTTGCAATTATTTTTGACTGACATTTTTATTAAAGCCGCTGGAAATTTGGCTTGAAATAGTAAAAATGCATATATGATATCAAAGTTGATCGTCTCATTAAGTATCCACAAAAATCTGAGTGAAAATAAACATTTATAACTATTAGAAAACCAAGTTAAAAATTACAGCTCATTTTGCTGTTTAGACCATTTCTCAAGACTGTGTAGGCGTGGCAGATCATATTTTGATTGACATCTCCCTGGATCCGCCTATGTCAACAATCTTTCATGGCAACTGTCACTCACAGCAATGGCACAAGCGATAATCAACACAGTCCAGCCATACATGTTTGAGCTGTCTGATTCAGATTCAGAGGATGAAGCAGAAGCCCCATCTGAATTTTTTTCATTTCAGTTGGTCACTGAATGGTGAGTTACAAAGTGCTTTGCTATCCATATTACTCCTGAGTAGAATAGTTTGCATACACATGCAAAGTTGGCTAACTTAGCTAACCTGCCTCTATTTGTTCTGAATGAATGAATGCAATGCAAAATGATGGCTCTGTAGCATTAGCTAGCGCCATACAATGGCCAACAATCTATGAGAGAGAGATAGCTAGATAGCTAGATAGATCAAATATAGGCGATATATGGTTAGCTAGCTAATTGCAAAAGGTTAAGTAGAGACGAGTTGGTTTTGACTACAAGAGGCAGATTGAGTGGGAGCCGAGAGGTTTTGTTGCAACTGTTTATGTGGGAAAACTGATGTGGATTTTTTATGATTCGTTCACGGAATTTTTTGCAATTTGCAATTTTGCAGTTGCTACATATACTAAGGCATTACTCAGATTAAGATGATTTTGTGTTTTGCTTATACTCTCCACAGAGTCAGATAAATAGCTGAATATGACCCTTCCGCAGTATGTTCAACATTCAAACTCCAACCTGATCTCTCTGGCTTATGACAGCCCTTGAAATGCAGGAAGTTTGTTTGAAGCAGAGAGCATTCATAAATGCTAACAGGAGTCTGATTGCTGTGTGCATGAAAAATTACAAAAAATTCCCGTCTTTAAATATAATAGTAAATATGTTAGTGCTTTGCCTTTGATATCATCTCCACATTTAAGAGTAGGCTTCAGACTTTCCTCGTTGATAAAGCTTATAGTTAGGGCTGGCTTGGGTGAGCCCTGAACCATCCCTTAGTTATGCTGATTTAACTATTATAGGCCTAGACTGCCGGGAGACTTCCCATGATGCACCTCTTTCTCTCTCCTTCTCTCCCTCTCAGTCTGTATGCATTTTTATCCCATTACTGCATGTTACTAACTCGACATCTTCTCTCTCCCGTAGTTCTGTGCTTTCTCGTCTCTCTCCTCTCCCCTTCTGTCACTTTCAGCAGGTATTTCTGCCTCCGGAGCTGCAGAGACTGGATCTGTGGTTGTGGGCCACCTGCTGCCCCTGTGTTCCTGCTCGACAACTGCTACTACAGTTGTTGATATTGGCTCTGTTATTATTATTGTCATTATTGTTCCTATGACTGTCATTCCTATTATTATTAACTTATTAATATTAAAATTACCACTCCCATTACAGTATTACTATTTTAAAATTCTAGTTGGTATTTGCATTGTGCCCCCCCCCTCAAAACCTCTCTCTCTCTCTCTCTCTCTCTCTCTCTCTCTCTCTCTCAAAACCTAACATGGCAACAGCGGAGGGCACCACTGAGTCTGGTTCTGATTGAGGATTCTGTCTCTTAAAAGGAAGTTTTTCCTTGCCACTGTCGCCAAATGCTTGCTCATGGTGGGATTTGTTGTGTCTCTGTAAATAATATTATAAAGAGTACAGTCTAGACCTGCTCTATAGGAAAAGTGCAATGAGATAACTTATGTTATGAATTGGCGCTATATAAATAAAATTGAATTGAATTGATAGATGTGAAAATTACAGTAATGCTGCACTATACCAGTCAGCGAGGGCACAAATTGATGCTTGAAAAGTGTAAAAAAATCTCACTATAAAGTAAACTATTGAGTGTTTATCATATAGGGAATAGTGAATATGTGTATGAGGGAGTGATTTTGAACATAACATATTGCTCATGTTGTCCCCTCCATCTCCTTAAGGGACCTGTGGGCCTCTCTGGAGCCCACTTTGCAAACCACTGCTCTCAGTTGCAAAGCATGTAAAAGCCAAAGAAAATCCCCATCCTGCCTGACCTGAACCAACGCCAGTGCTGAATGATTTTTCTTTTAACGTTTAATACAGGGAGGCCAGTTCATTATTTACTCTGTATAAATTAAGGTCAGGTAAAATTGATTAATCCCCCCTCCCCAGCTCACAGTGCTGCCCTTTAGATGTGTATCTGCTTGGAACAAAGAGATATTGACACTGCAAGTCTCTGCTTGCTGACAAGCATGTGGCAGAAGGCAAAGTAGCTGCCACTCGGCCCAGGTAGAAGATGAACTGTTGACAGAGAGCAGTGGAGACAAAGTCAAATACCCAGCTGGCATCTGGTCAATCTGGATGATTAAATCAGCACCTTGTGCTGCAATCAGGACGTTAGGTATAGAAGGGGGTTGGACAGGTGTTAAGAAGTTTTTGGGCTGATATCTCTTAAGGCATTTTATTTTTCTTTAAACCATTCAGCGTATGAACGAGATGACCTCTCAAGCTTGAGGCCTGCAGACGTGATTGCTCATGTGCTGAAAAAAGTTCAGTTAATATTGATACTGCTTAAATAGGAAAAATCCTCTCCTTTGATAAGATAATAAAACTAACTTGAAAAGGCTCTTCAACATTTATTGTGATGGGAGACTCAGATAGTAACTGAGCTGAAACAATACAGGAGCAGGACTTGGCTGCTCTTCCGCCTACATACATGGGAAATATTACATGATATAAAGGAATGCAGTACTCTTTTCCAAACAATGCTAACTGCAGTCAGTCACAGAAATGAAGAGTAATACTCTGATGTATTAGGGATGTGTTAGAAACATTGTTGAGAATTAGTCTGTAAATTGTTACCCATTGTCATATCAATTAAGTATAATCCAAAAATGGCTTGTTTAATAGTGTATGAGGTTAATATATGTTTAAATGTTCTTGCCACGAAAGGAGAAAAATTGGGATTGGGATTATTATGTGAATGTAGAACATGTACATTGTTGATATTTGGCGTTTAAGGCTTCAACCTCGTCAATCTCCAAACACCAAGCTCAGCACAGCAGGGAGTGGGTGACGATAATAACTTCCCTTAGACTCAGAGCCTACAGGAAGATGCTGGGGTGGAGGTGGGGCTTTTGAAATGCTATATGAACAGCAGCTGTGGTAGCAGGCATGCAGCAAAAGAGTGAGCAGAGCACTGATGGATTAAGTACACTGCCATAATGAAGAGGTGCGTTGAATATACTGAATGTTGCAGTGAGAAGAGTATGCCATGTGTAAACACCTATGTCTGATCTTCTCTGTAAATGACATGCCCTGTGTAATGTTTTGAGAAAAAAATAAGTAACCAAAAGGGAAAAATGTATATTTTATTCTTTTTTTAAACATTGTTTATTATGAGATGACATTGGCCCCGGTCTGTGCATATAACAGTCAGAACGTTGTTGGTTACGTAGATGAAAAAATTCTTTGCATACTGCCAATCAAATAATTTCTTTGTTAACTGTATTTGCATAAAGCAGTAACAGCTATACAGCAATGAACAGCTTAAAAACTTACTTGGAAATGTCAAGAATGGTCCATTTAGATGCCAAATGGTGGTGATATATATGATATGCTGGTGTGATACTCATTCTTCAGTATTGCTAAAAAAAAACACTGTCTGTCCTTGGTTTGTAAACTACACTTACCAGTGCAATTATGTTTATTTTGTGTCTCCATGGCCCTGCCAGCTCACCTGTCAATCAAACAGGTACCGCCCACACAAAGGCATACAGGCTAAAAGGCGCTGTAACACATTGTCAGTTTAGTTTCTAGTTGTCCACCTTACTATTTTTGTTACCTACCTATAATTATATAGTATTCCTAGAGGCAGAATTAATGACTGCCCATCTAGTGTTCCGCATGTCATAATTAATCAACACCTTGCAAGCAAAGTGCCAAGGAATCATGGCATAAGATGAGCAATGCAAGTTCAAATATTAAGCATATAAACAAACATATATACATACTACAACCTAGAAGAAAGAAGACAAGGATGAAGTAATCAAGATTTAGCCTCTCTTAAGTAGTAAGCAGCCTACGAGGTATGTTTGTGTTCAAGTTAATTTCTGTATGGTAAAAGACGTACGTTTCTTAGCCACTAGCCACATTAGATTGTAATTACACTAGCATGATCTTGTAATAAGTATACAAGTATAATGTTATGTTTATGTTTTTCTATGATATATTTCAAGTGCATAATTTACATATGCTATGAATGTGTTTGCTCGATATGTTACTTATTGTATAGCTATAGGAACATAAATTGTAAATACAAGACATACATACTGTCATAGTTTTGGGGTTTTGTCCTGTTTCCTGTTTTATTTGTAGTGTTCTCCTCTCCTCATGTGTCTTGTGGTTTTACTTCCTGTCTTTGTTTGCTTTCCCTCCAGTTTAGATTGCTGGCCCCGCCTTGATTAATTGCACCTGTGTCTCGTTGTCTCCCCTGCCTAAGTATATTTAGTCCGGGTTTCTTCCTCATTCAGTGTCAGTTTGTTGTTATGATCATTTGCATCAGCAGTGGAATGCTTTTCTACACGTCAGGTGTCCCAGTCTTGTTTCCTGTGCTTCTCCTAAGTCTCTTGGTTTTATTTTTGAGTGTGCTTGGAGCTAGCCTGGACTTTTGGTTTTCATTTATTGCCTGCTTCTTGTCTGATTTGTTTGCTTGTCTTGTTTGGACTGCCTTCCCGATTTGGACCTCTGCCTGCCTGACTATCCATGGTCCTTTCCCGCAATAAATTAATGAACTACAACTGCTCTGCCTCTAGTCTGCATTTGGGTCCTATTCCTTGTGTTCCCTGCTTCCTCGCGTGACATCCACTACGACACATACATGCATTTCTTTGTATTGTATCTTTTTATATATTTTTTTTCTTTCAACCCAGTTCTCACTGATTGGTCTGACTAGGAATAAACCCTGCTTTTTAACCATGACCTTGTACCTCTTGTTTATTACTGGAAGGTGCTACATGGGCATTTCTGATGTACATAATTTCAATTGGACATTAAATTGCTATCATTTGATAACACAATAGTCAAATTTCTCATCAGAAATCAGTAATAGATTATATTTACACTTGCAGGACAAGCTCTCCTAGCTGAGCGTGCCTGACTCCACCTGCAGGTGGATCACAGACTTACTGTCTGACAGGAGGCAGCATGTGAGGCTGGGAAAACGTGTCTCTGACTGCTGGACCACCAGCACCAGTTCCCCCCAAGGCTGCATTCTTTCCCCTCTGCTCTTCTCCCTGTACACCAACAGCTGCACCTCCAGTCACCAGTCAGTCAAGCTCCTGAAGTTTGTGGATGACACCATCCTGATTGGGCTCATCTCTGATGGGGAGGAGTCTGCCTACAGGTGGGAGATTGACCACCTGGTGACCTGGTGCAGTCAGAACAACCTGGAGCTCAACGCTCTCAAGACAGTGGAGATGGTTGTGGATTACAGGAAGAACCCAGCCCCACCTGCCCCCATCACCCTGTGTGATTCCCCAAGTTGACACTGTGGAGTCCTTCAGCTTCCTGGACACCATCATCACCCAGGACCTCAAGTGACCAAGAAAGCCCAGCAGAGGATGTACTTCCTGTGGCAGCTGAAGAAATTCAACCTGCCAAAGACAATGATGATGTACTTCTACACCGCCATCATCGAGTCCATCCTCATCTCCTCCATCACCATCTGCTGCGGATAAGGACAGACTGCAGCGTATCATTCGCTCCGCCCCCCACACACACACACACACACACACTTGTCATTGAAATAAGTCATATTTTACATATTCTTTATTTTGTTAGAAAATTATTTATTCTTTAATTTCTTATTTTCAATTTTATATTTATGATTGACCTGCAGTACTTGCTTTATCTTTCTTTATATTTCTTCTATGTTTATTGTTTTGCACCACGTTGGCAAAGCAAATTCCTTGTATGTGTAAACCTACTTGGCAATAAAGCTGGTTCTGATTTCTATAGAATCATTCCAATGCCACTGCTGAGTAGAGGAGAAATCACATGTGGTACAGTGTAATGTATATAATGCCAGAGAAAGCCTGGGTTCTGTCATTCTTCAAATCCTGACAGTTAATTTAATCATTACACAGCCTCCACAGCTGGCATTTCACCTCAAAAAATATACCTTGAGTGTCTGTTACAAGTAAGACTGTTATTAGAAAATGCTGTAACGTGGGCTGACAGAACTGTGAAATCAGAGGCCTCTACCCTGGTCACAGTTGAGAATCCCCATTAAGGCACAGTCAGAGACCGAGTCCAGAGATTAACAGGGAGGCGAGGTACATTGCCACAATTACCAGAGAACAGACGGGTTCAGGGCAGGAACAAGAAATAATGCTTTGATCATTGTAACTAACACAAAGATACTGCTACACCTTGAATGAAGGTACTTAAGCATTATAAAATGAAGAGATATTAAGGTGAGATGTTCATGTTGGGAGGTTCACTAGCAAATAGCAGAATGGTACCATAGCAGAATTCTTTACTGTAAAAGCATTTTTTCCAAGGAAAAATGGTGTCCAGGAATTTGCTAGCTGAAAATGCTATTTTCTTGTGCTCTCAAAATAATTTCACACGTTTTCTGAATTTACCACATTCTACAGGGCTTTGGCCTTTACCATGAATACATTGAGACTTATTTGCTCAGGGGAGGAAACTGCCATAATAAAAATATCTTTTATAGTGCCTGACTTCCCTCTCTCTTTTATGTGTTATTTTTGTTGTCAGCATTTTTCAAGGAATTTTATTTGGCTGTTAAAATTGATGATTGTCTGAGCCAATGGTGATCTGTAGGCCAACTATAAAAGACAACAAATTATGTTGTGTAAGCTGTTTTTCCTCACAAGTGGATAAATGATTGCAATACCAGGGTCAAAAGTCTGACCTGTGGCGTAAGTTTCTGTCCATCTGTCACCACCCCTGAGGGTACAAACTGGATTCACTCACTGATCCTCCTGTAAAATATGTAAAACAGATTTTATGGTGCTACATACTGTACATGGTTTTAACATAAATAAATAATTTCCACCTTAACTTAAAGCTGCTTTAATAAATATTTTTACATTAACAATGAATGAAATGAATATGTATAATGTGAAAGGACGAACAAACATCATCCGACTCTGCAGTTCCCCTTTGCTCTACTTTAGCATCTTTTAGGTGACTGTTTTGTTTTTACGGCCCACAACTTTACTGCTTTGGTTTTGGTTCAACATTCTCCTCAGTGTTATTCCACCCACAGACACAAACCAGTATAAACTACCTGCCCAGCACCAGACAACACACATTAACATACAAAGTTAGCGACCACCTGGCAAACATAGTGGAGCATTTAGCAGCTTATGATGTATTTATCAGCATGTATGGAGACCAAAACAGAGCTAAAGAGTGAATTACATTTGTCAGGTGGCCAAAAATACAACTCCAAATGTTGCTCTGTGCCTGCTCAATGTGTAAATAGGCATATGTTTGCTAACATGTTTGCCATTTCATCTCTGTAAGGTGATATGGCAGTGTTGTGTTTTAAAAAAACAGCAGGTTTAAAAGGAAGTCTGACAGAGATGCTTGTTTGTCATTAAACCCAGAGTCTGATGAGATATCAATCTCAGCAGGCTTAGCTTAGCTGTAGCTCAAAGAGTGGACACGGGCAGAAAAAGTTTCTGTTGCCTATAGCCTCTAGACAAGGGATTAATATCAGTGGGGGGCCCAAAATGTGTGTGTGTTTGTAGCAGTAGATAGACCAGAGACCTAATATGAACAAGTAGCCTACCAATTTGTGTGACAACAAAGCTAGCTGAGCTTGCATTGCAGTGTGAGGTTCCACAAAAAGCAACGTGAAAAAACAGTTTCTTACATCCACCCTACTACTGTGGTTATTGGTTTCAAATAAGGCTTAACGTTCAATTTCTCTTGACTCTCCCTCAATCTCCAACATTGCTCCTGCGTTTGTACAATAGACGCTATAGCCACATTAGGCACGGAACACCAGAGAAATTGGCGTGCTTTGCTCACTTTCACATCTTCCTGGAGTTGGCATTAATAAGGATAACAACAGCAGACAGCAAGGTATGTATTCACTCTTTGATTGTAATAAAATGTAAATATTCTTCCCTGTTTTATGTGTGCCTGGTTTATTTGACCTAATGTCTTTGAGTGGACAGGAATGATTGAAACATCTTTTTTCCGTAAGTGTTGCAATATAGGGGTATAGGGGATAAGTGATTCGCGACTTAAAAAGAATGTGGGACAGTGGCGTAAAGTGGGGGGGGGGGGCAATGGTCCCTTGGACTCCATGCCTCTAGACTCAGTTGAAGTGAAAGAATACCCCTTTAAAAAAACTCCAATGTTATCTTGTTAGCTAACATACTAGTCACCAATCTATCCAAGCAAACATTCAGACTGACAATAGCGGTGCTGCATGCAGTCACTGCACCCGGTGGTTGTTGGCCAAGAAATAGCTGTCTTTGTGTAAGCAAATATGAACTAATCGATTAATATACAATAGATCTACTAATAGTGTCAGCACTGGTACCATTGAGGGGGAGAAGAATGGGTTGTGTTTTTGAAAATGTAATAATGAATTTGAAAAACTGACAATAGCAATTGTGCGATGTAGCGGCTTTCAATCATTTACACCATAATCACATTTGTTTATAGTAATTATACCAAGGTATCACAGCTAATTTTACTTTGATATATTGAGGTTTCAAATCTCAAATCATTCCCATTGTGACCATTACTACATATTTTATCATATGTAAGTCATTATCAGAGACAGTTTGATCAAAGTAGATTACAAGGTAAAGAAACGGTTATTGCGCTTTGTCGCCACTGACAGCACTTTCGTCCCGTTCAGACATTAGCTCCCTTTCTGTCATTGAGGTTCATGTTATGTCTGCCTCATGCTTTGAAGTCACATTCATTGCTCTTCATTTCTCTTATTGTCACAGTCTGTTATCCCTGTGTTCCCAACAAGCTTGAGGGCACAAGCTCGACATTATACCCATGGGTGGCAGCTGTTGGCCATCTCTATTAATATTATCTGCTATACATGACAAGAGATATGAGATGGGTATATGATGATTAAACTGTCTTTGTTCACCGGGGTATTCACTTTGACCGCCCGTGGAATTGTATTTCAAAGTCGAGACATGCTGTTTTTTTCCCTTTCCCTTTGAAGTCAGTCATAATGATGTCCCCTACCTGTCAGCCCGATGATGGTTGAATAGCACAGCAATGCACTGTCACATTTATAATACATAACAGAGACAACTCTGTGCCTGCGAGAAATATTTCAAGGCATTTTGATGTATGTGAGATGCACGCATGACTCATCCAGTTAACAATTAAATAGACTTGAGTTCACTGGGCCTTCCTGCCCAAATCAGGTCGCAAGAGGTAAAACAAGAAACAGATACGTAAAGGAACTGAATGTTTAAATTACTGGCTTTCAGAGTTTGATAAACTCACAGTTTGTTCAGTTCTATTTTCCTCATGTTAGAATACTGGATGTCGGCCTTCAACATGGTCTGTGTAGCTCAGGATTCAGTTGATTCTCCTGGGCCCACCTGGGCTCTGAAGGGAAGTGTGGACTGCAGAGCTGGAGGAGACGCACGCAGGAAAGTGCAGAGGGCAAGAGAGCTGGGCTCTGGACGGACGGCCCGCAGGCCACCATCAGGGCAAGTCACATAACTTTGTTAAGGGTCTGCAAAGTATTGAAAAGAAGAGAAGACAGCCTGTTTGGGCTTTATCTGTTTTAGTAGGCTTCTGTCCAGGGGGCAGTGATGTGATGTCATCAGCACTACACTTCACTCCCACATGTACTTCCTGTACTAATTTCTTCCAAAAAAAATCTATTGTTTGTTACCAATTTATGCTTCCATATTAAAACCCATTAGTTGCTGAAAGACACTAAACACACATTATATGAATATCAGGATATCATCATGATATCACATGATCATGACAATCATGTTACATCTGTTATTACTAATACACTTATGTTGCTATATATATTTGCATACATATACTTAAAATAAAATCAATACAGGTCAGTGTTATGTCCATATTCTTCACAGGAATGTCTTTTGTTTGTCACTGAGAGGCATGCAGAAGAAGGGGGATGAACCAGACTAGCAGGCACACATTAGGTGTGACATTTGGCATTCCAATCAAAATCAGCATGTTGAAATAAACTTTGCATTCTTCCTATAGCATTAATTAAACATGGTATATCAATTAATGTACATTTGACTCTACATTGCAAAGTTGGTTTCTTTAGTTCTTTTTATTGATGAAGTCCAGATATCATCCTGAGGAAGATTAGTGAGGATCATAAATTGGCTCCCTGTCACTTAACTTTTATTGGCGTCCTCTCTGAGTCCTGGCAGGGGTCGTTTTATGACCCCAAAAGGAGAGTAAGACAGGAAGTTTGGGGAAGGTTTATCTTTCGGAGAGGGCATCAGTTTTCTGTGGAATAGCTACATCATTCAAAATCATCATAATCCTACAACCTGTAAACCATCATCGAGGCGGTTTTATTTCAACTATCATCATCAAATGTCAGAATGTATTGAGCAATGATTTAGCTTACACTGCTTTACAAAGTCATTCACAAGGAAAGATAAAATAAAATTGTAAACACAGGGAAATAAAATGATGTAATTGAGCACACAAAAGTAATCAATGCGTCTTTGATTGGCACTTCACAGATCGCTGGGTAGACTGCAAAAAACAAACATATAATCACTGAACGACCTAAACAAACAAGGTTTTTTTTAATTAGATTCAGTCTATCACCTTATTTTTCCATCTTCATATCTTCTTATCATATCACCCTCTGATTACTAGAAAAACGTGTGTACACTTGATCTGAAATATGTGTGAGGTGTACAAACTCTCACTGCACCCTCTGTTTTTATAAATAACAGTTTATGTGTGGGAAATGTAATTTGCATGGTTTTTGTGCATCCACATTTGGTCCCTGGAGTTGAATGACTGAAGAACACAGGCGGTAGAGGAATGGAAGTGAGGTGTGGATATGCAGCATTAAAATAACAACTGAAAGCAGTCTAGAAAACAACTGTTTTAAAGTCTGACAGAAACAAGATGACTGTTTAAAGTAACAGGGGTCGTGGCAAAATGAGATTGGCTGAAGAAAATAGTCAGAACGTCCAGCTGACTGACTGAGTTGACAGTGTGAGAAATATCTGTAATTTCTAGTTAGTATGAAAATGAAAGGTAGGCTTTCAGACTGACTTGTGAATGAGTATGTCACTCACAAAGGTATGACAAGTGTTTGGACTCGTTAAAGGAAAAAAGAAATATAAAAGTAGTGTCTTACTTTGCTTCTACTAGTGGTTACTTAGTAACATTTATAAAGTTGCTATTGGCTACTCAAAAAGTTGTTAGAAGTCATTAGATTAAATCAGACATAAATTTTCATGTGAAAATATTTGTTCAAGCATTATTTTAGACAAGCAAGTAGTGCAAATGTGAGTATGCAATGACAGCAGTGAATCACTTTTGAGTGAAGACATAAATATTGTTCCCCATTGTAAAGTAATATAACTACATGTACATTTGTCACTAGCTGCTGTCAGGGAGATTAAATATAGTCTCAAAGCAGCAGCATTTTTATGCCGCCAAGTTGGATTTCACAAAAAATTCGAGGACACACACAACAAAATAGTTTTTGCTGCAGGATGCAACGGGATTTGGCTGAAATGTGGTCTTAATTTTGAGAAACATAATGCTACGCCTAACACTTTTTAATCCTTGTGTGGGCTGACTAGATGGGTGCTGTGGTGAGCCATTTCTCAAGAGCGAGCCTTTGTGAAAGCACAAAGCACCAAGCTGGATCTAAGCTCTTCAAACTTTATGTACCTGCACCATCAATTTGGATATAAGAAACTTCATGTGAATAAAGTTTGGTATTTGTGTGTAAAGCCTGAGGTGCTGGGAGATTTAAGCAAAAATATAGATTTTAGAATGTTTATGCAGGCTTGAATGTGATGTAATTGTTTTTCTAGCTGTCTAGCTGTTTTCAACATTTCTGACTCTCATATTTAGATTTAGAGTGAAATTTGCCTTTAGTTCAACAGGATAGACACATCTTATGCTCTGCCAATACAAAGCGCACTCGCCTTGTCAGTGCCTTGTGCCTGTTGACTGATCAGAAGCGCTACTGTCCCTGCTATTGTAATGAGGACATTAAGCTGTCACTTTCCATGAGCTGCAGTTCTCAGTTCACGGTGAACAACTTCATTATGACTGTGGGACACACTTGATGGCAGATGTTATGACATTTAACCTTTGACTCATGCCATATTACAGTAGCGCTCAGTGTAACGTTTGTCAGAAACGGATGTTTACTTTATCTCAGAGAGGAGGGAGGTCTGAGGCATAGAGCATGGTGAAAAAGTATTCAGCACTCTCCTATTTTCTTAAATTTAACTGAAATTTTAAGTGTTTTCTCAAGGTAGATCAATATCATATACATGTATAAACCTGTAACTGATGTATTGCTTTTATCACTAAAGAGGATGCTGTTTTCTGCAGTCTAATGGTAAATGGACTGTACTTATATGGCGCCTTTCTAACTACTCAAAGCACTGACTATCACATTCACCCCATTCACACACATGCATACACCGAAGGCTACAGTCTTTTCATGCTGGCCATGAGGCAGGAGACTGGGGGATACTGTCCAAAGATGTCTCAGCATGTTATTAAAAAGAACCAAAATTCTCTGTGGATAAGGTCAAATCAAGTGAAGAAGTGTTTGATGTCACCCACCAAACAACATAGCATACAGCTTTCCTATGTGTTTCCCCTGTCAACACCGGCAGCCAGTCCCCATTAAGCATGACACAGTGTATGGCCGTGGTCATGGAAAATGTGCTGTGTATCACCCAGCAGGGCACTGGGATGGGGAAGATAGATGAGATGAGGTTACCAACACAATATACAGTAAGAGGACTTAAGGACCTAGTGATAGACACGGTATTACTGCAATCCATTATCGTGGCCATTAGTTACACTAGTGATAAATGGAGATACGCTGTAAATTCAATGATAAAAGACATCTTATCTGCAGTGTAAACACTCATACATGTATAATGGTGGCCTTAAAATGCAGTGGTATTCTGTGAATGCCAGTCAGTGTGTGAGAAAGTAAATGACAATGCAAACTAGCTACAGATCCTAATTAGGCGTCCGATGGGGATCTTAACTGGGACAGACCTCATCATCAATGATGGGAAACATGGTCTTTGATGCAATTCATAGCTCCCGCAATTTTAGAGAGGCACATGGGAAATGTCTTTCTCTCTCTATCTCAAACACACAGCAATGAAAATCTATCATCCCTCAAAGACTGCAAAGGACTAGAGCTGAAACAAACACGTCACACCACTTACAAGCAATACCCTCCTTTGTGCAAGGATCCTCAAACACTGAGTTAGTTTGAAGCGTGACTGACCCCAGTTACTGTACTTAGCAAGGGGAGAACACGAAAAAGACATACAGCTTTTTAAAGGCTTGCCCTGAGGGCCCGAGAGGCAAATGGGGCTCAGAAGAGTAAAAATGAATGGAATCTGATAGAGTGGAAAAAGTCTAAAAAGACACTTAAAAGAGGCAGAGATGCAAAGGCGGCATCACAGGGGCAGGATGTGAGACGAAAACACCATGAAAATGCTACATTAGCTCCCTCTCTACTGCTGGTGGAGGCAGTAGCCATAATCATTTGCCAGTCTAATAGCAGTAAGGTGGTGATGAGAGCTAATGCATACTGTCACAGGAAATTAAAGGGAGGGAGGCCATTTGGGGGCATAATTCCTTCAGTCCCCATCCCCTTTTTCATGGTTCCACTTGATTGATAGTCCTCTAAATGTTGCTCTACATTTAGATGTAATCAGGACAGTCTTATCAGAAAAGATGAAAGACCTCTCTATTCCTGGGTTCATTCCATTTATACTCCACAAATGACACAGCCACTTAATTTATCAGTGCAATATCTCAGCCCTGCCACAATGGGAAAGTGGCATAATCCACATTGCCAAAACTGGCAGAAAGAATGGCATCCATATGGGTGAGAATTATAACATTTATGAATAATGCAGTGGGGGGGCTGAATATGTCAGTGATCCAAACGTAATGCGGCAGCTCTAATTATATTTCCACTGATTTTGACATATGTTCCTCAGAGTGACTGTGTTGCTTTCATGGCCTCGCTTGATCAAATGTTTCATTTTGCAAGTATTACATCAAATTCAGTTTCAACCCAAAGATTCAGTGGTGTGAGAAATTTTAATTGTACAAACTTAAACAGAGAGGGGTCCAGAAGAAAGAACTGGACTGCTCAACAGAACAGACAATATTTTAACAGGACATGAGATAAGGGCACATGTCATAGGTAAGGGCTAGCAGTGGAGCAGACGTCAGTGTAAAGTTGCATTAATTAAATAATTTATTTTTTGATCTCATGGGGCAGAGCTGTTTTTCAAGTTTTTTGATTCAAGTCTAAGTCAAGTCTCACGTCTTTGAGGGGAAGTCCAAATCAAGTCTTGAATCTTTTAGGGAAAGTCCAAGTCGAATTTTGAGTCTTTGAGGGCAAGTCCAAATCCGGAACAAAGCAGGGTGTAGCTGCTTTTAGCTACTATGCTGTACACAGGTGGAACCAACTTCCTGATTACCTGAAATGTGCCCCAACCCTAGCCACTTTAACTCTGCAGTTCTCCTGTGCCATTGCTTGATTGGTTTCTCTACTGCACTTTTATTTCCTTTGTTGCATTAGGGGAATTACTGCACTGTAACTGCATTCAACTGTATTTCTGGTTTATTCTATTTGTATTTTATTTTATTTTATCTCATTTTAAAAACTAATTTTATTTTATCTAAATTGATTTTATTCTGTTTTGTATTGCTTATTGTTTTTGAGTGTCATTCTAATACTGTGCTATACAAGTAAAGCTGCCTTGCCTTGCCTTGGGTGCTCTCACTTCATGTTTGGCAGTTTGAACCCATGACAGCAGGTAATATAAATGGGAGCTCAGGCAAAAAACATTAGGTTAATTTAAGTTGAACAATCAATAAATCAATCATTTGAATTGAATGTATTCATAAATTAACTGAGTGGTTATTTCTTTAACAATGTGAATGATACTGACATTATGAGGATTTTTGTTAACACATGCTCACATATGCTCCCTATGCTAACATAACTTGGTCACAGAGGCCTGGGTTACACAATTTAGCTACACAACTAAAACTACAGATTATTTGTGCTGGCAGGATGGAATAAATAATAGAACTTCAGAAACTAGAATGTGTTAGGCTAGTGTACAACCTACTCGTACAGGGCACACATTGGCACCATGACAGGGACCATTTCCACAAATAAATATCAAGCCAGCAAAAAGACTAACATCACTCTCAACGGTAATTAATCTTTGCTATCAAGAGGATTTATTTGGCAGTTTCTGTTCTGTCACTGAAAATAGTCTCATCAACAAAGATTTGCAAACTTTTCCCTCAGTCAATGAAGCAGTTCAGATAGCTAAAATTGCAGCAAAGCTTCCCAAACTGAAATAGTGTTATCTGATGGAGAAAAATAGATCCTTCTTTTTCTGCTATTCCCCACACACTGTGCCCTGGAGGATGGGAAAAGGTAAACAGCAGCACAACGACGACTCAAATCGAAGAGCAGGATCTATATTCATCTAACTGATAAATTACTTCACAGGTCTCTGTAGGTAAATCATTACTCAGGAAGTTATGTTCTCTAGCATGAAAAGAACATTGTGCATCTTGGAGTTGTGATAGCATAAAATGGCCTGCACACTGCTGAAAGAATAAATATACGCCCAGTATAAGTTTATTTACACATGATGCTTACATGGTACAAAAAGAGCTCACAGTGACAATGTAGCCAATTCAGTCATCTAACTATCATCAGTGTCAAGGCCTAAAAATTGTCATCCTAAACCTGTCTGGTTCAGATGAGGATAAAAACATCTGGTCCAAGGCTCAGTCATATATATATATATATATATATATATATATATATATAGAAGGTCTGTTGAGGCCTGGAAGGTGAAGGCAACAGTGGTACCCGTGGTCATCGGAGCACTCGGGGCAGTGACCCCCAAACTGGAGGAGTGGCTACAGCAGATCCCTGGAAGAACACCAGACATCTCGGTCCAGAAGAGTGCAGTACTGGGAACAGCAAAGATACTGCGCAGAACCCTCAAGCTCCCAGGCCTCTGGTAGAGGACCCGAGCTCGAAGGATGAGACCACCCGCGGAGGGTGAAGGACAAAGTTTTATATATATATATATATATATACACGAGTTGTATGTGTTGGGCCCACTGGCGCTACACCATGAGCTCAGTCTCCCACAATCCTCCAGGTATTTACACGTAGGTTACCACTGGTCAGACCTGTGACCCGTGATGTCACCAGGTCAATAAAAGGGTCAGCAGCCATTGCTCTTTCGCTTTTCTTTTCTTTTTTTATAAATCTTTATTAAGTTTCAACAAGTTAAATACAAAGTTTACAAAACAAAAATATAGCATAAATACTTCAGTACAATTCATACATGAATATTAAACATGATACAAAGTGGTAAAAGTGTTAGCTAATATGAAGGGACAAGCAATAAAGTGCACAAAGAGATAAGATATTAAAAGTCCAGTATGTTCCAGGGAAGTAAAAGTCTTTTATCAATAGTTTTCCTTCTCCGGAGGTCAGTCAGCACGTGTTTTACTACCATGTCGCTGTCAATGATTTAAAACCATAGCACATCTGGTTATCCAGATCTGTACACAGACAATGCTGATGACGAGTTGAAACAGTTCCTCCTGGCATCATCTATAGCACTGCTGCTCAGCAGCAGCTGTCCACCAGTGTGGTGTGCTTGGAGCAGATACACAGCAGAACCAAACTCTCTCTTACAGCAGCAGCGCGAGGGCCTGCATAAGATTTCTGCAACATTTCTTTGTGCCAGCTAACTTTAAGAATTAACTCTGAGGAGAACAACAGACGGACCGACTGGTTCCTCTATCTGTACACATGGACTGCACAGCAAGGATTTTTCTTCAATTGTATAATTCCCCACCTGGTTCATCCACATGGCCAGCTAACAGCAACTTCAAAGCAACCTTCCTTCCTTTATGGACTGGTAACGTAACCACTGAACCTATAATTGAGCATTACATAGCTTAACAGTGTACTTGGATAGTCACAGGACTGTGTTACTTTTGTGAATGTATATGTATTATTATTTGGTTCATTGAGTTTTATTGTTGTGATGTATTTTCACTGTGAGGTTACTTTGGTAGTCATCCGCTAAGTTGATGTTAGTGATGTTTTACACAGACACAGGGTCTTGCATGCAACTAACTATCCTCTTTTCTAATCTGGCACTGTTTATCCTACACAGTTCACACAGGCCAGAATTTGGCCCTTTAACAGAGCCACACTCTTTAACATACTGTACATGGCCTCGCCACCATTTTGAATTACATTTCTTTTGTTTGACGCCATTTTGGAACTCACACACACACACCCTTTTGTTCTTTTGTTTAGTGTATTTAGAGTTAGACTGCAAATTGTGCACTTTTGTTTTGTTGATTTTTTAATAAATGCTTATGTATAATTATGCTGGTTTCTTTAATGTTGCACAAGAGTGAATAATTTGTAAACCTTTTCTATCAAATCCTTTAACGTACTAGCCTTTAATGGTAATTTTGGTTATAGCTAATTTAATTATTAATCTGAGTCCAAATTGATAATTTAGTGTATTTTGAGACTGAATCAATTATCTGTAATTTTCCTCATTAAGGGTGGTGCCCCCTGGGGACTTTATTCAGTAAAGTTATTTGATTATCTTTGATAATTCTGATAGCCATAATTATTGATTGCACCTACATTTTAATCCCAACATATGTTTCAAGATATTGCAGAGGCATAGACCCACAGACATTTTGAAAATTTGATTAGTAAATGCAGATTGTTGGCAATGGGTACGGTATGAGCAAAATAATATCCTCTGAACTATAATTATAACATCTTTTATCTATAGTGTTATGGTACACAGATTCTGGACCCAAAAGCACAACGAAGCAGTTAGTTTCGGTTTATTATATGAACAAGTCGAAACGAGTAACCAGGTGTGCAGACGGAAGCTCCGTGAGCAGGTAGACTGGGCAAGGACAGCTGGCTGGTGTGTGCTGGTGAGAGCAGGCAGGCGGAGCGAGGATAGCAGGCTGACGTGGAGCAACAGTGAATTCATGATGAGAAGTTTCTGGAGAGCCGGTGAGTAGATTGGAGGTGTTGGTTTGAAGACTGAACTTGAACACAAGGAGTCAGACGGTTGGTCAGGGATTCACGAAACATGCAGGAAAAACTTTCTATATGACCAAGACATTGTACCACTAGAGTTAACGGACAATCTAGCTTAGACTGTTGAGAAGAGCCGGGTAGATATACTGTATGGTCTTGATTGGTGGATGGAGAACAGGTGAGTAGCAGCAAATGAGTAGCAGGTGTGTCAGGTTTTGAGTGGAGATTCACCAGAGGTCACGCCCCGCCAGCATACACATACACACAGTAGGGGAACCAACAGGGCACAAACAGACAGACAGTGGGAGTGGTACAGCTGTACCATGACACAATTTTAATGGATGACGCATTGCAACTCATTGTTTGGTGACCGGCAATTCTTTGTCTCTATGGAATTGTGGAACGCAGAACTTGTCTTATCTGCCTATACTAATGTTGAATCTAAATTAATATTTATTGTATTTTAATTTTTTCCTACATGATACAGTGGTGCAGTGCACACTTGTCCTGCAGTAAGCCTAAATTAAAAATAGTAAAGTAATTGGACAACTTAATGGGTCCACATTGAAGAAGGTATAGTCTGCATGGATCATAGCTTTTTATTAATGGTTTCATATAATATGTTGTATAATATCCAATAGTATTTTTGTATACTATCTAATGAGTGTCAATGTGATCCGTTTTGGGTTGGGAGGTTCAGATAGCCACTATTCAGCCTGAAAATACTGAGGTTTAGATCCAGCTTTCTTCTAACCACAGCACTTAGAGGTAAATTCCAGTATTTGTCAACCAGGGTCTTAGTCTCAGTCTTAGTGGCCATTCTGACTGTGGGTCATGCTAACTTTACATTTGCCACCTGGACAGAATATGGTGAAAAATAGAACCTTATATCAGAATTTTCCTTTCATGGCTATGATTCACCTGCAAATGTCGCTGAAATAGATCCCCCATTCTGTGGATTAGCTCATAACATTCCATTAAATCACATAATAATCCATATCAGGTGAATGTTAAAATTTTAAACTTATCAGATTTAAGTTTCTCAGCTACCGGTGACTACCAGTGGCAGCACTGCACTCAAGTTGGTAAGAGGGGAAGAAATTATGCTCTAGCTTGGAATTTAATATTGGCTTCTTTTATTGTAATGGATATACGTTACCAACCATTTTTGTGGATTATATTTGGGCAATTTTATATCATTTTAACATAATATAATATTTAATTGTGAACAGATTTCTTTTCTGTGGCTGTACATTCCATATTCCAATAGCACAGTATGTATGCACATGAGGACTGTGGATGCAGCTGCATCCTCAATAGATGTCAGTGACTGGTTGGTTGATGAATCCTTCTATAGCCAAACTGTCCCTGCAGGCTGCTGCATGTCAACAATGGCTTCTCACTTTGAATCACTGAACCCTATTTTTTAGCCTATATTTGTTTACATTAACTAACAATCACTTTGAATTTGGACTCTAGGCACTCACAGACTTCATAGGAACAAGCCTGCAAGTGCGAACATTTAAGTCTGTACATTTAGATATAGCCATCCTCTCTTCCCATATTTCCCATCACTCTCCACTGTTAATTAATACAAACAAAAATGCCTTAAAATTTGCCTTAAACATATAAAATTGCTCCACAGTCAGAAAAACAATTGGCTGGGTAATTAAAACTGAAAACACGCTGTACTCCTTTAACAGGGGCTCATTCAGAGTTCATCTACGTTGCATTCTGCGACCAAGGCTGTGATATTGACAGGGTCATTGACCAATGTTTCATACAAGACCGAGTTTTACGTTTTCATGATGTGAACGCAGGCAGATTCCCCAGTGTCTTGGACATGCTGTGTAAAATCTATGAAATGGAAACAAGTGTTTTGCTGCACTTCTCTGATCTAGTACTTCCTACACCGATGAGTTGTTCCTCCTACAAAAAGAAATGGCGATTCTTTAAATCTCACAGGCCATCAGCGGAGCAATGGGTTTGTCAGCAGCATCATTCACAAATATTTTTATATTATCATAAGCTAAGTGATAAATGTAGCGATATATTGCTCATAAAATTGTGATTAATTGGTTGCCAACCAGATTCAGCAACATTAAAAGCTGTCATTAAATTCTAATTAGTTCTACATGAAGTAACAAAAGACCTGGTTACTTTAATCATACATATTTATTAGGCTCAACTTGGAGAAACAGTGAGATAAATAAACACACTGGAGAGATAATTGCCTGGGGAAAAAAATTGCATCCACTGTTGAACACGGACTGACACAAACAATACTACATAATAATTAGATTGAACATGTTGCTTCTGTGGTGATAAACAACTCCGAGATTGTATCTCTGATTAAAAAATTCAAATTCACTTAAAGTGATCCAGTTGGTGGCTATGTGTGTCATGCAAAAGGCGAAAGTTTCTCTGGTCAAAACATTTAAACCACGTCAGAGATGTCAGCGGCATTTTTGCTTTACTGTCAGGACACCTTCAGAGGATTTACCAGCTGACAACCACCAAATGATGATTGCTTACTGTTTGGGCTGCCAGTTACAGATTTAGGGGCTTTGGACAAAGTCTTTAGGGACAGAAAATGTGTTAATGCAACTCTGAGATGATCCATTGACTATTGGTTTATTAACCTCAGAGTGCTTGCAATCATAGACAGTCTGTACAGGCCTGAATCAACAGGGCTTAGGAAAGTTAACCTCTTGTGACTCAGGTTTCCTGAGAAGATGGATGGAGTTATGTAAATGGAGGCTTATTCTGGTAAAGTGAGTCAAAGGTTTTTTATGCCTGCTTTCCTCAGGGGAGGACCTCCCTCTACAACCATCCATCTGCTAATGTGTGATCTCTGCAGTGACACTTAGCATGGGTAGCACTAAAAAGGACCATTTTGGTGACAATTTTATTAACACTAAATGTAATAATTTAAAACACAAGGTAAACATGTACAACATAGCAATTTGTGCACACAAATTAGTGCTCCTGCTCTGTAATTATCAGTGTAACCAACATACAACAAACACAAACATACTAGAGGCTCTTTGAGGTTGTACCTACGCACAGAGGTGTTTTGAGCTATGCTACTATCAGCATGTCAACATGCTGATGTTAAGCAAGTTTAATGCTATATTCACCACTTCAGTTTAGCAAGAAAAAACACATTTGCCAATTAGCACCAAACAAAAAGTACGCTCAGCTTAATGGGAATGTCATTTGTTTGAGATACTTCACTCTGGACCAAAGTGGTGGGCTGACCGACCAACCAACTGACTGACAGGCTGAAGTGTTTTAGCCATCACTGACAAAACTGATCCCTAAACATAGCTATCACTATTACATTAAATTATAACATAATAAATAACAACATAATAAAAAGTAGAAGAGTGCACTCAGTGGAATCCAGATGTCCGCCAGCAAATGAATAATACGCCGATGTCTTAAGTTATTTTGCGTGTTATCACAATGCCTTTTTTGCTGTTCATGTGTCATTTTGCGCTTGTCATAGAGAAAAAAATGTCAGGTGACGTAGTATAAACAGTGACAAAATCCGCAGCGGGACAATGTCGGGGTGGATGGATGGATCAAACAAACACAGGACTTTTACACAGGAGACCGCTGTTCATGTCCCATATGAAACCAAATGTCAGTCTTGACCTATTTTAATTTACGTATATACGTAACTAACATACTTACCTGCCGGCCGGTTAAGAGGAGTGAGAAGTCAGCAGTCAATGGTGGTATAAAACAGAGGAGTCAATAAAAAAATCAAAAATTGTGAATCACTGCAACCATGAGGTCCTTGAGCATACATTTATAAATGTGATATATATGTGAGAATAGCTGCGGACAGATACACACACACACTACATATTTGGGCTATTTGCCCTCCAGAAAAATGTTTACTTTGTTAGTTACTGTAGCCAGTTGCTGGTTATAATAGCATGGCAGAGTCTCACATTTTTTGTATTTTGCTAGCACCTTAAAGTCACGTCAGTATTTTGCATTTTCCCCCTTTTACTCCCAATTTTGAATGACTAGCTCTGCATACATTGCACCACCAACTTTCTCTATTGCCTTGTGGAGGGAATAACCAGCCATGTGTCTTCTCAGATACACATGGAGTCTGCAAAGGCTGACCCTGTCCATCCCAGATCCCCATTCTTACTTCTGTACCTGCACCTAACCACCCATGAGACAGAGCAGTGACAAAGGCATAATTTCACACCGGCTTCCCACCCATAAACACCAATTGAGTTAATTGAGTTTGTTGGAGCAGCTGGTCAAGCCAGAAACACCACAGCTGGGGACTGAATGAAGCTCACTGCAGTGATGGGCCTGTATTCTTCCTGTGCGCCATCCAGACGACCACTGCAACCATCTTTGAAAATTAAAGAACCTCAACTGTCAGTTTAATGCTTGATTGATAATTAGTTTGAGTGGAGTTTACAAGTTTTGCAGGGAGTGTTATTTACTTCAAGACCAGGTTTAAAGCTCCCGAAAACTTGGTTTCAAATCTGTATTTCACCATAACATTAAATATTCATGAATAAATAAAGCAACAATAAGAGTTTAAGTTTGGAAAATAACATCCTTATTTATTAAGTAACTTTAACAATAATGAATTTAACAGTAACCAAACAACCCCTCAACAGACTTTGGTTCAAATGTTGCTAAATCATATTGTAATCAAGTTCATGACATCACCTTTTTCCAACTGAGCGCACTTCAATCCAGTGAGAAGAGCACAGAGAAAAAAAAAACAAATACAGGAATCTATCAATTGAACTAACCAAAACTGTTCTAACTTTGGTAGAAATGTTTGTGTTTATGTGGGCTCCATCACTCACAGTAAGAGGCTGATTGAGAAAATACATTTTCAGGGACTTTTTCTCAGATCAAAATTGCTTTTACTACATCTTTTAAATATACTCACTGTATAGATACAGCAAGACAATATAGTATAGCCACCCACATATATCAACATATACAATATATTGTGTGTCCCCACACTAAACAGTGTGCCCCTACTTTCCCAACTCCATCCCTGCCCTGGTGACATTCCCCAACCCCTTTAAATTATTCAAGACCACTGACTGTAATATAGAATAAATATCAATGCCAAGATATCTAAAGGTCTTAATATGAGGTAGTATAGTGTAGGGGTGGAGTTAAGGAGCATCAGGTGGGATTTAGTCAAATCTATTTTGTAGTCAGCTAAACGACTAAATTCTTCAAAGACATTCAAAATATGAGGAATATATAAAGCAACCTAATTTACATAGGGTAGAATATCATCTGCAAATAAGAAAATATAATTAGAAGTGTTACAAAATAGGGCAGGATCCATAACTGATCTTTTGGGCAAAATATTTGAGTGAAAGAAAAAATTAAAGATGGGAGAGAGGGCCGCCTTAGCGTGTGACTATAAATATGAAACCAGGAAGGTTTGGTAGTCACCAACGCAGGTTTGAGTAAAAAAATGTTTTTATCATTTCCATCGTATTGAAATCAAAGCCAAATTTTTCCAGTGTAATCCATAAAAAGTGTCAATCTAGTCTATTAAAGGCTTTCTCTACAAAAATGTAACACAGTCTACATATACTGTCACCTGCAAGGCAGTGTTCATAGTACACAAGAAAAAAAGAATAATGAGAATTATTATTAAATCCAGGTTCAAAGTTAAATTTTAGTTTTTAGTCATGATTACATAGCTAGTTGTAAGGTGTTTCGGAACAATTGAAAATATGACTACAATTGCTTAGTGAAGGAGTTCATGGTAAGTAAGTGACCCAGCCATAAATGCTACAAGGCCTAAAAGGTCTCATCATTCTCAACTAAAAAAGTTAATGACCAAGTAGTGTAATTATCGCAGTATTTACTATGCTGATATATTACCTCTTTCTCATTAAACATGTTGTGAAAATGTGACACTGTATGCTAAACTAGAGGCCTGTGATTCTTGTCAGTTGCTAAAAGAGTTCAATAAATGTAATGGGTCAATAAACTTCATAATGTCCCTTTTACAGGTTCCCGTGGGATTCAGCAGTGTGAAACTTCATCCCACCAAAGCAACAAAGTAACTTTTATCATTATGGCCTCCTTTAGATTTGTTATTGAGCGTTTCACAAGCCATGCAATCATCTGTTAATGGCAAGCCTATGTGGAAAGCACATTGTAGAGGCCTTATGGGATTGTACTGATTGTCCCGCCCCTGGTCCCCAGTTACATCTACAGGTTATTGACTACAGCCACAGACAACCTACAATCAATATGTGAGAGCACTACAGCCATTGCAATTTCATTGATCCTTCATCGCATTCCACAAAAGGTTACAGAAATGGAGTCTGAGTCAACTGAAAAGCCTGCGGTGCACAGGCAATTTCAATGAGTGGGACACGGTCTTTGCGGAGTGGTCGGTGCAATTTGTTATTATCGCATTTCTCAAAGTGTCTTTTGTAAAGAACATCAAACAATTGCACTGCAGATTTGCTCTCTATACTGCTAGAGTGTATCATATTTTGAAGATAATCATTTGATGTGGAGACAAAGTAATGAATGCTGAATTGTTTCTTCAGTAGATTCACTGCACACCTCATCTTCACCTTACTGTTAAGAAGTCTTCTCGTGAAATTCATAATTGTTTATCTTTTTAAACTACTGACAGAGGTAACCATATGGGAGAAATGACATTGGTATACACACCAAACACCAACAATGTCCAATTCAGAGATCAAGTATGACACACTGCCTTGCTGTTCTCCTTGTTCATGTTATAGTGAGCGATGTCTTTGTCAACAGCATAACAAGTGTGTTTCCTATTGTACCCAACATGGCTGGAAACCTGCCTGTGATGTGAACCGCGGTGCTTGTCACTGGGCATCAGAAAATGGTCCACTCATCGGAAACAAAGAAGACACAGATGCTGCATCCACACAATACATGCCGTCCTCTGCCTGATGCATATTCAGTACATGCGGATGGTGGAGTAGCTCTGATGCAGTCTGGCACATTAGCCCTGCGATAAAGGGAACATGTACATACAGTTCTGTCACAGAATAAAAGCATTTTGCTGTACCTGAGACGCAAGCTGTGTATTTATAACATCTGCCACATTTTGGTGACCATCACTGCTGACAGCATTTTGATGGCCACATCTATAGGTCACACAAGAGAGCTTCTGGAGGGAGTGGGCGTACTTTGTGGCATTCCTGTTCAGGCTTGCTTCTGTAATAAACCGACTACATTGTTGTTTTGTAATTCTTTTGTATAATGTATTTTTTAAACACTTGTCACCTTTGTATGAACACACAATTGACAGCCAAAGTTCAAATGATAATGTTATTTCACTTGCGAGATTTCTGTATTTTGTCTGTGCATTTTTCACTGGTTTAAATTAGGTTGGAAGAAAGTGATGGACAAGGTATTTCCATACACCAAACAAAATAACTGGCATGCTCAACTTCAGTGTCTTTAAAGTATGATGGGTGCCGTCCCAAAAATCACAAAATAGCAAATGAAATCGTCAGCACTCGCAAATAGTATTTAATACTTTTTTATGATGCATAGCAGCAGAAAGACAGAAACAGCTAGCAAAGGCTTTCCTCAGCATTTCTGCTGTTGCGCATCATTGAAAAGTATTATATATTATTTGCGAGTGCGATTTCATTTGCCATTTCCATACACCAATCAGAATTAAGGATATGCTAATAGTTTCTTCTTTACCCTCTCAGTTCAAATAAAACTACTCTTTTCCTGCTAACTCAGCCTATTTGAAACACAAGAAATAAGCTGAGTTTTGCTGTTTATCAGTTAGCTATCTTTAACATTGCTATAATGCATTGTGTATTTTCAGTTTTCATTTATCATCTGGTCATCGTCTCTATCTGCATCCCTCAATGATTTTGTTGATCTGTTAATGTGATCTGTTTGATCTGTTCTGCAGAAGTATTGGTATGAGGTAAACTAAGAATTGTTTCAAGTGGGGTCTGATTTTGTAGTACCAATTGTTATTGTACAAATTGTTTATATTGATATTAAAAAAATGCCATATGTCCTTTCGATGCAACCATTCACTCATTTTGAATGTCTTGCAGAATTCTATTGTTTTGAAGCATTTATTTTCTAGAGAGTCCTGACATCACCGACGGGCCAGCTGCTTTACCGCTAGCTTCTGTACCTCAATGCAATCTCTCATTGAAGGTTTCTTTCACTTGTCTTTCCGAAAAAATTAAATGTGTTCTTGGGGTTTACATTAAATGAGTATCTACTACAAGACTTGTTTTAGAATATGATTTTTTTAACAATGCTAAACCACAATTATTTAACATTTAATTAATTAGCGCTCTTTTCTGACTTTATCTTTCCAACTTTTTAGTTGTCTATCTCTGCTGTCTTGCCGTTTAGCCCTCCCTGACTTGTATCCATTTGCCAGCATCATGGTTACATAGCTGGCCACTTATCTGTGAAGCTGGTAACGTTTAACCTGCACTTGTCTTAGAAGAAAATGGTGCTTCATCACTGCTAAAAACAGAAATATAAAGTTTTTTTTTTAAAGAATAAATCAATTTTTTTGATGATTGATTCTGAATGAGGTTTTCTTTCTTCTGGGAAAAACTAGAAGTTCTGGCTTCACTATGAGTCTGACAGTGGTACCTGGTTTTTGCTTTGTGGGGTGAAGCGAGTAGAGCTTTGCTGAGGTTCTATGGGGGGATCACCTCTGGTTTTGGCACAACAACCTGATACTGATACTTTGAGGAAGACATCACGGAGACCATACAAGTCACATGACCGCACAATCTTTTGATCACAAAAGGAGTGGGGAGGAGGTTATAAATTCACAATGCAGCAGGTGACCCAACAAAAACTCTAAATGTATACACCTCAAGGTTGCAAATACATATCTGGAGTGTCTAAGACACAGTATATTTGGGTGAGTTTAATTTAATACAGACAAAATCGATTACAAGAAAAGGAGAGCAACTTCCCCTTTTCCATTTTGTAGCTGATGAAGCACACCAGTGGAAAGTCAGCTAAATCCACCATTAAGATTCTAAAAGGATGAGGTGTAGAGAAACAGCAAGTGAATGTCCATTATGGATCTTCTGAAGCTTGCAGATTGGTGGTGCCATTGAATCGTGCACAGCCAAGGAGAAGGCAAATCCAGTGCTAATCCACAGCTGATGGGGGAGGATGAGCTGTCTGCTCGGCCCATTGTGGACTCAGGTGTTTGAGGCCTGAGCAGCTGTTCCAGGGCCAGCTCCACGTTCAGCAGCGCTGCATGGCTGGCGCTCTCCAGCTGAGTCAAGGCCTGTTGTCTGTGCTATATTTGATACCTCAGTGAGTAATTAATAAGTTTCTATTAATAACAATGGGAGCTGTAAAAGATCCCTTTTCTTCAATGCTCCCTATTGCAGCTTTTGGCACAGCCCGGCAGCCCCGTTAACCACTGAGCCGCTGGGATTTTGTGGACTGTGTTAATTCAACCTCATTATAAGAAGTGATGTAACAGTAACTAAAAAGGTGGTTAAAGTTTAAACTATATCCAGTGATCACCAGAGGACAAATAGGTACCATTCAGAACATATAACCATTACAGTATGCAGCTGCTTAGATGCATAAAAGTTGGATTAAAATTTGTTTACCCACAAATAATGCAGAATACAGACATGTACATTAAGGTCACAATCTGTTCCAATTTAAAAATTCCATTTGATGTAATTTGTTACAAATAAAAATAGACAATGTTCTGAGACAGAACACATGCCAAGTACCAAGTCATTTATTTGAAGAAAGAAACAGAAAATTATATTGTTGTTGTAATGTAATTGTGTAGAATTCATAAAGGCTGCTGATTTCCACAGGGGTTTCCTTAACTGCTAAAATCTTAATGATTGGAAAAACCGTGACAGATGCATATAAATCCAAGAAAATATTCATTTATTATTGGAAACATTATTCTTCAGATTGGTTGAAATTTTTACTTGCAGTATAGATAGCAACATTATAAATGATAAAGATCTTTTGTCTCTTAACCTATGGGTCTTCCAAACAAAACAATCCAGAGACTGCAACTTATCCAGAACTCAGCTGCACAAGTACTGACCAGGATAAAAAGATCAGCCCACATCACTCCAGTCCTCTGTAACCTTCCTTGGTTACCTGTTGCCTTCAGAATTAAGTTCAAAACTCTTCTTGGTTTACAAAGCACTTGCTTGGTCAAGCTCCTTAGTACATCTCAGACATGTTAACAAACAGCTGTTCTATCACAATTGCAATGATTTATGCAACATATTTACATCATAGGTACACTGTAGATTTACACAGTAGACATCTTTGGGCACATGTAAACGTAGTGGGAGAAAGATTCAGTGAGCTTTATTTTTCAGTTTTTACCTTTTATCCAGTGTTAACTGATGTTGTTGTGAGGGGTGCGTATTATTTCCTGCTTGCTTCATAGAGATGTTTGTTGTACTCCCACTCAGGGTTCATCTATGTATGTATATACCTTAAATAATAATATATTTGTTCGGTTAAGAAATGTGGCATGACAAGGTTCAGATTCTAGAAGCAGTAGATTAATTTTTAATACAATAATTCAAGACGTCTTGATTTCTTGAGCAGAAAATCCCACATTATTATACAGTGGTAGGTCTCCTCAGGCCAGGTAAACATGAAGACACTAAATATTAAATGAAAGGTTTTGGATTCCCCATGGGAGGTTATAGTTCTTGTTGTATTATTTCTTCCATGCTTGCCCTCAGATCTCCCAATGTTCCCTGAGCTCTGCACAACTGGTAAATGTCAACGTTTAGGTTCAGGTGACTTGCTGCACTTGACCTTTAGTGACCCATTAAGGAGCCCTTGAGATGGAGAGAAAGTCATCTGAGTTGCAGTTTTTAACTGAGTGAGTCCTGAGATTTTCCAGCTTCATTTTGACAAGACTGGGCATGCTATGATTCATGACCCAACGTTCCCAGAGGGTTAAACAATGGTAACTAAAAACCACAAAAGCAGGGATCATACAATATAAAAGGGTTAAAATTAAATTGGATTTAAAAATGACACCCATTAAAAATAGATCCTAATCTGGTACATGGATTACAATATGTCATGACAGTGAATTATTCTGATATGTCTTCATTTATTTTGAGGTGGCAGATATTATGGAATTTAAAGGCCATTGACAGTTGCCAAATGCTGGTACAACATTTTACAAATGTGAATAGCAGGAAATGAGTGTGGGCTGAGAGAGCTATTGAGTAGTGATGCTGTAGTGACAGTTATTTCTGCCCAAGCAATGACTGTGTGCCCACTATACTGCCACTGTGAAGCCAAATCAGTAAGCTGGCCTTGGGCTACACAGCACTGTTGTTGCCATGGTGAACAGATTATCTCTGTATAAAAAACCCTCCATTCTCGTGACTTTGTGCCCATCCCGGTTGCTGGCCATGGACAGTTGTTTTAGCTGGTAACCTTTAAGTGCATCACTTCTGCTTTCTTGCAGAAAAATGTTCCTTCAGGTTTCTCCTAAAGTCAGCAGCACAAGCAATGAGGTTACACATAAACACTTAAGCTAGGTAATTAAAACAGATACCCAATAGAAATCTCTATCTTAGAGGTAATGTGATGGTTATTTTATGGTGATGTGGAATTCTCTACTCTCATTGCCTGGCAGGTATCCGTTATTTGTTTGTAAAGTACAATATCGATGTTATTCCTAGCCCTATGATACCTTGCATCAATTATGGGTGCAACTTCCAGTTATTCTTTTCACTGAACAGGTGTCCGTGAGAGATAGTGGTATGTGGCCAGTGTCTTCCCTTTTCTCTGTAACACCTTAAACAGGATAATATGATCATACCTCAGCCTTCCACAACTGAGGGATGGGAGGATGACCTGAAGACGTGGCCTGATGATGTACAGTAGCATATTTTGTTACTTTATTGATTCTGTTGCTACTGACGGAAAGGGCATGAACAATCTGAAAAGCTCTGGAGCTTAACGGTACTTCCATAGGTTAAAGCAGGTGGAACAGAACCATGTCTATCTCAAAGCAGCCAAGTCGGAGCCTCAAAGTCCTACATCACATGACTTAGCTGATGCTAAACTATGTTAATGCTAGCTTGTTACTCCTATCCAAGGCCACTTCTTCAGGTTGTCCTCCCATCCCTCGGTGTAGAGGGAAGAGGTGTGAGCACATTATCTTGTTTAAAGTAGAAGTTCAACATTTTTGGAAATACACCTATTTGCTTTCCTGCAGAGAGTGAGATGAAAAGATTGATACCATTCTCTGTATAGTAAGCATGAGGCTACCGCCAGCAGCCTGCTAACTTAGATTAGCAAAAAGTCTGGAAATAGGGGGAACCAGCTAGCCTGGCTCTGTCCAAAGGTAACAAACTCCACCAAACTCCACCTACCAGCACTTCTAAAGCTCACCAGTTAATGCTTTATATGTTGTTTGTTTAATCCGCACAAAAAACAAGAAATTGTATGGGATATAACACCCCCATATCAGTTTGTCATTATGAAACCTAGGTTTTTGTACGGATTAAACAAACGTGACATAACGGGTTAATTAGTGAGCTTTAGAGTTGCTGGTAGGCGGATTTTTTTTTAACTTTGGACAGAACCAGTTAGGTGTTTCCCCCTGCTTCCAGTGTTTGTGCTAAGCTAAGTTGCCGGCTGCTGGGAGTAGATTTATATTTACCATACAGATAAGAGTGGAATTGGTCTTCTCATCTAACTCTTAGCAAAAAAGCAGATTTCCAAGCAAGTTTGTTTGCCAATCTGAATTAATGTGCCGGTATTACAGTTCAGCTAAATAGCTAAGCTAAAGAGCTTTAATGTAGCTGGCTATTTTTACACCCAGATAAACATAAAAACATCTTGAATAACCAAACCAAGAATGGACCACTGCTAATGACCAAGAAATGGAAAACATCAAAGGAAGAACAGCAAAAGATTTAATTGGAAGACCTTAGTAAGTAGAGGAGGATGACCATTAGACAAATACCAAAAAGGTTGATGAAATTGTTAATGGATTTTATTTTGCAAAATGGTTAAAACACTGACCTGCAATTCTACAGGACCTGAAACAAATCCTGAGGGAATTTTATACCTCCACCTAGACTTCAAAACCAGGGATAGAGTATAGTCTTAAAGCATAAGGTTTAGGGCAGGAATTAACCCAATACCTGTTTACCTTCATCTTAACTCACACCAGGTTCAGCTCATCTTGTTCAGATTTCAAGTCATCAAACATTACAGAAAAAGCGATAAAGATGTGAGAGCTTCAGACACTGACCAGAAACCAATAAAAATTCACCTGCGCTGTCTCCCAATGCATCTTATGTACAGAGTATGTATAGGTCAGGGGTATATAGAGCATCTAGGTTCTGACCTCATCACTCAGGATACACTAGGTTCAGTACAGCCGGGATTGGGAGGTGGCAAAAGTGACGATTACGTGTTGGAGCTGTGTCTTGATGAACAACAGTTTATCTATCCACCCAGTCTAAATGGTTGTTATATAAGCAGGATAATACCATCTGAGTTGCATGTTCCATGATTGTAATAGATACCTCCGCTACCAATTACTTTCGTGGAACATACTCCTTGTCGGATGTAATCCCTGACTTTAGTTTCAACACACCTATTTAGTACCTGTAGTAAACCGATTTGAAAACACTCCCTGATGAGAAAACTGTGCCTACATTTGTCCAGGTGAAGGCCTTCTTTGGAAAGTCCATAAACTCAACCTAAAAATCAATATAAGTTGCAAAGAGAGGAAGAGGAACAGCATCAAAACACACTGCAACTGAGTAGCTGCCAACTTTATTTCTATTCTTTCTGCCTCGCTCTTGAATTCTGCGCACAAACTGAGCACATTTATTTGCTTTATTTATTTAATTAACAGCTTCCCTTGAGCTTCTATATGCTCCTGCTGACCTTTTTTGGAAACTGTCTTTTCCACTATTTCTACATGATAACAAGTCTCTGAGGTCCAATATCTTAATGTAACATATTCATTTTAAGTTTGAAAATATGCAGTAGAAATGGTGACCAGAACAGCTAAAGCAAATGTATACACAGTTGCATTTATTTAAAACTGTTTACAATTCCTTGCTGTGAATATTTGTATGCATTCAGTGATCTTTTCACAATCAAGTTATTGCAGAATTTCATGGTCTCAAGCATATCAAACCCCTTAATCCACAACCAAGCAATAAAAAGTCTGGACTGGAAGCCAGTTACATTTGAAAGTTTTAAAGAAGTTGAACAATTTAACTTACTATGTCATTAAATTTGCAAACATTAAACTTATTTATTACGTCTTACAAGCTCAGGCCGCCAAGGCTCTCAGAAACATAATCAAACCTCTTTGGTTTTTGGCTCAATTACTATGGATAATTCTTTGGGGAATTCAAAAGTGCTTGATCGCAGAACCTCCCAGGCAGCCTTTCCTCACGTTCCCTACAACTCAAAACTGATTAGGCTTGCTAACATTTTAAATACTAGTCAGTTATGCAGCCATGAATGTCCCTCCCCAATTTTATTCATTTATTGTATTGTATATCTTTATAGTACAAACCCATTACTGAACAAGCTGCGAAGTAGCTGCTACAAATGTTATGACTTGGGTTTTTTTTGCCAACATACTATGCTTATGTATCTGCTGCATTTCAAATACCCATTGAATAAATAAATTAAATTAAATAACTAAATAAATTGAGTAAAATACATACTAATACATTTAATAGCAACACTGCTTTGTCAGTTGCTTTTTTGACTCAAGATGAACAGTCTGTTCAGTGGTGTGTGTTGTCATTAAAGGATGTCATTATGGTCAAAGGCAATTTCAGAAAGCAGAATGAAGCTGTTTATTGAAACGTGCAGTGTTCATTCATTTATGTAGCAAGGTTAGATTACACAGTTCATTACCAGGAAGCCATGATAGTGATGGTCCCCTCAGTGTACTATAACAGGCCTGAGTGTCTAGTGTAACCACAGTTTATACAGTGGCAGTGCTTTGTTGGGGAAGGTGTGCTAAGTGAAAATGCTGGCTGACAGTCAGGTGGGGATGGGACTCCAGAGCAGCACTTAATTGGTTTGCTGCAGCCATGGTTGACTCAGGTACACCAGGGGACACATATGCCCAGGGAGAAAAAGCCTTTCTTAGGTATGGGATTACAACACACAAGGGAATGAGGACACACTAAAAACATTGTATGGCAGAAATCCTTACAATTCTCAATAAAATGTGAATCTCTCCAGCGGAATCCGCCAGAGCTGTGGGATTTGTTGATATGGGTAGTCAGTGTGTTTTGTTTTTTGTCTGTTGGTTTTATGATGCAATGACGACGCTTTGTCACTGTTTTTAGCCATGCTAACGGCGTGGCTCCAGGGATGGCAATGTAGGTTGGTCCGGTCCACCACTTTGTTCCTATCTATGTATGTAATTATCTCAATAAATGTATCATGGATTACCATTTTATACAGACATATGTGGTCCTGAGAGGATGAATCCTACTGACTTTGGTGAGCCTCTGATTTTTCCTCTAGCGCCACCATGAGATTGACATTTTTGGTTCAGAGTTAAATGTCTCGACAACTATTGGATTGCTTTCCATGAAATTTGGTACAGACATTCATATTCCCCATAGCATCAGTTGTAATCCCTTTGGTGATCCCCTGTATTTTGTTGTAGCGCCATCATCGCATCAAAATTTTAATTTGTCCAATACTTTGATTAATGACCAAATACCTATAAAACTAATTCCCATCAGCAATTAGCAAACTTCAACATGCTAACACGTCAAACTAAGATGGTAACCATGGTAAACATACTTGCTTAACAGTATTGTCATCATGAACATGTTAGAAGCTCAGCCTCACAGAGCTGTTAGCTTGGCTGTAGACTCCTAGTCTTGTTGTTACTGTTAATGGTATATTTGCTTAGAATGTTATGAAAAAAATACATTTTTAATAATTTCACTTGAAGAATTAATCCAAGTGATTTTGTCACATGAATATGATTTCCAATGTTGTTTCTGACAAGTCATTCAGCAACAATTGTAAAAACAAACATGTATTGATGTACTTTAGTTAGAACATATTAAACATGACATGAGGTTGTCATTTAAAATCAGCTTCAAAACATCCACCTAGTAAACATCTGCAGAGAGCCCCTCTTGTAGATCTGAAGGAGAAACATTGTAATTGATTATGTTTAAATGTGTGTGGTTCTTGATTTAGAGAGCCACGTATGATTCTGAATGGCAACTTCATCATAATCACCAATCTCATCTTCAAAGTATTTTTTGTGAACTCATTAGGGATGCCTGATGAAGTTCCCAATCAATATGCAGATTTGGAGCACATCAATTTGTTTTGACTCTTCTGTCATCATTTTTTTCAGCACCGAGAAATGCAGCTGAAATGCTAGTGAGTGAAGATGTCAACACTACAGATTTCTATCTGCTCAGCAGTAGACTGAGTGATGCATGTTTGTGGTGCGATCAAAGTTTTTGTTACAATGGACGTGACAGGTGAGATTTATAGAGAGATTTGTTGCTTTTGTGAAATAGTCTGGACTGTGCATGAACAAATTTCACTTATTCTAATAAATGTGCATTTGCTTTAGTTTATGCTTAATTGCATTGCTATGCCTGAGATCTTGACAACTGTCCAGACTGCTAGTAGTTTATAGATCATGAATGTCCCTAGTCCTTCTATCACCAACATTTGGTCAAAACAGATGTCTATCACCAGTATCTTGTTTTATTTATTTATTTATCTACCCTTTCGATGCATAAAGGTTCTGTTGTTTGACTATGATCATTTTATGTCACTGTGGTTATGTGTTGTCCTGAGGTCTCTGTTTTGTTTTATGTGAGCTCACTAAAGAAAATTCCTACCTTGCAGAAATTTCAGTATCAAATATATTAGCTAATAAATAATAAAACTGTAGTAAGGAAATGCCAAAGACATGTTTGATGTAATTTGGAAACAGTATCGTCATTTGTTTGTCCTCATTCTTATAAGAAATATGTTTGTTATGAGTTTATGTAAAAAATAAATAAGAATAGATTTTTTAAATCTCAAGTATCAATATTGTTGTTAGCCTTAAACATCTATATTCTGGATAAACCTGTTTAGGTCTAACTTAAATCTTTTAACTTAAATCTTTAACTTTACCTTGATCAACACTGTGGTCTATGACAAGGTGTTTCAAAAATATTTCCATCATATTTTCTGTAAATATTCATGGTTAGCAGAAGGTACATTTTTATTATTTTTTGGACCCCTGACCTTTCCTTTGTGCCATCTTTAAGCCAAGATTTTTTTTTTGTTTATAAAACATAAGTATCTACTAAGCAGATTACCATGTAATTTACTGAGGACATTCATGCTCCCCAGAAGATGAACTATTTCCATTTTAGACACTTCATGACTTTTCCTCTTGCACCATCCTCAGGACAAAATGTCAGTTTTATACACAAGATATCTCATAATACAAGGCAGATTAATACAATTTACTATGTACATTCATGCTCCCAGGGATAAATCCTTTGTATTTTAATGGCCTTTCCTTGTCACGTTTTGTCAAGCAGGGTGGCAGGGAAAAACAAGGGATTGGACCCGAATGCAGACACACACACAGCAGAGCTGGTGCAGTTTCAATCATTTATTAAGAACAAAAAGGCTTACACTGACAGGCAAGCAGTGGTCCAAACCAGGGAAGCAGTCCAAATCAGGCAAACAAATACTACGGGGAACAGGCAAAATCCAAAACAGGCAAGGTCCAAGAAACAAAGCAAAGATCCAAACACCAAGACAACAAAACACTAGGAAAGGCTGGAATGCTTGACACATGTGGCAAAGACAAACTGGCACAGAACAAAGGAAGCACACAGACTTAAATACACTCAGGTGAGGGGAGAAAACGACACACAGGTGAAACCATTCAGGGCAGGGAAAACAATCAAAACTGGTGGGAAAAGCAAACAAAGACAGGAAGTAGAACTACATAAAACACGTGAGGCACAATAAAAAATAAAACAAGAAATACAAAACTACAAACCATAAACCATAACATTTCCTGTAGCAACACGAGGACAAAGCTCACATGAATTAATAAACACTGCAGCCTCTTGGTGCAGCTATCAGGGCTTAAGGCTTCTAATGTTGTTATGCTTATGGTACTTTCATGTTGGATATTATGAATATTGTCTTCTGCTGTTTCAATGGGTACAGGTCATTCTTCTTGACCTACAGACAACTTTGTGTAATTTAGTGCGCCTACACTTGCTTCGTCAATGTTACCATAGTTTCTTCGCCACTGCTGTCTGCTCGACAATCCGACCCAGCTTTGAAAAGCCAATTCATTGGACAAGTAGCCAATTCACTTAAGTGATTCTAAGGTTTTTACCACTGAATGATTTCTCTCATCTCTGCCCCCCCCACCCCTCTGTCTCAGCTCACTCTTTGGCTTTCAGTGGCGTGGATGTAGTGGATCGCTGTCAGGGAGGTCCAGTTCTCTGTACATGGGGGTTGAGTTATTAAGGTAGAAACCACCAGCTCAGCAAACACGTCCAAAGAGACAGATGAAGCCTCCTTCATATTCAGGGCTTCTCATCACCCTTAAGCCACTGGAATTTACTTCCTGTCAAGCGGCCACCCTTGTGTAGCATAGATGTACTGTAGCAACACTGTTTATAACACCCGGGCCAAAAAGCAATTTGCATGCACTCATACACCATGTCACGTAATCACAAAGTTTATGCATCTAATGAAGAGTAAATAGGATTCTACAATAATCACTGCTTAACAAGTTCCACAGCCTGAGCTCAGCCAGTGTGAAAACAATCCAGGAATATTTCACTGCTTGCATCCAGCTTTTTTGTTTTATTTTAGCAGCTTTATCTTCTGTTTGGAGGATGGTACAGTAAACATGCCCACCGATGCACACTAACTCTTTTAGTAAGCAGAAAGTTTGCATAAAAGCTGAGTCATGTAAAACATGTTATGTGAGTGCAATATATCCCATTAGCAAGAGCTAATTCACTGATGTTGAGATTTTCTGAGGTCAGGCCCACTTGACATCAGAAGAAAAAGTGAATCAAAAGTGCTCTGAGAGTAGTTTAGGATGGGATAAAACAATAAAGTGCTACCTGGAGACCAGGAAATTGGCCAGAAATAATAAAATAATCTGGCATTTCTAAACCATTGAGATGGAAACAAACAATTCTGTATCGCTTTTCACCTGGTAAAAAAGGTACAATGTTTACACTTTTTCTTATATAAGATTCACATGTCTGTCTTTGGTCCTTCCCGTAGCAATCAGAGAGAGAAGGCCAGGCTTTCTTCTTTAGCCCCTCCTCAGATATTTCCATCATTCAGGTACAAGAATCATTTCCAATGAGGCCATGTCATCCATCATTCTCAGCAGACCTGTCGAGCAAGTCTCTGCACTGGAAACAGATGTAGCTGCAAGGCAAAGGGCAGCTCTTTAGCTAATTTCCTTTTTTTACAGCTACAATGACATGATAATGTCATTTTTTTTACCTTGCTGATTAACGCTTCACAACATAGGTATATGTGGGGTATATGTAAGGTATCTTACTTACTGTCATTTAAATCTCATTACTTCATCTAACTCAAAAAGACTCAAACTCATAATATCATCACAGATTGTTAACTTGTGACATATGAAATGAGCAAAAATTATGAATGAAATATTTTTTTGAAAATTGACCTAGGCTTTTTACTGCACTTTAACAGCTGTTAGGTGAGTACCAGCAAATTCCTTTCTCTTTTTAACACTTGTTCCCTTTCTACATCACCTCTTGCCCCAGCATGCTGTTTCAGCTATCTGTTTAAGACGGTGTAGTCCCTCATTCGTCCAGGAGTGTTCTATCGTAGAAAAGGTTTCAGTCGTAGTCATCTGGACACTGTTTTCAGAATCAAGACGTTTCGGCCCATCCGGAAGTCATGACTTTCGGAAGTCATGACTTCTGGATGGGAGTCAAAACTGATAGCTATCAGTATATAAAATGATGGAAGCATGATACAGACAAATGATATGTCCTTAAGTCTTCAAAAGCATCACTCAAGAAAGCATCACATAAGAATGGTGATTTAGTTTTAGTCTTTGGATGAAAAAAAAAAAAAAAAAAAAAAAAAAAAAAAAATATATATATATATATATATATATATATATATATATATATATATATATATAGTTTGTCAAATTTTTTTTTATTTTAGTCACAAAAACTATAGACATTTTAGTCAAAATTCATCAGTGAAATTTTAGCCTAATTTTTGTCATGTATTTTCATTTTTTATGTCTTCACGTCCAGTTAAATTCAGTTGTCATTCCCAAACTCTGGTTTGAACAGAGCCGTTAACTCTCTGTTGTTCCTGCTCGCCGAGCATTACCTTTGCTCTCAGCTCTGCAGAGCAGCGAATAATTCAGAAGCTGTATTCACTCACTTGTACACTAAAATACTGTTCATTGTCTCGATTATGCTTGAGAGGAGAAACTGAAAGCTGCAACATGAAGGATGGCTGACTGAAAGTAACGTTAATGTTACATCCACGCTTACTTTTTTATAAATGGCATGCTGGCCTGCATGTTTTCATAGTTTGTTCCAACTGTCAACTTCTGAACAAGAGATATTTTGGGCGGCGGAAGATACTGTTTTATTGTTTTACTAATAGGGATCTACAGTGTGTGATTCTGCAGATGAATGCTGTTTGTTGATTGCATTAAAAGAGTAATTAGTTTATTTGTCCATTCATCCATCTTTCACAATATCGTTTTTATTTGTTGACAAAAAATGTAATACATTTCGTCATAGCCCAGACAAAAATGTTGCTGCTCATAATAGTCCCCAACCTTGTTCTTCCAAACTTCTTTTCAATGCATGAAACATAAACTAGTTGCCCAGTTTATTGTCAGTCCTGCAATAAAGATTCTAATAAAGGTTCTAATGTTCAGTTTTTGTTGCTACTGTTTTAGAGAGGTGCAGATATAAGTGTATGGACATTTTGGGATTTTAGGAGATCTTCTTCATGGTGAAAACTAAGCCAGCATAATTCTGCAGGATGTGTGCACAATCACAAGAACAAAGCTTTTTCAATGCTTTCAAGATTGAAGAATAAACAATCAAAAGCAAATAAAATATACACACATGCATTGCAAAAAATCCAGAATAGTCAAGCATTACTGCAGCACTGCTTGCACATTTGTTGACATGTCAAACAATTGTCCTAAAAACAATTCAGTGGTGAATTATTCTCTTTAACTGTTGTAGCAAAAACATTCTTTGTGTGTGGTATTGTGACTTCTCCAGGTGAAAATGTCCATTGTGAAAACACTATGTACTGCTGACATCCACACAAATGCGTAGGATAGAAATCTTACACTAAAATATCAAATAGTGGATATCTTTACAATTTTTCCATGCTGTTTCAAAGCTTTAAACTTTGTGCAGTGTGCAGTGGAAAAACACAACCTGTCTGGGATACAAACAAAATACTTCAGGATATATGCATGGTTTTCAGTCTTTTTCAAATTCACTCACACCAGCAGCTTGTTTTCAGCAGTTGTCCCTTTGACGACATCCTCTGTCCATCCAGATCGAGGAAAATCTTCTGCAGGACGTCATATGTGCATTTGAGGTCTTATGAGTCAGTCCGAAGAGTCAAGAGTCGAAAGAAAGCGAGCACAAAGCTCCCCATTCAACTGAAGATCTCCATTTATTCCCGTCAGGACACTGGTGTCCTCTGGGTCAGGCTCGGGCTCTGCACCATCCCTCTGCATGACACACGCCACATCACACATTGCTCCATGGAACTGCTGGCCTCAGTGTCTGTGTTCTGTTGGGTAAAATACAACAGAGGGCCCATGAACAAAGAATGCAATGCTAGTTTAAAAGATACAGTGCAGCAAGAGACTGAAGGCAAGGCAGTTAAAACAGAAGTTAGCACATTATTTGACACGTGTTCTGGAAAATTGCACATTCGCAAATGCCGTGTTAGACACGTAAAGAAGTAATACAGAGGCACTATAAAATGGTAAAAAGTAACATCAAAGTAGTTTAAAATTTCCTATTTATTGATATTTATTCATACTTCTAGTACTGCTGTGCAATATCCACCGTCTCATAATCATCTTAATCTGCTACACTGAATTTGACAGTTTATGCACTATTACTTAATACTTATACTATTACACTGTATTATTATACCGTACATACTTATCATCAACCGGTAAATTCACTTTGTACTTTACACTTGTTTTAATTTTATACTTATATCCACTTAGTACTTAATTTATCTGACCTGTATTATAGTGTATTATATTCTGATTTGCTTAGAACTTCTATCCCTGTTTGCACTGACGTGATATTGAGCTGCTGCAACAAAAGAGTTTCCCCTCGGGGATCAATAAAGTATTTCTGATTCTGATTTAGTGTGGAAGATGAGAACCTTTTCTCCCATTGAAAATTGGGAGAAAATAGGGGAAATAATTTGTAAAAGTAACTAGAAAAAAAATAAAACTGAATTCCACAAAACAAAGTCAATATTCCTTGCTTCTCCCTGCAAAAAACACAGCAAAATTTTTCATCTCTGTGTTTCTGGCACAGGGTGGAAGCTGTAAAACACAAAGACAGCTTCAGGACCTTAATAACATCCACAAGGTAAAACTGTGCATGTTGCGAGAAGACTTCAGACGTCAGAACCTTTGTGAAATGATGCAAAAGAAGATTTGAGACACTCATTAGAGACTTACTGCTAAGTTTGTCAGACATTTAGTCTGTAAACATTTAGACATTTAGTAAACATGCGCTAATCGGAGGAAGCCTGCTCTCAACATTAACATTAATTGCATATATCTCAGTGCTTATTTCAAGGCCATTAAGTGCTCTACCTCAGTGTCATTCAGGCTAATTTAGTATCTTGCTTAACTGAAATATGACACAGAGGGGATAATAGAGATAGAAACTTCAAGAGGAGCAGCAGAGAGCTGGAGTGATGGAAGGTGCAAACGTGCTGAAGCAAGCTTGAGAAAGACTCCTAAATTGTACCGGTTCTAGAGGTGCTGTTACATGGATTTTTTTAAATCACAAAAATATTGAGCAAGCACAAAAAATGTTAAGTTGGAATTAGTCTGGAAGTCAAGATTTGACAGTTTGCAAGATATTCATGCAGTGTGGACAGCAAAATAGCAATTGAATGCAAAATGTGCTCTTAGGTTTTTTGGTCTTGGCAGATTTGGTGCACTTTAAGCTGCTCTATGTAGTATTTTTATTTTTACAATGGATCAAATAACTACAATGTGTTGCTTGTAGTTACAAACCCACATAAAATTATCAACCAACTCTACAGTCCCCCTCATCTCTACAAGGCCTTTTAGCCTTTTTACGTACTTTGTTTTGGTTTCCCAGCAGGCAATCTCTATTATCACTGACTTCGTTTCCAGCAGCAGCAGGGAGCTGTTTTCAGCAGTAATGGGTGTATGCTAACTGCACAGTACCAACAGCAGACAGATAAAACTAGTGGCTAACTGGTGAACATAGTGGAGCATATATAGCAGCTAAAGAGCCAGATGGTGGAGACCAAAACAGCTAAATGGAGAGTGAATATTGGACTTAAATATGTTAGGTGTTGGATGTGTAATTAGGCAATTGTTTGCTAACCTGTTCACCATGACAACTTTGTAACGTGATTATATGTCAGTTGTAGTGTTTTTAGCTTGTTCTGCGCAGCCCTCATGTGGCCAAAAAAATCAATTGATTCAGCTTTAAAAAATAAAGCAATGCTAACAATCTTTGTCTACACAGGAGGAACAGTTACACTCCTATTTTGATCAATACAGCTGTCTACACAGATTGTGTAACGACCCCCGATTCCAATACGAGTCTTTTATTATTGGGTATCTGCAGATACCGAGTCCAAACCGATACTTATGTAGGGTGCATCATAGGGTGGATTCTGATTAACATTTTGTATATTTTGTTAATAAAATAATTTACATTTTCCTCATGGCCTCTGTGTCATGATGTACGCTCTGTGAGGACTCAGAGAGGAACTCTCCCATAAACATTCTGTCTTCACATTCTTCTGGGTCATAAAATTGACCTCAGGACATAGAGAGGATGGCAGTAAAAGTTAAGTGGCAATGGGCCAATTTATGACCCTAACTAATCCACCCTCAGGATGATATCTGGACTTAATCAATAACTCATACAGGGAACAAGGAACAACTCTCCCCCACCCCCCAAAACCTCTCTCTCTCTCTCAAAACCTAACACGGCAATGGCGGATGGCTGCCCACCATTGAGTCTGGTTCTGTCCAAGGTTTCTGCCTTTTAAAGGAAGTTTTTCCTTGCCACTGTCGGCAAATGCTTGCTCATGGTGGGATTTTTTGGGTCTTTGTAATTAATATTATAAAGAGTAGACCTGCTCTATAGGAAAAGTGCAATGAGATAACTTCTGTTATGAATTGGCGCTATATAAATAAAAGTGAATTGAATTTGAACAGTGCCATACAAACAGGTCAGGGAATCTAGCACAAAGCTGTGTAGCAACCCCTGCTCTTCTTCCAAGCATTACTGATGCTCCATCACATGCAAAGGCCACAAAACACTCACCCAAAAAGTCATCGAAGCCATATTTGTGAAGACATGCCAGCAATGTCTCTGTGATATCATTTGCTATGGTCCCATCCAACTTGAGCAGCTCAAAAAATATCGTGTTTGGCTCTGCGTCTGCAATAGCTGCCTCCAAACAGAAGAACTTTCATCGCTTGATGCCATCTTTGCAATCTCTGCTGCTTTTAAATGGGATCTGGAATCTCTGTGTTCCTTGATTTTCTTATGCAATGAATATTGTTGTCTAGCCTTGTCAGTACCAAAGGCAGAAATTAAACACCCACTCCACTCAGTTGACAGCCTCAGTCCCTGCTCTTTCTGAGCGGCAAGTGACGTAACTTTGCTACATACCTTGCACCCAAGCTTTTTGTCTTTGACAATGAGACAGTTGTTCTGGGAGCAAAAATACAGCATTTAATCCTTTGACCATTCATCTTGACTGACATTATATTGTTAATGATACTTCCTGATCCAGTTCTACTCTGCAATAGTCCAATCTGTTCTCTGCACCAAACAGGACAAGAACAGACTCCAGCGGACAGTCAGGTCTGCAGAGAAAGTCATCGGTGCCGACCTGCCCTCCATTTAGGACTTATACTCGTCCAGAGTCAGGAAACAAGCAGGAAACATCACTGCAGACCCATCACACCGTGGACACAACCTGTTCCAACTTCTCCCCTCTGCTCGGCACTACAGAGCACTGTATGCCAAAACAACCAGACACAAGAACAGTTTCTACGCACATGCCCTCACTCTGATGAACACTTAACACCAGTTTCGAGAACAATCTGTGCAATAACCCTGTGACAAAACATCCACTGTACCTGTACATTTATGTCATTGTTTATGAGAGTATTCTCACTTTTTAAATCTACACACACTACCCATACTGTATATATTGTCATATCCACCTCTCCCATGTATATAAAGCAACCTGTTATATTAATCATATATATTTCAGCACCATTTGCTCTGCACCATTGCACTGTCTTACTGTTACAAATGTTACTGTTGTTGTTATTTTTTGTACTTTTTCAAAATATAAATAGCTATATGCACATAGTAGCGTAATGTTTGTTTACCTTGTTGAGCTTGTTGTCCTTGTTTTTAGCTGTTTTTATGTCTATTTCTGTGTATGTACATTGAGAGCAACGAAAAACCGGACTCAAGCTTCCTTGAATGTGTGCACATATACCTGGCCAATGAAGCTGATTGTGATTAACGTCATATTCTGCTGCGGTAGCAGTGGCGGTAACGTTAGCTGCAGGTGTGTTTGCTGATGCTAACTCTTCAGCTCCCGGTCTGTATTAGATTGCTGCGCCAGGTCTGCATTTAGTACTGGTTGGGTAGACTTCCTTAGCTCTGTTGTGTCATCGTCTGACTTTCTTTGTGTCCTCTTTGTGCCCTTTTGGAGCCAGGCCAACATCATTGTAGGTTAATATCACGTTACTTAAACTCCCGCAAGAACGGGAATAGATGAGCGCCACGTAGTGCCCCCTGGGTAATGCAATTTATTTAGGGCCATTATGAATCCCAGAGACGGCAGAAAAGAGTACCAGCAGCTTGTGAGAAGTGCCGGTGCGCAAGAAAAAGTCACGGTACACCAAAGAGTAAAATGCAAAACTTCGAGCATTGTGCATAACTACAGTGATTTCTGTACAGCCTGTGTAGACAGTGTGTTACTTTCCGTTACTCGGCCCAGCTCTGTCAACGGTGCCTTTAAACAACTCCAAAGGCATCACATAAACATGCTGCATTGTCTGTATATAACATGCATAGAAATAGAAAGCAAGACATGGCGCTCTAACAAGCCAACAGTTTGGAGGTAGTTCAACAGCTAACTCAGCCCTGGTGACTGCACACAGCACTTCATAAGTCTGTGAACTGAAGCTGCAGGGTTCAAACAACCTCCAAACTCTGAGCAAAACTCAGATTACTGATTTACCAGTGGCCAGCTAGCTAAAGAAACACAACGTGTAAATAAAAAAACTTTGGAGTTACCAGGGAGTTAAATTTTTCCTCTTTTGGCGGAGGTTAGCTTCATCCAGAGACAAACTGATATCAACTCTCCCTAAGCAGTGTTGTGCAAGTTACTGAAATATAGTAATTAGTTACAGTTACTAGTTACTTCTCTCAAAAGTAATTGAATTACTTTACCAATTACTGCACATAAAAGTAATTAGTTATGAGGGAAAGTAACTTTTGTGTTACTTTTAAATGTCTGCTTTATTTCTCTTATTAATTTGCACAGTTGAAACTGAATCAACTTCTGGAGAAACGCAACCCGTGGCCAATCCAGTGATCTGACCTCTCAAACTGCTCTAATATATCGCAGAAACCAGACGCTATCCAGGCGGAATTCATGGACTACACTATGATACTCTACCAGTTGTGCCCTGGCTTGCTTTATTTACTGTACCCAGCTTGAACGTCAAAGAAGCTTCCTTTGGTTTGTGTTCATTTGTTTGTTTGAGAGAGAGAGTGAGTAGTGGTCAAGTGACCTATAGTGAATAAGGAGAGGGAGCGCTGGTAGTGAGAAAGCCGGTGAATCAGAGAAATAAAACGCTGTTTTCTGATTGTTTCACAGCGGTTAAGTTCTAAAGCATAAATAAACCCGCCCTCACCCCCACACATCGCAGCACAATCCTGCGGCTAGTTGCCGCAATGCCTGGTTTTGTCTGAATAAAGTGGTTGGGTGACGTTAGATCATAAATCGGAAAAAACGGGGAATAGGCTGTGTTGTTGTCTGCTGTCCTCTGCAGTTGTCCACTATTTTCATGTAAGACAAAAGTAACGAGGAATGAGCCCATTTAAATTTCAGTAATTGTAATTATAATTGCATTATTTAATTTGAAAAAGTACATGTCAAGTTATCGCCAAAAGTAGTGGAATTACAGTTACTCCCAACACTGTCTCTAAACATTTCGAAATAACAGAGCATTACTTCATTTCTAATTGTAACCCCTTACACAACTCATTACTGAAAAAAGTAATCACTTTACTGAAACATTACATACATTACTGCCCAGCTCTGTTAATTAACATCGTTATGCCAGACCCTGCACTGCCAGGGGCAGGTGATGTTGTTTGATGATGTTTTTTGTTTTTGTTTTTATTTTTATTTTTTTAGTTTTGTGGTGGTTTTAGTCAAGCACAATTTTGGCATTGGCAAAAAAGAAGAGAAAGAAGAGGGAAAACTTTTTCCCTTAATTTAATGTTATTATGCAGATGTGTGGTAAATTTTCAGACTAACACAGCACAGATTTTATCCACTATTTAGTCTGGAAGGACAGCTTTCGATATCAGTTTTGACACACTAATGTAGTGTCTTGCATTTCATTGAGTTCCTATTTATTTGTGATACATAAGGCTGCTTGTGTGGTCCACTCTCCAGCCCACTCACCAAAAGCATGAATCATAATTCTTATCGTAAACTATGACAAAGACTTTCTGTACATTCATCCAATCAACAAATATGTCAGCTTTCATTACGCATCGCCCGCTTTGAGCATTTACCATTCGATACTCACTGGCAGGGAGCTTGTAAGCATGGATGTTTACAATTACAACAACTCCCCCCCTTCCTTTTATTTGTAGACAAAGATGGAGTGTCCTGCAGAGCTCCGTGTGAAACTAAAATCCACTAACATTGCATTCATTACCTGAAACTGTACAAATAAATGACATATCATCTGAAAGGGGACATACAAGTAAGCCTGCAGTGTGGAGCCAATCTATTTCACAAATGAGTTTCTTTACAGGACTGTATAATTATAGATTTTAAAGGTACATAAGGGGAAAGGTTGTGGCTGCAGTCACTTAGTGGCTTTACATCTAAGTACTTTTGTGACGACTGTAACTTCTTCATGACCCCAATACTGTAACGGTTGATTAATTATGCCGAGAGTCCACATAAAGAGTTCACACCATAATTGCAGCCTAGTTTCTTTTCTCACCTTACCGTGCTTTGGGCTTCTGACAAAACGGCACCATTGTGCAGAATGTCATATGTGCTGTTCTATGTAACAGTGCGAACACAGACCAATTAAGCATTTATTGCATTGTAGCTGCCTGGCAATTACTGTATTTTGCTCTGCTTGCATATTATGCACAAGAAGTTAAAGCACAGAAGTACAACCAATCATTTTCATCACTCTGGGATCAATTAAGTATCTTAACATGGGTAATAAGTCCCTTGATCATATATTTTTTGCTGTGTGTTCAAAATGTCAACATTTGTTTCTTTTATAATGAGAGTTTTGGGCCAGAGCAAGAGCAGTTAAATCCATTGCAGATTGTATAATCCATTGCAGATTGAATATGGCAACATACCACATACTATACTTTCTACAAAGCCTTAACAGTTTGTGCATTAAAATGACTCTGCATTGTGCATTGCAGAGGCATTCTATTTAACCCTCAATTAGCCCATGGAGGTGCAGTATGAATATTTTTTCTCTGTTTACTTAACATATTGTTTCTTTGCTAATATATCAAGAAAAATGAAATATGTTGTTAAATTGAATTTCTCTGAGCATTCCAATGATGTAGCTGAATCTTCAGTAAGCAGGCTGCTTCATGTGCAATCTTGTGAAATTTCAGTGCAATTCTCCAATACTGCAGGATACAGTTGTTATGTTGTAGGATAGCACAGATGTATTTAGTGACGACCAACCAGTGTGATGCTATTCTAGGATGCTACACTACCATCAGCTGGAATGAGAACCAGTTTTACAATTTACTAATCAAAGTAAAATAAAAAGAGAAAAAAAAACGTGGGTACTCTGATGGATGTCATGTTCAGCGAGGGCAACTCCAAGGAATTAACAATTCTTTTGTACAGATTATTTTCGAGCTCAGTACATATTGGGCTCTGCAGTGGTACATATATAGAGCCTATAGCCTTACAGAGTAAATACACTTTACAACTGCTGTAACTATTTCCATGTAAGTTTCAGATTAAAGTTTACAAAATGTCATACTACATCTGCCAGTGTTTCATACTAAATATTTGTATGCACATGACATATGTGGGCACCCCTCTGACTTTCCCAGTGCATGCCTAAAATATGTCTTCACTGTTAAGCAAGGCTATTCTGGGCCTGGATTAAGTAGTAATTTGCGTTGCCCAAATGTCAGTATGGTTTTAAATTAGTTTTTTTTTACTTCTTGAACAGAACCCGGAACTTCTGCTTTTGCTTTGGCTCTCTATTAAAGTATGGTTACATACACATAGTGCGGTAGATTTTTATTGTGTCCTACCACCTTGTGGCCCAGAAGTGTGCTACTCTTAAATAGTGAAAAAATGGTCTCAGTTTTTGCCCAATCAGCAAAAGATATGCTTGTTTCAAGGCTGACAAAGTGTCGCCACACCACTGCAGCCACTGATCCTGTTGTAGCTTGTCATAAAAAAAAGATAAAGCAACATGTAAGCAAAATGAGTGAGCAGTTATCCTATGTTTTACTCAGATTTTTTTCCTCCTGTTTTTTTTTTCTAAATTCCCCTCTTAAAAATGATTTTGCAAAATGAATCTTGCAATTCAAGACACAAAACAACCATCAAGGTGCTTGTCACATAACCTGTACCACCTAGTTCAAACACAACAAGAATCTGTGTGAAAAATCAATAAGACTGCCGGATGTAAGTGAAGGGTCAAGGCATCGCCACTAGCTTACTCAGTCATTCAGATCCTTCCCCAACAACAAAAACATGCGAGCAGATGACCTTTGTGCAGGATCTCACACTCTATTTTACAACACCATCAACAAAAGTGGTGTAATGAATTCACTTGTCACTAGCTCCTCATTCTCCTCCCTTAGGCTGCTGCATACCACCTCGTGACAGCACTGCCTCTTTGACTGCACTTAATAAGGCAATGGAGTCTTTGGCAGGATCAGTACATTTGGGAAATCCACAGAGGCACCGAAGATTGAGTGCCAATGCCAACGCTAAAAACCCCTGGATTGGAGTGATGGCTGATGGGTAACCAATTTGATAGAGGGCAATGTTGCTGCGTTGTTTGATGAAAGATCATTGTGAATAACTGTGGGTGGGTGGGGGTCATTTGTTCCCAGAAAGTTCAACTCAATATATTTTCCCACCCCCTGTTGGTGCAAAGAGCAACTCTGCAATTTGGCTTTTGCTTGCATTGTTTCTCCATCAAGGTCTTGAATCTAAAGCAGGCTGTGGATGTGAGGGGGTGGTTGGAGGGGATCCTAAAAGCTTAGCTTGATCATCACTACGAAGTGCATGGGTCAATTAATAATTAACAAATTGCCCTTCTAAGGGCTTTTTCCTTTAAGACAGCATTGGCAATGAGGATGGAATGGGAAATGGTCCTTGCATATGGTTAAAGGACCTTCATGAATATACAATGAAGGATGAAGGGGAATGCTCGTTTCAAAGTGAATGAGGACTTGACTGGAAGCATACAGGATTAACCCTCTCCTTCTCTGTGCTGTCACAGCGTCAACAGATGATGAGAGCTTTGTCCTGCTCTGACCATTAAGGCCTGTAAATACACCATCATGGAAATGCACATTGTAGCAGAAAAGCGACAAATATAAAGACATCTTGTGAAACACTCACACACCTCAAGTTTATACTGGTGTAAAGAAGTATCACTACCTCTCAGATTATTTGATATGTATCTAGACACATGGTCCACAATCCTATACAAAAATGATACAGGAACATTTTTGTTACAATACACTTCAATTCAAAGCATATTCCATACAATTGAGCTGTGATTCAATAAGATGTGATATTTTTACTTGTTGAAGAATAAAACTATGTGTAGTTTTGACTGTCAGTAAATAAAGGAAATCATTATTTACTCCATTTTTATTCAAATATTGAGTCAGAAAATTGGCCACCAACAACATTTAACATGGAAGTGTGGGTAGATTTTTAGCCAGTCCCCAAGCAGCATGAGTTTTACACTGAAATGCTGCTGACTGTGTTGTTTGAGTTAATTTACCGCCATCTGAATTTGGTATTTTCAGCAACTCTTTGAAAGGCACATGTCCTTGTAAATAAACCACCTGGCTTCAGTTTCTGTCTTGCATAATGGACAGCAATTTAATGGTGTTCTGTAGTGGCCATATACAAATCATAAATAAAACAGATTACACCAGATTAGTCTCTAAAATAGTTTCAACAAAAACTGAACGTTATAACCTTCATGAAGGTTAGAATCATTGCAGGGCTGTTGTATTAGACTCCATTTGTTTTAGCTAGGTGTATTGATTGAACTGGCAACCAAGTGCACTTTATGATGCAATTGAGCGTTTTGTAGAATGCAAAGATTTTGGACAGTGTTGGATGCGATAAGGCCTAACATTTCTTTCAATTTTTTCAGGAAGTTGTTGAACATAACTAGCTAGCAGGAGAAGGGCGGATTGCATAAACTAATAGACATATACTATAGCTAGTTAAGACTACAGTTTTTGACAAATTTCACCCAAAATTTGGTTCACAGCTGTGGTTGTGTATCGACATATGATATTTCTGGCTCTTGGCTTTCTGAATGAATGTTCATACAAGACTAAGAGTCTATAGCCATGCTTCACCTAATGGTGACACCAGATGAATAGTTCCATCCTGAGGGGGACATGAATATGTGTACCAAATTTCAAGGCAATCCATTCAATAGTATAGTAGTATAGTAATAATAGTAATCAGGGGATTACCAAAGTCACAAGGATTCATCCTCTAGGATCCATGCATGTCTGTGCCACATTTCATGGCAATCCATCCAATAGTGGTTGAGATATTTCAGTTTGGACCAAATTGGTGGGTCGACCTACTGACTGACATTGCCATCCCTACAGCCATGCCACTATCAAGGCTAAAAACAAGCACAGATCATCCAATATTCAGTCAGTCATCCAACATTCTGTTTGGTGAGCAAGTATTTTTTGTCTACACCCAGTAGGCAAAGCAAACATAGAATCAAAAGTTACTATGTTGACTCCAATACATATTGTAGATGTCTGAACAAAACACATCCACTGGACACTGGCCAGTAACCAACATGCATTTCTTGGTCAGCCATGGTGACTATAGCTGCTCATGCTAACTATCCAATTAGCTATCCACACATGTTGAATGCATTACATCCTTTGCATCAGTTGATTCTTTGCCAGTAAAGACACTGAATGTTTAGCACAGCAAATGTAAAAGCTTCCAAGCTGAAAATAGGTTGAATCATTGTTGCATAGCAATCAGTGATAGCTGTATAGCATGTTTGTTTAGATAAAATGTGGCAGATTTTTAAAGAGCATGCATCGCCTTTTCAAATTAGCAGCAAGGTTTGTGGTGTATACACCAGATTAGTCTCTAAAATAGTTTCAGCAAAAACTGAACGTTATAACCTTCATGAAGGTTAGAGTCATTGCAGGGCTGTTGTAATGTAAAAGCTTCCATGAGCTGAAAATAGGTTGGATCATTGTTGCATAGCAATCGGTGATCGTGTTTGTTTAGATAAAATGTGGCAGAAAGAGCTAACTGGCATCTCTGGGTTTTCAGTGGCCCTGGTGTTAGGCTAGACTAGTGACAATGACAGGCTGTGCTGACTCATTTTTCCTCTCCTCTCAGTTCACCAGCTTAATTCTGCAGTAATTCCACTGAAAGCTGGGGTGTCAGACTCCTGTGTCTATCTTGTTCTCTGTCACTGTAGCCTGGCTGCCTTGAAGTTACATGCAGTTTCTGTCTCTGTGCTGAGTCTGTGCACGTGTGTATACATGTGTGTGTGTGTGTGTGTGTGTATGGGGGGGTGTCCATGAGCCTGATTGAAATGGAGCATCACAAGCCCCCAGGACGTCTTTGTAAGCCCCTTGTCTGGGGGGGGGGAGCCACGATCGGAGGGCTGTAGATCATAACAGTGATGATAGTGGTTTTACTATGATAGCAGGGGGAAACAGGAGGGGCATTGAAAGCCAGTCTATAAAGGCTTCATTCAAGCTCCTGGCAAAGACCCTCTATAGCCCCCCAAGTGCACCTGCCACTGCCTGGAGAACCAGAGAGGGAGGCATGGAGAGGGAAAGAGGACAAAATCTCTAAAAAAAGACCAAGGGAGATAGATGGGGGCTTAGCGTGTGGCTGGCATCGCCAGCAGAAGGGACTGTCCTTTGGGTTTTTCAGTCGGTCAGTAAGGCCAGAGAGGGATGTGAACAGTAATTTGAGCAGGAAATATATATAAGGGAACCATGACTTGAAACACTCATCGTCCTCCAGAAGCCAGGAACCATATGCACAGAGCCAAGAGTTATTCATATGTGGTGCACAACTTAAACGAATGGCTATTTCACCTCTGCTGCTCCAGCTGTTCTTTCTCAAAGCTTTAGAACAGATAAAGCTATTCACAACTAAAAAAAGTGGAAAGGATGGAAAGGAATTTGTGTGAAGATAAAAATACTTGCAGGGAAACTTGTTGCTGTGGGGCGCTTCTAGACATTCACAAATCTTGCTCATGCTCAGCCGACTGTAAAATGATAAAAGAAAGAATCCAAAACAAAATATTTTTGCAATGTAAAAAAACCCACAGCTATAGCTTTTTATTCCTGTTAATAAATGGACAAACAAAGACAATAATGACACATCTCAATATTCCTAGTAGCTACTGTAGTTGAACTCCACCAATTTTACACATAAGGCAGTTTACTCTTCATCACTGGTACTAAACAGCATGTGAAAATGCATGTATATGTTGTATAATGTTTTGTCAAGTCTGAGGAAATAACTCCTGATGATGTCATGGGGGTTATCTCAGCAAGGGTTTGGAAACTACTACAAAGGGCTAAAAAGGCGGTAGGCAGTACTTTACCATGTTTACCATGTTTACCATCTTAGTTCAACATGCTAGCATGCTAACATTTGCTAATTAGCTCTAAAGACAAATAAAAGGTGATGCTGAATGTCATTACTTTTGCAGGTATTTGGTCATAAACCAAATTATAGGACAGATGGAAACAAACAGCAACTTGATAATGGCACTAGGTGAAACGTTAAGGGGTCACCAAAGTTACTACAATTCATCCTGTGGGGAATATAACTGTTTGTGCCAAATTTCATGGCAATCCAGCCAATAGTTGTCAAGACATTTCACTCAAAACCACAAATGTAAACCTGCGGGTAGAGCTTAGGATACATCATGTGTGAACCATGAATGTCTGTAAAAAAAATATTGTGCCAATCCAGCAAGTAGATATTTCACAGGATAAGTGAAAACTTGACCTTCTATTGGCACCAGTTTAAGCATGTCAATCCATCCAGTAATTGTTGAGATATTTCAATCTGGATCTGGTGGACTGACCGACCGACATTGCTATCCTTAGAGCTATGGCGTAAACTTGGCTAAAATGGTCACACTGATGTTTAATGCTCACACATTATGAAAGATGCAAAGATGTACCTGTTTCCCCACCAACAGTTGCCAAAATAGACCAGAATGCAATAATGCATCCTGACAAGTTGCGTATTGATTGGAAGGGTGACTCTTGCTTTTTCAACTGGAAAAACTCCAGCAGCACTGTTGCATCCTCCACCAACAAATTATTCATTCAGGCACACTCATTGGTTTGCCAATAGGCATTCTGGGGAATGTAGGTCAGTGTAAGTTAAAGTTGAGTGAAAGTACACAAAAAGAAACTTATGTTAAAATCTCATAAAGGAGATATCACATAAAATATATGTTTAATATATAATGCTCAGAAAATTAAAATCTTGACTTTGGCTTTGATGTATTCTTTCAACTTGTTATTCAGTCATCACATTTTGAATGATGTATGCTTTCCAACTTTGTGTGTATTTGTGCATCTTTGGACATTTATTTAAAATACCTTGTGTTTACCCCCTTGACATTTTTCTAGACATTCTTCAGATGTCACTACAATTAGTTCAGCGCTCTGCTCTTACATTTTCATGACCACCTAGCATCTTTGGCAAGTGACCTAGTGCTTTATCAGACAAAGACTATTTTTGCAATTTTGCTTTTGTTTGACTTTCTAATATAGATAACATGGCCAAAGGTATGTGAACACCTAAACATTACATCCATTTCTGATTGTTTAACATGTCATTCCAAAACCAATGGCATAAATATGCTGCTCTAACAGCCTCTACTCCTTTGGGAAGACTTTCCACAAGATTTTGGAAGCTGACTGCAGGGATTCAGCGCATTAGAGAGGTCGGGCACTGATGTTGGGGATAATGCCTGACTTGCAGTTCCAATTTCTCCAAAGGTGTTGGATGGGGTTGAGGTCAGGCCTCTGAGCAGGCCAGTAAAGTTGTTCTACACTAAACTGGGAAAAACATGTTGAAACAGGAAAGGACCTTCCCCAAACTGTTGCCACATAGTTGGTAGCAGACTATAACCACTTACCAATACAATACCAATATAATACAGTATAATAGCAATAAAATAATACTTACATTGTTTATTGTTTATGTTGGCTCAATAGATCACTGGTTATTATGAACATACTAAGATATATAAGATTGGACCCATTTTGAATTTCAAATCATGAGGCCACAATAATATTTCATTCGTCGCTATATTTGTCTGTCAGCTGTTTAGTGCTTAGCAAGTGGGTTTATCAGAGCTCTTTTTTGCTAAACACAGTCAAGTAGTGGAGCGTAACCCTGAAAGCTGAAAAGCTCCGTGGAGTTGAGGAGAACTGCGGAGTTCAGTGATAATTCTATGTGGGTTCGTCACTACGAGCGACCCCTTTCACTTTAGACACAGTCATCTTATCCATTGTTACTCTAAAAATAGAATGTTTGGGGGAATCCATTCCCTGTCTTGCGGTCAGTAAGAAATAAACTCATAGCAAGCATGTGAAAAGTCATAAGGAATGAAAAGTCTGAACAAAACTTTAACCACCATCACTTATTATTTTCAAGGTGTTTAGTTGAGTTTAACTTTACAGGAACCAATTTTAAAGTCTGTACTTCTTACTAAATATTGGGAGAGGTCCTCTTACAGTGATTGTTATAGTGCTATTTAGAGGTGCTTTTTGGGACGAGCTGATTACTGATGTGCCTATTAGTTTCCTCTGTAATGGCCACCCAGAGGATTAGCCAAGAGGGTGTCAGCCTGTACTTAACTGTAATAACCCTCCATTTTGGGACTCCTTCTCCTTACCGTCCACATACGCTCTTTATCTATTCCATTATAATGAAAAAGAAAGAGCTAGAGGGCACAGCTCTGTTCAAAGCAGATAAGAACGATGTGTTAACATCAAACAAGGGACAATGTCAAGGATTTGATCAGGTGCTTACACCTTAACGCTTTCAGTGGTCTTAATGATATCTATCTATCTATCTTCTGTACAGTATTTACGTTAAGACTAAAGCCTCTAATTTTATTGCTAATGGTTTGAAGGCCAAAATTCGTCAGCCTGGCTGTGTTCCCCCTGCTTTATGGTAGTTGATGGTAGACTGGCTGACTTATAATGTTACAAGCTAACTTGTTTTTAAACCGTAATCTTGTAAAATGGTTTTAAATATGCACTTGATGGCTACATACAAAACCTGAATGCCAGAGGACTAAAAGTCAGCATCCTCACCACATGATCATAAAAGAACAGCATTTATCTTGAATTGCAGTGTAGAGCTAGTTAGTTGTATTATGCATATGATAAGGAAAAATGAAAGATGAGACTCTTAACCCTGTTTGGCTGCTTACATATTTTTAATCTTACAAGAGAAAAGTCTATTAGGATGAGGACTAACTAATATGTCTGGCGAATGTAAGGCTACCTCGTAATGTTGGCTGGTGTTGCCGGAGGGTAAAGAGCAGAACAGAGTTGCTAACGTCACCCTAATCTCTGATAGCACCCTGGCCTGGCTTTGGGGGAACACAGTGGATATGCTAGTTGTGAACAGGGTTTTTTTTAACGTAACTTTGTAACCCCACAAATTAACGTCGTTAAATCTAGTTAATACTGTGCTCCTTGGCTTTGGAAGGAATGCTCAGTTACAGTAAGTAGTAAGCCAGTTAGCTTTGTTTTTACGTTAATTATTGCAGCTTACATTAGAGCAAGCAGATAAACACACAGTTTAACTGCTAACACTTTAGCGCTTGTGATTTTGGTTTTAGAAAGACTATTCCTTGTGTGTGTGGTATCATCAGACTTGCTTACACTTAGCAGCCTCATGCCAAACTAACCTTTGGACTCATATTATGGGGTACTGTATAGTAACTTCAGGGACGATGTCTAGATCAAGGTTGACCTAAATAATCCATATGATTAATAGGTGGACACAAAGGTTCAAGATAATCACACCACACACCTGACTTCTTTGGATACCTGGGTTCAAAGCTCTCCCCCTGTGTGTGTGTGTGTTTCCAGCCAGTGACCTAAACATCTCCACCCCCACCCCTCACCTCTGCTACTGTATACTCACACACATGTAGACACGCCCCACCCATCTCTTCTCATCCTTCCTGCTTGCATTCCCTGGCGCTTTCTCCTAAAAGTAAAGTGCTATTCTAGGAGCAAGGTAACAATCAACATGGCCAAGATCGTTAGCCTCAGTTTTCCCCGCGGGCCAGACACAGAAAATAACTTTCCCTTTTCCCTGGCATCTGCAGATACTGGGGTAAATGAAGACATACAGCCCCCAGGTCCAGCGGCCTGCTCAAGGTAACCTCTGCTGTCAGCACACATTTACTAATGCCGCCTGTCGAGGGGAGGGGGGCACTGGGAGAAGAGAAAATAATATGCCACTAAGGTAGTGCCCCTCGCTTGATATATTAATAAATAAATACCTCTGCTTGATCCCATTTCATTTCCATGAGTAAATTCACAAAGGAGAAATCCACCTTGGATTCTTCCATACAAAAACTGATTTTCCCAGCAGGAAGCCCCAATCGCAGCTAGTTAATGTTTCCGTAAATCTAAATCCTAGGCTGTAAGGTGTTTCCATATTTTACAGTGTGTTTTGTTTCATGTCTGCGAGAAAGATAAGGACATATTTATGGCCATGAGACAGTGGTCGAATTTGTACTAATATGTCTTTATACAAGTAAACTGTGTACAAACTAATGTGTGCATTTCTTCAAAAGTCACCTATGCGGCCCCAATCTAATGCCTCTATTTTCCTGAAACTGGGTGAAGGCACTAGGTAGCACACAGGTGGGTGTGACCAACCATTTTTTGAAGTTTAGGTGACCAGAGGTGCAAGAAAATCCTGGGCCTGTATTTATTAAGTGTCTTGGAACAGGAAATAAGTCTTAACTGGACAAAAATTCTCAGCGTGATGCATTTTCCTGCTTTTAGGCCTAGTAAAGGTGTTTGATCAACTTTCTTAACTAAAGAAATGACTAATGTATCTGCTGATATTTATCTGCTGAACTCCACAGGTGTCCTAACCAAATATTGATACATTTTTGACTGACTTTGTACGGGATACAGAAGAAAGCACATGCTCTTTCTGCTGAAACTGCAGAGCTCGCAACCTTTCAGTGACAAAGGAAATGTAGCTTTGCAACCATTACAGCAGTTTTGGCAATTTTGGCAGTAATAAATCCAACTTCGATTGCTCATACAGCTCCTCTGGTAATGCGCAGATGTATTCATTTATAAGTTATGGAAAACCCAGCTGCATTCATACAATACATGAGGTTGCTATATTTTAGATATGCATGCTCCTGTTGTTACAGTGTATTTCTCAACACTGGGTTACATTACAGAGATAAATGATTTCCCCACCTGTGAGGGCACATACTGTAGGTGTAGTGTAACAATATCATCGCTGAGTGTACACGCAAGATGTGGCTAATATAGGCATTGTAAAATGATGTGAATAGGGTTGACTAGAATATGTCATGCAGGTATGTCAAATCACTACTCTAAATTGTAAATACATTTATTGATTAAGCCAAGTGAGTGGTTTGCCAGTGTTTACTTTCAGCCCACTATGCAAATGGCTGCTTGGTAAATATCAGTATGATATTTAAACAATTTATTAATTCTGGCATCGTCATTTTTCATTTAAAACCCAGATAACTTAGTTGCTTTGATTATTTTCCAGTTCACATAAAGCCAACAGATAAAAATTGGGGAGAATGGCAGCCTGGTCACAAACTTTCTCAAATTAAAGCTAAACAGTACACTAAAATGTTTTTCTGAAAATATTTGAGGTGGGAAATAAGCAATAACAGAATCTTGATTCATATTTGATCAGCACTGCCTAAATTGCCAGACCTCTCTGCCAGAGCAAATGAAACATGAGCTCGGCCGATTCGTCTGGTTCCTAGGCAAACTCCGAGACACAACTGTCAGAAAACTACAATCCATTATCATAATGTCTACTTTGTGGTAGAGAAGGTTGTTAAAACATGGACATGACACTCTCTCCTAGAACAAATTTTTCTCCTTGCTGAAAGTAAGTGAGGAAGCTTTATTAATCACTCAAGTCCTACTCTTTTTAGTCCAAGGTTCCCCTTTCAGCGCAATTCCAAAGAATGATTGAGATGCTTGATAAATACAGGCTCTGGTGTATCTTGGTGAAAACTTGAAAATGAGGCTGGAGCAGGATCAATGTCAGCAAATTGAGACAGGATTTCTGTAACTGCCAATCAAATCAACTCTTCTCATCTGCTTTAACATCATCAAACAGCACACTAAATATTAATATATATCACCTGAATATACAGTACACCAAATTAATATACAGAGTTCAGCAGACACAAAAACGTTTGCCTATGCATATTAATGTAAAGATATTTTAGAAATTATAATATTATTATATATACACAAATTATGCTCCCCACATTCATATAGCCTTGAGGGTCCACTTGATGTAAATTTTATCTTCAGCTCATGTCTGCAAGGGTCCATGTAGAGGTCTGCCCAAAATGTATGAATATGCAGTGAGTGCCAGGGCTTTAAGGTCAAAACTACAACAGGTAGTACAACATGTGTTCCATTATTCCTCTTGGTTGCTCATGTTTTTGTTTGCCGAAGTGTTCAAAAAAGAATAATACTTTTGAATAATAACTTACAGTATCATACCTGGATCCGGTAAAGCATTTCAGTGACATCTCTGCTGGTGTTTTTTGGGTCAAGTGTTTAGCCTACCAGATAGAGTAACTAGGTATGAACACCTATGGGCATTTTGACATGTCACAGTAGGAAAAGCACAGGTGTAAATAATAAAATGAATGATGGCTGGATTCCATTTAGCAGCTTCAGTCCTGGTATTGTGCATGCTGGCTCACTGTCATGGCTTACTCGGATACTTATAGAACAGAGACATTGTTAATGTTTTTAGTAACACCTGTACTATGACAAGTCAAAATGTCTGCTGTGAAAGACTGTAGGCTATATTTTCAGCATGTGCTCTGTACTGTGGTGTGATAATTAACCAGATACTATGCTCCTATTGTGACGTGTTTATTTTTTATATGTAGGCTGGCAGACACTTGAATTAACTTACTATGCCTTTTCAGCACCATGGACAGCTCATAACAGCAGTGCTTTAACTTTAAATAGCTTTATTTTACATTTCCAGTATATTGTCAATATATTACTTTGTAAGAGAGATTACAGATCTGAGCTAGAACCGTGGTTCCAGCAAGTGATAACTGAAGCATTTTGGCCCTGGTCTCTCACTTTTGAGCATAGAAATCCCTCCTCAAATATACTTTAAACATTATTCCCTTATTCCCTCCCCATGTTAAGTATATCACAGTGGGAATGTGTTTTAATATAGCCCTCTGAGGCCCTATTTACACTTGACTGATGTTACCTGGGATATGCTGATTTGTGATAACTGGAGAGGCTTTGTGATTTTAATCCTGTGTGAGTCTGCAGTGTGTACCAAAATCCAGGACCAAATCCTGTATTGTTTTAAAAAAGGAAGAGCTGCTTATGATGGGCAACAGTATGAATGTAATTTTAATAAATGACTTTTAATGTGTTGTTTTTAGCTTCCGGTCATGAAAATGAAATCGAAAACCTGGAGCTGGTCCAATGATAATCGAATGAAATAGAATGTAAAATGTATCTGCATTACCATAAAATTACTCTTTGTCTACAGTGTGGAGTCTTTTCTTTAGTGGCCTCAATTCCATTCACAGAGAACTACATTCTTGACCCGGTTACTCCAGTAACCTGGTTTTGGGTTCCACTGATAGTGCCTGTCTCTATCCGTGTGTGTGTAGCAGCCACGAGGGCCAGCATGCTACTGCATATAAGGGGAGAGCATAATTACTTAATACACCCCAGCTGTGCTACCTGAGCCACACCACCACGTCTCCCTCTCTGCAGCTGACACCTACCCATGCCCACCACCACAGAAACAATCCACATGGGCATTAGATCATCCTCCTTTATAAGAACCATGCTGTTAGAATACTCTGTTCTTTTGTATATTTATTTTAAAAGAAAGACTTCCCATTAGGTTCATGTCAACGTCAAAAGCTCGAACTGAAAAACCAGAATGTGAACAAAAAACTGATTATTTGTGCTTTAAAATGTAGATTCTGATTTCATCATGTGCCTCCTGTTTATCCTGCTGTTGAGAATTTGTCACTAATCTTGGAAGGTTCGAGATACTTGTTAATACTAAACTGTCCCTGTAATTTCCCTTTCAGTTACTTTGGTAAAGTAATAAAGTATTTCGGATTTCTGATTCTGACAGATTGTCACAAGGTCAAGCTAAAAGTAACATGTGTAACATGTCTGTTTAAAATGATCACTATGTGCATGTCACATGCTGCGTGTCACCTCGCTAGATCATGCTAGATTACATCAAGTGCTAAATTGTATATTCATTGATTCATTTTTTGGCACGTTTTTGTCACAGATAAATTAAAAATTTCTAGGTTTTATCACAAATATAAAACAAGAAATTAACGCAACTTAACTCACCAGGAGAGCAAAAGACCTGACGTCTTCTGATGACATTGTTCCAATTTTTTGTAATCTCTAATCTGATCTCATCGTGAATTAACGTGAAGACGTGACCCCACACACTGGAATAAACTCACTCTTGTAAATCTTGTATTTTGAGAAAAAATAAAAATGGTCAAGTTAAATCATCAAGAATTGATACGAAGACATGCTGTTGTAAAATGTTTCTACTTTGAGAAAGAAATTCGTATGTATCCCGGGGCTTCATGCATCATAAACGTACAGAGATGAGAAGAAAAAGGAGAGAGGCTGGAAGAAAATAACAGAAATAACTGGGGTCCCTGATGAGTTCTAAGATCAGTCAGAGGCTGAGCTGAACACAAAATCGCAGATACACTCCCAGACAGTGTTGCCAACTGTTTTCAATGGAGAATAGATAAGGCAAGCTCGAAAACTCGCTAGATCATGCTAGATTACATCACGTGCTAATTTGTAAATTCATTCATTAATTTTTCAAACTAAACTTAGCTGACTCTAATTACCTTTGTCATTAGCTGTAATTTATTTTTCAAGTTGTCATCTCATCAATATGCATCTAAATCTACTTTGAAATTCAAATCTGATTATAAACGCTATTGTATAGACTGTGGAAGTGACATGAAAAGAGAGGACCCAGACACTGGAATAAACTCTTACTCTTGTCAACTGTGTATTTTGAGGAAAAAATAAAAAGACAAAGACAAAGACAAGAGGAGAAGGAGTTCCCAGCCCAAACAAACAATGGGGATTCCTGTTTGGGCGTTTTCACATTCACAGCTCATTCAACTTTCAGTCTGGCGGCTGATTGGTCGAATGAACCTGCTGCTGCTCTCCCTCACTGACAGAACACATTCAAAGCTACATGAGAGCACATTCACAGAGAAATATTGTCAATTCTCTTCAAGGGAGAAGAGTTAAGGTCTGCCCAAAAAGTTGCTAGATATGTCGCCTTGGCATTTCTTTGGGAAAAAAAGTCGCTAAAGGTTTCTAAATGAAAAAATCACTAAGTTTACAACACTGCTCCCACACATGCTATCGGTGCGTCCATTGCTAGCAAGCTTACAGCTAACATCGGTACGATCTGACATTGGTTGTTTGGGGTGAATACACACAGACTGCATGGCCCAGCAGTCAAAATTGCGCATTTTTGGCTTTGCTTTCTGTCTGAATAAATCATAATGATGATGTCTTTAAAGCAACTGACTCAGGAGAATCTTGGGAAATGAAGGGAAATTTAATCTGCCATTAAACTGTATTTGGTGCTTGTGGCCACAGCAGCAGCTGTTGAGCAAAATTTACGTAGTCTGACTTTAAGTGAGTGTACAGTGAACAGGATATGAAAGCAGCACTGTCGATGCAGATACGGGTCTCAATTATCCTTTCTACAGCTTTTTAGCATTTAGCTTGTGGATATGTCTGCTTTAATATGACCAACATAGTAGTCATATTATAGTATATATATATATATATGATACAACTTTATTTATAGAGCATTTATCAAAACAAAGTACAAAGTGCATCACAGAGAGACAAATAAAATACCACGCTGAATGATAAAACACATTAAAAAAAACAATAAAATAAACAGACAGCTCAGGTAAATCAGGATATGCTTTCCGATAAAAATGTGTTTCGAGAAGAGACTTAAAAGAAGACACTGACTCAGACAACCTAATTTCTTCGGGCAAATTGTTCCAGAGTCTCGGGGCCCTGATGGCAAAAGCTCTGTCCCCCTTAGTTTTCATCCTGGACTCAGGAACCGACAGAAGACCCCTGCCTGAAGATTCATGAGGGATTAAAAGGTCTAAAATATAATCTGGAGCCAGGCCATGAAGAGCCTTAAAAATAATCAACAGTATCTTAAAATCAATCCTAAAACAAACAGGGAGCCAATGTAAAGAGGCTAAAACAGGTGTGATGTGGTTGTACTTCTTGGTCCTGGTTAAGAGCCTAGCAGCTGAGTTCTGTACAGTCTGCAGTCGTGTCAAAGTTTTTTGATTAAGACAAGTGTTACAATAATTGAGGTGTGAGGAGATAAAATCATGTACAACAGTTTCTGCATCACTAAAATTTAAAATAGATCATATTTTTTGCAATATTTCTGAGGTGATAAAAACATGATTGGACAATCTTCGTGATATGTTGCTCAAAACATAAATTGCTATCAAAAAGGACACCAAGATTTCTTGCAGCAGGCTTGATAGGTTGTGACAGATTACCAGTAGATGGCAGTATTTGTTTAATGATATGTTGGGGCCCAATAACAAGGATTTCAGTTTTATTTGAGTTGATGTTGAAATGTATCGTCAGTGGGCTTGACAGGGAGGTACAAGAGTGTGTCATCCGCATAACAATGAAAAGAAATACCATGTCTGTGGATGACATCACCCAAGGGGAGCATCTATAAGGAGTACAGTATTGGTCCCAGAAATGAACCTTGAGACACACCATAGTTGATATGGGTAAAGGATGACGTAAAGTTATTAATGGCGACACAGAATTTCCTATTGGACAAATAACATGAGAACAAGTCTAGTGCAGTGCCAGATATGCCCACCCAGTGCCTCAGTCTATCTAAAAGAATGCTATGATGAATAGTGTCAAAGGCAGCACTTAAGTCCAGCAGCACAAGAATTGAGCACATGCCTGCGTCTGCATTCATTAAAAGGTCATTGGTGACTTTGAGAAGGGCTGTCTCAGTGCTGTGGTGCTGACAGAAGCCAGATTGGAACTTTTCAAAGGTACTATTGTTTTCCACAGCAGCAAGAAGCTGCTTAGATTCACGTTTTTCGAGAACCTTTGAAATGAAAGGCAGTTTGGAGATTGGGCGATAGTTATCCAGGAGGGTAGGATCAAGCCCAGGTTTTTTTAGGACTGGTTGGACACAAGCAGTTTTAAAGTAATCTGGGACATAACCAGTAGACAGCGAGCTGTTCAAAATAGTTAGCAAATGGGGCGCAATACCAGCCATAACTTCCAATAAGAACCTAGATCGGATTTTGTCCAGAGGGCTGGAGGACACTCTCATAAGAGACATGATGTCTGTTAGTTCAGGCAGAGTAACAGCAGAAAAATTGCTCAAAGAATCCCTGAGCGGGTGATCCACATCTAAAAAGGCATATATACATATATATATGTATACACATCAGACCAGATCATCACTGTCATGAACTGCTGTACATGTGATGAAACAATTGCTGGACACATATGTTATAACTCTATTAGATAGAGTGTTTTTGGGACAGTGGGAGCCAGTGACTCCATGCATTTTTAAAAAACCCGCACTTGAGATGGAGGCATTCTACCTGTTTTCCAGAGCTGAAGTGACAGTCAACACGGCAGACCGAGGCTAAATGGAAGACCGCATGCAAGCTTCTTCTTTTTGCTTCTGCTTTATTTATCTTCACTCGCTGTTTTCACTGTGTATTGCTGTCTTCCTTTTCCTGTCGTCATTCTGTCTTTCTTCCCATCCTATCCCCTACATCGTCTCCCCTGTTCTGTCTCGCTCCCTCTCACCCTCATTTCTTTCTGTTTGACAGCAGTCGGGCTCCTTTGGGAGGTAATTAGGAAAAACTCAACAGAGACACATACAGCAGCTGCTAAAAACAAGGCTTTCAATACTTTCTACTCTCACTCCCTGCATTACAATAGCAAAAAGCTGGGAGTCAGGCGAAGAGGAGGATGAGGGAGGGTATGCAGGAACTACCAGGACATTTTTTGGGAATGATGTCAGGGGGAAAATGCTGCTTTGGTAAGCTCAAACCTTTATGTGTCAAGGTACCTAATGCAAGTTTCAGATTACTTCTACCTGCTTGTGTCATTCAGAGGCATAAGGTCTTGTCTGGTCTTGTCTAGCAAATTGGCAACGGTGGCTGCAAAAGAAGCACTCAAAGTGAAGATGACAAACTGTTCAAAGGAGACACATTTGAGTAAACTAGGACAAAGACAAAGTGGATTTTCTTCCTTCAAGCAATTTGTAAACTTTGTTGATGTACAAAACTGCATGTTATTGGCTCTTTGCCTATTGCTCTGTAGGCTAGTAAACAAAACCATAGGATACATCCTCAATAAATGCACCTGATGGTTCTTTTCATTTCAATGAACCTGATCTCCTTCCCTCTGGGGTGATTTCAAGTGTTCTTAATCAAGCTGCATGGTCATTTTGTGCCCGCTCTGCACACTATGAGTGACCTAGTTCAAATATTTCATCTCAGAGAAAAAGCAGAGGCTTTTCATTCAACTCTGTTGTTGACCAACAACCAAACTTTCAGCAATACCAATCATAACTTCGACATTATGATAAGTGCTGACTTTCACTTATCAATGTCTCAGTTATGGAAATGTTGTGGAGGTGCTTTAACTTCTTCTAAAACCTACTGTATATGGTGGTTTCCAAATTCTGGTGACCCGTTGTCAGTCTCAACAAGATTTTTTCCCCAGTGTTTTTGAGCTTTTTTTGATTACTACCGCATGAGAAAGTCCAATATAATATATTGACACATTAAGGCTACATTTTAGAACAGGAAATAGAGCTTTGGTATGACATGACAGACGTAATTGTCATCTCCAATACCCAAATAGGCCTTTATTTTGGCAGAAAGCTGAAAATAAAGTAGTGTGGAAGAGTAATATCAGAGGTCTGCTAACTTGTGTAACATATTATTGCTACTATGGAGTAATTAGCAATATCAACAAGGTTTCTTGATAGTATCTCTTACACAAAACACCTAATATTCTGTGAGTGTATAATAACTACATCTGCTCTACTCTTTGTTGCTTTGCAGCTGGAAAATATGTTATTACAGAGCTGAGGGTGAGACAACACAGCTGCAGCTTGGGTTAGATACAGGAGGATGGCTGCTGTACGCTGTACATACAAGCATTATGTAAATACTGACTTTATAGACCAACACAAACATTCATATACAACTGGAGATGTATAGAGTAGGTGCAGTCCTAGACTGTACTGTCCACAATTGTGGATTAATTACATTTACATTAATTACAATTTCATCATATCAGTATAAAGAAAAAGTGATGCTACAACAGAGCATTCAACTTCCAATAAATTAGACACCGTAGATGTGTACTATTAGGCCACAGATATTCTCGAAATACTGGAGATGATAAATCAAACCTTAGATCCTGACATTGAAATCTCCAACAGCAGTGCAAGGGTGGAGCACTAGGAAACACTGCCTGGGGCACGAGTTCCTTCATATTTTCCAAACTTCAGACAGTTATCTATCGCTGCCACTAAAGAGCTCTAAAAGTTGATTGATAGTTGGGAGAGATACTTTACTTTCCACACTTGGATTTTCTACAGGTTTCCAGGAATTTAAAGAGCGACTTTATTATCTTTCTCGATCATATTTGGGTCTTGAAATTTAAAGAGATTAAATAAGTGAGATGATATCATTCTGAACAAACTTGGAAACTATACATGCTGCATTCTAAACCCAACAAAGATGTATGGTGCATCGATGCTTATGTTTAGTTGCAACCTGCCAAAGATGGATGGATGGTCATGCTAAAGCATAGTGAGGATGAATGGATAGCTTTTTTGTGGTGCGGAGAGATGGGATGGATGGCCAGACTGTGCCACAGCATCAAGGAAAAAGGCTGAGGATGGATGACTCACCTTCTCTGTCTTTGTGGACTTTAAGACAGACAGGACAAACATATTTGGATAGCTTCCAAACGACTGGCACCTATTTCCTTTCGACACGAATGCAAGTGACGACAGCTGTTTAAAAATGATGTTCTGTCCTTGGTTTCTGCTCATTACAGGGTTGTATGAAAAAGCCAAAGAAAGCAAAATTACATGACAGTTTGACAAAATCAGTGGGATACTGTATACTGTAAGAAATTACTGATTAAGAAAGAGAGACAAGCTCTGTTGAGTCTATAAGCAGGGTTGCTAACAGTCTATAACATAAATAACTGTGTTAGCTTGATTTGACACAAGCCAGAATAATTTAGTTCTGCAAAGCTGGCTTAAAATGTATCTGAAGCTGTTGTCAGAGCAACAACACCTTAACCCCAAACCTGCTAAAATGCAGAATATTCATAGTTAGCTGGATCATGACCAAGACTTTTCAAGGTGAACTGCAATAAAGTATATGAACTAATTTCAGATATGATTCCTTTCTTCAGAGGCATCAATAGAGAAATGCTGACAAAATTATGTTTATAGATAAAGACATGGTTGTGTAAAAAGCATTGCAGTCTTTCAACAGAATTATCACAATCTAAGTTTCGATATGTTTGGGAAATATGCTTATTTGCTTTCTTGCTGAGAGTAGATGAGAGAATCGATACCACCTGTAGTCTGAATATGAGTCTACCACCAACAGCAAAACTTAGCTTAGTAATTAACACTCTATATCTTGTTTGTTTAATCTGTACAAAACTGAAGTGTAAAAACGACTATTTATTGGTCAAGACCAGTTGCCAGGCAACCAACAGCGACTCCGGGAGGTTTCTATTCAGAGACAAGTGAGTGAGTAGAGGTGAGCTTTAGAAGTGCTGGTACTATAGGCAGATTTTGTTACCTTCGGACAGAGCCAGGTTACCCTGTTTACAGTCCTTATGCTAAGCTAGCTTATCTAACTCTCTGCAAGAAAGCAAGTAGGGGTAATTCCCAACTTTTCCTTTACAATAACGACAAATTCTGGATAAGAGCAAGAGATAAATAAAACTACTTGGATGGGAATTTTCATTCAAACACGATTTGACTCATCAGTCGATTTGTTTCATCAGTTGCAGGTAATTTGTGTTTGAACAATTCATAAATGCTTTAATTTTTTTTATTTTAATCTTGTTTCAATGCCTTTAATGCCTAATTTATGAGAGATTTTATTGTGTGTACAATAAGATACTGTTGATTCTTTAGTTTAAAATATCCAAAGTGCCATACCAGCCAATAAGGAGCACAATCATATATGATCAGCACTCAGAAGGGACTGTTTTGAAAACTGTACTTATTAGTGCATTCAGGGACAATGCCTGTGCAATACTCAGGAAAATCCAACTCAGGAAGCAAGTGATGAAGCAAATATGACCTTTGTGAAAAGGGTAGTGTTAAATCGGACATGTTTTGGATTAAACATGGCATTAGCACACAATGATAATACAATAATTTTACTAAAAACAAACAAACAAAAACTTCATATAAGCTTCATAGTTTTGTAAAGTGACAAAATGGTATGTTTGTGGTCAGCAGGAATATTATTATGCAAAATTTGTAGTTAATGGGCTGAAACATGGAAAACTAGAAAGTGTGTACATTCTGCATTCCCTTTAGTCCAGGGTAAGATCAGAGAGATGTTTGAATGATTTATGGTAAGATGTTCATGCATTTGCATTGAGTGACTGTTGAGAGACTGTGGTGATGCAGGCAGACAGGGTAGCTGGTGTACTGTATACAGTGTGAGCTCTCCAGTTTCTAGGCTGATTAGCACTAAAAAGAATCTTTAGTAAGATGAAAGCTGCCTTTGGCCATTGTGTGGATCGGTTTGACATCTCTCCAGTGGCACCAACTACAGCTGCCTTTTAGCTGCCTTTAATAATCCACAACTTTGAGTTAGAAAAAGCAGGTATCAGCGGTATGAAACAGCTGTAAGTGTTGACACAGCGGGTCACGGCGGGCTCGACAGCAGTCATCTCATCACCAATCCATGAAGCTTGCAACGTTCTTGTTCAATTTGGTGATACAGCACCTCTGGGGGGGATGGCAGTGCAATGCAGGTGAATTTACAAGGCTCAATAAATGACTTCTATATAATTTTAAAGCCCTTTAAAGACCAAATCTAGGGTAACAATTTTCTCTGTAGTGTTTACAATCTCTGAGGTGCTTACATGACCTCTTTGGTTCATAGCAACTAAATTACAATGTGTTTGGTGTGAGTACAGGAGCACAAGGCTGATATGCCTCCGCCGGAAGTCATTTGTATAATATGTGCAGGGAGCCGCTTCACTGGATCCAAGCTATTGGGGGGAAAGTGCCAAATCATTAAGTTATTTAATAGTTCATTGAGTCTCTACAGTTGGCTGGTAATTAAACAACATTCGATCAGTGCGAGGAGGGAGAGACAGTGGATGACATTAAGTAGATGAGATGGTCTTAACCCCTGCAAACTGCTAGGATCACCTGATTGGCAATTAATGCTCTCACCAGCTGCCACTGATAAAACCTGCTGAAATGACTTTGAAAGCTCAAAACTTTCCAACATACTTACACTGGAGCTTTCAGTACTTCTGGTACAGGGATGGTACTGTTATGTATGTGTTAATGATGCTCCCATCATCAACGTCATCATTATAAGAATCAACCATTTAGTCAAATACAGCTCCCCGATTGGTTCCTTATTCCTTCTCATTTTTTAAAAAGTTCCTCCATAAGACATTCTGCAAAGTGAATTTGTGTCATGTCTCAGTGTTACTCATGTTCTTTTCTAAATTGGACTCACTGCATATTTATAGGCTATTTTAATGAGAACAGTAAGTCATTACAGCTTCTTATATTCTATGACAACCCTGGAAATCCACAAATTATGTCCTTGTACCTACAAACGTAAAACTCTCACTTGTTGCTTCCTATCGGGTCGGTGTATGAAATGCCATTTGGTAAGAAGTGGTGGATGAAAATCAAATTTTAAGACTTTTTTTACACTTACATGGACACAATAAACCTGGCTGTCAGGAGAAATCAGGCCCAGCACTCAAGAATCATTTCAAGTCTGTAAATCTTATTATGCATAAAAAAATACGAAAATTACATCATAGTGTGTTATAAACCATTCATCAAATGTTTTTATACTGCTTAGAAATGCTAAATAGTGGGACTTACAGTAAAGTGCCCCCCCCCCAAAAAAACATGCATGAAAATATGAATTGAAGTGTAAATTCACAAAAAAAAGTGGTAATAGGTGGTCCACTGTCACAGCCTGTCATGTTCTCAACAGCCAGTAGTCACACTCACCTGTCATTAACCTCACACACCGCACTCCCTCACCCGAGTACTAATTCCCATCACCTGTCACCTATCACACACCTGCACCTAATCATTCACTCCACTCCCCTATAAAACACAATCCCTCACCACAGTCAGTGTCCGGTCTCGTTTGAATGAAGGACAGAACTCTTTCTCCTGCCTCCATTACGCCACGGACTCATCTACGTCTCAGCCATACGCCTACTCAACTCCAGAGCCCCGAACCCGGTTCCGACCATCTCCAGTCTCCCGTGAGTGTCCCTCCAGATCCCGGTCCCGTGTGTCTCCACTCTCCAGTGTGTAACTACTCCACCCCAGAGCTCCTCGTCTCCCAGCCAAAGGGCGGTAGCATTATCATCATCACATTTCCGTTGTTTGTAATAAAGATCTCTGTTTCTTCACGGCGTCTCCGGTCTGTTCTGTCCGTAACATCCACTATTGGTGTTGGTTAGGTTTAATAAAATCCAACGCAAAACATGGTGTGAAGTAATTTCACTATATTTCAGTGTTAATAGTATTTCAGGAATAGGATGAATTTCATTGTAATACAGTTTATTGTGACATTTTTGGAATCATGAAATTTTGATACAGCAACATCACGTGGTAGAACTAGACAGGAGAACAAGCAGGCACCTGTGTTGTGGCGATCAAGCAGCCATGTTGAATCGGGCAGTGAAAACACTGTGTGAGTGGAGTCTTTTTACAAATGTGCCACAATAAAGTCTTCTGTAATGATCGGCTGATCACAGTCATTAACAGTACAGAGCATTACCATTACAGTATTTATGTGCTTGTTAAGGGGAAACAATTGCTCTCATGTAACATAACAAATGGAAAAGCATTAGAAGTAATGCTCTGACAGATTCATTCCAAAAACACAGAGCCTTCTAACCCACATCAAACCTGATTGTAAGGCTCAGTCATCAGTCAGTGATGGTGATGCTGTAACTACAGCAGAACTAGGAGGCTAGGAAAGCCAAAAAGGATTCTGAGCACAAGGCCCAAACCTCAGCAGGGCAGCTGCTGTATTGATCATAAACAGGGCAGTCCCATGAAAACAGCTGAAAGGTCAAGCCGGCGGGACGCTGTCTGCAAAATATGAAAATCTCCAACTTATCTGTGATTATAATCACAGTGTGCCACCTCATCTGTTGCCTGCAGGCAATTAGCATCTGGATGGGAATATGTCAGAGGGAGCAAATTAATTTAATGATGGAACATGATACATGGTGAAATAGTTCATGCAGTAGACTGACAGAGAAAATTGTCTATCTTGTTTTGTCTATTTACTGCATCCATGTAGAGCTGTATTAATCAGTTTTGTTGATCATAAAAACCCCTCTAATGTTTAATTTAATCAGATTTCCTGAAGACACTTTGTCACTATGCCAGTTTATGTGGATGGAAAGCTAATCAGGTAATATTTGCATCTTTACATAACTTCCTCTTTGCTCCACTCATCTACTGATGCAGAATGCCTTCTATAGTCATAAAATTCCTACACACATGCAATGCTAAGGATTTGTTGCATCAAAGTTCAGTTTGCTTAATTCTGTCACCCCCAGTGGCTGTGTTTCTCATCAGGAGCAAACGTTACAATGAACAAAACCGACAGGAAAGCTTTTGGCTCATAGCAAAGTGCAATTTCTCTTCCCCACTCTCTCTAAAATATTAACATCACAACCAGCTTTGATCTCATTTAACCCCCTCAAGTTGAAACTGGGGTCAACCATGTACTTTTAAAAAAATAAATGACCTGTAGAGTTTGTTAGTTAATGATTAGATTTTGTTGATTTTAAAAGTTGATCCTTTGGAGAGTGCATTTACAGTTCTGTAAAGAAATTTAAAATGTCAGATTTACAGTATATCCATGCATCTGCCATGATGCATGCTTAAAGATCCATTTTCAATTTGTGAATTAATGTAAAGAAAACAGGTAACACAATTAGATGCATGGCAAATCGGCTGCCCTAATCTGTCTGCTTAAATAATGACAGAGAAAATTAAAATAGAAACATGTATAAAGTAGGTACTATATAAACTCTTAAGTCAAATCCAAAAATGAGTTTCACTCTCACTGTCACTTCTGTCACTTTCATCTTCTCACGCCTGGTTGAAAGAGAACTCAGCCAAAGTCATCTTCCATCAGCTGAAAGAAAACAAGTCGCAGAAGGCCAACAGTAAATCTAGCAGGAGCTCTCTCAGTCGGCCCTAATCTTCCCCACTCCCTGTATTGTTAGTTGTACTCCTGACCTGCCGGCCATTCAGAGCCACTGGGGCTGAGAGAAGGTAATCAAAGTTCTGTGTGGACGAGAGGAGAGGGACATCAGGGCGATGAGGAAAGCGGGCCGTGCCCCGGAGATAGATAGGAAAAGGCGGATCTGGGCTGCCCTAAAGTCAATCTGTGTTCGCTCAAAGGAAGAGAATGAAGTGGTGTGGTGGTGGGGGAGAGATCGGGGGAGCATACTCAGTAAGAGAAGAGGATTTCGCCTCAGGGCATCCAGCCTCTCCTGCTGCTGTTGAACTCCTTTAATAAACATTTAACATTCACAGGAAGAAAAATCAATACCCACAGGAGGTGACTTCCCTGTGGCCCATAAGTTGCTGCTAGCTGCTAAGAACATGCCAGTTTGTGTGAACAGGTGCACGGGAATGTTAGATTGACAAAGGCATTTTCTGCAAATTACATACAGCACAGATTTATTATGAATCCATATTCAAACTCATCTGCCTTCAATGTGCTAAAGAAAGAAAAAATCAACTGTATGTTGCAGTGTCATCTTTATGTATTATGAAAAAAATGCAGACTGCTACTGTTTATGCAGGTGACTTTCTGTACCACACCCTCTGGCAGCAATATTGGACGTTGCCTTGGGCAACAACAGCTGAAAACAGTCAATTACATTGTTTAACTGGCATTTATAAATCTCTTACCATGATGAACTTGACATGTTTAATTTCTGTGCTCTTTGTGCTGTTTCACTAATGAAGGGGCTTGAGGATAATGAAGTCATCACAAGAAATCTCTATAGTTGTGAAGTGGGTGACGCCACTAGTTCCGAAAGTGTTTTTCCCCATTATGTATTACCATTTGAAAATGTTCTTTCGACGATATCCTCAATGCAACACGTCAAACTCTGAAAACTACACCTACCGGAGGGGAAAACAATTGCCGCCACAATATGCAACCAAGGGCTGAAATGCTAACAAAATGCCTGTAGCTACCTAAAAACATTAGATTTCAACATGTCGAAGGATTATTTTAGCACCCCATGTCTACCAGAAAGAAAGAAAAGAAAAGGTATATTGACAAACTCAATATTGTCTGTCTATCTCAGTGTCCCTTCTCCTGACCTTGCTTTTCTTGGAGAAATGATCCCACTGAATGGCAAAAAGTGAAATACTTTGATATTTACAACTATTTGATCGAATTACCAGGTAAGATCATCATTTAACCTTAACAAAGATCAAAACCAAGCCTTGCATAACTTAGTTAGCTTCAACCTCTGCAGTTTGTCTGGCCAAATTAGCAACTGTGACTTATTTAATAATAATCAAGGCACATAGCCTCAGCTTTATGTATGTAGACTATGAGATTCTGACACTCAGTTTGCCGACATAAAGCATACTGAGTGTCAGAATCTCACAGTTTTCCTTTCCATCACGCACGTACCATCACGCAATACAAAGTCAATGGAGAGCGATAAATTGTTTTCCCCTCCGGGTGTGGGTGGGACTTAATTGCGCTCTGTCTCTATAGAAACACAGTAGTCTCCTGGATAATGTAAAGACCCTATATGTTTATGTTATGACCACCAGTTTCAATTATTTCAGCTTTGTTTCTGAGAAATCTTGTTTTTCCCATCATTTTGGCATTGCAGACAGCTCCAAATACTACAGTACCCATGAGCCTCATGTGCCGTTGCCATAGAGAAGAAGCCAGTCAGAGGCCCTAATTGGAACAGTAGCAAATTCAAAACCTTTGTCATTGTAGTTGTCTAACAAAACGTGGAAATTGAAATTAAAAGTGAGTTTATTTAGGCTGCAGATCCGTGTTAATCAGTTTTCTCAACAGCATAATCTTTAGGTTCTGGCCACCAGATTTCTAAGCTTGGCGATTGGATGTTTCTTGCTGAAATGGGCCTTGAAAGTCTTAAGTAACTTCTCCTCCAAAGTTTTTATGTACTCAGGCTTGTACCTTCGACTTTTTAATCAAAGAACCAGATATTTTCTAATGCAATCTTTTCAACTGATGATTAAATCAGGAGAGCAGGGGCGCCCCTGTAGCTCATCTGGTAGAGCGTGTGCCATTGACAAGGCTGAGCCCTTACCTCACCGGGTTCCAAACCAGCCCGTGGCCCTTTGCTGCATGTCATTCTCTCTCTCTCTCTCGCCCATATTCCCTGTCTATCTTCAGCTGCTCCTATCAAATAAAGACAAAAAGCTCCAAAAAATAATCTAAACAAAAAAAAAAAAAACAGGAGAGTATCATGTTGCTCCAACTGTCAGTCATGTAACATTGTCTTTGGGAAAAATGAATGGGACTTTTTGTTTTGGACCAGGGGAGTGTGAAATAGCTCCTCCTATTAACTAAACAACTAATGGCCATGAAATGATGATGATGAAGATGATTTGAAAGCGTTCAACTATGCTAGCAACATGGCATTACAATATCAAATACAAATATCTTGGCAACTATTTGATGGATTGCCATGAAATTTGGTACAGATATTTACGGTCTCCAGAGAATACATCCACTCTGTTGACCCCCTGACTTTTCATCTATTGCCACCAGTAGGTTGACATTTTTGGTTCAGAAGGAAATGTAAAATTGTCATGGATGAATTGTAATACCTTTGGTGAACTGGTGATTTTTAATCTACACGTTTCTCGTTTCAATTGACGTGATTACCGCGCTACTGCCACAGTAATGTTGCGGTGGCAGAGAAAGGGGGTGAAATAATTTATCCAGGAGTAGCTGCAGTAGCTCACACATGTGAGCAGACCAGATACAGTCTCTCTCTGTCTCTGCGGGGTAGTCACCATGCGTGGCAAGCAGACAACGGAGGGAAAAGACAAACGGCATAAAACTCTGCTGGGGCTGTACAGTATACTTACACGTTACTAGGCATGGTACGATATGAAAATTTCATTATCCTGGCCAACGTAATAACGATTCACAATATTATCCCGATAATCATCAAAATATTCTTAAAACTCTTGAATGGCACTAAAACATACACTTTACCTTACATTTTGTTAAGAAACAAATATTTTTATTGCATCACAGATGGGATGGGATCATTTGTGAACATTAGTAAACAGTACTGTCATCAAACAGTACTGCTGCTAACCTTGTGGCCTACAGAGTGAGACGTGCCAAATCCTTTTCAAGATAGACTGAGGTGCAAAAATGTCAGCATGTTCACTTTCTCTGGCTTTAGTTGTGCTCGTTGAGGTGCAAGAATGTGCTCACTGGCACTAAACACTCTCTCAGAAGGAACACTAGTTGCAGGTATGCACAGAAGCCGGTGTGCAACCCTGGAAAAGTTGAGGCATTTCTCCTGCATGACCACTCCACCACAGCAATGGGTCCTCATTGGCTTCAATGGATGGAAGAGACATGTATATCTTCACTTCTGCTCTCACCTGTCATGTCACACAGATACACACAGACAGTAATAACAACATTAACATCTGTTTTTTGTTCATGATATGTTCATATATTTAAGTAAACACTGCAACTGACAAAATAACTCCTCCCCTTCCCCCAGGAATAAATAATCCCCCCCTTTGGAAAGTAAAATCTTGTTGCTGAAAGTGCAATTTAAGCTTTGCGTGTAAACAGCTAATAAAAGTAGTTTATCACTATGACTAGTATTTAAAATATTTTTATAATCATATGATCTGTTTAATGAGGTAACTTAAGCATAGTGTTGATCTCCTGATGCAGCTTTCAGACCGTGGTCAGGAAGCACAGGGAAGATTTTGTTTTCCTCCAGGGCTGAAGTTGATGCTAACCTCGGGGCTAACCACCTTCACTTTTACCCCGCAGCTGAGAGGCAAGACACGGGAACGTCTTGGGTATTGGGGAGCTGCAGCGTTTATTCATGGGCAAACTGTAACCTACACTGTACATTTACTGCCACTAGACAACTTCACTGCTAAACTTCCCTCTGCTCCGATCGCCAACACCTGTCTGCTCTGAGTGCAGTCATCGTCACGCTCTCTCTCTCACTCACCCACACACTCAAATCACTCTGCCCCGTTCCTTAAAGGAGTCACGCTACTCTTAAAACAGATAGGGAGGAAAAGTTGGTGAGGATGGGCTGTGAGTGGGCTCAAATGTAATCTCTTTTATTGTTGGTTGCCCCACAGTCTCTTTGGGTGCTGCTGGATACTGTCAAATATGAAAACTTGGGCTGTGTTATTAGGATTGATAGCTTGTGCTACGTACACCCTGTATGTAAGATGTTTGCCTCTGTACAAGTCTAACTAATGTAACATCTCAGGTCAGCAGCTGTTCTGCACCATAGACTGCAATCTAATTAACAGTTAGATACGAGAAAGTGGGGGAAGGTACAGTGGATATGATAATCCCATGGTGACATACAGAGGTGATTTGGGTTGACAAAGAGTGGGAAGAAATGTATGCACATGTGTTGGCAGGCCGGAGCCGGCACCCTGTTGAGATGGGTTGCTTGATCAATGCATGGGGGTGACTCGCATTTCCTTACTGACCAGCAGCTCTGATCACACCTGAGAATGGAATGCAGCGGCCGGTGAAGATCAAGAGGAATGGGAAGTGTGAACTTACATAGCATTGTGTACCAAGAGGAGCTCAGGACATATAACCAACCCCTTTTGTATTGCTGCTTCAGACATAGCGGGGAGATCGCCTGGAGAGGTCTCTGTGCTGTGTCTCCAGATATATATCTGTATTTATATGTATTTGTCTGTATTTGTCTGTATTGTTAGATTGTTTGTAATGTTTGTAATAATTGTGAGGATATAAATACTAGTTAAAAGACAATTGTAGGTCTCGTGTGGATCCCTTCTCATCAACCAACTCGGAGAGAGGTTTTTCTGACCTCGACAATACACAGTCTGGAAGAAAAAAAATTAGAGTCAATGTGAAGCATCAATTGACCCAATAACATTTTTATTCAACCTTGTTATTATTTTATTTATTTTGTTATTCAGTTTCGCACAAGCTGTAATCAGAAAGATGCCCTCTCTACTTATGTTGGCTGTTTGTATGGTTTTTTTTCCACTGAGCATTATAACAAATTCTATCACTCAGAACGTTGAAAATTATTTAGTAATTAGAACGGACTTGCAGCGATCACAGAGAGAGCGGAATTCACAGACAAGCTCAGTGGACATGCTGTAGATGGTCATTTCTACATGCATACACCCCATTAAATGATCAAACTCACATTTGTTGTTGTTGTGGTTGATACATACATGCACAGGGATGTTAACTGTACATGCTACGAACACTTTCCCTTCTACTTCTTCTTAGGCTATATCAAATGAGAAGATGTATTTTCTATAAAATAAAATACATTCTACTTGATTTGAGCTGTTACTTATGGGCTGTGGCAAAATTAATGTTACGGTTAGAGCAAAAACTGCAGTGAACTGCAGTCAATTCGCTGAAGACTGCAGCTCCGTTGAGACCGCAACGGGAAAATCTGCTGTGGTGGAAACAGCCATGCGTGCCAATTTCCACTCCACGTCAACCGGCGTTTAATGATTAATCTTTTGTGAGCTGGCCAGGAATAGGATAGGAATAGAAGGGCTGCACATTGTTAACGTTATAATGTAATAGCAAATGAGCTATTTAGCTAAATGTTATAGTACCTAATCAGAATCAGAAATACTTTATTGATCCCCGAGGGGAAACTCTTTTGCTACAGCAGCTCACTATCACGTCAGTGCACACAGGAATAGAAGTACTAAGCAGATATATATATATATATATATATATATATATATATATATATATATATATACACTATAATACAGGTCAGAAAATATAAGTATATAAGTACCAAGTGGGTATAAGTATAAAATAAGTGTGAAGTAAAAGTGGGTTTACCGGTGGATGATAATAATACGGTATAAAGTAATAGTGCATGAACTGCCAAGTTAAGTGTAGCTTATTTATAATGAGACGGAGGATATTGCACAGCAGTAATAGAGTTATAAACCAGTTCAACATGAAGTGCAGATATTTCAAAATGATACTACAGAACTTCAAAATTAATAAAGAATGCCAACAAGGAAATTCATTTCACATAAATTACATAGTCAGCTTTTCAGACCTTCAATGTAAATATATACTATATATAGTTATATAGATATATATATATATAACTTTTGAATAAGTTTCCTAACTTAAATCCATTAGCATTCCAATTTTCAATCATCTATACACCAGAAAATATACTTTTGTCAAGACAATTTATTGAAGATTGTCTTTCTTAAATCATTCCAGTTCAGAAGAAAGTGGAACTCACTTTCCACACTTCTCACTCAATTTATTTTCTTCCAAAACATTTTTCAATTTACAAATCTTGATAGCCAGAGGAGGAATACTAGTCCTCAATTGGGAAAGGCTACTAAAGATCTAATATTAATATGCAAATACTGTATGTATGATTTTAAGCTTACCTTTAATTAACATTAAACATTAAAGTTATTTCTGTAGTTATGTTGTATTACCCAATCACAATAAGGCTCTTCAGCCCATGGAGCTTTGTGTGACCTTTGAATTTTTTTAATTATTCATTAGTGTCATTTTTTGAGATGTATTACATTGTCAGTATGTTGTTTGTTCCATCAGATTTGTCCCTTTTTATTTTATTGAACCTTGCTTCAAAGCTTATAGGACTCACTAGCTGGGGTTTCAGACTTTCAGTCTTGATGATTAAAGACTGATCGTTTCACCACTATGACATATGACTGATTTTGTGTAATAACAGTATGTTGCTTGGGCTCTATTTTTGTGGTATGTATGATGAATACTGGGGCTTTGCGTCTGTGAACTGGCAAAAAAAAGTGACATTGTTGTCAAGTGCACCCTGAGAAAATCTCACTTTTTTCCTTGCCTGTGCGTTTGATATTTTGGTGACTCACCATGAACGTGACTGAACCTGACTTTGGTGGGACAACAGGAGCAGTAGGGGGTGTGTTAGGGACGATCAGGTAGTCAGTGCGATTCTGAGTCAAGCTGCAGCTCTTCCTCTGTATAGAAAATAAAAGATTTAACTCATAGAGGGGGTGGACAAAAGAAAAGGTCACAATGTAATGCAATCCAACACTACCACAAACCAAGGCCTCAAAATCAGTTGAACAAACATCTTTTTGACACAGTGGTTATTCATATCCCAGAACATTAGTGTGCAGGTGTGTCTTGATTCCTCAACTTCTGAGCCATTCATTTTTGTAGAGACTGAGTTACCTTAACAGTTGAGGATGAACCTTGTTTGGTTTCCATCTGTCTGTCTGAACTGCATTTACCACTGTGCTGGATTTAGCTTCTCCATATGATTACCAGTAATGGAAGACATGTGTGACAATACAATTTATGATCTGCATTACTGAAGCCAGACTTTCCTCTTCCTTTACCTTGTTAATCGTCATTATTCAATTAAATTCAGTTCAATTTTATTTATATAGCGTCAATTCATAACAGAAGTTATCTCATTGCACTTTTCCTAGGTCAGGACCAAGCAGGTCTAGACCGCATTCTTTATGATATTATTTACAGAGACCCAACAAATCCCCACCATGAGCAAGCACAATACAAAAAATCTTTAAAAAAAAAAAAAAATGATGACATTACATCATTTATCATCATATTTTTTTGTTTAATTTTCTATTGGCGCACATTGACGCTAAAATATTCATGCTTCTGAAACTAAACCAGGATACGATGTTGATATGCACATAACATATGATAAGGATACTCTAAAACCCTGATTATGACTCTGATACTATTGCATGTGTAAACTCAAGCTTGACAAAAGTAGGATTTTATGCATGGCTATTGTTTGGGGTTACAGTATATTGGAGTCCCTTCTATTTTGTCAAACCACACTGTATGTTCAACCACTGGGTATTTTCCTCTCAAGAATGCATTGATTCATACATTTATTGATCAATACATCTATTTAGTTGTACCAACAAGTGACTCCGGTTATTTCTCTGGCAGCGGCAGACACATTCTCAGCCAAAAGCTGAGCCACCTTCACATAAGAGTTTGGCATACTATGCCAAACAGGAGGACTGGGCAGCTGCTGAGACGTGTCCAGTGTCAGCTTCTGTTACCAGCCACACAGCGCACACACACACACACACACACACACACACACACACACACACACACTGCTATATTAATATTTATATTATTTAAAATAAATGGAAATCAATATATTTTGACTGTATATATGATGGTTACTACAAAACAAATTTTTTCATTGTCATGTATATCACCATCTATTTTTTACCAGTTTTGAGTGTGTTTGTACATTTCTGTGTGTGTGTGAAAATACCAGTAAGATAGAATACCGCAGCTCAACAGTGCAAGTAGTGTGTGATAAAGCTATTCTATCAGCCAGCGAGACGGCGGTTATTGCGTCCGTTCCGCATCCGTGAGTTCTCTCCTTAAACTCAGCAAAGAAGCTCTTGGAAAAGCCCATTTGCAAGGAATTGAATCACTCTTTGGAACACAGAGTGGCCTGGCCCCAACGAGGATAAAAAAAAAAGTTGCGAACTTGTGCATATAGTGTCTCGCTGTATCATGTACAGGTAGTGTTTCAGAGGCTGCTGCAGAGACAAAGAAGGAGCGAGCTCATGCATGTTTAATCAACATTTTCAACATGCAGACAAAACAAGCATTTATATTCCTCGAGTTGATATCCAGTGTGGATGTGTGGAGGCTGATCTATGTTTAGCCATGCAAATGTGCGGATTAAAACTTCAGGCAGGGCTGGAGACCGGAGAAGCGCTTGCTGCTAAATTAGTCATTCCCAGAGAAAGGCTTTCGCGGGCACATGTGTGCACGCACACCCACAAACATGCTCTAACTGAGACCCAGTTTTTTGTTGTTGGTCTCTGACAGAATATAATGAAAAATCACTTCAACAAAGTGTTTGATGTCAAGAATATACTGTGAATCTACTGACTTGCCATGTTTCGATGCCAAGCCACCCAGCACTCTGGATCTGACAAACGTCCCCTGTCCGAGAGATATCACCCATCCATTCAGCAGCAATCAGCCAGAGGCACAAAAATTGCCCAAAACAGCCCATTTGGGCCTTTTCATTGATGTGTTTCCCTCAAAGGTGAGTCATTTGTTCCACACCCAGACACTCTCTAATTGGATTGTAAATCTTTGGTGACGATTAATCATATGACCTGCTTCAGAGGTGCTAATGAGGAGCTATTTTAGCTGGATGACATCACCACAAATCACCCCTGGCAACTCCAGGCTCCAGGTTTCAACCTGTTTTGGAGTGTTTCTTCCAGTTGCAAGAGGAATTAAATTGTAATTTTTATGCATTCCTGGGGCTGCCTCTGGTTTCAAGTTTGTTGAAGGAACGGTAAAAGCCCTAACTCCCAAATCTGTGTAAGGCTCTCTCTCTCTCGCTCTCTCGCTCTCTCGCTCTCTCGCACTCTCACTCTCTCTCGCTTTCTCTGGTCTCTCTCACCCTTTGGCATCTCACAGCTCCTCTAAGCGACAGATATTAAGTTAGTCTGTCATCCGAAAATGTTTTGCCATTTGCAGACTTAACAATGCATTACTTGAGGCACTAAGGATGAGTGTGTTTTTACAGCATGGCATTTGACCATAAGCGCTGTGTAATATTCTGGTGCTCCTTGTCCTTTTTTAGCTTATTATCAGGGCTATAAAATATCTTTTTGGTCTCAGTTGGAGGATTAAGAGATTTAGAGATTAAGAGATTCACAGATTTTCTTTACATCCATGTCTCCTAATAATTATGTTAATTTACAAATAATTTGCATTAGAAAATACATTTTATTTGAAACCTAATGCTGCTCAGATTATGGTTTTTTTTTACCAAACATTAATATTGAGTACAGTGAACAACATTCACTTTTATCATATCAGTTAAAATTGAAAACACTGACTTGACTGACTTATATTGTATGAGTTGTATTATATATGTATTATACATATATTTTTTTAATTATTATTATTTTTTTTTTTTTACCCTTATCTTTTTTGGGGGGGGGGTGTTTCACTGAGAGCAACGCTCTGATCACATTCACAGTTACAGTTATACATTCACACCCGGAAACTGTCCAGTAGAACCAAAGTCTGATCTACTGGTCACTGAGCAGCTCTATTAGAGCAGTTGGGGTTAAGGGCCTAGATCAAGGTCTCTTCTTTTTCACTTTCCCCATCCAGATTTATCCTGCCGGTCTGGGGGATTGCAACCTTTAGTGATGGACTAATATTAACCCAAAACCAAGAGTCCTTCCCAAAGTGTTTTAGTTGCCTAAATCTAACAACACGTACAAGACAGGGTGGTGTCTCTGGTGTCAAAGTCCTGTGTATTGTACATCCAACCATCCACCCCAACACGCTTCCTGCATTGGAAATAACATTCAGAGAAATCCAGAGTAGCTGCCAGTCCAAGCCTTTTTCTGTGTTCTTCATGTCATCAAGTGCCTGTATTTAAGCACATATTTAGCCAACAAATCCTCAAAATTAAACAACAAAATGTTTTTGAGGAAAAAACGTTGCCAGTGATAATCCTGGCAGCAATAATATATTTCCAATTGAATTTGGCAAAGGAAATTATTAGTATATTAATGTATTTTATAGGAGACAGGGTTGATTATTATATGCCCAAGAACCTATGGTTTAAACTCTGTTTCCTTGTCATTTTACACTGTATGGTAAAACCATATATATTTTGAAAGGGAGCCTATGAGTTTTACTAAGGCAGATTTGTTGGTAAGGTGTTAATCAATGTGCCACATTCCATACCCACTGACCTTCAGCCCCACTTCTGCATCTGTTCTGGTGTGAAATCTGTAAACGGGAGGAAGGGGCAGAGGTGCAGCCTTGATGCTGATGCAACACTGTTCAGCTCTTGCCTTAGAAGCTCACCTTAGCAGAGTAGCTGGTAGCAGTAGCAGTTTTTTATTAGCTTTATTGATAGTGAAGTATAAAATTAAAATCATGTGTCTAAAGGATATCCCAGCTCAGGGTACACACTACACAGGTCGCTAGACTATCATAGGGCTGACACAAGGTACAAGGTATAAGGTAGATTTATTTATTATTTTACAACACAGGGTTGTGAAACTACTCACAGAAACAGACGTTAAATACAAAAATTATATACATATACAGACAGACAACCATTCACACTTACAATCACATGTACGGGCAAATTCCCCAATTACGGAGGAAATCAGGGCAACCAGATGAAACCCATGCAGACACAGGGAAAACTCCACACAGAAAGGTCCCACATTACTGGTGGCTTCAAACTATTACTTTACTACTGCAGCTTGACAATGTGTGTGTGAAACTAGGTCAAATTTGGCAGGCAACCTGAAGGTTATAACCAATGTTCAATCTTCCTTTTATAGTGATTTTTTTTTGTTTGTTTTAATAGATTTGAGTGCGCTCCCTACAAAGGGTAAAGCTAAATATCACCCATGCCCTAGTCCTTGCAGATCCTTCCCCTCCAAGGCAGATACATTAAGCAGCTGTCCAGTGTGTCTGGATATGTTGCATGCTAAAGCTGCAAATTCTAACCTGGAGACCTGCGCGAGCTGTTACGAGTTTACCTCCTAAGCCCCAGCCACCACAGTTAGTACTGTCTGTTGACGAGATATCACTTGCCTTTTTGAATGACTTCTCTGAAGAGGATGTTGCAAAAGGAAGAAAGAGGAGCTGTCTAAAGGATCTTGGTCCTGTGGATTTGCCAGCTGAGGTGGATGGACCGCACCTCACCCTTATTTGCTCTGTGCTGGGATGCGGTCAAGCGTCTTAAGTTGTAGTGGCCAACTGCAAACCAGACAAGCAAGAAGTAATTCCCTCCTGCAAGACAGAAAGTGTTGGTCTTTTGACTTCAGAGCTCACGCTACCTGCTTTCCCTGCTGCTGACCCATTTCTTGGAATTGGATTGTAAGGATTCTGAAAACTTACCAGGCAGAGACACTTGGGGACCCTGCATGATGCTCTGTTAGAGAAGGACAATCACAACAGGATATGGGATGAGGCTTGCAGGATTGTCAGTTTAATCCTGTGGTTCTCTAGCACTGCAGCTATTACGTAACGTTATTACATTACATTATGCACAACCAAGACAGTGGCAGTCTAACATCACCTGTGACTACGATTTATTAAGACATTTTGAATTTCTTTATCAAGTGTTGAATTTCCAGGATTGATCTAGCATTCTCTGGAGGGAATCCTGATCAGCTGCGATCAGAGGAAGAAGTGTTAGGAGGCTATGTGTTTGAGTCGGTCAAGACATTTTCTTGTACAGTCCAAACCAACTGGTAGCCATAGTTGCCGTTACTCCCTTACAAAGAAGACTGCTTTATGGCACAAAGCAGGAAAAGTAATGCTCCTTTCCCAGCACAAATGGAAGAGGGAAAAACATCCTCTCTTATTCAGGAAGCAGCAGAAGTATTGGAAAATGTGATCTTAATTTGGAGAAGCACTAACACAAACAATTCCTAGATGTGGATAGAGACCATCACCTTTATCATAGCTGTACAATTTCATAAAAGAAACATAACTTTCAGTAGGATAGTTTGACAGTCTTCTCAGTCCTGCCCTCACCTGTCTCAGCTGCCGCTCAGAAGTGGCCTGGTCCCTCCACTCCACACCAGACATCCAAGGAGCTAATCAACTTTGACTGTGCTGTCTGGGCGTGGTGGTGGCAGTGTCTTTGATGGGTGCAGGTTTGCAGCAGGGATTAATCTCACCGCACTAAAGTATCTCCCTGGCAGCTGTTGGCATGTGCCGTCCACCATTGATCGGGCCCGTCTGTGTTGGCAGGGCTGCATAATTCTATTTAATGTATGACGAGCGAGGGGTTCTCCAGGCCTGTCACAGTCAGTGTGGACCAATCCAACTGGCCTCATGCTAATGCGGCTTGCCAGGCCTCCCCAAGGACAAAGCCTAGCTTTCGGGAGCACAGAGGAGGACTCATTCTGCCCATGCCGATTCGTCAAACAGGAGAAGAGAACTGCATCTCCAGGTGATCCCAAAAACAGCCAGACAGCATGAAAGTGAAAGCAAGGATGAGACAGAAAGAATACGACAACCCAGAGACAGAGAGAGAAGATACGACTGAATGAGAGCGATGCCTCTGATCAGAAGGTTGTTAAATGGAAAGACACTAACTGGCTGCTAGGGGAAATTAACATTTATTGTCTCATTGATGGAATCTGCTGAGTGTGTGTGTGTGTGTGTGTGTGTGTGTGTGTGTGTGTGTGTGTGTGTGTGTGTAAGGAGTTAGGAACTGTCTCCGCTTAGTTGTTTGTTTGTCCCTGTGTCATACACCACTGATAGCGTTTTGCTAAAACCTGTGGAATCCCACAGCTGCATTTCAAATTCAATTTCAATATGACAGGAATATTACTAATATAGTAAAATTACAGCAAAACGTGTGATGTTATAATTCCAGGTTAAAACAAGTAAAGTAGTGAAACTGCATCATTCATACAGAACAAGAATTATTGTTGACTTGAAATGAAATATTAATCCTTGAAAGCACTACGGCAGTCTACTGGAAAACCACTCCGTCTCTTTTACATGATAGTTTCACATGAAACTCTAGCTGAAAGTACAAGAATTAAAGAGTTCTTGTTGGTTTTGACCACTGGTTACATCACCAGCATGAGTCAAAATAATCTATTTGATGGAACCCTTTATTTATACTATTTCCCTAGCAAAGCTAGTCCATAACATATAGTATGTAAGGTGAGTTATACAACACTGTATTAAAGGATTATTACAATTTATTGGATCTTAATTTCTAAGGTTTGGCTTGTTGGCAACCTGTCAGATTGTCTATCTCCTGGAGTTTCTTGTCCTGTCCAACTTCTTTTTTGCAATGTTGCCGTGTTCCCAGATCTCAGCAATTACTTTGGTGAATACAAGGATATTATTAGCGATAGGAATGATCCCCAAAGTTATGAAAGTAAGATTCAAGTTGTAACAATTACTACACTGATCAATCAAAACCAAATTTGATGCTGGTTATAGCATAAATGTAATCCTCAAACACTTACTAACTAACATGACTCTTTAGCAATTGCGCAAAGCTGTATTAGGACATACAGTAGTATAAAACAGGAGACTGAGGTATAACACACTTTAGGACATGAGAATACATTAGGGCATTGACAAATCGAAATTTTCATATTTAGGCAAAACAGCGCTCTTTGAGCAGTGCTTTAAAATAAATGAGCTAAACATGCTAACATTTCCTAAATAGCATTAAATACAAAGTTCAGCTCAGATTGATCCGGAAGTCACTAGTTTCGCAGTTATTTAGTTGCACAAAAAAGTTTCGGACAAATTCAAACTTTGGTGCCAGATGTAAGGTGATCAACAAAGTTATTTCATTGTATCCTCTAGGGACCTTGAATATCTGTAACACATTTCATATAAATCCATCCAATAATTGTCAAGATATTGCACTCTGAATTACAAATGTCAGACTCATGATGGAGGAACAGTCAAGGAATCACAAGTCAGTAGGATTCATCACCTGGGGCCAATGTAGGCTATGTCATCATCTTAATAAGCTACACTTAACTTGACAGTACATGTTACTTATATTATTACATTGTATTATTATACCGTACATACTTATCATCAACCGGTAAATCCACTTTGTACTTTACACTTATTTTAATTTTATACTTATATCCACTTTGTACTTAATTTATCTTACCTGTATTATAGTGTATTATATTTTGATTTGTTTAGTACTTCTATTCCTGTGTGATTTGTACTTCTATTCCTGTGTGCAGTGATGTGATAGTGAGTCGCTGTAACGAAAGACTTCCCCCTCTGGGTTCAATAAAGTATTTCTGATTCTGATTCTGATGTCTGTACAAAACATTAATGGCAATCCATCCAGTAGTTCTTGAGATATTTCAGTCTGGATCAAATGGTGAACTGACAGACCAACATTACCATCCCTAGAGCCACGCAGCTATAGTGGCTAAAATGTAATAAAAATCAACATGAAAGAAATATAATGATTGCCACTAGGTGCTAGTGATGTAACTGGATTTTTTTTTGGGTGGGATCAGGTTGTAACTTTCGACGAATGTTGAACAGAATTCTCCTGCACCACCATTGTGAAGCGAATACTAAACAAACATTGGCAATGCTCACAAAGCTTTAATAACTATTATTAATGGCTGGCCGCTCTAGATAGGAAGAAAAGCCAGCTGAGAAGACATTTCACACCTTAATCAGGTAGAAAAATAGCTATTGCAGCATGTATGGTTCTCCCTACAAATGTCACTGCTCATTTCAGAGCTTTTTATCCAGACGCACCATGGTGTCAATTATTTTTGTCAGTTAACAAAGTAGTAATGCACTGGAGCCAATAGCTAGATCATAATGACCATAATAATACTGAGTGTAACATAGCGTGATATTATATTATCAGATGTTTTGCACTAATTTCTTTTTAAACATCAACAGATGTTTCATTGTCAATGACCCAAAATAGACTTCCAGATCACATTTAGACCCATGAACAGATAATCTTACATTTACAATAGCCAATCACAAATACTGTCAAATTGTCAAGAATATAGATATAGTGATATTACACTTATACCATTTTAGCAACAGAGACCTCAGGCAGAGAAGCACAGCATCTTCTACCCTTGATGATATTTATTTAATAAAAACGTGATGATTATTATCCTGGGGTATAGTCTTACAGTGGGTCTTCTATAAGACACACTCGTACACGCATCTGCTTACATACACATACATAATATTGTAAATACAGTATGCAGACAATTGTTATAGTTTTTTAAACCTGCTGTATCAATTGAAACATCAAAATGAACCACGACCATCATAACCATTACTTAGAGGACACTGCCAGTACCAGACTGTCAGGCCCCGGTCTAGGGGTGTCAGAGCACAACATAAAAACAAGACACGAGCAGCACATGCAAAAAAAAAAGAAGTGAGCAATTTATTACTACACACTTGACACTTGAGCTCATCATGATCATCATAATCCAACTTTCATCAATGGTCAAGCTTGCACACACTTCTTGTGCCTTTCCCACCAATTTACACTGTAACAACAGACTCCACACATTTTTAAGGTCACCGATGCATTCAAAAGCATCAACCTAACTCTCGCTAAAGGGTGGAACTGAAGCAATATGCCATCTTACATCAAACTGGTCAGAATTAGTGGTGGGGAGACGCATACTCACATTAGTGGACGTCACCTGATACAAAGGTCTGTCCAGCTCCATAGCTCTTATGCGGAGGTGCATAAGCGCAACCTCGAGGGTTTTTGTTTTGAGCTCCACCTCTCTTAGGCGGAGGGCCAGCTTTAGATCCTCCGCATCCACCCCAACCTACAACAGTGCTACCGGGTCTGTGCCTGAGGCCTGGGTGATGGCAGGAGCCCCTGCCCCTACCTTCACCTGGCTGCTGAAGGCTTGTGAGGCCGTGGCGCTTACCACCAGAGGCTTTGCTTTTGTGACTACACCCCTCTCCACCAGCTGCTCCGACAAACTCTTGATCTCTGCCTTACGTGCATTCAGAGGGACGGAGATGTTAAAGACAAACAAAAAGAGATTTACTAAACCTAACTCCCTGAGCTAATCAATAAAGGACAAAACCAATGTCAACAAAAATGGCAATTCACCCGTACGGCTTCATGCTATCAAGTGCTTAATCTAATTACAAAATGTGCTAGGTATTGTTAGTGGTAAAGCTAGCGCTAACCACAAGTTAACAGAGGCAAAACAGTTGACTAAACTCACTGGACTAAACAAACGATTTTCACAGAATCTCACAAAGTACACCAAGATGGAGGAAACGAGCAACCACAGCTCTGCTGTCAACAACAGTCCTCCGTCCCTCTCCAGAACCAGGAAGCTAAATAGAAGAATATCATCTATAGGCATTGTTTTTACACACAGAAGGACAGAATCACAGACCAAAAACAGAACAAGTCTCATGTTTAAACCAGGATCCATAAAAAGCTAACTGTGGGAGTTGGAGTCAGGTGAATAAGGGATAACTTCAGTTTATTACAGCTTTGGTCTTATTTTCCTAGTTTTGGCCAACATTTCTGTTGGTTATGACAACATAATATTCAACAAAATTGAGATCTAGGAACAGGGCGGCAACATACAAACGAACTTCCTGGTTTAACTTTTACCTGCTGTTCTTGCTGTAGCTGTGCCTCATTGCATTTTTCTGAATAATTATTTTTGTCATTAAACTGGAGATCACAACTTTATTTTAAGTTAGCGCTTTCTCACGACCTTGATTTACTGTAATTAGCAAAAGTTTTTTAGAGAATAATAAGATTGCAAGTCCTATATATATTTAGAGATAACAGTTTTATCAATTTTAGTATCTGATAACTCTGATAAATGATTGTCATAACTGTAATATTAGGTCTATTTACTATTTATCTAGCATTCATGCTTTGTTCTCTCTTGAGACACCTCTTTTGAAGGAGAGAGCGAAGAATGAGACTCCAGGAAAGACGACATAAACAGTTCACTCGAGATAACATTATAGTTAAATTGTTAATAATGATTTGAAGTTTTATTTATTTTGCCCATGGTGTCTTGTTTGTCTTAAAAATGATAAATAAGTCGTCTTTCATTGGCTTTCCACTCTCTTGGTGTTGGAAGAACCCTGATCCAGTGTCACACAGTGTAAATTCCCATGGATGATGATGCTCCCCTTAGTGGTGGTCTCATTTGTTGGCAGTAATAATGCTAATGTATCAAATTTAACAAGATAATTATTATTGATTAAAATGCTAACTAAGCATAGCAACTTTAAAATTAGCATGTCATTTGATTTGACAAACGCATACAGACCAAGCTTGAATTCATGTTCAAATCTTTTATTTTGTGCTGTTTGCCCTGATCCCTGCCCTCTCCCAGACTCATTCCAAGAAACTCCCCACAGCAGAAGCCCATGTTGTTTTAAATTTTATTAATAGCAACATCAGAGTACTAAATGTACAGAGGACGAATCGAATGAGAATCGCATTTACAGTGCTTGCAAATACAGAGCTTAGTAGTACAAGAGTAACCAAATCAAAGTCACCTGGAAATCGAAACGTTTACCAATAACTACAAAAGGAAGAGATGTGGTTCATAAGACACAAAATAAAAGTTATACAACATTTAGCCGTCACAGAGACAGACTGGAGTCCCTTTTGCGGAGGTGTGTTGTGTGTGTATATGTGTGTGTTTGTATACTATAGTCATAGGTCTTATACAAAAGTTAACAGAGGTACTCATTGATATATTAAACACAAATATAAAAAGTTTAAGAGTCACAAAGTACAAACTCTTCATTTTTATGGCGACAACACAACTCGAGTCAGGTTCTTTCATGGTAGGTATGGATTGTGATTGTAAGTCAGCTTCAATGAACAAACTACTGTGTGTGCACATAGCCCTTCCCTCCCCCCCCCAAAAAAGACAAAAAAAATCCTACACGACATCCTAACCCCTAGAAATTGAAAATGTATGTATGATATTTATGTTTCTTTTTTTACACCTTTATCCACTCTAATTTTGATCAAACCTCAAGGAACAAGCAACCACGGATCTATATTTTCCTGTTATCCTAACTGTCCTTTCCGTGTCACTCATTCCAAGCCTACACTTTGTTCTGAAGCCATTGTACAACGTTGGAGGCCCTCTATGCAAATTAAATGCCGCAACAGTAGATTTGGGTCACGCAGCTAGTCTCCATCTAGAAGAGGGATTATGGGAGAATTGAAATGTTGCAAAAAAAAAAGTTGTTGTTGTTTTTCTTTTTTCAAGTCTTTGACTGTATTGATAAGCACTGACAGTGAGAGTGCCTTAGCTCTTGTACATAGAAAAGTAAAAACATGACCCGAGAGGAGAGTCGGAGCCCTCCAGTTTAGATACAGTAAGCGCACAGTATGTGATTTTGTGAAACGAGGAGAAGCGGAGTGAGGAGCTACAGTTATCTGATGGCGAAAAAATGGATTCAGTGTCAGTTATCAGTCTATAAATATAAACTTTGTCCTTTCCTCTGAGTTCATTGTCAAATCAAATATTTTCTTCTTCCTACTGAGTCTCACCTTGCTGTTTGAGCAACCTGCTCTCGACCTTTTTAAAAATTAAAAACACCACATCACCACAATGCCAGCTGTGAAACATGTTTCTACACTAATCAGACACCCAAAGGCCATGATTAAAGTCGATATATTGATTCCCCTCCTCTCGTCAATGCTTCTGATGATATGGAAAAAACAAACCTTGGCCTTGGAGATGTTCAGCCAGCATCTAATTCAAACAACACCTACGTCAATAAGTTCCACTCTGTATGTCTGACATGCAAACAGGAATCACAGTCCCTGCAAATGAGTGTGCAGCACATCCTTCATCTTGACAAGAAAACCCTTGCTGATTGATAGCTTGTTTGTGCTGAAGGGAGCATAGGTTTTGTGGGTTGCTGAAGAGACAGAAACGGGAGCCGCAAAATATTCATTAGTTGTGAAAAAGGCATGTCAAGTCTTTGGTGTCTGTTTAAGACTTTTCTACAAGCGCCGACGCCCTCCGTTGCCACTGCCGTTGCCTGCGATGCTCTCAGATAATGTTTCCTGAATCAAATCTGACCAGCGGAGTGGAATCATTCTTCTCCCTCTTAGCTATAATACACCACACTCATCAGCTATCCTGAAATATAAACTGAAAAGGCAAGAAAGCAGTAAGGCATTTCCTTACATATCAGTTTGATTTTAGACAGAGGTAAAAGGAGGAAAGGTGATGTATGCTGATGTCTCCAGATATTCGTGCCTGTTTGAAATATATATCATATCTGCAAGTTACATTTTCCTTGTCTAAATGTTCTTCAGGAATGCAAAGTGAACTGCTTTTAGCTGGCAGCTCCTTGTGATTTCAATTAGGGATGTTAACAATGCAAACAAGCTTTTCAAGGCTAACTGAAGTAAAACCCTAGAAACCCTTTGCTGTACAGCATGAAACAGAAAGAAATTCAAAATGTCAAAGTTTCCCTTAGTTCAATAATCAGATTTTGTAGGTTTTAAAGAATGAGAAATCAGTCCCACACAATCAGTATTAGCTTGGTATAAAATTTCAACAATTTTCAGGAGGGTCACATTGGCATTTTACAATTATCAGGTACAGTCTTAGTACAGAAACTTGGCAACAACAAGTATCTTTTTTGATTAAACAGTTTGCAACAATTCAAAAAACTAGCGTGGTCACAACTAGTGAACCACTTCAGCACATATCTCTTACAATCTTCAGTATGTAAGCTTAAGATAATTCGGGTTTGGTACAACTTGGGTTTCATTTTCATACTTTTGGCCATCCTGGAACAGAGCAACATTGCTAAAAAAAGGTTTGACAGGGTACAGGAAATGGGTTTTACCTTGTTGGACTTAATTTTAGCGATGTCGCCATGTTCCCAGATCTCTGCAATGTACTTGGTGAGTACAACGTCATCATAACCTTTAGGAATGTTGGCCAAAGTGACAACAAGACTAAACTGCCACACTAGCAACTCCATGAGGCTGTACTTAGGCACAGCAGTGTTTTGAGCTAATTGCTAATGCCAGCATGCTAACATGCTCGCAATGACAATGCTAACAAGATTGTGTTTAGCAGGTAATGTTTACCATGTTCACCATCTTAGTTTAGTGTGTTAGTATGCTAGTTAAGGGATTGCCAGTCATTAGGATTTATTCATGGATGTCTCTAGCAAATTTCATGGCAATCTATCAAATAGATATACTGTATTTCAGTCTGCACCAAAGTGGTGGACTGACTGACCAACAGACCGACACACTGACATTGCCACTCCTAGAGATAAGGCCTAAGTTGAAATAAAAAACTTTAAAAACTTTGATAAATAAAAAAAGCGAATGACTTAGGGCTGACCCAAATGCGGAGCAGAAGTGCTCGAGTTGACGACAACTCGTTACATTACATAACACTGAAATTCAACCGTGGTGTTCTGTTGGGAGATGCAGTGACTTAAACCAACGGTGAGTAAGAAAAAGTAAAAAGAATGTGTAATTTGTTAAAGTAGAGTAGAGTGTGCAGTGTAAAATTCCCTACTCCCGGTCGAAACTTCAAATATTCGCGGGTAACTCTCATTGATGCTTCGCAGCCCCAAAAATGGTATTCAGGACAGCCTTAGAATGACTTACCTCATCATTGTGTGTAACTTTGATCTTGGCATTTTTTAACCAGGTCAATTTAGCAGTTGCATCAAAAGGAAAATCCAGACAAAGAGTAGGTAACACACCGTCTTCCATTCACAATTCTTTCTTTAGACGTCTTTCCCTGATTATTTCACATGTTCATAAATGCTAATATTAGTTTTCGTAGTCATTACAATAAAGTATGTTGCAAATCGTACATGTTCTGGGGCAGTTGTAGCAATATGTATATACAAATACAAAATGAGAAATATGACAAATGAATGCAACTCAGTCTAGATCAAGTTTAGTTGGTTTCTTAGCAGCTACTGTTGAATTTACACTGTTTTTTTTATTATTCATGTGATGAAACACTCTATATTAGAATTCATGTAGAACTGATGTTTCAGAACAGAGTCATTGGTTTCCCAGCCAATCATGAAAACAGCAGAACCCAAGATATGATCACAACACCTCTTTGAACCACTCAGTTACTTTCAAACATTCCACCTGGAAATCACTCTCCAGTCTCTGAACTATTGCAGCGTCTACTGAAGTATTATACTGGTTAGCTAAAGATATAATACAAGTACTGCTTGAAAGTGCAGGTAGGAAGCTTGGCACAAGGTTAGTTTTGTGTTTTAAAAGAAAAACCATAATTACACATGTAAACAAAGACACTATCCCCGACCTAGCTGAAACCTTCCCAAAAACGGGAGAGGTCCTGAAAAATAGAACACACCTGTACACAAATAGAAGCAAATATATAGAAAATACATTTACACGTGTATAATATACAGTAAGTTTTCATAACCCTCTATTAAGATAACACTCTTCATTCAAAAAAATATATGTTATGTCAAAGAAGCAACTCCGCAGCCTGACACACATGTGAGGCTGAATTGGTATGGGTCATTCATGAGAGTGGTTTTCATGTTGTGAATGGGCAAAAGCAGGAGTTTTGCACCACAGTGTTTATCCCAGGCCGCCTTGGCACCTCCTGAATGGCTCACATTTACAGATACTGATCTCACTGGGACAACCTTTTTTTTTTTTTTTTTAATAATCCTTTAAGGAAGTGAGGACAAGCCTTAAAACCACCTAAGTGTATTACTGGAGATCCACTGCCGACACACAATAAAATCCACCTTTTAAATCTGTACATATTGCTGTCTGCAGCCGAAAACGTTTACAATTACAGAATTGTATTTGTGCTTTGTACAAACCCACAGCACAATAAAAGGTAGATTCATAGGAGGCTTCCTTAAAAAGCTTTATATCACAAAGATAATCTGTCTTTCAGAGCTTGAGGTTGATAATAAAATTCATGGTGCCAGAAAGCTCTCGGGAGAGCTTTACTGTTCTTCCTGACCATGGAGTTCCCTCACCTTGACTTAAGAGATAGTTTAAACCAATTTGGCAGCGGCTAATTGGTTTGTCATAATCCCCTCACTTCAACAATACACTGACAGAGTGTTTTAGGTCTTTGAAAAAAAAACAAAAAAACTTCTTTCTCATAGATCTGTATCATATTTTAGCACTGCCTCCTTCGCCACACAAACAAGCATTCTATTTGTGCACAACCCCCAACTTCCTGGCTGTGATAGCTGAAATTCTGATATGCTATAATATTGTCCTCAAGTATTGAGTGGATCTGGCTCTGGAGAGAGCAAACTAAACTTTCACCACACATTCGATGAGGGAATTCCTCCCTGCTTACATTTTGCATTTAAAACACATGATGCAGATCATTTTGATCCTGAGGCCCAGGACTGCACTACTTTGCAGCACCTCTTTCACAGCTTCTTCTTCATTCTTAGTTAAAAAACTGAGGATAATTTTATGTTCCGTCTTCAACAAATTGGTTGATGTTCTGCTGACTATAATTCAGACTTTTAGGTTAAAAAAATAATTGATGAAAAGTGAACCAATCTGGGAGTTGGGTGGGGATGTTCATTTACTATCTGTGGAGGGATTCATTATTCAATCTCTTTCCTATTTATGCAAATTATCACATGAATTATTTGAATTTGAAGCTCAAATTGAATCTATTCCACTCTTTAAGCACTGAGGCTCGGATCTAAATCATACCCAATCATTAGAATTTATCCCAAACAGCTGCTGAGACCAACATAAAGTGTGCAAGAGAGCTGGACAGACCTGAGGCAGTATGAATGTCCTGTCCAACTCCATGCAGTCTGTTGTGGCTGTCCTTACTCAATCTATACATGAATTTTGCTGCAATGGAATTTGTTGCAACAGTGATCCTGCATCACAGAAACCTTTTGTTTGTTTTTTCATTACGCCAAATCAGGTAAAATTCTTACATAATAAGTAATTGGAGCAGGCCTTGGACTGGCTTGCACCAGGTGTATTCAGATGATTTTCTTTATTGTTATAACCTCAGCTCAGGTGGGAGTATTTAATTAACAGTACTGAATCCCAAGTGCTTTGGACCTCCAGTGTTAGGGCTGTGGCAGACTTGTCTGTGTAAAAAAATAGACTTAACTATTCTGTTTTTAAAATGGGACCTATAGAAACGATGTTTTAAAATCAACTGTTCAATAAAGCATATATCGTTTCTTTTTTCTGTCTTCTCTCTTCCCCAACTAATAGAATAGTGCTTCATATAAATATCTTTTAGACTCTTTTGCAACACATTTCTTAAAACTATTTCAAAACATATTCAAATACATTTGTAGCATTTTTTTATCTTTCACATTTCTTAAAAAACAAACAAACAAACAATGTAGTTGGAGTCGATACAGGGTTAATATAGCGCTCTTTGTGTAGTCCATCAGTTCTTGTTGAAACTTCCTTCTATCCAGGTTGTGGCACATAGTGGCATTATTGGCACATTGTTCAAAAATACAGTTCATCTTCCACCCACAGCAGCTCCGTGGGTTCCTTTTTCAAATGTCAAGTGTTTCCCTTAAGACATCCGTGACGTCCAGAGTCTTGTCCCACACATCCTGTAAATATACCTATATATAATCTATATCTAAATGACTGTACGTTCCTTGAAATATGGAGTGGCAGCGTTGTGGCTGCTCTGCTTGTCATCTCTAGAAAAATAAATATCTTCATCAGTGTCCAAAGATGAGGTGATCACACTATTTTACAAAAGAAGCTGTTTTGTGTGTTTCTTGTTTCCAACTGGATCCTGTGGAGATGCGGAGAACAAAATCATAATTACATCTCATTATGGGCCCAGCGCAAAAGAAAATAATCACTGTAACACAGATTTTAGAGGATTTTAAAAACCAGCCTTCTTTCCACTTAGGGGGAATTGGTATCCAGCGCTTGCATGAAATACATGCAACCCAGTGCCTTTCTCAAACCAGATGAAAAGGAAATGCTGTATTTAAAATCTGTACTGTTGAGGCCTGCTATAACATACCCTTAAGCCTAGGACATACATTAGGTTTGCAGTATAATAATATAGGTTCTTATGTCTTTCAAGACTACAGCATTGGGAGCATGCTGTGTAGAGCTGAGCTGACTGAGACTAATGTGTGTCCGGACAACGGCGAGGCACTGTCCTCTCACTACGCTACCTGCAGGCAATCTATTCCTTTTAAAATCTGGGTCAATAGCAGACGTTACACCTCCCCCCGGGCTTCCAGCAACACTGTGGGGCCAGAGCATGTGTTTAACTTTCACGCTTTAAATTTCAAATGCTGGCCATTCTGGCATATATTAACCATGCATAAAAATATGTCAATATTGTCAATAAGTCAAGTGAAAGTGCCTCTTTACTCCTAAAAATGTTCAAAACAATATGCTATTGGTGCAAGGATAAGAGTGACAGCATAAATATAAATGAAAATGTTTAGATCTGAAGAGTGAAATCATTAAGCTTATTAATACTGATATATACATAATTTGTCTGTTATCTCTACTAAAAACCTCTGGAAAAACTGGAAATTTTTCATCACTGCACAGAAGATGGAAAGGAGCATAATCCTGTCACAAATAACAAACATATGCCAAGTTCCCTTCTATTCCCAAAGTGGGGCAGCATCACCACAGGGATCGTGGTGGCTAAGGCTCAGACGATGATTTGCAAGGGGACAAATTGCCACAGTACCCACCAGAGCATGAATTCAGGAAGTCTTTTCCACCCACAGGAAGTGAACAAGGCCTTCAGCTCGTCAACAAGAGATCTCAAACCATTTCTCTGACACAAAGGCCACAGGAATCAGTTGTCGTTCAGTGGGGGAGGGCCTGTAGGATAAAGTGCAAGAGGTAAGAACATTAAGTAAACTCCTGTTGATGGATATGATGCAGTTTGATTGGTTACATATACATAAATACATGTTTAATCTGAATTGATTCTGAAGTGACATTATTGTTGAGCAAGTACATTAATAGGTTTCGTTAATATGCAGGTATGTTAATATGTTTCAGTACACAAACATTTTTTTCAATAGACTTCATACATCCTCCAAGGCCTACTGTAATAATCTCCCTAGCTAGCCTTTAGTGCCACTGTCAACATTGTATCATTGGTCACAGATAAACATAAACAGAGAGACAGTGATAATCCCATAGTGAGACTTCCATTTCTTGGTGGAGGTAAAAATCCTGGATTAATCAGCAATTTTGTTGTAAACAAGTCAAAATGTGGCCATCTATCCATGACTTAAAATAAATAAATCCAGACACTTTGGACTATTTACACCAGATGAATTATCCTACCCTCACTGCCAGCATAATGAATCTGTTACAGGGTTTAGATACACAGAGTAAGTGTGACCATCTTTGCTGGCCCTGCAGCTTAGATGACTGTTTCTGTTATCCACTCAGACAGTAAACACTGTCAAAACTCTACCAAGCTTATTGTCACACTACATATTCATGATAATTTAAGGTATAATAGCACAATATACCAGATTTCTATGTAAAACGCACCTGCCTTGTCGGTTTATATCACAAAGAGAGACGCATCTTTACCCACAGAGAGGAATGATTTAAACAGTGTAATGCAAATACACCAATGACTCACCAATGTTACATCTTTTGCCTCTCTTTTGATATAAAGCAGCACAGATTAGCTGGTAAACATGGATGTGTTGTGTGCAGTTTACTGATATCACATGACATAACTTCTGGGTATTGAAGTTCAGTTTTCAAAGTATATATATACATACACTCGTCTACCATTTGAAATGCTGTCAGAAAAATCAGTTAGTCAGAAAATGGCACTGTAAAGACTTCACATTCCATTTCCCTACATCTATAATTTGACTCATTACACAACAACAAAAATCACTGGTAGATGTAGATTGTTGTGTGCAGCTTGAGCCTGCTGAGACACACCACTCAGCCAGGTGTCAGGCAGATGGACGAGGAATGAGGCAATGGACAACAGCAATAAAGGCGACCAATTTATGTGTGGATTTGCTCTGACGGTGGCTGTTTGTGGTTCAGAGTAACAGCACACGCAAGGAGAAGAGTGTAAGGAATCCAAGCAAAAAGTAGAATTACCATGATTGTTATTTCAGTGTACGCTTTCTCATCCATTTGCATTTGTCATCTTTTTATATGCTTTATAATTTAATGTGCAAGTTATTAGAACATTTATACCCTCATAAAACCATTATTATGAGGAAATACACATTGGTTTCTTAACCCAATTTAAATTGATCTAGCTTTGCACTTCAGCATGGGGTTTCATAATATTTAGGCCATTAGACATAACTATAATAACTGTAGTGGACAGAGACTTCACTTTGGAAAAGCACAAAGGGACTGTGGATTTCCAGTTCTGGCTGACTGAAAAAATGTTCCGGTGGGCGTCCACCTTTTGTGCTACAAACAGCCCTGGCCCAGCGTACCTGTTTCCGTTGTAAGCAGTCTTATAGACAGGTGTCTGCTGGATCATCTCATCAGTGTAGATGGGCACAGCAGTCCGAACGCACTCATGTGAGCACTGCAGGCTGTCATTGTAGGCAGTGAATATGTCCACCTTGCTGGGCACCCGGGCTGGGGTGAAGTCTGTCAGGTTTTGGCAGCTTTCTTCCTGCTGGTGGATCTTGCGCTGATGACTATTGTGGCGGCCATTCCCCGACTGCGCACAGCTACAAAAACACGCACCAAAGACAAGAAACAAACATAAAATCATACCTTGAACCTTTAGTCATCTACAAGGATTTCTGACAGAGTGTGACATTCTTCAGTTAATGTCTTTATGAATAAAAAAGTAAAGGAATCTTTCCTACCAGTTTTTAAGGACGAGTGTTGTGATCAAGGCTGCGATAACCATAATGAGAGACACAGTGATTGTGATTATCTGGTGAACTGCTAAACCTGCAAAAAGACAGAAATAAACACAAGAGCAGAGAATTACAATCATTTGAGGAGGGAATGGTTTCCTGTTGTTCACAGCAGAGAGCCATGCACTTCACTTCTCTTTTGTTTTCTGTAATGTGCAAACCCACTGTGCTCTACAAAGTATCGAGGGCAGCTCACTTAAAAAGTAGAGGATGACAACCCGGAATAATTTTGCTCTTCAGTAAGTATTGATGACACTGTTATCCACTGCTATTCATAATTTAAGAGTAATATGAATTATTCCATTACAGTACAGCCAACTGTAATGGATAACCAAGTACAGGTTTTGTCTAAGAATTTATACAAGTTATTATTATTATTACATCATTAAAATAAGAAAATAAACCCAAATTCATATGTTTAGTTATTGGTTGACTATATTATGCCTATGTATACTAACTCCTTATTCCTAAAGTAAGACATTCCCTGTTGCCTTCCCAGTTTTATATTTCAAACAAATGAATCTTCCAACAGCAGCCCCACACACTGAAAGCTGGTATGCTTTTATAACCTTTTCTCACCTGAAAGTATCTCTGTAGATTTTGCCCTAAGGCTTTTATTTAAACACTAAGTGAGAGCAAATTACTTGATATGGTACATCAAATAAAATATTTGATCAAAAGGTGATCCTGATAGGTAGTCTGAATGCTCTGAAATGGGAGGCATGTTAAAGGAGGGGTATGTGATTCTAATCCAATACACGTCTTTTTGTCAAATTCAGCGAATATCTGCTCACGGTCTGCTAGCTGTCCGTTCTGTGTGTGTTGCGTTTGTACGCAGCCCTGGCTCTGTAAATGGGAAATAAACAAAGTGGCTCGGACCGAGCCACACGACACAATTCCAACCATTCCAGCCATGATTTGTGTGTCAGGTTACGTTAAATGACTTGCCAACAGACATTCAGCTTACTTTCTAGTTTGCCAAGACATGCTGTTGTTGTGATGTTAGCTACAGTAGCAGGGGAGTTGTGTGTATCGCTGTCTGGAGCTGCTGTGCTGGCTCTGGGAAACCGTCTCGTCCTCTCTGGCTGTTAGCTTCGCAGCAGCAACTGTTGCAACAGTTTGCTAACCCACAACCTAGCTAACTTAATTACATTACTTGCTGTGTCATTGTTCGCTCTATATCATGGTATTTGTCATGGTGTTGGATTTCTCCAGAATCGCATACCCCACCTTTAATGCAGGGTAGAGTAATTAGGATACACACAGACACAAGCATTAAAGCTGGTTTGATACAGCAATTAATTAGGTGTTCATGCTATTCTTCGAAGAGACACATTTAGGACACTGTAAAGATTTATCATACCTTGAATTTAAAACAGTTCAAATACCAAAATATAGAATCAAATATTTGCCAAAAGCATTCTTTTTATGAATGTACAGCTAATGAAAGTGCTGAAACTAGACATGGGCAATAACACAATCAGAAAAATATCAAATTAAATATTTTTATGTTAATCAAACTTAGTGTGACCAACTTGAAGTGCAAAATTGTAGATAAGGAAATAAATGCTGTTAAAATAATATATAATATGCTATTTAATATAATTATAAATGTTTTATGATTTTGGGTTGATATCATCAGTTTTACAATGTGTCGCCTTCAGTGTTTTGACAGTTCTTAAGACCTTACAAGAAAAGAAATATTCCTTGGCTACTTGAGGCTGCAATAATTTAGAAAACACAGCATCTGACAAGTATTATCATCTTAAAAATGGCGAAATGTCATGGCGAATGTGTTACAAAACACTTGCCTATTTGCACATCCAGCAACAGAGAAACATTATCATCCTGAGAAAAAAATATATGTCTCTTTAGCGGCTACATGCTATGTTCACCCGCTAGTCACTAACTTTGTCTGTCTGCTGTTTGGTGCTGGTAGCGTGCAGTAGCTTCATTAGTGCTTTTTCTCTGAAAAAAGCTGCCTGCTACATCTGAAATTTAAGTTGATAATGAAGTTTGTGGGCCAGTAAACCAAAACAATGAGCTAAAAGAGGCTAAAATGCTCCGTACAGCTAAGGGGAACTGCAAAAGTGGTGATAATTCTCTGAGTTCGTCACTACAAGTAGTTTTCACATCATTCATTGATCCATTGTTAATATAAAAATATTGAATAGCGTGGCTTTAAGGAACTATAGACACCCAGCTACTTCCTAGGAAGGCTAATTGATTTCAGTATTTCTGTGATAATGCGATGCTCTGTACTAAGTATCTGAACCCCAGATAATATGTGACAATAAGAAATAGTAACTCCAGCTGAGACCTCTCCACAGGTCACTAGCTTTCTTCTCTTCAAGCGCATTCAAACCAACTGTTACTTTTCATGATGCATTGGGATATTTAAGATCTGCTTGAAATTCTCTGCCCCATTATAGAAAATCATTATTAGACATAATTAAAACCCAATTACAGTTCAATCAAAATGACAGCAACTTGTACAGACTGGATCCTCTATATTTTACAAACACTGAATGGTCAATAGAGAATAATCTCTTGTGAGGATTGGTGAATTCACTGATGATGTTTGATTCAAGAAGGATTATACAACAACAACCTGTAAAATCAAGTCAAACCAGAGCAATGAAAACCATGTCATCATAATTCCACACACTTTTGTAACATCTTCCAGGTATCTGGTTTATAGCCGTGTTTTGCTAAGCTGTCTGGACAGTGCAAAGCCATAAAATTCTGACTATTCTTTAAATGAAGAGCTATGCAGCCTTTTGCTTATGCACTGCATCTTCACCAGCTTAAGTACAACAGCATTGTTCTTATTTAAACTCTCTCACTTTTGCCAGAGGACAGTAATCCACAAACAAAACTGTGTGGTACATATCTAAAATGAGGATTAGTGTGAGCCTATTCAGTTGAACTGTTTGGTTAGTGTGTTGTGTATGTGTGGGTGAGTGATAGAGCATGAGAGCAACTAGGACACAATGACACACTGCAGCAGGTGACGTGCTGCAGGAGGAAAAAAAAACTAAAAAGACAAGCCGTCATGATGAAAATGCCCACGTGGGCCTCATACATCTCACCCCTCCATCAGCCGGCTGCCTAGCTGCTGATCAAGCCAATTTGTCTTCAGGAAGGTTTAAAAGGAAGTGCTGCTCGGTCGTTTTGGGAAAAAAAGCACATGGCCTCTCCTCTGACTGCCTGCTGCCTGGACAGCCTCCTCTTGGATAATAAACTTCTGTGCGCAGGGCCGTGCAAGAGGCAGGCCAGGTCAACCTTGAATTAATGATATCTGCGGTTGGCTCAGGGAAGCCTTAGCTTCCCAGCACAATCAGATTCCCTTGCCACGGCAAAGGCACATTAACTTATCTGGCAAGTCATTTGCATTTCCCTCATATCCCCTCTCTATCCCCCCTCGTCTGCCTCTCTTCCTGTCTCCGGCTGACGTCAAGGCTGTTAAGTTGAAAGTGTTCAGTTATAAATTAACATCTATCCAAGTTCAGGCATAATAGAGCTTGCCCCTGACCTTGATCAATAGCTGAGGTCTCTACTGTGAATTGTTTCATTTTACATTGATGTCAGAGTGAAAGGGGGCACTTCCCAGTCAGGAGATTTCAAATCAAAAGCTTAACTTGGCAAATTTGTCCTGTAAAATCACAAGTGATTAAATCATATTATGGCACTGCATTAGGCTGTGTTCTGTCCCTACCTCTCATGGACACTCCTCTGCCCATGCAAGGGACAACAATGAAACTTCTGAGTAAAACACAAACTGTCATAAAGTGCATGCAACCGTGAATGTGATGTCAGTGAACACAACACACGCATGTTAAGCAGCCCCGACAGTCTGTGATTTTATACCAGAGGAATCCGATTGGCTCAGTTTGTAAACATGAGCATGCTGTGTCTAGTTTACTGATGCTACGTTACATGTTTTCAGGGTATTTCAGTCCAAATAGCTCATTAAGAGTTACTTCAGGCTGCTATTTGGAGCCAAAAATATGCATACTGTCCTGGTACAGCTCTTTACTGAAACAAATGAACCCCAGAAAGTGAGGTCCAGCAACACAAACACCAACATTAAGTTCATTACAACCTCATTTTCAGGACAGTACATTTAAGGGTGCATGGATAATAGAGCAGATAATGACATGGGTGACAAATCTGAGTGCAGAGGCCAGTTCTATTTTCATCCACAACTGCCAGTTAGTGGGAGGGAAATTTGGCCTGGCTATCTAAAACTCATTCTGTCCTGGCAGTCAGGTTGAAAAATCACCTTTGGCAGTCACCTTGCTTTAGAGATACCCGGTCAGGTTTTGTTTGGTCAAATCATTGCCAAACAAAGAGGGGCTGAGGGGGAGATAGATAGAGAGAGAAAGGGACAGAGAAAAGAAAAGGATACAGAGAGGAGGGGACAGCTAGCTTGTGACTTCTGTGGCATCAGAATTTGAGCCCCCATCAATGCTCCAAGCAAGAAATAAATGAGATTTTGTATGGAAACAGAAAAAAAAAGAGAAGAAATTAAACAAAGGTGATATTTGCTAATGTTCATAATATGGAAGCATCAAAATTAAACTGAAAACAACAAAAAAGTATTTGTAGCTGCTTTACTGAAACAAGATAATCCCGATATCCCATTCCATTGTGAGGAACGCAGACCTGAGTCTAGACAGTAACTGTTACTAGTTGGGGTTACTAACCTGAAAGGTCAGCAATAGCTTGAACTCTTATTTCCACACAGAATACTTACCATATAGCCACAACATGTGATTTTCCTTTTCATTAAATAATTAGTGATGAAGAACATTTTATCATTTTGAATGAAGGACAACAGTGACTATAATGTTTGACTTGTCAGAGTAGGAAAAGCACAGGTGTTACTAATAACTTTAACAATGGCTCCGCTATATTCAAGTGTACCAGTAAGCTGTGACAGTGAGCCAGCATGCGCAATACCGGGACCCTAAAACTGGATGGCTGAAAATGGAATTCAGCCATTCATTCATATTATTATTCATACCTGTGCTTTTCCTATACTGACAAGTCAACATGTCTCCTGTGGAAAAATCCAATTGCTCAAATATACAACAAATAGAGGAACATTACAGTACTCCTGTAATGTTCCTATACTTAATAAAAACAATATCACTCATGTTTAAGTTGTCATGATCCTGCAATAAAATAATTCACATATTGATTATCAAATTAATGTACCTGTGGACGTATGTTCCATGTTAAAATAACAAATGAGTACATATTGTTACAGCCAGCCATACTATTTAGTAACCAAAGACAATTCACTCATTTATATGGCAGTTTTAGACCTTGTTGAATTCCTGAATTGTCTATCTGCAATTTACATGGTGAATTATGTGGCAAGATCTAAACTGCAGGCAGTTTGTCCTCTGAGTAACAATGCCATAACAAGGCAATGCTGGACAAATGATGTGGAAAAGAGAATGACTATTTAATAAATATATATGCATGTATGAGTTGTCAATCTTTAGTTGTATGTCTCTGTGTGTGTGTGTGTGTGCGCGCTTGCGTGTGTGTTAGTACACTGGACCATCTGCATATAGCGGTAAGCCGTATCAGGCATCCATTGCAACGAGCCATTTAGGGCTAATGGTGCCTACACCCATGCAGTGTTGGCTTAAAAGCTCCTGAAAATGTGGGAAAGGCCCCTCATTTGTAAAACAGAGTTGTGGCTTGCAGAGGTTGAGCCACCTCACTCCCACACACCACAAAGCACATTTGTACAGGCATATTCAATACACACTGCATGACGAAGATCGCCTCTCCTACAACCAGGCACCTGAGCAGGATAGGTTGGGGGAATACTTCCGTCAAAGGCGGCCTGCTGATAGCTAGGAATGGCCAATTAACGTCGGTGTCAAAGTGTCAATCTAAGCTGATTTCCACTGAGTCACCAAGCAATCTAAAACACTTATTGAAGAGGAGGGAGAGAGAAGAGTGAGACAGAGAGAGAGGAGGGGAAAGTTGAAGATCAGAAACAATTACACTACATACCTTTTCTCTCAATGGCAAAGGCATTGCTGCATTATTCAGTCAGGCTGGATGGCAAATGCTAGAATGGCCAAAAAAAAGGGGGTCACTGAAGTATATTGCTTCAATGATGGCAACCCTTACAGGAGGATACACTTGGCTTGTGTGCCTGCCTGTATTAGGTACAGCGGGGAACACACAGTAGCACATCCTGTTAACAACAGACAAATGGAAATGACTGCAATTTTCATGTGGGTGTAAAATGGCATTGCTATGACAGCTTCAATCAACCATCCTGAAAGCTGTGTACTGTCATGTTGGTGACAGGAGGTATTTTTTAACAAACAAAGCTTCGCTGAATTGTTTAGCAGGTGAATGGGCTGGGAAACATACCGTGCACCGACACAGTTCTGGATTTGAGTTTAATTCTTCTGTATACTTTATCTTTCCTGTCAAGCAACACTATGCTATTTTTCAAGAAAACTGAACATTTCTCAAAAGCTAAAATAAATAAACTAAGAGGAGGTTGAAAAGGAGGTCATATTAAAATGATGCCCTATTCATTGTGATAGACAGAACAATCTCCTGTAACCAAAACAGTGTCTAAGTCAACATCTGCACTTCTCTTCCTTTAGGCAGATGTGTCAAGCCATGAAGAAAAAGCTGAGCAGTAGAGAAACAGAAAGTGAAACAGCATCTGCTCAGTCTGGCCCCTTCATCTCCTCTTGGCTGAGTTTTCTGTAAATCAGGGAAAGGAGGTTTGACTCTGCACGCCTGTCACCAGGCATCAGCATTTAAGTCCAGATTTAACGCTTGAGAAAAGGAGATTCATTTTTACCCACTTTATTGAGAGTCAATACAGAAAGTAATGGCAAATTTATTGGATTGCCATGGTAACCGTTGGGAAAAGTGGTTTCTCTCTGTCTCTATGCGTGTCTCTCACTGTTGAGGGGGCTGTATTGTACGCCTCTACAGGTCTACCACAGGTCAAAATGCTGCATTACAATGTTCACTGAGCTCGCTTCTTTAAAAATAGATTCCTGAGACACTTAACATACATTTTACATGTGCTCACTTTGCTCTACAGACGTACTTATTTACTCCAATCATTTAACACTCCACTCCCTTCACAAACTTGATAAGGTGATGTGAATTGTTGCCAGATGGATCTATTTATTTGAAATACCTACTGGCTCCTACACTGGATGTCACTACTGTATTTGGGAACACATGATACCTTTTGCTTACTCCATGCAAACCTGTAACATTTAACCTTGCGACTCTCATGCTATCAAACAAGACCCAAGTTATCAGTAGTGGCATTACTGAGTGCAGTTTTAATCATCTCATATCCATAATGGAGCTGACGGCTCCATCTGTGTAGAGTAGAGGGGGGTCGCAGTTACTAGCAGCACAATCACCAGGAACAATCAGTGAGCATCTGGAGGCACCACAGCTATACCCCCCTCACCTCCTCCTTCTCCTCCCACCTCCTGTATGTTGGCCAGAGCACTGTGAGAGGATCAACAGGGGACATCTACTAAGAGCTGCAGCATCCAGTCAAACTCCTATCCAAACTAACTGAGATATACGCAAGATCAATTCTGATGTTGATTATGCACACTGGTGGCGCATTTTCTCAACACAGGAAATTGCACATTGTATTTAAGTTATTAACCACCAAGGCTGAATTGCCTATGGCTACTTACCACTATGACCAGTGGCCTGCTATGTTATTGTAACATGGGACAGTGCCTGATTACAGGATTACAGTTACCTACAGTTAGGCTGCAAGACATTAAACTTCAACTGATACCCATGTGCTGACAGCTGACACTGATAATTGGAAAAGCTGTGCATGTAAAAGTGGTATTTGGAGAAAGAAAAAAGGTATTTATGGAGTCAGATCAGTCTCAATATTAATGAATCCATACAGAAGGATTCAAAAATGTATTTTGGGATTTATATATACTGTAAATGACTATCCACAAAAATATTTTTCAATGCACACAAAAATAGTTATTGTTGTATATAAATGTAAAACAAATTAAAAAATAAGGTTCACAAATATATTTCTGATACACACAAATATTCCTTGTTTGAAATAAATGTAGTAGATATCCACAAATATATGTATTTAAAAGTATTTGCAATTTTCATCAAAAACATATTTGGATGTTGTTACATTTATATATAACATTTTGAACTTGCATTTACAAACTGCTTGTCATTTGTGACACTGCATTTGTGTGTGTGTGTTTTCAGACTCCCCTGCCATGGGAATTATCTGTAGCCAATCAGATGGCTCCTTCCATTTCAACATCCAAATATGTTTTTAATGAAAATTGTAAATACTTATAAATACATATATTTGTGGGTTTCTATTTCTTTCTTCAAGAAATATTTGTGCTTGTACAAATAAATTTGTGAACCATATTTTTTATATGTGGATTTATATACAACAATAACTATTTTTGTGTGCATTGAAAAATATTTTTGTGGAGAGTGTCATTTATATATAAATCCCGAAATACAATTGTGGATTCATTAATATTGAGACTGATCTGACTCGATATGTATTTGCTAAAGGACTTTTAATTTATAACAAACATAAACTGCTTTATCCTAGGAAAGGGTGTGAACATGTTGGATTTTCAGAAACACAAAGAGCTGTCCCTTTTGTTGTCCTGAACTATCGATGCCAACAGTGAGTGGGAGTAAAGACACATAGCCTGCAGTCAAAAAGTGCAACAAAAGACAAGCTGTGGCGAGCTGTCATGTACTTTTTGTCATTACATAGCTGGTATCTAACCAAACCAAACTGGTTGGAAAAATGTCCCCCAAGAAAAACTAATGAAACAAGCACATAACTGGTCTAGGCATGTGGATATAAAGTCCATTGCTCATTTCTGCACACTGATGATATCAATGATAGCAGATTTTGCAGATTTGTATTAATATTCCCTTATTCCCAAAATAAGGGAATGTCTTGACTGTCAGTAAGACTTGACAGTCAAGTCACATGGCAGATTTTTCTTTTAAATTACGATGAGGATTAATTAATTTGACCTGCACTGGAAAAGCAAATAAAGGACCTAATCTAAGGGCATAAAAAGCATTAAATCGCAGCAATATTGATGAAAATGCCTGACTACAGGTACCAACAAAACTGTAACACACATACCCAGTGTTTCCGCTGGTAACGCCACAGCAAAAGAAAACAAAACACTCCACGATCAATCATCTGATCCACTTGCTCAATACATAAGTGGTTGTTGTTGCTGTGCAACACGTTTGTTACACTATACCTGCGAAGCCTGATTCCTGTCCCTGCCCATCCCCACACACGCATTACAAAATCCAGTCAGTTCATCTTACAAGTTAACGGCACAATTTCTAAGAAAATGAGCTTACTCAGATATTTTCCAAGAAAAGCAGACAAGGTAGATAAACAGGCCAAGCATTTAGTTAGCTAAGTTAGCTAGAATATGTGCATAATATCTAGAAAATAAAATGCATATAGCCTAAATTAACATGATTGCATAGGTGCAGTTAGGCTGGGGGTGTGCTAACCTTTCTTGTTAAAAAAACATAGTTTATCACTGAAAAATAACTATATTACCATAAATTCTCAAAATGTGGCCGTGGCCTTTATTTTCCTCCAATGCAGAGGGTACCAGGCCTTTATTTGCAACAGGCTTATATTAGAGACAGTCCTTTATTTCTAATCCACTCTGTTTGACATGTATATTTGCTCATATTTTAGTATGACGGTGTAGTCCCTCATTACTTTTCTACCATATTTTAGTATGTAGCTTCCTTCTTTTCTGATCTGCTCTCATTTGCCCTGTTACAGTTTTGTTATGGCATTATACTAGTAATACAAATTCAATACTTCCTGAATCCATTTCAAATTAAATGCCCTGAAGTATTTCAGTGGACAGAATTCCTTCATTTCTTAACAATGCTTTATTGTGAAACGTTGGCAGAAAAGTCTTGTGGAAAATTCTGTGACTTGCACGGTTCCCATACAGTAGCTATTGCCATCTTGTGGCACTTGTACGTTACTACAAATTACAGTATGGGACATTAACACACATACACCCACAGTGACAGAAATAAGACAATAACACTTTAGATGAGTAATCCAGAACAACAAAGTGTTGAAAATAGCATGATTATATTGCTGAATTTATTAAATTATTGAGATGTAAATGTACATTATACTTAGTTGGCATGTACATTGTGACAGGCACCACAAGTTTATCCAGCCTTGTTTTTTTCACAGGGCCTGTATTTGGGGGCGGCTTTTATTTTTTTGTGGTGACCACGGCGCCGGCCATTATTTGAGAAAATACGGTAATTCATTCTTGATAGACAGAGAGGGGACATAGGGATGGAAGATGACAGGAGACAGATGAGGAGAAAGAAGACAGGAGGCAAGGAGAGGAAATTTTACAGGCGAGGGCAGCAGGAGAAGAGAGGGCAGAGGAAAGATGAGACAAGCTTCCAAAAATCTAAAGGTACAGGAAGTTACGATAGGGAGGCAGGAAACTTTAACAACTTTCCCAGTGGGCTCTAAAGCTTGCCGTTCTGAGTTTCTTTTTTATCTTCATAGTGAAACAGGTGCAACAGTCTGTCAAAGATGCATCATCACTTGATGTATTACTGATTACATTGGACCACAGTCAAGCTAGAAACTGGAAGATTCAGACTACTGTTCACTATGTACTTCCATCTGAGAAGGGCATTTTGGAATCATTTCCTCTCCTTCTCTCTACCTCCTTCCACAAATAACCACTTGCATCCATGTTTGACAGTGATGTGCACACACCCCCACACACACAGTGTGAGATGATTACGGTAATGATACACACATGACTTACGTGGCTGATTGACTGTGCTGGTTGCCTTCAGTATTCATGAGTCACAGTGAATTAGTCCATGCAGTCCGTCTATTGCAGGTGTGAATGCATATACTGTAATCTCTAGTGCTGACCCAAATGCTTTGAAGCTTCCACCATGATAATCAACATCCAAATCAGTATTCAAAAGCTTCAGGGGTTTTTTTTAATATATATATGCATTGTCCCCAAAATCCAGAATAGCCCATGAAATAAGAAATAGTAATCCAACATTAACATTAAACGGCATCTTAGAGCGCAAGAGGATGACAGCAACGAAGTGTTTCCCCTAGGTTTACTGCTTTTTGGGGGCGGATTGGCAGCCCCAGCAGGGCTCTGAGGAGCGGAGAAGAGGAAAGACAGGTGAAGTGAACGTTACTCGAGTTAACTAGTAATAGCCCTATTAATCTCACAGTTACTGTACTGAGAGCCTGACTAGCAATGATATATACATTTTCTGAGCTGCAGTGGCTTAAGCATTTATGTAAAATTATGAGAAGTATTTTTTCCTCAAAACGTACATTCTAATTTAGTTGTATAAGGAAACACAAATAGGTCATATCCAGTTCATGTAGTTGGTAATAAAAACAGACCCCACATATAGGATAGGTTCCATCCTCACTTTTCTGATCAGAATAAGTAGATACAGAAAATGAGTGGAAGGGTGGATGAAACAAATATTTGATTAGTTGATAATTGGTTTAGTAATTTATCAAGTACAAAATCCCCCAAATTATACTGGGTATGGTCATTTTGCAGTCTCTTTTAGATTTTTCAGATCACATTTTAAAGTATTTTTTCTGCATTATAGAAACAATAATGTAACCAATCAAATGAAATGAAAAATAGTAATTGTTGGTCACAGTTCTACACATAATAGACATGTTATGAGCCACCTGTCATTTCTACATCAGTGATTTCAGATTACAATTAGCTGTGATGTCAGGGTGGTTGGGTTCGTTTCTCCCAGGGGTTTACTCTGAGCTGAGGTGCTTCTGTTTGAGACGCTGGATGAGAAAGACATAGTGAAAAAGAGAGCGAGACACAGAGCAGCTTACATGCACACTGATACTCTGATTACTGGGAATAATCAAATAGTGAGGAATTATAACAGTATTTGAAGAGTTTGATTTGGCTGTTAGATGGTTAACATGATGTGTTGTGTAAAGCTACATAACATTGCAACTGAAGGTGTCTTACGCTGCATTTTTCCCCTCACATTGGGCACAGATTAACTGGGGTTCATGGAGTTGCATGTTTTGGATCCTGCCCCGCTTCTATTTGAACACTAAAATTGGAATGTGTCATCATTGCCATGAAAATAAGTAGATCTTATATCATTCACCTGAGATAGTTGTCACGGTTAACTTGGCACAGCGAGTGTAAGCCTGGAGGACGACAAGACACAACAAAGGAAAGAAAGCCACACACAGTAGCCATCCAACAGCTGGGTGCCAAATGCACACAATTTATATCTCAACATACTGTAGATTCAGGACTAAAAGTTTGTGCATGCAGGAAAGCAAACATATATAATGCATACAGTCTTTGAACCAGTTATGCATTTTTCAGTGTAATACATCTCAATTATCATGACACTGTGTGCATGTGCACCAGCCTAAATTCTACTCTCAAAATTAGCCTTAAATGGAAGTTGACACTCCTCTGTGTACATCTGTTCAAGCATGAACCAATCTTTTAGCACTGTGAAAGCAGCCCTTTGTTTTAAGCACTAACATATGCCATGCTGTAATACAGTTGCCTTACTGACTGATGACAGAGGCAGCTATTTTATGTTATGAATCTTCTGTATAATTTAGATGACTATGTCAACTCATTTGCCCACTAAAATCAAAATGTGTGTTTGTTAAAATGATGTTTACATCTAAATTTGAATATGCAACTAACATGCTACTATGATATCCTCAGGATACTGAGGTTCAAAATAACATTTCACTTACACTTTAAAATTAGCAACTTCATGCGTCTTGGACGTATCGGATAGCTACCTGACATCAAAATAATGTAAATGTATCCAAGAAGCATTCGAGACAGATTAACATAATATTGCTCAAATCACAATGTAGCGGGGTTACCAGAAATTACTTTGGTGAATACAATGTTTTCTTAACCGATAGAAGTGATGGCCAAAATTGCAAAAATAAGATCCAAGTTGTAATAAACCAGAATTATCCTTTAATCAGTGTAAGACAGAAAAATGTAAGAACGCGCTTTCCTTGTACAGTATAAAAACATTCGGATCTGCATTTGTAGTGAACATAAATGTATCTCTGTATTGTGTAATATGTAAGAGTTGTGTAGACTGTGTATGTGTCCTCTTTCCTCAGTTGTTTGCCACTTCCCTTAAATTTCCCCTTGAGGGACAAAGTACTTTTTGAATTGAGCTGAAAACATGCTGTAATAAAACACAAGACAAAAGCAGAAATCTAGGTGAGTTAAACTGTTATGTGAAATCTGATTATCAATTTACTCTGATTAAGATAATCAGTTTATTTTGTTTACATGAGTTTTTCATACCCAAGTTTACATTAATTAGACTAAGATTGGATGTAACGTATCCATACACATCCTCAAAGACAAATCAGAAGAGATAAGAGTAAGAGACAGAAACAAAGTGAAACACTTCTCCTAGTTTTACAGTTTAAGTTCATCAGCAATCCAATGCTGTGCTGTCGGTGTGGTAATTATATCTTGCCTTGGGGCCGATATGAGGCAGACACGGGTTAATGTGTTGTGAAGGCAAAAGGAAAGTTTTCTACAGCAGTTAAGCACCCAGACCTTTTTCTCTTTGAAAAGTGACTCTATTCATCTGCTCTGATGAGACGCAGTCTGCTTATTGATACAATACAATGTGCACCCAGTCAGAAAAATCAGACCTTTTTTTCCTCATCAGCTTTCAGTTAACAGTGGTGACTGATTTCCTCCAGGATACAATATCAAACCATCATTTTGAATCACATGTGGTCTCACACTCACCTCCCAATCAAGAGAAAATGAAGAGATCACAACAATGCTGACAAGACAATTAAATACTGCCATTTCATTTCACATTCACTATAATTTCGCTATTCACTTCAGTCACCATAGTACAATATATATTTATACCACTTACATTAAAATCTACTTATATAGTCATTTTTATTCCGACAAAAGAACTGAGTGTTTCTCTTTTTTAATATGAACAGTACTAAGAGGCTACAGTTATATGATGTATCAGATCCAGGTTTGCTTGTGGTCCTATTCAGGACCTAGTGCTATTTATATTCATCATCTGAATATTAGAATTACGGTATAACGGTAAATGAAAGGAAATTATTACAGTTCCAAGTTAAAATGCATGTAGGACCACCAAACAATGAATTACATGCATGCGTGAAAATGTAAATATACTGTAATGAAAATATTCACCCAAACAGCATAACTCAAAGGTTTGGAGTGAAATTATTAAAAACACTTAAGTCCAAAAACAGCACAAATTAATTGTCTTCTGAATTTGTCTTAACTTCATAATTGAGCTAAAATAGATATTTTGTTACTTTGTAAGAGTTAAGGCTATCTTCTATCAGCAGGACTTCTGCTGTACATACATTTTCACATTCCTCTGTGTCCTAAGACATTTTTCATTGTAATTGAGTAGAAGGTGGCCAAGGCCTTTTGATCAGCCTTACTGTTGCCTAATTTTATGACATTTATATTAATACACCAAAAGGGAAAGCTTCAATTAGCATAGTGCTTGGTCATAAGTTGTTAAACATGACTTATGTTTTATGACTACCTGTATGGTCCATTTAAAAAGCCATGTTCTTCATGGACTTAATGAAATGGTAAATCTAATGTGCCTGGCTGGGAGGTTTGTGTGTCCACAGCACAGAGGGACTGTCCATAAAAATCACATATGCCCATGTACAGTATTTCAGGCATGAGAGCCACACTATGGTCAAGGGCATTCACTTGGAAGCACGTGCTATTTTCCCAAGCTGCAATATCATGTTAATGAAAAGTAGATCCTTACCCTGGATCATTAGTCGTGCGCTACAGTGAAAAGGTGAATAGAGTTTGTCTTGCAATATCATTAGAGAAAACAGGTAGGAGAAAACGTTATTTATTTTATTTATTCTTAACAATTTACCCCCATTTCCTCGCCAATTTGAAATGCCCAATTCCTTATGCATTGTGGCCCTTGTCCCTGTTGACCTGCGGAGGGAGTCCCTCAGGTCCCGAGGGTATGCATGCTACCTGCATGACATAATGTTACCAGATGCTTCTTTTCACCTGCCAGCAAGGTGCATCATCAGAAATGTGTAATACAAGTGATGTTTCACGCTATCCCCCCTGGATCCCACCCACATGAAGGTGCCCCAACCATCCAGTAGAAGTTTATAGTGCAATCGTAAGAATGTGATCCCACCCCAGTGTCCCACATGTGAACACATGCTAACTGTGTTTGTTGGAATGCACAAACAAACTGGAGGTACCACTACTGGCAATCAAACCCTGGGTTATCTTGGGGGTGGTGGTGAGTGACAATTTTGCCCCTGTGTGACCAGTGAGCCCTTTAAACTGATATTATTTTGTTTAGCATTCAAGTTTCCTCTTACATCTAGAATTCTGAATATTAGGACTACTTCTGTCTGTCCAACCTCCACAATGGCACACATTCAATTGATGGTTTTTTGGGTATAAAATGGCAACATTTGTTATTCAGTCGTTTTGTTTGTCATAGTGTGTGTACATTGCTCTGTGGATCCATATGGGCCATTGGCATACGTAGATTAAAGGCCCATTTCTGAATTTTAGATATATTTATACAGATTGTTCAAGTGTCAACATAGCCTTTGATACCTCATCACATGACAAACTGAAGGCATATGAACTTTGCAGAGCAAAAGCCTATTTATCACTCTAAATCCATGGTGTTCATTTCTGTGCCATGCAGGTTTCTTATTTGTTTTCAGTACTGATTTTCATGAATTTGTTAATTGTCTCTGGTTAAAAGTAAACTAAGCAATTGTTTTTTTTAAATGACAACCCGCAGAACAAAACCTAAGGCACAGGATTGGAAACTGCTGGATATGAGGGAACATCATCACGTAAGACATGGGGTAAGTCAGTAAGTGTAACTGAAACAAAAAATGCAACAAAGGCAACTAAAACAATGATTTCTTTAGCTTACTAACTCATATTAACCGTGAAATTCACACTAGATGATTAGCTGTTTTATATGTCTTACCTGGTGTGTCCCCATATGGCTTTGGTGGTTTGACAGTCTCCCCGAAGCTGATAGTGGCCTTGGTGGTGCTTAGCCTCTTGGGCTCTGGTGTGGTCACCACAGTGAACGTCCTTTGGGAGAGCCTGGTTGTTGTAGTGCTAATGGTTGTGGCCACTGTGGTAGTTGAGACCCTGGTGGACAGCGTTATGTTGGGCTCCTGTTTGCCATCGTCATCTATGATATCTGTCCCTGTGGGTCCCCAGTCGATAAATCCGGCCACCGTGGTAGTCCGGCCCTCCTGAGACTTGTCATTGCTGTCCCATTTAAGCTGCCTCCTGGCTCTAAGTAACAACCTCACTGTGTCTACTCTACTCCCGCTGGATAAAGCTGCTGGAGCCTCCGCTATTACAGCCAAAGGATCACCTGTCTCCATTTGAAAGTATCTCAACCGGCACTCCTTACACTCAGCTTGTCCTTTATGTGCTGGCTTCCGATGCTTTTGACCCTTGACTTTTGGCCCTATCCCTGCCCTATTGTCTTGGGGTGGAGGGATAGGGTTGAGGAGCCGACGGGCCAATGGGCTCACTGTTCTCCAGTGAAGCTTGTTGGGTGTGTCCCAGAGTGGCTGCCAGCGAGGTCGTGAGCGAGGCACCAATTTAGACGTGAGCTTGATCCCCAGACCCTGACTGAGGGGGCTGCACACAGAGAAGTCCAGGGTGAGGTGGGTCATGGCCAGCAGGATCCACACCCGGTGCCCCACATAGCTGCCTGGCCTCAAAGTAGACGGACTGCAGAGAATGGAGAAAGTAAATGAGGGAAAACGTTTTAGATCCAGAGACAGTTCACTACATGTTGAAACCATACAAATCAGGTTCCCTCCGTCTCCCACTTTTCCTATTGTAAAGATTCACATCAGTATTCACTCTCCATTTGCACTCTTGGCAAAGTTCTACTCCACAACTTCTTAAACTCCTACTCAATTAAGCTTCGATAATAATTAGCTTCTCAGAGCGCCATTTGAATTACAGTGTAAAGGTCAGACACAAAGTAAATGTTGTAAAACATATGAAAGATTATGGATTTGCACTCTTTGCTCTTAGCTGTCAAAAGCAGTAAGGACTTATCCTTGATGTTACAGATTCATATCAATCCAGGGATGATTACACCAACACACAAGGTCAGGCCTGGTTTAGCTGATATCATATTCTGCATTATCTTCCCGTAGACACAAAGTCATCTGATTCCCAAAGGGCAATTTGATTATGCTGTGCAATGATCAGGGAGGTAACATGCAATACCAGCAGAAGACACAGAATGACAAGTATATCACAGAAATCTTCACCTTTACGGCTATTGCATTAGAAAGCATGTCCCAAATTGTCCTTTGTTACTGTATAAACCTCACTTATGCATCAACAAGATAGCAAGGTGATAGATAGGCTGGCTGTTCAGCCTAGGACCCTGCAGTAGACAGATTTTACAGACAACCTTCAGTGGCCCCTGGGACAAAGCTACACATTGATTCCTAAGGGAGAAACCTCATTATGGGCTATCTTTCATCTCAGCTGTCCTTGGCCAATTTAAGCCCACACAGAGGACTCATTTTGGACACATCTCAGAGGTGATGATAGATGGAAAAGTGTGAAAGGGTTCATCGAATGTCAGAGGCAACACAAAACTGTCTGTCGATCATATAATCACCAAGTTATTTTTGTATGTATTTATGCATGTCTTTATCGTCTAGCTATACTGTAGTGACATTTGACAAGACAAAGTGGATATCTTTTGGGAATGTGGGTATGTTACGATTGCTCTGGTCATATGTGATTCTTCTCACATGCAAATCTACATTATTGTGTTTATCAAATGAAGTCAAAACTCCAGCAACACTTGTACATAGAACAACTTTATTGTTAGACCAACGCGTTTGGACTTGTGGCCTTCATCAGGGTCATCATGAAACGCATCACACACAATATTTAAATAGGGTAGGTATGCAGCAGGAAAAAAAAACAATCATATGCATCCACACACATATCAGTCAATGGGGAACCTACAAAGGTGGGTTGGGTATATAGTCAAGTGGCTTCAAACCCATCGTTGTCCCAGACTGGCAGAAAGGCAAGGGGAGGGGGCGTATGCGCCCGCAGCGACTGGCAGCAGTGGCGTGGAGTCTGTTTGTTTGTTCAGTTTACATAATGTTTGTTAAGTTATTTATCATGTTTTAAATTTGTCTCTTTTCTGCCATCGTCTATCAACGCTTGTTGACCTGCATCATATTATTGTTCAGCAACATGGAGTGGACTGCTGTGTTTATACTGGTGGTGCTGTGGTCGACATCTCCCCTGGCTGAAGCTTGGCACGTTGCATTTCAATCTAACAAGATCCAGTACACCAGAGACTTTCTGCTTAAACTTAACAACACTACAAGCACAAAACTACCTCCGAACCTAACTTTCCTCAACCTTAATGAATTTGACGGCGACCACAGTAAAATTGACTTCACCAGCACGCTTCACCCAAGAATAAGGAAGTGGAGTAGGAGAGGGGGAGTACAGGAATGAGCGAAACGGCAACCCCTGTCTCATATTTCCCTGCCCTTTTTTGTGACTGTGGTCTATAGTCACCTGAAGGAAAACGAGAGCATCGCCTCAGAACTGATCCTACAGACTATGCAAAACTACAGAAACTACAGATGCTTCTAAACTAATTCTACTAAACTAACTAAACTAATTAGGAGCTTTTACAAATATGTGTCTTGCCCCACCAGAAATTACAAGATACTGGACCAGTGTTATGGCTCAATCAAAGGAGCCTACAAATCCATCCCACTCCCCAGCTGGGTACGGCTGACCACAATTGTGTGCAACTTTTTCCAGCACATGTCTACAGAGGGGAAAAGTGTTCACCAGAAAGGTGAAACTCTGGTCGGAGGAGGCGTTGCTGAAGCTGCAAGGCTGTCTGGACTGCACAGCTTGGAAGGAGTTCATCGAATCATCTCAGGACATAAATGAACACACATAAGTGGTCAGCTCATGGGTATCATACATCATCTGGACATTGTTATCCCTGAAAAGGTAATTAAGATCTATCTGAAGAGTAAATCCTGGGTGAGCAAAAACCTTAAACTGTTATTAAACAAGAAAAAACGTGCATTCAAGCAAGGTAACTTATTTGAGCTAAATGTTTTACAAAAGGAAATTAATTGTGAAATTAAGAGGGAATTAACTGGGCTACAAACAAAAGGTTGAACTGAGCAATAACAGTTTAGGCACAGCCTGGGACAGTGTCAGGACCATGGTTGGGTTAAATAACAAAGCAAAGAAAAAAATGGCTTCAGAAGGCTTTTCATCAGATCTGGCTCTGGCTCAGGAGTTTAGTATGTTTTATTCAAGATTTGATGTGCATGATTTTAGCAATGAAACTGCTGTTTTAAAACAAAACCTCTTCCTTTTCTATACGCAACATTGTAAAGCTGTGGTAGTTTTGGTGTTGACACTTCCTGTTTTATTTTGTAGTAGTCTCCTTCCCTTGTGTGTCTTGTGTTTTTACTTCCTGTCTGTGTTTTCCCTCCAGTTTTGATTGTTGGTCCTCCCTTGATTGTTTGCACCTGTGTCTCGTTGTCTCACCTCCCCTTGGGTATTTAGTCTGGGTCTTTTCTTTGTTCAGTGTCGGATCATTGTTGTACACATGGTGTTGTTCCTTGCTAAGCCCTGTGATTGTGTTATCTTGGATTCTTTGTTCTCCTGTCTTGTTTGGATTTTGGATTTTTGGATTTTGGATTTTGTCTGCTCATTACCTGTCTGCTCACCTCTGCCTGTTCTTGCCTACATTCCACCCAACAATAAACACGGTAGTCATCCAGCTCCTTCCGCTTCCTTGTCATCTGCTTTTGGGTCCACATACACCTGCCTATAGCACCTCGCCATACGACAAAAGCTAGAACAAGCCCTGGCCCTGCTAAAATTGGTAGTCGTTTGCTGTCCCGCTGTCCTGATCAAATAGGCCCCATTTTTAATTATATTTTTAATATATCATTCTGTCAGCAAAGGTTCCCTGAAATATGGAAACAATCAACAGTTGTTCCCATTGCAAAAAATAGCCATCCTAAGACTCTGAATGACTACAGGCCTGACTACAGGGCCTTGACTTCATGAGAAGTCATTTGAAAAATTGATTAAAAAGGAATTTCTGGACAGGATGGAGCATCACCTCGTCCGTTACAGTTTGCATATCTAACCAACAGGGGGGTTCAGGACGCACATAATTTAGCACATAGAGGGTAGTAAGAACCATGCCAGGCTTGTTGTTGATCAGCTTTTAACACCATACACCCCCACCTGCTGGTGTAGCTTGTGGCCCCCACCTGTTGGTGCAGCTTGCGGAGCGTTTAGGGTTGAACGCTAACATTGTTGGCTGGATCTTGGACTTCCTCACCAACAGATCTCACAGAGTGAGAGTGAATGAACATTTCTCTAGACTAACTCCAACATCAACTGGCTCTCCTCTCCTATACATCCTGTACACTAATGACTGCTGCAGTGAAATTGAAAACCATCACATTGTGAAGTTTGCAGATGATACGGTTATAGTGAGCCTGCTGAAGGAGGATGAAATGTCCCATGGTCCTGTCATAGATTATTTTTCTAAATGGTGTCAAGATGCCTTTCTGCAATTAAATGTGACAAAGACCAAGGATATGTGTATTGACTTTAAACGTCATCCCTCCAACCTTGTCATCACTAAAATTAATGGTCAGGATGTAGAAATCATTGAGTCGTACAAGTACTTGGGCACTATAATTGATAATAAGCTGAGCTTTAATTGCAACACTATTATGCTGTGTAATAAAAGCCAGCAGCACCTTTTTTGTCTGAGGAAGCTGGCTAAGTTGGGTGTTGGCAGGTCCCTGATGACTTTGTTTTACAGATCTTTTATTGAGTCGATTTTTACTTTTTCTTTTATCTGTTGGTATGCTTCTCTCAATCTTAAACAGAAAAAACATTAACAAAGATGATCAAGGTCTGTAGCAGTATCACAGGTACTCAATAGAAAAGTCTGTCTGATTTATATAACAGTTGTTGAAGAAAGCATAATACATCTTGTCTGACAATACCCAACACCTGCACCTAGACTTTCAGCCCTTACTTTCGGGTTCCCACTAGCGAAAACCAACAGATATAAACACTCCTTCATACCGTCAGCCATTTCAATGCTAAACTCCAATAGGAAAAGGAAATATCAGCTCGACCACCCAACCACACTTGGTAAATTTTGTTTTTAGTAGTACTTAAACGTAGAGTATTTATGTATGTCGTATTTATTTTAATTGTCATGTATGTTTTTGATATTGTTTGTTATTACTGTTTTTACTGCTGCACAACCAATTTCCCCTCTGGGGACAAATAAAATTCTACTTGCCTTGAGTGTCCAAAAAGGGACATGGGTGACACCATATTTGATCCATAAGGGATGGTATTAAATTTGTACAGAAGAGGCTTTAACCCAAAATGTGCCTATTTGATGTGGCATACTTTAAAAACTTTTTAGTAAGTGCTTTATAAAGAAAGAGTAAGAAGAGCAACAAGAATCATAAAAAATCCATCATAAGAAAACCATTACAAAACCACATTAATGCGAATTATTTAAAGGATCCGTGTGTAACATTTAGGAGGATCTATTGGCAGAAATGGAATATAATATTCCATTAGTGTATAATCACCTGAAAATAAGAATCTTGTTTTCTTTACCTTAGAATAAGCCATTTATATTTACAGAAGGACTGCGTCCCCTTCCACGGAGGCTGCCATGTTGTACTGCCATGTTTCTACAGCAGCCCAGAATGGACAAACCAAACACTGGCTCTAGATAGGGTCTTTCGCGAGTTTCCCGGGCATCGTAGTTTCTCCTACACGCTTGGAAGGGGCAGATGAGGCGGGCAGTATTAAATGGTTACAAACTGCAATTTCACTACTAGATGCCACTAAATCCTACACACTGCTCCTTTAAGAACCACTATAAAAACTAATTAAATAAGAAGTCCTCATTAGGGCTGCACCTAACGATACTTTTTTTAATCGATTAATCTAATGATTATGTATTTGATTAGTGAATTAATCTAATGACTAATTTATTGATTTTGCTCAAGATTAGTTTTTTATTACTTGATAACAATTAATTTACCCAACATAAATATCAAAAACTTGTCTCATTAATATTTCAATATTTTATTCAATCATTTTCTCTTAAAAACAAACAAAGTATGTACTGCAGGGCATTATTCTGCAACAAAAATATATTTGTATTTGTGTATCTGAAAGAATAAATTAATATATTACCCTATTTCTAGTAGGTTATTTCTTATTTTACCATTTTAATTCTACTTAATTCACCACCTTATTTTAGTGTTTACTCACAAACTACTTTAATCTGCTCACCTTGCTTTTCCCTTCTGTTCTCTTTTCCCCACACATACCTATACCGCTGGTCTCTGCACACACACACCGGCTTGCCCCAACTGTCTTTTTCTGTTTCTCTCTCCCCATATGTGTCTGCACTATGTTTTACAAAGTCACTCAAAAAACTCCCATTTTGGATTTTTCCAGCCCTAGTCCTCATTCATGCCCCCCTCACTCATGAAATTTGATGTTGCTTTTCATTGAAATGTCTTTCCCTTCTCCATGCACCTTGGAAGTAGGTGACGTTGTGCCAGAAACCCCTGCCCTGTGTGTATGTAAATGGTAAATGGACTGTACTTATATAGCGCCTTTCTAGTCTTTCTGACTACTCAAACGTAAATGTTCAGCAAATCGGACAAAGACAGCAGAGATTGTACTAAGCCCAGTAAAAGTTCACACAAAGTGATATGGATTATAACTGCTATGCTATAAAAATATATAGAATACTATAATAATAACTCAATTCTACTTCATAAGGATGCCAGTTTTAATCAGAAATTCAATATGTCTAGGCTATTCGTGTTTGCTCTTCTCTTTGCTAGTACGAAATGGAAAAAATATTTGATTTTGGATTTGATATATAAGCTAGGATGAAGGTAAGGCTGTTTGCAGAGTTTCTAAAATGCCACTGCCTGACAGTAATGTTAGCTTGGTTCTCAAGTAAAGTGGCTGATTCTAGTTCTACAACTTAGTTTAGTTTAGATTTGTGGGTTGCGTTTGAATTAATTTAAAAAAATTCCGTTAGTTCTCAGTCATTCAAACTTGAATTTTTGAAAAAGTGACAGCCCCAATACTTGATGTGGCTTTTTTCCTGCATATAATACCATTTTTATATTTTTATATTATTGTCACAGCACTGACTTTGATGGTGTAGTGAGTAGTTACAAAATATAATTTGATATATTAGACAGGTTAAAACATGTTGAATTGTGCTCTCATGCATCACTGACATTAAATTTAAATTTGAGGGTAATTCAGCATGCTAGTATGAGAACAATAGGACTTTAGATTTTCACAATTCAAGTGATAATTAGTAAGCGTTTTTGTAGACACTTACACAGGCTATGAGGAGTGATACCAAACCATGTTTTTTTATTCACCCCACCTTCCATTTGAGTTGTGAGGAAACAGCAAACCCCTAACTGATAAATTTAGAATGGCATTTTAATTGAGCCATAAATGGTGACTGATGTGGTCATTAAAGAGCAGTGACAAGGTCAGTGTATTATTGACAGTTAAAAATATGGGTAATAATTTGTCTTGTGAGTGTTTTGGCCCTGACCTCAGTCTGAGATCCCGGCACTTCCCCATTCAACACACTTGAGGTGACTCAATTTTAACTCTCCAGGCCAAATTAATGCAGTATCTGATAAGGAAAGCATTATTACTCATCATGAATAATATGATCTGGAGCAGTAAGAAAAAAAGCTGTAAAATGTTTAATGACCATGTTTGTTAAGCACCTTCCTTAACCCCGCTGGGCTCAAACATGGCCACAGCAGTGAAGAAGAGTTCAGAGTAGAAGAAGTGGAAGAGCAGCCTGAGGGCGGATGGCAACAAAAGTTATACCAGTTATCTAACCAGAGAGAAAATACATAATAATACAGAATTGCCAAAGGTGACTCCAGAGGTGGAGCTTCTTTACTAATGAGGAGCAGACAGTTGAATGAAGACCACAGATCACTGACATTCAATCAAATTAAGCTGGGTATTATTGGGATTTTCTATATATAAATTGTTAATTGTGGTAGTTTTTACAGCTGCACCAACATCATCTTTAGTAGCACAGTTAGGACCAACTTTCTCAAGTAGCCTACCATTCAAAGATGAAGAACATGTCTAAAAAAAAAACTGCTGGCCACCAGCACAGAGCATGTTCAGTAGTGCCTGACTTCTGATAAAGCCACTTGATCCGCTAGTTTGCTAATAAAACGACAGCTGGTTTGGTCTTTAAGCTAAATATCATGCAGGTTTTTTTATGTACTATATATGGTGAATAACCTTATTACCTATTTTTCTGTTAAACTATTCTGAAGCTCTGATTTTTTTATATTCAAAATTTTTTGATGGTGGCTGTAATGTGCCCCCTAATTGTTAAAGACTTGCTTTGTGTTTAATTACTTGTTAATTAATGAGTATAAAAACAGTTTGAGGTGATTAATTAACATGACATCCAAATTACACAATTAATAAATCTCTTAAAAAACCAGATGGTGTAATTGTCATTTAAATGTTTCAGTTAATAATTCCATTTCAACATTGCATCTTAAAGTGATGTATATATGTGAATTCATACACATAAATATAAGTCTAGTAGCATTTACTTTCATTCATTTATGAATGTCATTTAATTTATGAATGTA